>NC_069073.1:116409062-117040562 GCF_025698485.1 Gossypium arboreum
TAAATTCGTTTAAGTGGGCGTCTTTGATTAACCGATGAATCGTGGTGTTGAGATAATTTGAAAACAAGTATCATTTTGAAAACACGTCCTAAGTCTAGCCCATTTGAATAATAATTAACCAATTTTAAAGTTATTAAAATTAAAATAATCCCGAAAAGAAATAAAAGAAAAGTTAAAATTGGCCTTATTACAACCCAAAAAAATAATAGTTAAAGGAAATTAAGCGAAACCAACACTTTATTTAAAGCCCAAGACGATCACCGTGGCCACTCTGAATCCCCTTCGGCCCAAGTCCCCACATCAAGGCTCACCTGCAAGGTTAAGGAAAGGGGGGTGAGTTTGGAAACTCAGTGTGCAACAAGCCCTTCGAGCCCAAAACAATAACGACTGTTGGGTCTAAGCCCAAATCCAATCTCAATCATGCACTGGGCCGTAGCCCTTTTCATGTTTCATATTCCATAACACTGGGCCAAAGCCTTTTCATATTTCATATTACTGGGCCGAAGCCTTTACTGTAAATGGTATGGCCCTTAGGCCCATTTCAATGTCACATATAATTTCAATGAAAGAATGCAACCCATTTGGGGAGACTACTCAACCCACCATCCGCTACTCTCCACCCGTACCAACCAACACACCATATGGGGATTAACTCGACCCACCCCGCCATACTCTCCTTTGGCGGCAAGATAGTCTTTATCATATAACTAGAGGCCTAGCCTCTTTTAATAACAGGGCAAAAGCCCTTTCAATAAGCGGGGCATAAGCCCTTTTATAAGCGGGGCATAAGCCCTTTTGATAACGGGGCATAAGCCCTTTTGATAAGCGGGCATAAGCCCTTTTCACTTCCTCCATCCATATAAAACCCAACCCAATGCGAGTTATGATTACATCATGTGCATATCATACATATCATGTGCATATCATACATGTCATGTGCATCTCATACATACCATATTTATCAAAATCCCATGTATTAAAATCATACATAAACCCTAGGGGTATAATGGTCATTTTTTACCTAGGGGCAAAACGGTCATTTTCATGGTATAAGGGTAATCTCATAATTTTACCAAAAATTAGGGTTTCCATGTTCATTAACAATTACTAACAATCTATGGGTGCAAACAGTGATTCTGGCCCATTTTTAGTGAAATCGAGTTATTGGGCCTAAAAACCCTAATGGGCCCTACTTAGCCAATTTCGTCATCTAGGCCCACTTAGCCTATATTCCATAACGGTTTTAACAGTCTTATCATGCAATTTAACAGATTTTCGTTTTCTACCAATTTTACCCAAATGGGCCCGAAAGCCCAATGGGCCCCACTTCGGCCCCTCGAGGCCCAACTTACCAAGAACGCCAAAAATCACATTCTTACCGTTTCCATCGTTCTCGATCACCGTCTCATCGATTCTAACTAACTAGTGAGCGTTTGCTTGCTTACAAGTCCTCGAAATGCCAGAATTTCGGCATTTCGGCTTTTCGGCATTTTATCGCTTTAAGCTATGAAAGGGTTCGTTACACACTTGATTTGCGATATTCCTTGACGAGATCTCCTATGCGATTTCTCCTATAATCAATTGTTAAACAGATCAGCTCGCAATAATTGAACCAAATTAAGAACTTTCCAATATTAACACTTACACATTCTACCACCATCCATAATGGCCTTAGGCACCTTACCTTTGTCGCGATTGATGACTAGGCCTAGCTACTCCGTGATCCAAGCTACTCCAAATCGACACTACACCTTGCTGCTCCTTCAATAAATAAACCAAAATATTAAAAGAAGACCCCATAGAGTCTATGCCCATATTCGCCATCTCCCTAAACTTGGAGTTTGACTTTTGACCAAAGCTACACTAGGAATTGTTTAGAGTTTGACCACTTACCACGTCTTTCTCCTCTTGAATCCGGATGCCTAAAAGGTAAGGGAATCGAACGCCAACTATTGAGAAGGAAGAAAAGGTTGCTGGTCACAAAGAATCGGCACCCCTATCTTCATGATTCGACTTTTATGCACTTGGCAAAAATAGAGATAAGGAAAACAATGGTGAATGAAAGGAAATAGTGGGCTGATTTGAAAGAAAGAAAAGGAAGAAAATTGAGTAGAAGGGAGGTAAATTAATTTGGAAAAGAAAGAGAGAAAAGCTACACACCAAAGAACAAAATCGGCACAGCTAAGACCCTAATGCCAAATTACTAACCTAATACCCTCTGCCGAAAATCCCTCTCCAAACTCCCTTATTCGCCAACTCTATCTCCATATCACATCCCTAAAATCTCTCCCTTATCCCTCCCTAATTTATGCATTTGACTTGATCCAACTCTCTCTCTTACGTAATCCACTCGGGTTCCAACACTTACCCTTCTGCACAAAAATAAATACTCCTATTTGCCAACACAGGAATCGATCCGTGTCTTCCCCAATACTTACACGCCACCTTTAAAGCTCCCTAGTGGCGTCACTTAGCCACTTTGCCAGAGGATCTTTTTGTGATACACTTTACCCACAACTTAATATAAGGGCACCTAGCCAGAACCCCTAACTCCTAAGTCCAAAATTTAAAAATTCCACTGGGTTTTGGCCAACTCATGGGCCTTCCATAAGCCCATTTACACACCCAAATTATGAATTCCATCATCACCTACCAAATTTTAGAAATTTACTTAAAATATCAAGAATCGCGAAAAACCCGAAAATCAGGATGTTACAACTCTACCCTCCTTAAAGAAATTTCGGCCTCGAAATTTACCTGGTCCAAACAGTTGAGGGTACTGCTGACGCATTGCCTCTTCGGTCTCCCAAGTAGCTTCTTCCTTGCCATGGTTCCTCCAAAGTACCTTCACCAACGGGACTGACCTCCTTCTCAACACCTTGACATCACGATCAAGTATTTGCACAGGTTCCTCTTCAAAGGTCAAATTCATTTGTACCTCAATTTACGCAGAATCGCACGATATGAGTTGGGTCGAACGATATCGCCTTAGCATGGACACATGGAAGACATTGTGAATGCGATCCGATTCGGTGGTAACTCTAGGCGATAAGCCACCGCCCTATCCGCTTAATGATTCGGTAAGGCCCAATAAACCGTGGGCTCAACTTACCCTTCTTACCAAATCTCAAGATCTTCTTCCAAGGCGAAACTTTCAAAAAGACCATGTCTCCTACCGCATATTCAATATCCTTACGCTTCAGATCGGCATAAGACTTTTGTCAATCCGCCGCCTCTTAAACCTCTTCCTGATTACCTTAATCTTGTCTTCAGTATCTGCCACCAACTCTGGTCCAAGTATTTGCCTTTCCCCCAATTCTGCCCAACAAGTAGGCGAGCGACACCTTCACCCATATAGTGCCTCATATGGAGCCATCTGAATACTTGCTTGGTAACTGTTGTTATACGCGAACTCCGCTAAGGGCAAATGGTCCTCCCAGCTGCCTCTAAACTCAATAGCACAACCCCTCAACATATCCTCTAAAATCTGAATAACCCTCTCTGACTGCCCATCCGACTGAGGGTGAAAAGCCGTACTAAAATCCAATCGCGTTCCCAATGCCTCATGCAACTTCTGCCAAAATCGAGATGTAAACCTTGGGTCTCGATCGAAATTATCGTCTTGGCACACCATGCAACCGTACTATTTCGCCACATACAATCCGCCAACTTCAAGTGAGTAATCGGTTCGGACGGTATGAAATGAGCGATTTCGTGAGTCTATCCACAATCACCCAAACCGAATCCTTCTTAGAAGGTGTCAACGGCAACCCACTTACAAAGTCCATAGTTACCCTTTCCCACTTTCAAAGTGGTATCTTTACCGTTGTAACAATCCCGAAGGTAGTTGATGCTCGGCCTTCACTTGTTGACATGTCAAACATCTCCCAACAAATTCGGTCACTTCTCGCTTAAGCCCAGGCCACCAATATTGCTCTCGCAAGTCTCGATACAACTTACTCCCTCTTGGATGCATAGCCCAAGGTCCATTATGTGCCTCTTTCAAAATCATCAATCTCAAATCGGAGTTCTTCGGCATACAAATTCTCCCTCGAAAACAAAGAATTCCCTCACTATTTAACCCAAAGTCAGGATTCTCCCCCTTCTCAACTTGCTGAAACCGAACAACCAACGACTCATCCTCCAACTGCTGCTTTAACTGTTTCTACCCAAGTTGGTCTCACCAGTAACTCGCCAACAAACTCCGTCGTCATACAAACTTAGATGAGCAAACATCGCCTTTAATTCCGCCACAGCCCTTTGACTTAACGCATCAGCCACGACATTCGCCTTACCTGGGTGGTACTCAATCGAACAATCATAGTCCTTTAACAACTCTATCCACCTTCGCTGCCTAAGATTCAGCTCCTTTTGAGTCAGCAAGTACTTAAGACTCTTGTGATCCATATAGATGATGCATTTCTCTCCATACAGGTAATGCCTCCATATCTTAAGTGCAAAGATTACCGCTGCCAATTCCAAGTCATGCTTAGGGTAGTTCACCTCATGTGGCTTAAGCTGTCGTGAAGCATAAGCGACCACTTTACCCTCTTGCATCAACACGCACCCAAACCTACATGTGACGATCATTGTACACAGTGAAATCCTTACCAGACTCTGGCTAAATCAAAACTGGCACTTCCGTCAAAACCTTCTTCAACTTCTCAAAAGCCTCTTTCGCTTATCCGTCCAAACAAAAGGTGCTCCCTTCCTTATAAGTTTAGATTAACGGTCGCCATCACGAAAATCCTTCCACGAATCTCCGATAATAACCCGCCAACCCCGAAAACTTCAATTTCATTATCGACTTCGGTGGCTTCCATTCCAAGATTGCTTCAATCTTTCAAGGGTCTACCTTGATCCCTTCAGCAGACACAACATGCCCCAAGAAGGTAACTTCCTTCAGCCAAAACTCGCACTTACTAAACTTTGCATAAAGTTGCTTCTCCCTTAACACTTGCGATTACTACGAAGATGCTCATCATGCTTCTCTTCCGTTTCCGAATACACCAAGATATCATCAATAAAAACGATTACGAACCGATCCAAGTATGGCTGGAATACCCGATTCATCAAATCCATGAATGCCGCCGGTGCATTAGTCAACCCAAATGGCATTACCAGAAACTCGTAATATCCGTATCGAGTCCTGAACACCGTCTTATAAATATCCCCCTCTTTAACTCTTAATTGATGATATCCCGACCGAAGGTCGATCTTAGAAAATACCGAGGCTCCTTTTAATTGGTCGAGCAGATCATCGATTCTTGGTAATGGATACTTGTTCTTGATAGTCGACTTATTCAACCGCCGATAGTCAATACACATTCGCATAGTCCCATCTTTCTTCTTTCTGAACAAAGACCGGTGCACCCACGGAGAAACACTTGGTCTTATAAACCCTCTATCCAGCAGCTCTTGAATCTGAGCTTTCAATTCTACCAACTCCTTTGGTGCCATCCGATAAGGCGCAATGGACACAGGAGCTGTTCCAAGTAGTAAGTCGATTCCAAACTCGACTTCTCTGTTCGGGGGTAATCCAGGAAGTTCATCTGGGAATACATCCTGAAATTCCCTAATAGTCCTAACCGACTCCACCGTTATCTCCTTAAGTCCCGTTTGACTTACAAAGGCCAAGTACGCCTCACAACCTTTCCGGATCAACTTCTCGGCTCTTAACGCCGAAACAACATTGGATAAATAATCCCTTCGTTCCCCTATGACCATTATCTCCTCATCTTCGGCAGTTCTTAGTACCATCCTCTTTGCAGCACAATCCAACGTCGCCTTGTGCTTAATTAACCAATCCATTCCCAAAATAAGATCAAAATCCCTAAATGGCAGCTCCATCAAATCTCCTTCAAAGATTTTTATCTTGTGTCACTAACGGTACTGCCCTAAAAATTTTATCTACCTTAACCGAATGTCCCAATGGACTTATTACTGATACCCCACTCACAGTCTTCTCAGGAAGCACATCCAAAGCCCCCGATACATCACAAGCAACATACGAGTGGGTGGAACCCACATCAATCAAAGCAGTGTAAGGCATGCTATGAATGAAGAACGTACCAGTTATAACATCAAGAGCGTCACCCTCCTCACGACGTCGTGCGCAAAGATAAACCAACGCCGGTTGTCAAGCTTCAACATGTCCGGCACCTCGCCAGTGCCCCACGTCCTCGCCCATTACCATTGCCACCTCTACCTTGCCCACGACCCTCTGTGGTGGTGGTCCTCCTCGTCGTGGTTGGACATCCCTTTGCTCTGCCGCTAGCTCTGAATGTCCTCCGAGGACACTCTCGAACTTATGCTCCTTTGACCCACATCGAAAACATGCTCCAGATTCGTTTCAAAGACTCCCCATATGCACCCTACCACAGTCCCCGCAAGCTCTGCGGTCTATAAGTATTCTTGGAACCGCCGAACCGATTCCTCCATCCTTGCTCTTTTAACACTTGATTCGTGGCACTCGAGGTGCAAATCCCTCTTGAATCTGGGTCGATCCTTCTCACGATTCGTCGCTCACTCACCTTCACCTCCTCGGCTATCTTAGCCTTTTCTACCAATGCAGCAAAACCACGCTCCCTCTGTGGAGCTATCAATATCCTAAGCTCATCGCGGAGACCATCCTCGAAGCGGACACTGCGCTCATATTCAGTTGCCACTATACCACTAGCATATCGACTCAGCCTCAAAAATTCTGCCTCATACTCTGCTACAGTCTTATCACCTTGAGTCAGATTCAAGAATTCCTTTCGACGAGCATCCACATAGCTTGCTCCAACATACCTCCCTTTAAAGGCAGTTTTGAACAATCCCAGGTTACTTGCTCAATTGGGGTACTCTCCCTTACGGTGATCCACCATCGGTATGCCTCGTCACGTAGCAGCGACACAGCTCCTTTCAGCTTTTACTCCACTGAGCAGTCGAGATCGTCCATGATCCGTTCTGTAGCCTCCAGCCAATATTCTGCCACATTCGGGGCCACTCCAGATACACCCCTAAATACCTCTGCTCCGTTGGCCCGGAGTCGCTCCGATATAGACCTTCTATTCACCGTCCCTGGACTAGCTCCAGCCACTCTTTCTAAAACCCTTAACATGGCTTGGGATAAAGCGTCATCCCCCGCAGCCCGATCATAAGACCCAGTCTCCGTTGCTTGCACACGGTGGCTCCTCGGTGGCCTATGCTCCGAGGATGAAGATTCACTTGCACCCTTCCGCGACCACGTCCGCGGCCTCGCCCTGAGCTCCTCTAGTACTCATATCGAATTATCGATTTACAAATTTTATGAAATTAGTATAACGCTCCACCGCTTATTAAGAAAATGTCTTTTGTAGATATAGCAGTTCAAGGATTGTTTTCGTATCATCATAGCCTAGCTACGTCTCATTCCTACCGCTTCTGACTCTACCTAGCTAAGGTATCATAGTAGAGTCTCAAGACTATTCATAATATCATATCAATATCATATATTGCAAGGAAAATATACTTACAGACTTGGTGCCGGGGATTCAGTGCGCCACTTCTTTCTCCAATCTATTTAGAACTAAAAAAAACCATGTTTTTGATTATCGAAAATAGAAATTCGAAAACTTTGATTTGAAAACTCCTTTTATTTTGAACTCTGGATTTAAAACAGAAAAACTGGTACCTTTTTAACATATATTCTCCGCAAAACATCTTTAAAATGAATTTTTCAGAAGCCATTTCCAAAAATACCCTTCTTAGGCCTAAGTTTTCAAAAAGATTTTCGAACCCGATCCACAGCCGAGTTGTTGCAACCTAGGCTCTGATACAACTAAATGTAACACCCTAAACCCGGCCCAGACGTTATGGCCAAATCGACGTGCCACATCGGAGTTAAAAATCGAGTTTCGTTTTAGAGTTTTTAAAAGCCATATGTTTTTTGAGTTAACAAAGTGTATGGAAGCTAAGCACCGGTAGGTATCGAGGCAGAGGAGGTGAGCCATGAAGGCTGCTAAGTACCAAGCTCTTTAATTGGATCCAATCCTAAACATGCCCACAACCATAGCCACACTTTGTCATTTCGAGTTTAAATTCGTTTAAGTGGGACGTCTTTGATTAACCGATGAATCGTGGTGTTGAGATAATTTGAAAACAAGTATCATTTTGAAAACACGTCCTAAGTCTAGCCCATTTGAATAATAATTAACCAATTTTAAAGTTATTAAAATTAAAATAATCCGAAAAAAAATAAAAGAAAAGTTAAAATTGGCCTTATTACAACCCAAAATAAATAATAGTTAAAGGAAATTAAACGAAACCAACACTTTATTTAAAGCCCAAGACGATCACCGTGGCCACTTTGAATCCCCTCCGGCCCAAGTCCCCACATCAAGCCTCACCTACAAGGTTAAGGAAAGGGGGGTGAGTTTGGAAACTCAGTGTGCAACAAGCCCCTTTCAGAGCCCAAAACAATAACGGCCTGTTGAGTCTAAGCCCAAATCCAATCTCAATCATGCACTGGGCCGTAGCCCTTTTCATGTTTCATATTCCATAACACTGGGCCGAAGCCTTTTCATATTTCATATTATCGGGCAAGCCTTTATCAGAAAGCGGTATGGCCTTTAGGCCCATTTCAATGTCACATATAATTTCAATGAAAGAATGCAACCCATTTGGGGAGACTACTCAACCCACCATCCGCTACTCTCCACCTGTACCAACCAACACACCATATGAGGATTAACTCGACCCACCCCGCCATACTCTCCACTGGCAGCATAGCTGCTTTATCATATAACTAGAGGCCTAGCCTCTTTTAATAACTGGGGCAAAAGCCCTTTCAATAACTGGGGCATAAGCCCTTTTATAAGCGGGGCATAAGCCCTTTTGATAATCGGGGCATAAGCCCTTTTGATAACTGGGGCATAAGCCCTTTTTCACTTCCTCCATCCATTTAAAAACCCAACCCAATGCAGTTATGATTACATCATGTGCATATCATACATATCATGTGCATATCATACATGTCATGTGCATCTCATACATACCATATTTATCAAAATCCCATGTATTAAAATCATACATAAACCCTAGGGGTATAATGGTCATTTTTTACCTAGGGGCAAAACGGTCATTTTCATGGTATAAGGGTAATCTCATAATTTTACCAAAAATTAGGGTTTCCATGTTCATTAACGATTACTAACAATCCATGGGTGCAAACAGTAATTCTGCCCCATTTTTAGCGAAATCGAGTTATTGGGCCTAAAAACCCTAATGGGCCCTACTTAGCCAATTTCGTCATCTAGGCCCACTTAGCCTATATTCCATAACAGTTTTAACAGTCTTATCATGCAATTTAACAGATTTCGTTTTCTACCAATTTTACCCAAATGGGCCGAAAGCCCAATGGGCCCCACTTCGACCCTCGAGGCCCAACTTACCAAGAACGCCAAAATCACATTCTTACCGTTTCCATCGTTCTCGATCACCGTCTCATCGATTCTAACTAACTAGTGAGCGTTAAGCTTGCTCACAAGTCCTCGAAATGCCGAATTTGGCATTTAGGTTTTCGCATTTTATCGCTTTAAGCTATGAAAGGGTTCGTTACACACGATTTGCGATATTCCTTGACGAGATCTCCTATGCGATTTCTCCTATAATCAATTGTTAAATAGATCAGCTCGCAATAATTGAACCAAATTAAGAACTTTCTAATATTAACACTTACACATTCGGCCACCATCCATAATGGCCTTAGGCACCTTACCTTTGTCGCGATTGATGACTAGGCCTAGCTACTCCGCGATCCAAGCTACTCCAAATCGACACTACACCTTGCTGCTCCTTCAATAAATAAACCAAAATATTAAAAGAAGACCCCATAGAGTCTATGCCCATATTCGCCATCTCCCTAAACTTGGAGTTTGCTTTTGACCAAAGCTACACTAGGAATTGTTTAGAGTTTGAACACTTACCACGTCTTTCTCCTCTTGAATCCGGATGCCTAAAAGGTAAGGGAATCGAACGCCAACTATTGAGAAGGAAGAAAAGGTTGCTGGTCACAAAGAATCGGCACCCCTATCTTCATCGATTCGCTTTTTGCACTCGGCAAAAATAGAGATAAGGAAAACAATGGTGAATGAAAGGAAATAGTGGGCTGATTTGAAAGAAATAAAAGGAAGAAAATTGAGTAGAAGGGAGGTAAATTGGCTGGAAAAGAAAGAGAGAAAAGCTACACACCAAAGAACAAAATCGGCACAACTAAGACCCTAATGCCGAAATTACTAACCTAATACCCTCTGCCGAAAATCCCTCTCCAAACTCCCTTATTCGCCAACTCTATCTCCATATCACATCCCTAAAATCTCTCCCTTATCCCTCCTTAATTTATGCATTTGACTTGATCCAACTCTCTCCTCTTACGTAATCCACTCGGGTTCCAACACTTACCCTTCCCTGCACAAAAATAAATACTCCTATTTGCCAACACAGGAATCGATCCTGTGTCTTCCCCAACACTTACACGCCACCTTTAAAGCTCCCTAGTGGCATCACTTAGCCACTTTGCGGAGGATCTTTTGTGATACACTTTACCCACAACTTAATATAAGGGCACCTAGCCAGAACCCCTAACTCCTAAGTCCAAAATTTAAAAATTCCACCGGGTTTTGGCCAACTCATGGGCCTTCCATAAGCCCATTTACACACCCAAATTATGAATTCCATCATCACCTACCAAATTTTAGAAATTTACTTAAAATATCAAGAATCGCGAAAAACCCGAAAATCAGGATGTTACACCACCATTGCCACACCTTAACGTCATGGATATTTCTAGGAAACCGATTTGATTAAGTCATTTTTAGGAAAAGTGATTAATTTTGGAAAATACTTTCATTGCGGAAGCTTTGCTTGTTGTCGTGTTATTTTGAAATCAATTGTTGTTTTTGAAAAAGCGCCCTAAAGCTATCCAATTTCGACAGTTAAAATAAGAAATACCTATCTTAGTAATACATATTAAAACCATCAAAAATAATTAAGCGGGCTTATTACATTTGAAAACCCAAAACTTCAAACGTAAATAAAAGGATGTCCAGTTCACGGAAGAAAATCAAACTTTCGAATGGGTGGCCACTCAAATTTCCTCACGACTTCAAGCCCACTATGGTTGGGGATTTCTGCGTGGATGAAAATAAAAGGGTGAGTTTGGGGAAACTCGATGTGTAAAATAACCCATCCATAGCCTATATCAGCTCAAACCACGTAAATAGAATAAGTTGGCCTTAGCCCGCAATGTAATTAGAATAAAGCCCATAGGCCCATAATGAGCGTAGCAGATATTACATGTTTATGCGTAAACCCAACCCAGATTCATCCATAACACCCCTGCATCAAGATTACACCATGTGGGGAGACTACTCGACCCACCCAACCGCTACACACCACGTAATTTGCAGCATGGCTGCTAAAAGCGAATAATGTGACAGAGTCACCAGATCTGATAATCGTGGCGGGACCACGAGCAGATATATGTGGCGAGCCACCAGATCGGATATTTGTGGCGAGCCACCGGATCGATATTTGTGGCGAGCCACCAGATCGAATATTTGTGGCATAGCCACTAGAACGCTTCCTCCATAATATAACCCATGTCCCCATGCAATGAGATATATAATCATGGCATACATCATACGTAATCGATCGTCATGCTTTTGGTCAAAATTAACCCTAGGGGTATAACGGTAATTTTACACCTAGGGGTATAACAGTAATTTTCCATACATAGGGGTATTATAGTAATTTAGCTACTTTTAGCGTTTTCATGCATATCCTAACTATTTACGTACTATCAGAACACTTACCGTGCATACTTACCGAATTGGGCCCGTTGGCCCATGAACCCGATCTTTGGCCCATTAAGCCCAAATTATCAAAATGTACGAAATCGCGCGTACTGCAGTTTATTACTTTAGATTACCAAATATACAAACCCAACTATCTTACGAGCATTCGCACTTTTCATAAATTCCCAAAATACCGACTTTTGGCATTTCGCTTTTCGACTTTTGCCAATCTAGTCTATGAGAGGTGTCGAGTTACACACATTTATGACGATATCTCGATTTGAGATCCACACACGAACCGCCTACAATTGGATTACTAACACGTTAATCTAACTATTCAAATATAAACTACGTATTAAACCCTTACAATATTCGGCCAACCACACCTATAGATCATAGTAAGCTTATAAGAAATCAATAAGCAACTCATTAACAAATTTTTGTCAATGTTTACCACATAATCATAATTTCACTGCAAGCTGTCTTCCTGAGCAACAGTCACTAAATCATTTATAACTAGAGCTACGAAACTCCAAATCAAGTTCTGCTAATTTTCCCTGAAAATAGACTCATATATCTTCTATCCATAAAATTTTCAGAATTTTTGGTTTAGCCAATCAATACCAGAATTTTCTCAAAGTTTCCCATGTTTCACTGTTTGACTAACCTGACCACCCTTCATTACGAATCAAATTTCTCATTGCAAATAATTCAAAATATGTTCTTGTTTATTTCATTAAAAACTAGACTCAATAAGCTTTAATTACATAATTTATTCAGCTTCTAATTCTTCTCCCACAATTTATGGTGATTTTCCAAAGTCACGTTACTGCTGCTGTCCCAAGCAGATTTATTACCAAATCACTCTTTCACACATACCTTGCATGCATATTATTTAAACATGTATATCACCAATCAATCATCACATATCTATGATTTTACTTAAGTATAATCTCCATTTCATCATTTTAAAGAACAACATGTTAGCTGATTTTTCCCTTTAACATCTAAGGCACATGCATGCTCATTTGTTTGGCTCAACTTCACCTATCTACCATTTTTCATCAAAAGAACATGAAAAAACAACCATTTCCTTCATTTTAATTCATGACTAAATGCTCACAACACAACTAAAAATCAAAATATACTTCAAGAGTTAAGGTAGAATCAAGAAGAACTCATGAACCTCAAAATAGAAGCAAGGTACCAAGAACTTACCTTCAATTTTCCTCCTCCTAATGACCGAATACTCAAGAGCTTTCTCCTCTCCTTTCTCTTCTCTAACTTCAGCTATGATGAACAAAGATGGACAAAACTTTGTTCTTTTCACCCCTTTTTCTTTTAATAAAACTTCATATTTCATCCATTGAATTCTTTAATACAAAAGACATGAAATTCTTATCATGAAACATTTACCTAACCCATTATCATGAAACATTTACCTAACCCATTATTATGGAACATTTACCTAACCTATTATCATGGAACATTTACCTAACCTATTATCATGGAACATTTACCTAACCTATTGTCAATTTGTATCAATTTGTACCATAAATTATGGATATCAAGTGTACATTTTGTCTACAACAACATGATGGCTGGCCACTTCATGTAAAATGGGAGGTTTGTCATGCAAATCCTCCTATTTTGCACTCCTATTTATTTGGCCACTTTAATTTAGCCTATAGCATTTTCAAACATTTTCACATAGGTCCTATTTCATAATTTCACTCCCTTTTTCTTATGGAACAAAAATTAACTAAAATTACTAGGTTCTATCTTAAGCTTGGGCCTTCTAGAGGCCCACTAACATATTTAAACCTATGCCAACATTCACAGGATTCCCGAAAATTGGGGCGTTACATTGGGCTTCGTGCCTAGCAGGCTTATTGCCGGTGAATAAATATCAGACCTTGGGTCTAGCAGGCCTTGTG
Source organism: Gossypium arboreum (assembly GCF_025698485.1). Taxonomy (NCBI): domain Eukaryota; kingdom Viridiplantae; phylum Streptophyta; class Magnoliopsida; order Malvales; family Malvaceae; genus Gossypium; species Gossypium arboreum. The sequence continues at coordinate 116,422,819 of NC_069073.1, forward strand.
CCGGTGAATGATTCAGGCTAAAAGCCTAGCAGGCCTTGAGCTGGTGAGTTTTATCAGGCTTATTCCTAGTAGGTTTATACCGGTGTATACTTTAGGCTCGATGCTTACAAAGTTGGGTGCCAATGTGGTACAGAATGTGTAAGACGAGTTGGATGGTCAAGTATGACCTAATTTATTTGTTATTCAAAATTAGGTAAGTAAGTAAAACGATTATTTGTTACAAATTATGAATTATTGATGTTACTAATGAGTTAATATTTATAGGGGTATAATTCTACTATCGGTTATATAAAGGTGTTACAGGTTATACGTAATGAAATAAATCAACCCAATGCTATGTGAATTCTATGATATTGATATTGTATTGGTGATATGTGATATAAATGGTTTAGTCACATATATGGCATTTAGTATGCAAGATACAGGGTTTTCGATGTTGGTCTCAAGGGTTCAACTGTAAATATGATACTGCGAGAATAGAAATGATGATACAAATCAGTACAGGTATACATAGTACACTTGACAAGCAAGTGACATTGATAAATTTATATGACACGTGAGTAGATGTGATAAATTACACATGAATTACATGACTGTTAAGGAAATAAATATTGAATTAGATGAGGTTGGTTTAAAAGCAATCTTATTGCTTAAAATGACAAGCTTTATGTTAATTCTTTTATACAGTGCTGATAATTATACGAGCTTACTAAGCTTATTAGCTTACTCTGTCTATTCTCTGTATTTTACAGTGATCCGAATACTCACTCAGGTTGGAAGTTATCGAAGATTTAATCACACTATCCAGGAGGCAATTGGTATTCCTGAACTCTTTGAAATTGGGTAATATGGCATGTATAGGCTAGTTAATAAGTTGATTATATGGTCACTTGTTTATATGAATGTGAGATGAATTTTGAGTATTATGATCAAGCTATGTGATATGGCTTGATATGAGAAAAGTTGGTTTGATACGAAAGCATTATATGATGTGTGCATTTAGTGTTAAAATTTATAATTGGTATTTTGGTTTGAATGATATGTAATTATGGATGAGTTGATAAGAATGTTGAAATGTGATTAATTTGTAAGTGGTATTTAGATGCTTATATATATGTGACTACATGGAATGGTCACTTTAGTATAAGCTTATATAATTGTTTTAAGCATGATATGTTGGATTAGTGTTGAATGATGTTGACGATTGATAAGTTAAAGTCTTACTGTTCCGGTTTGAGTTATAAATCTGGTAATGCCCTTACCTATTCTGGCGACGGTTACGGGATAGGGGTGTTACAACATGGATGTGTTTGAAAAGTTTTTAAATTGAACGAAATTTTATGGCTCGATTTTGTATGAATGTAAGTGTTTAAGTCCGGTAATGCCTCGTACCCTGTCCCAGCGTCAGATACGGGTAAGGGATGTTACATCAAGTGAAAAGGAATTCTGGGGTTGACCAAAAAAAATCGAAAATCAATGGAAATCGAAGTGTTCGGACAGTTTATAGAATGCAAGCTAAAAACTAGATGTTACTTAAGACTGAATCGAATTCTATTTGTTTTATTTAATTTATAATTAATTTTATATTTATGATATAAAAGAAAAGTGTTCTTTTGGAGTCCTATTCTAACACCTTTTCTTCCATTGGTAAAGGAATTTTTTTTGTTTTAAATGAATGTGTCAATTTAGTAAATTCTTAAGTCGGGATGGATTCTTGCCTAACAAAATAAGATAAAAGCTTGATAGAAAAAAAAATGCGTTTCCAAAAATCAATGTCCTTATTAAAGGGCTCCCCTACTGATATCATTCATTGCTAGTTTGTATAATTTGACACAAGGGCAAATGACACTGCTTAAAATATAAGATCTTTATATATAGCCTCTTATTCAAGCAAAACTTATCTCTCATTGATCCTTCCTCTATGTGTCAAATACATAGGTTTTCAATAACAAAATATATTTTTTGACTTGATTCCTGTGAATTTCAGAAGGGTACACATATCAACAAAGAGTAGAACATTATTTTTCTCTAACAACTTTGGTGTTTTATATAAAATGAAATATATGCATGTAATAAGGAAATAACTTCTTAATTTTCAAATAACAATGTACTGCCATTACAAAACAATGTATTTTATTTTAACAAGAATTTGGGTCACACAACTCTAACAATGTATTTTGTTCTCATCTGTAACACTCCAAAATTCTTGTTTAGGCTTTTATGGAAATTTGACAATTGTGTATTTGCTTCAGTGGTTAAGTGTTTTGGGTGTGTGTGTGAGAGGTTCCAAGTTCAAGCCCTGGCTGTGGTAAATTTTAGTATTTTTTTGACTTAAACCTTATACTTAATCAATGGGCTTATATTAATTCTTTGTAAAATAATATTTGAATGGGCCTGTTGGTCTGATGGTTAGGTGGAGTGTTGGTGTGTGAAGGGTCTTGTGTTTGAATCCTTGCACGAGCAAGAGAGTCTTTTTTTGGTTCGTTTCTGAAAGAGAGCTTGGATGGAAGTGGAATTCTAATAGTGCGGGTAGCGGAGAGAATTAAGGGATTGTGGGAATATCCCTTGATTTTTTTCTTTTGTTAATTTTTCCTCTCTTTGCTGAAAATTCCCAACCTCATTGACATTTTTTTTTCTCTCTTCTTTTATCATCTCTACCTTTTCTTTCTTCCTTCATTTTTCTTCTCTTGTTAAATTCCTTTGTGCAACTCTAGTTTTCTGGCTTCTCAACCGTATGTGCTTCGGTAAGTAGGGGTAAGGTTTTACTCGTTTTAGGGAGGGGTTTTTCCTCTTAGTATCGTTAATGTGTTGTGTAACAACCCTAACCCGTATCCGTCTCTAGATTAAGGTTACGAGGCATTACCGATCAAATTACCACTCAATACGGTCATACAATTCAATCATGTACATAGTAGTATTAACTCCTTTACAATAATTTTTTTTAACTAAGTTTAACCAAATATAATCATGCATTTTATTTTATTCCAATACATGCACATATTATACTTAATATGCAATATCACATGGCAAATAAACCAAAACACATTCGGTATAATCAACCTCACCAAATGATCAAGTATAAAATTTTTAAACATCAATGTCATGTACTCATTTTACCTAATTAATATAAACCATTTTAAAACACATACTACTAATCAAAGTATAATCAATTTGCAAATTTAATAATCAAGCCAATTCATATATATATTTTATTCATCTCATGAATTATTAGGTTAACACAATAATCTAAATTAAACTATTTCCACGGCATACTAAACACATATATTTTACACATAAATAATCTTTATAATAAGACCAATACAACAAATTTAACATTAACATTTTACTAAACACTTGACTAAATGATTTAAACTATCATTGCCAAATCACAAAGTTGATTATAATCATCATATATAATTTCATCACATAACCGAATACGTAACACTTTATAAACAGTTTCCAAATTGATTCATATATCAAACACACCTCATATAAGTACCATGAAACCTAATTCCCACATGAACATATATCATGATCAAATCTATATAATCATAAACATTATTTCTAGCCGCTTGGATCCAAACCTATAAAGCCAATTTACAACCAAATATATATCCATCATTTTACCTCATCACCAAGCCATATTATACAATCATCCAGCACACATTATACCACATTTGATACTTCCAAAATAAGTTTAAGTCATAGCCACATACACACTAACTTTAACATTATAATCAAGCCATTTTCGTATGGCTATATATATAAATATACAAACTTCAAAACCAAATATATCAAAACAAGCCTATACATGCCACATTACCAAATCTCAAAGCATTAGTTACCAAAATGATAACCGGATAGTGTGATGACGTCTCCAACAACTTTCAACTTGAGCAATTCACTGAAACTCTAAAGACATAGGAAAAACACACAGAGTAAGCTTCGAGAGCTTAGTAAGTCATAAGCAAATAAATAACTCAATATTAATATCAACTTAGTTTAATCAAACTAATTTATACTATCATGATCACATTTATTTTCAAGCTCACAATTTCATATATAACATATACTTCCATGTACAAATTTTACCTTGATTGAATATACATGTATCTATTATCAAAATAACATATCCTTTCAAAGCCATATTATCAATGTATATATAACCTAATATTTAAAATCTTATATACATATCTTCATAAAGCAAACCATAATAACACATATATATACATAATATGTGGTTGAATATATATTTTACAATTGCCAAATATGAAAACACATACATTTTATTTACAAAATCACCTATACTTTTCATTTGGCCAATTATAGATTTTCCTATACATATATACTCTCATTTATGTCATGAATACATAAGTAAACCGAATGTTTACTTTCACATATGCATACATATAATTCACATTAACATGTAACATTTATATCATTAATTCAACATTCCACTTGCCATAATTTCATAATTTAGTATGAATACATACATGAGCTTTTTAAATCGATTTTTCATGCATTAGAAAATAGCATTACATAACATTTTTATCACATATCTTTCAGCCAATTTACCTTTATTTCAAATAAGTAAACCACATTCACATATCTGAACACTTTAGCTCATTTAACACATTTGATTACTTTTACCGTTGTTCACATAAAATTTGCTAGGCATAAAGCCCAGTATAATACACCGGCACAGAGCCTGCTAGGCAATAAGCCTGATATAATACACCGGCACAAAGCCTGCTAGGCAATAAACCTGATTTAATACACCGGCACAAAGCCTACTAGGCAATAAGCCTGATTTAAAACACCGGCACAAAGCCTACTAGGCAATAAGCCTGATTTAAAACACCGGCACAAAGCCTACTAGGCAATAAGCCTGATATAATACACCGGCACAAAGCCTGCTAGGCAATAAGCCTGATATAATACACCGATACAAAGTCGGTCTTACACATAATTCATATTTCGGAAATCCTAATTATTTCTTAATGTTCATATTAAGCTTTTCAAACATCATATCTCAATTGAATCGAACTTGTTCCCAAATCTCATAAACATTTATACATTCGGCTATAACTAATAAAAATTCACACAATTAAATTCAGCATATAAAGATCATATACATTCAAATTTTAAAACGTTTATTGCTTATAGACTTACCTCGGGCAACAGTAATCGAAACAAGACAACTAATCGACCACTTTGATTTTCCCCACGATCCAAATCCGAATTCCACTTTTGCCAATCTAATTAATATCAAAATTAACTCACTTATTCAAAATTTCATTAAATTTTATCTAAGGACACATAATCTGGGCATTTTTCATTTTTTCCCTAACATTTCACATTTTCACAATTTAGTCTCTATTTCAAAATAACACAAATTACTCAAAATTTCATCAAACCCATGTTAGGCCGAATTTATCTTAGGTCTCTAGCAACCCATTTCTTTTATTTATTTCACATTTTGACCCCTCAATTTACAAATTTCTAAATTTAGTCCTTAATACACATTTTTATCAAAATCACTTAATTAAACATGAAAATCAAACATCAAAGATTTATTATTCATCATCAAACAACAATTTCATCACATAATAAACAATGGAAAATCTAAAATTCTTCATTAAATCCAAAAATTAAGGCATAGGTTTACTAGTACTCGAAGCAACGATCTCAAAAACGTAAAAATTATCAAAAACCGAGTAAAACACATACCCGAATTAAGCTTCCAAAGGTGCCGAATATTCAAAGCTTCTAAACTCATCTTTTTATTTTCACATTCAGCTATGGAGAAAGATGATAGCATAAAAAGACAAAAAAAACATGGCTTTTGATTTATTTAATTAAACTTTTTTTTAACATATTACCATTTTACCATTAAAATAAATTCATATTTACACAAATGCCAAACCAAATATCATCCACTATCTTATAAATGGGACATTTACCATTTAAGGCCATCATATTAAAAATCCAAGACCAATTGACACCTTTAACTAATAGCATACAACTTTTACGTTTTACGCGATTTAGTCCTTTTTATTAAGTCAAGCACACAACGATAAAATTTTCGTACGAAAATTTCACACATATCAATTCACATACTTTAAACATAGAAAAAATATTAAAATATTTTTCTGACTCAGATTCGTGGTCCCGAAACCACTATTCTTACTAGGGTCTAAACCGGGCTATTACATGTTGTTGCTTTTCGTTAGTTTAATTCTGGGTTTTGGCAGCAGCGTTTCACAAAGGACAGAGCTCTTCTTTTGTGGAACTTTAGTTGGAATCTATCGAGGGTTTAGGGTAAGTGTTAAACGCCTTTTCTAGACTGTTTTCATTTTCAGGATTTTGATTTAATTGAGATTTGTGATTGATTTTAGAAGTTTGTAATATTGATTTTTAGATGTTGGTCTTTACTGGAGTGTTGTTGCAATGAATCTTCCAGGTGTGTACCTGAAAATGCAAAAATCAGGGTTTCAACGAAAGCTAAAAAACCTCACTGTTGATGCCATACGGGCGTGTGCACACTCGTGTGGTAGGCCATGTGACCTAACACGAGCGTGTGATCGACGAGGCCAGGCTGTGCGCCCAAGACACGGCCGTGTGATGGCCAAGTAGGCTATGTGCGACATACGGGCTAGACTGATTTGGGCCGTGTGGGTCCATACGGGTAGTCCACACAGGTGTGTAGAATTCTAGGCCAGGCCATGTAATCTACTCAGCCAAGGCCAATTTTGGCCATGTGGGCCACACAGGCAGGCCACATGGGCTTGTGAGCCCATTTGCACTGGATTGATTGCTAAGGTTGCACGGGTCGCCCAAGTCGACTGTGAACCTACTATAAGGTTGGTAAGCATTACTTAGACCCCTAATTGTGTGAACTGACTGGTTGATGGATATATATTGAGTATGATGATAGTATGCATGTATACATTTACAGATTACATGTACTGATATCATAAGATAGCATGTATTGTATGTTGCATTGCATGGGGTTGCATTGATTTTATTTAGAGGAAGTGTACTAAAAGGCTCTTAAGCCTAATATACTGGTAGTTCAGCTGCACATTACTATTTTGTAACCTTGTTTCAGGGGTGTTGATCTTTTAAATAAAAATTATATCCTGAGCAATATATACATTGACACCTGGCATTGCTCAATGCTAGTATGAACCTCTATATATTCTCTCTCCTCACTCAAATAAACTTAATTCTTCTCCCATTCAAACTTTTTTCATCTCTTCTCTCATTTCTTCATCTTTTTCTCTTTGTTAGTTGATGTTAAGATGATGACAGGAAAAAGAAAAGTGAGTAATAAGGCTCCTATCAAACCTTCAGTTGTCTCTATTACTCAATCTCCAACATTGCCAAGCCTACCACCAAAAAGTAGGTTTAAAAATATGAGTAAAATAATCCAAAATTCCTTCTTAATTCATGTTTATAAAAAAGGTAGTTTGTAATTGTATGCTTCGCCCATATCACTGTTAGAGTTGTGTGACCCAAATTCTAAGAGATTGCTTGCAAGTCAAGTTAAACAAAAATAATTTTTTTCTAGAAGATTTAGTATTTATTAGTGTAATGTATTTAGCATTTATTAGCATAGTTTATTTGACTTGCTATTTTACCTATAAATAGGGTCTTTTACAACCTTAGAAAATACACCCATTAGATATTAGAACTCATAACACATTTAGAGAATTTTCTGTTTACGTTTTGAGGGTTCTTTGTTTTTAGGTTTTCGAGGTTTAGTTTTTATCTCCATCTTTTGTACTCTTCGTTCTTTTGCCATTATAGTAAAATTATCTTTGCCCCTGTTTTTTTTTTATCCTCTTTGGAGGAGTTTTTCCATGTTAAATTTGTGTGTTCAATTTCTCAATTTATTATGTTATTTTTACTTGTTAGTTGCTTAAATCGGGACGATCCTAACAAGTGATTTCAGAGCTAGTTCAATTTTTTATAGATCAGCCCGTTTAGAGATGACTGCAACAATGTTTGAAATTGAGAAGTTCGATGGTGAGAGAAATTTCAATAAACTAAAACTTGAATATATATATATTTAGATCATAATAAATTTGTAGGCAGCCCACACATTATATGACTTAAACCCAAAATAATTTTAGGAAAAATCTTCGCATTATATTTGCTTATGGTGAAACTTAAGACTTAAAGTTGAACTGCTTAATTTCTAAAGGCGTCAACCTTTGCCAACATTTCCAAAATCTCATAGAAATTTTAGATTTTGATTTAAATGTGCAATTCAATCATTTAAGTGCCGTGCAAGGAAAATTCTAATACTTCTAGTAGGCAATTATACATCTAATTCTAGGAACATTCTAATACTTTACTGACAGACCACCAATTATAATGACAGGAAATTGTTAGTGGAAGCAACTGAAAGAAGGATCATCCATTTAGAAGGCACACAACAAAATTAACATCTCCTTAGAACTTGTCAAATGAAAAGGAATTTTGGGGACCAAGAAAAATACAAAATCAATGGAAATCGAAGTGTTCGGACAGTTTATAGAATGCAAGCTAAAAACTAGATGTTACTTAAGACTGAATCGAATTCTATTTATTTTATTTTATTTATAATTAATTTTATATTTATGATATAAAAGAAAAAGTGTTCTTTTGGAGTCCTATTCTAACACCTTTTCTTCCATTGGTAAAGGTATTTTTTATTTTAAATGAATGTGTCAATTTAGTAAATTTTTAAGTCGGGATGGATTCTTGCCTAACAAAATAAGATAAAATCTTGATAGAAAAAAATGCAATAAAGTGATGAGGAGGAAGATGTTTATGCTGATGACAATAATCAACAAGTGAAGAAAAAATTCACTCTATCTTTTTCCCTTTACATTTTTCTAGTATTTTTCTTTTGGTACTATAATAAAAATTTTCAAAAAATTATTATCCTATCCAATTCTGACCAAAAATTGATGATCTTGAAAAGAATTTATGTAACTTATCACGTGTCAATTTATTATTTCAAATACATTAAATTATTATCTATTTTTCACTTCAAACATTAGGTTTTATAACGATATGATCAAAAGGGTAGATTCAAATCTTTTCCCCAATCAATGTATATTTATATATGTATATATAAACCCTTTTGTAAATTAGGGAAGAAATTATTAATACGAGAGAACGTAGCGAAGAATTTACCATGGTTTAATACTAGTGGTATGAACAACTTAATTGGTTGCAGATATTAATTTAGGATTTTCGGAGACATCTTCAAGAAACGCACAATACAGGAAATGATGAAGATTCAATGGTATACATATATCTATATATTTTTTTGAAGTAATGCATACCTCTATTGTTGATGAAGGAGAACTTGGATATTATGTATTTCAGATGGAAGCCATTTGCTTGTGCTTAAGCCTTGATGGGTATGAAGATGAACAAAGAGCATAATGTTGTTTCTCTTTTACAACTTTGGTGTTTAATATAAAATGCAATGTATGGATGTAATAATGAAATAATTTCTTATTTTTCCAAAAAAAAATCACTTTAATGTGTTTTGTTCCCATCAATGATAGATGTACTCTCTTATTAAGTTTTTTATTTTCAATATGTATAGAAAATTATGAATCCAATATAATATTGATATTGAAAAATTAAACATATTTAAATAAAAGTTTGAGAGAAAATTTCTTTCATTTGAGATTTAATATACCAGACATCCCAAACTATGATTTTCATTTAAAATTGGTTTCCAAACTTTAAAATATTCTAATTACATCCCTAAACTATGTAAGAATGTAACGCCCCAATTTTCGGGAATTCTGTGAATGTTGGCAAAATTTCATGCTTTAATATTGTCATTTGTGAGTGAAATTATGAAATAGGACCTATGTGAAAATGTTTGAAAATGCTATAGGCTAAATTGAAGTGGCCAAATAAATAGGAGTGCAAAATAGGAGGATTTGCATGACAAACCTCCCATTTTACTAAAGTGGTCAGCCATCATGTTGTCGTAGACAAAATGTGCACTTGATATCCATAATTTATGGTACAAATTGATACAAATTGATAATGGGTTAGGTAAATGTTCCATGATATTGGGTTAGGTAAATGTTTCATGATAATGGGTTAGGTAAATGTTCCATGATTGGAATTTCATGTCTTTTGTATTACAGAATTAAATGGATGAAATATGAAATTTTATTAAAAGAAAAAGGGGTGAAAAGAACAAAGTTTTGTCCATCTTTGTTCATCATAGCCTAAAGTTAGAGAAGAGAAAGGAGAGGAGAAAGCTCTTGAATGTTCGGTCACTTGGGAAAGAAAATTGAAGGTAAGTTCATGGTAGCTTGCTTCTATCTTGATGTTCATGAGTTCTTCTTGATTCTACCTTAACTCTTGAAGCATATTTTGGTTTTTGGTTGTGTTGTGAGCATTTGGTCATGAATTAAAATGAAGGAAATGGTTGTTGTTTCATGTTCTTTTGATGAAAAATGGAAGATATGTGAAGTCGAGCCAAACAAATGAGCATGCATGTGCTTAGATGCTAAGGGGAAAAATCGGCTAATATGTTGTGCTTTAAAATGATGAAATGGAGATTATACTTAAGTAAAATCATAGATATGTGAGGATTGATTGGTGATATACATGTTTAAAAAAAAACATGCATGCAAGTTATGTGTGAAAGAGTGATTTGGTAATAAATCTGCTTGGGACAGCTGCAGTAAAGTGACTTTGGAAAATCACCATAAATTGTGGGAGATGAGTTAGAAGCTGCATATATTATATTAAAGCTTAATGAGTCTAGTTTCAAATGGAATAAACGAGAACATATTTTGAATTCTGTACAATGAGAAATTTGATTCGTAATGAAGAGTGGTCAGATTAGTCAAACAGTGAAACATGCGAAACTTTGAGAAAAATATGGTATTGATTGGCCAAACCAAAACTTCTGAAAATTTTATGGATATAAGATATATGAGTCTATTTTCAGGGAAAATTAACGGCACTTGATTTGGAGTTTCGCAGCTCCAGTTATAAATGATTTAGTGACTGTTGCTCAGGAAAACAGCTTGCAGTGAAATTATGATTATGTGGTAAACATTGACAAAAATTTGTTAATGAGTTGCTTATTGATTTCTTATAAGCTTACTATGATCTGTAGGTGTGGTTGGCCGAATATTGTAAGGGGTTAATACGTAGTTTGTATTTGAATAGTTAGATTAACGTGTTAGTAATCCAATTGTAGGCGGTTCGTGTGTGGATCTCAAGATATCGTCGCAAAGCAGTGTGTAACTAACACCCTCTTTCTTAGTCTGGATCGGCAAAAGTCGAAAAGCCGAAATGCCGAAAACCGGTATTTTGTAGATTTACGAGTGTGCGAATGCTCGTGAGGTAAATCGATTAATGTTTTTGGTAAGCTGTAAAATTTGGACTGCAAAGTGCATGATTTCTGTGCCCTCGATATTTTTGGGCTTAATGGGCCAAAATTGGAATGATGGGCCAACGGGCCCAATTCGGTAAGAACCCTCGGTACGTGATTCTGTTAGTACGTGAAAAGTAGGAATATGCATGAAAAACCCTAAAAATAGCCAAATTACTATAATACCCCTATGTATGGAAAATTACTGTTATACCCCTAGGTGCAAAATTACCGAAATACCCCTAGGGTTAAATTGACCTAAATGCATGTTTGATTGTTGTTATTTATTGTATGCCATGTTGTTATTATCTAATGCATGGGATTGGGATATTGACAGAGGAAGTACTGAAAGTGGCTTGTCCACGTACTGGAGGCTTTGCCTCAATTTATCGTTAACCGACCAAAGAAATTTGAATCGTGGAGTGTTGAAATTTGGGTGGGTTGAGCTATTCCCCACATGGAGTGTAGGGCTGGTACGGTGGAGTGTAGTGGTTGGTGGGTTGAGTAGTCTCCCCAAATGGGCTTGCATATGTTATTGATGTTGATTGTATTTTGAAATGGGCCTATGGGCCATACTGTTATCTGAATAAGGGGCTAAGGCTTAGTTTATTGTAATCTGAAAAGGGCTCTAGCCCAGTACCACTGTTACTTGAATGGGCTTAGGCCCAATAGGCTTGAGCTGACTTGGGCTTTGAATGGGTTTTCCTTACACACTGAGTTTCCTCAAACTCACCCCTTTTATTTTCATCCACGCAGGTAATCCCCAACCATAGTGGGCTTGGAGCTGTGAGGGAATTCGGAGTGGCCACCCGTTCTGAAAGTTTGATTTTCTTCTAGTGAACTGGACATCCTTTTTTTTACGTTTGAAGTTTTGGGTTTTTAAATGTAATAAGGCCGCTTAATTATTTTTTATGGTGTTAATATGTGTTACTAAGATAAGTATTACTTATTTTAACTGTTGAAGTTGGAAAGCTTTAAGGCGCGTTTTCAAAAACAACAATTGATTTCAAAATGCCACGATGACAAGCAAAGCTTCCGCAATGAAAGTATTTTCCAAAATTAATCACTTTTCCTAAAAAAGACTTAATCAAATCGGTTTCCTAGAAATATACATGACGTTAAGGTGTGGCAATGGCGGTGTGCATGTCTAGGATTGGATCTGAAGGGAGCTTGGTACTTAAGCTGTAACGCCCCAATTTTCGGGAATCCTGTGAATGTTGGCATAGGTTTAATTATGTTAGTGGGCCTCTAGAAAGCCCAAACTTAAGATAGAACCCGACAATTTTAGTTAATTTTTGTTCCATAAGAAAAAGGGGGTGAAATTATGAAATAGGACCTATGTGAAAATGTTTGAAAATGCTATAGGCTAAATTGAAGTGGCCAAATAAATAGGAGTGCAAAATAGGAGGATTTGCATGACAAACCTCCCATTTTACATGAAGTGGCCAGCCATCATGTTGTTGTAGACAAAATGTATACTTGATATCCATAATTTATGGTACAAATTGATACAAATTGATAATAGGTTAGGTAAATGTTCCATGATAATAGGTTAGGTAAATGTTTCATGATAATGGGTTAGGTAAATGTTCCATGATTGGAATTTCATGTCTTTTGTATTACAGAATTAAATGGATGAAATATGAAATTTTATTAAAAGAAAAAGGGGTGAAAAGAACAAAGTTTTGTCCATCTTTGTTCATCATAGCCTAAAGTTAGAGAAGAGAAAGGAGAGGAGAAAGCTCTTGAATGTTCGGTCACTTGGGGAAGAAAATTGAAGGTAAGTTCATGGTAGTTTGCTTCTATCTTGATGTTCATGAGTTCTTCTTGATTCTACCTTAACTCTTGAAGCATATTTTGGTTTTTGGTTGTGTTGTGAGCATTTGGTCATGAATTAAAATGAAGGAAATGGTTGTTGTTTCATGTTCTTTTGATGAAAAATGGAAGATATGTGAAGTTGAGCCAAACAAATGAGCATGCATGTGCTTAGATGCTAAGGGGAAAAATCGGCTAATATGTTGTGCTTTAAAATGATGAAATGGAGATTATACTTCAGTAAAATCATAGATATGTGATGATTGATTGGTGATATACATGTTTAAAAAAACATGCATGAAAGTTATGTGTGAAAGAGTGATTTGGTAATAAATCGCTTGGGACAGAAACAGAAAGTGACTTTGGAAAATCACCATAAATTGTGGGAGATGAGTTAGAAGCTGTATAAATTATATTAAAGCTTAATGAGTCTAGTTTCAAATGGAATAAACGAGAACATATTTTGAATTACGTACAATGAGAAATTTGATTCAGTAATGAAGAGTGGCCGATTAGTCAAACAGTGAAACATGCGAAACTTTGAGAAAAATATGGTATTGATTGGCCAAACCAAAACTTCTAAAAATTTTATGGATATAAGATATATGAGTCTATTTTCAGGGAAAATTAACGGAACTTGATTTGGAGTTTCGTAGCTCCAGTTATAAATAATTTAGTGACTATTGCTCGGGAAGACAACTTGCGGTGAAATTATGATTATGTGGTAAACATTGACAAAAATTTGTTAATGAGTTGCTTATTGATTTCTTATAAGCTTACTATGATCTTTAGGTGTGGTTGGCCGAATATTGTAAGGGGTTAATACGTAGTTTGTATTTGATAGTTAGATTAACGTGTTAGTAATCCAATTGTAGGCGGTTCGTGTGTGGATCTCGTCAAGATATCGTCGCAAAATGTGTGTAATCGACACCTCTCATGGACTAGATTGGCAAAAGTGAAAAGCGAAATGCCGAAAAGTCGATATTTTGGGAATTTATGAGTGTACGAATGCTCGTAAGATTGTTGGGTTTGTATATTTGGTAATCTAAAGTAATAAACCGCGAAGCTGCGATTTCGTACATTTTGATAATTTGGGCTTAATGGGCCAAAGATCGGGTTCATGGGCCAACGGGCCTAATTCAGTAAGTATGTGCGGTAAGTGTTCTGATAGTACGTAAATAGTTAGGATATGCATGAAAACCCTAAAAGTAGCTAAATTACTATAATACCCCTATGTATGGAAAATTACCGTTATACCCCTAGGGTTAATTTTGAGTGAAAAGCATGACGATCTGATTCTGTATGATGTATGCCATGATTATATATCTGCATTGCATGGGGACATGGGTTATATTATGGAGGAAGCGTTACGGTGGCTATGCCACAAATATCGATCCGTGGCTCGCCATAAATATTCGATCCGGTGGCTCGCCACATATATTCTGTTTCGTGGCTCGCCACATATATCTGCTTCGGTGGCTCGCCACAATTATTTGTATCCGTGACTCTGTCACATTATTCTGCTCGCGCACCATGCTGCAAATTCGTGGTGTGTAGCGGTTGGGTGGGTCGAGTAGTCTCCCCACATGGTGTAACGCTGCGGGGTGTTATGGATGAATGGGTTGGGTTTCGCATAAACATGTAATATCTGTTCGTTACATTATGGGCCTATGGGCTTTATTCGAATTCATTCGGGCTAAGGGCAACTTATTCTATTTCGTGGTTTGAGTGATATAGGCTATGGTTGGGTTAATTTACACATCGAGTTTCCCAAACTCACCCCTTTTATTTTCATCCACGCAGAAATCCCCAACCATAGTGGGCTTGAGTCGTGAGGGAATTTGAGTGGCCACCCGCTCGAAAGTTTGATTTTCTTCCGTGAATGGACATCCTTTTATTTACGTTTGAAGTTTTGGGTTTTAAATGTAATAAGGTCGCTTAATTATTTTTGATGGTTTTAATATTTATTAGGTAATACTTATTTTAACTGTCGAAATTGGATAGCTTTAGTATGCGTTTTCAAAAATAACAATTAATTTCAAAATAACACGACAACAAGCAAAGCTTCGCAATGAAAGTATTTTCCAAAATTAATCACTTTTCCTAAAATGACTTAATCAAATCGGTTTCTAGAAATATCCATGACGTTAAGGTGTGGCAATGGCGTATGCATGTCTAGGATTGGATCCGAAGGAGCTTGGTACTTAGCAATCAGATGGACTCACCACCTCTTTCCAGCTTCCTACCGGTGCATGACTTCCTTTCACTTTAACCCTTAATGAATTAATCTTTTGAACATCAAGTACGATTTTCTGGACTTAGAATGGAAATTTTTTTTAACGTTTTTGATGTGGCATGCCGGATCCGGCCATAACTTCTGGGCCGGGTTTGGGGTGCTACAAATTAATTCCCCAAACTATGAAGTTATATCAAACAAGTCATTTCATTATTGAAACCATTAAATGACACATCAAATTTTATATAGCTAAATTTAAAATGACCTTTTTTAGAAAAAAAAATATGACGTTGCAACTTAACTTTAAAATGCAAAAACTAAAAATTAAAGTAAAATTGGAAAGAGAGAGAGAGATTTTTCTTAAAATTTTCATTTTAGATTATGCCATATAAGATCTTATGTATCATTTCACGGTTAAATCAATGATTTTAGTAATGGAGAGACCTAATTGATATATAATCGGTAGTTTGAAGATGTAATTAGAATGATTTAAAGTTTGAAGACCAATTTAAAATAAGAGTCATTGTTATAGGCCAATTTTGGCCCATTTACATTAAACCCCATGACCCATTTACATTTTTACAAACCCAACAAATTTAGCCTAACTAAACCTACCCAAGCCCAAGCTAAAAATTCAAACCCAACTAACCCAACAGAAGCCCAAAACCCCAACAACCCATTACAAACCAAACCCAATCTAAACTAACAGCCCAATACCTAAACCCATTTACAACCTAAACCCACTAACCCATCAAAAACCCAATAGCCTAATTACACCCTAACCCTATCCCGAACACTTCTGCCCCCAACCACTCCACTGGCCACCAGCCACCTGCCTCTGACAGTACTGCAACACCGGCCACCAACCGGTCACGTCCACCGCCCTCACACCATGCCCATCCCCTGCAAGCAGCAACCAGAAAAGACAGAAAAGAAAGTAATAGCAGTAAATGGATATATAAGCCGATTAAAAGAGAACAGAAAGGGGCATTTTTTTTTTGTTTTCCTTTTTCTTTCAGCTAGATCTATTTGGCTATTCATATATCAATACAAACCAGACATTTAAACAAGATATATAGCAGAGACCAAATAGGAATAAGCAAAAGAAAATACCAAGAACAGAGAACAAAAATCGAAATCAAAAAACGAAGGTGACTTTTTTTTATTTTTGAATCGATTACTTTCTTTCTTCTTTCCTTTTTTTTTTCGTGTTCATAACAATATACAAATATATGTATATATTCAATAAATAAAAAAAGCAAAAAAAATATATAATTTTACCTTCCTACCACCTCAGATGGTGGTATGGGCGGCTGGCTACGGCGACGACGACGACAACGACATCGAACAAGGCGAATTTCTCACCAGAAATCGCTAGCTCTCCCTCTCTTCCCCTTTTTTTTTCTGATCTTGTTACAAATGATTTTTTTGACTTTTTTTAAGCTATTTATACTGATTAAAAACGGCGCCGTTTTGGCATTAAAACCCAGGGCACAAAACGACGTCGTTTTGCCCTGGGTCGGACCAATCCGACCCGACCCGCCAAGATCCGCGTGTTTTTTATCTGGAGGGACTAATTGCACTTTTAGCCCCTCCACTTTTTTATGGTTTCGCAATCAGATTTATTTTTACTTTTAATTCGGCCCTGGAATTTGTTGAGATATTCAATTCGGTCCTTCGCCATGTGCTGCATTTTTGGACGGGGAATATTGTGCTCTGAGTACCTCTATATTACGCGCATGTTCAATTTGGTCATTTTCTTTTTGTTTCTTTTCAAATTACCCCAAAACTTTGATTTTAGTTTTGATTTGGTCTTTTTTTTTTTGCTTCAACCGGTCTGATACTATTATTTTTATTTCTTTTTTTTTATCTATTATTATTATTATTATTATTATTATTATTATTATGTATTAGAGTATACTTTATGTACATATATATATGTAGTAATGTTTTATTACTTTATCTTTATAATTTTATTATTATAGTAACTTTTGTATCCCAATATTATTATTATTATTATTATTATTATTATTATTATTATTATTATTATTAGTATATGTTTTATTATGTATGTATATATTTAGGTAGTACTATTATTAGTTGTTTTATTTCTAATATGCATATGTTATGTACATTTTAACACTATATTGTGTATATTGCTTTTTTATATGTTATGTATATCGTTTTTTATATTATGTTTTATATACTATTATGTATATATTTTAATATTATTAGTTATATACCTTTTATACTATTGTATATATATTTCTATATTGTACATTTCTAACACCATTATTATTTTATATATATACATATATATGTGTGTATTTATATAGTGTATGAATAGTTTTTATATTATTATCATTTCTAATATACATTATATATTTTTATATGTTATGTATATATTTTCAATTACTATGTTATATATATATATATATATAATATAAATTTTTAATACCATACTATGTATGTATTATTACTATATCTATTTTATCCCTATTATATTTATTGTTAATACTAGTGTATACATTTTATTACATGAGTATACATATACTTTTATATATAGTATTATTTTCATACATCATTATATTTATTATTATACCTATTATTTTCACTATTATCACTTATTATTTTATTTTAATATTATTATGTATATACTTTTCATATATGTCATGTACATACATTTTCAATATTTATTTTATATATATATGTGTATATATTATGTATATATTTTAACATTACTAGTTATATTTTTACTATCTTAGGTACATACTTCAAACATTATATATAGTATATTTCTAACACTATTACTATATATATATATATATATATATATATATATATATATATATATATATATTTTACGTACATACTATTAATATCATTATTATGTATATGCATTCATTGTTTCCATTTCATGTTTAATTCTTGTATTGCGTTTAATATCGCATACATCGTTATCGTTTTTAATATTATCGTCACACTTATATTTGCTTCAATATATTTCTAGCTCTTTCTTTTATTTATTTTTATTTCATAACAATTTGCTTTGCATTAGTTCGAAGATCTTATTCTGGTTTTCTAATTAATTTCAATACATGAGGCAACGTATCGGTTTAACATTAAGTCGTTGATTTCATCGCCATGTTGGGTGAATCATATCGGCTCGTGTTGAAAACGGAACGCTCTTCTAACAAATCAAAATTTAAAATTTCTCATCTTTTCAATCGGATCACGATTAAATCTTACATTGAACTCGTATTTTTTGAAAACCAAGACAACATATGTTTTACAAGATACCAATTTTGGGCATCGCGAGGGTGCTAATACCTTCCTCGCGCGTAACCGACTCCCGAACCCTAATCTCTCTCTGGTTTTTGACGTAGACCTAAACTCGGCCTTCTTTTTGTTTAAAAGAAATAAATTTATTAGGTGTCCTGTAGCACCCCAAACCCGGCCCAGAAGTTATGGCCGGATCCGGCATGCCACATCAAAACGAAAAAAAAAATTTCCATTCTAAGTCCAGAAAATCGTACTTGATGTTCAAAAGATTAATTCATTAAGGGTTAAAGTGAAAGGAAGCTGTGCACCAGGTAGGAAACCGGAAAAGAGGTGGTGAGTCCATCGGACTGCTTAAGTACCAAGCTCCCTTCGGATCCAATCCTAGACATGCATACCGCCATTGCCACACCTTAACGTCATGGATATTTCTAGGAAACCGATTTGATTAAGTCATTTTTAGGAAAAGTGATTAATTTTGGAAAATACTTTCATTACGGAAGCTTTGCTTGTTGTCGTGTTATTTTGAAATCAACTGTTGTTTTTGAAAACGCGCCCTAAAGCTATCCAATTTCAACAGTTAAAATAAATATTATCTATCTTAATAAAACATATAAAAACCATCAAAAATAAATAAGTGGCCTTATTACATTTAAAAGTCTAAAACCTTAAACGTAATTAAAAGGATGTCCAGTTCACCAGAAGAAAATCAAACTTTCAGAACGGGTGGCCACTCCGAATTCCCTCATAGCTCCAAGCCCACTATGGTTGGGGATTACCTGCGTGGATGAAAATAAAAGGGGTGAGTTTGGGGAAACTCAGTGTGTAAAATAACCCAACCATAGCCTATATCAGCTCAACCTACAGAAACATAATAAGTTGGCCTTAGCCCAGAACAGAATTCAGAATAAAGCCCATAGGCCCATAACAGAACAAAACAGATTTTACATGTTTATGCAGAAACCCAACCCAGATTCATCCATAACACCCCCGTACCAACCTTACACCGTGTGGGGAGACAACTCGACCCGCCCAACCGCTACACACCACAGAATTTGCAGCATGGCTGCAGAGCGAATAATGTGACAGAGTCACGGATCTGATAATCGTGGCGAGCCACTGAATCAGATATATGTGGCAGAGCCACCAGATCAGATATTTGTGGCATAGCCACCAGATCAGATATTTGTGGCATAGCCACCAGAACGCTTCCTCCATAATATAACCCATGTCCCCATGCAATAGATATATAATCATGGCATACATCATACAGAATCAGATCGTCATGCTTTTCAGTCAAAATTAACCCTAGGGGTATAACGGTAATTTTGCACCTAGGGGTATAACAGTAATTTTTCATACATAGGGGTATTATAGTAATTTAGCTACTTTTAGCGTTTTCATGCATATCCTAACTATTTACGTACTATCAGAACACTTACCACGCATACTTACCGAATTGGGCCCGTTAGCCCATGAACCCGATCTTTGGCCCATTAAGCCCAAATTATCAAAATGTATGAAATCGCGCGTACTGCAGTTTATTACTTTAGATTACCAAATATACAAACCCAACTATTTTACGAGCATTCGCACACTCGCAAATTCCCAAAATACCGACTTTTCGGCATTTCGGCATTTCGGCTTTTGCCAATCTAGTCTATGAGAGGGTGTCAGTTACACACCTGTTTGCGATGATATGCTGACGAGATCCACACACGAACCGCCTACAATTGGATTACTAACACGTTAATCTAACTATTCAAATACAAATTACGTATTAACCCCTTACAATATTCGGCCAACCACACCTACAGATCATAGTAAGCTTATAAGAAATCAATAAGCAACTCATTAACAAACTTTTGTCAATGTTTACCACATAATCATAATTTCACTGCAAGCTATCTTCCTGAGCAACAGTCACTAAATTATTTATAACTGGAGCTACGAAACTCCAAATCAAGTTCCGTTAATTTTCCCTAAAAATAGACTCATATATCTTCTATCCATAAAATTTTCAGAATTTTTGGTTTAGCCAATCAATACCAGAATTTTCTCAAAGTTTCCCATGTTTCACTGTTTGACTAATCTGACCACCCTTCATTACGAATCAAATTTCTCATTGTACAGAATTCAAAATATGTTCTTGTTTATTTCATTAGAAACTAGACTCAATAAGCTTTAATTACATAATTTATGCAGCTTCTAACTCATCTTCCACAATTTATGGTGATTTTCCAAAGTCACGTTACTGCTGCTGTCTCAAGCAGATTTATTACCAAATCACTCTTTCACACCTAACTTGCATGCTTGTTATTTAAACATGTATATCACCAATCAATCATCACATATCTATGATTTTACTTAAGCATAATCTCCATTTCATCATTTTAAAGCACAACATGTTAGCCGATTTTTCCCTTTAGCATCTAAGGCACATGCATGCTCATTTGTTTGGCTTAACTTCACATATCTTCCATTTTTCATCAAAAGAACATGAAACAACAACCATTTCCTTCATTTTAATTCATGACCAAATGCTCACAACACAACCAAAAATCAAAATATACTTCAAGAGTTAAGGTAGAATCAAGAAGAACTCATGAACCTCAAAATAAAAGCTAGGTACCAAGAACTTACCTTCAATTTTCCTCCTCATAATGACCAAATACTCAAGAGCTTTCTCCTCTCCTTTCTCTTCTCTAACTTTCAGCTATGATGAACAAAGATGGACAAAACTTTGTTCTTTTCACCCCTTTTTCTTTTAATAAAACTTCATATTTCATCATTTAATTCTTTAATACAAAAGACATGAAATTCTTATCATGAAACATTTACCTAACCCATTATCATGAAACATTTACCTAACCCATTATCATGGAATATTTACCTAATCCATTGTCATGAAACATTTACCTAACCCATTATCAATTTGTATCAATTTGTACCATAAATTATGGATATCAAGTGTACATTTTGTCTACAACAACATGATGGCTGGCCACTTCATGTAAAATGGGAGGTTTATCATGCAAATCCTCCTATTTTGCACTCCTATTTATTTGGCCACTTCAATTTAGCCTATAGCATTTTCAAACATTTTCACATAGGTCCTATTTCATAATTTCACTCACAAATGACAAAATCAAAGCATGAAATTTTGTCAACATTCACAGAATTCCCGAAAATTGGGGCGTTACATGTCCGATCACACCTAGAAAAAAAAGATCAGTGGTGACTCCCTTTTTATTTCAAAATCAAACTTCAGTTTTCAAGTTTTCACTAAATCGCCACAATTAGCGACCAAGCTAAAATTTTTACGTCGCTGCAGTCATAATTTAGATATGTATGATGGAATTAACTCAAAAGTTATTATAGAACATTGGGAGGTCGACATTCTAGTTGGATTTTATCCAACTAATTAATAAGTGATTATCCTTAAATTACAATGCTTCTTAGCTTGGTTTTTTTTAGCTTTATGGCATATCTTTTTTTTCTTTTTTTTTTTTGTTGCTCTTCATCTAGTCTGCCTTTAAGTTGTAGAATTGAAATGATGAATGTGAAAGATGATGTAGTTGCCTTTATGTTGTTTTTCCTTTAGGTATGTTTTTTAGTTAGAGTTTAGGATTTTTAAATGATGTAACCTTGTTTCAGGGGTGTTGATCTTTAAAATAAAAATTATAACTTTAGAAATATATACATTGACACTGCCATTACTCAATGCTTGCATGAACCTCTATATATTCTCTCTTCTCACTAAACTAAACTTAATTCTTCTCCCATTCAAACTTATTTCATTTCTTCTCTCATTTCTTCATCTTTTTCACTTTGTTAGTTGATGTTAAGATGATGAGAAAAAAGAAAAGTGAGTAATGAGGCTTCTACCAAACCTTCAGTTGTCTGTATTACTCAATCTCCAATATCGCCAAGCCTACCACCAAAAAATAGGTTTATATTTATGAGTAAAACAATCCAAAATTCCTTCTTAATTCCTGTTTATAACAAAGGTAGTTTGTAATTGTATGCTTCGCGCATATCACAGATTAATCGAGTTTAGAGTCACACACCTGACAGAACACGAGAATTGACCCCTACTTGACAAAACATTCATTCAAAATTGAATGCTCGGACCTCACAACCAAATTAACACAACCAGCCCCTAAGCATTGGCATTCGAACACTTACGTTTAGTGGTAAAGGTTTCAACGCACTCACAAAGCCGGAGGAACATTGTGCGTCTCGTGATTTTCTCCTATCAAAACACCAAAATGACCAAATTCAGCATTAAAAACCAATCAAAAGCCATTTGGGAAATAGAGCAAGAAGCAACAAGAAAGGAAAGAAAGAGAAAAAAAGTAGAAGAAATTCCTTAGCAATCAGAGTTTACAGAAACAAAAGAAAGAATGAAAGAATGCGGGGAGAGTGGAGGAAGTTTGACAGCAAAAATGGTAAGGGATTTTAGGGATATTTTCCTATATTTCTTTTAAATAATAATAATATGATCGAATCGAATCTCACTAAAACTGACTAGTTAACCACCTATCAGATTGCTTAGCAGTAGAATTTGACCGAAACTCTAACAAGCATGGACGGCGACAGGAGAGACAAAGCAGAAATTAATATCATTTTGACAAGACATGATTCGAACTTGAGACTTATGAGTAGACTAAAACTTTACCAGTGAACCAACAGGCTCATCCTTACCAACAAGAATAAAATATAACCCTCATGTGAACAACCAAATGAAGCAATAACCAAAATTATAAAAATATTCAAGAGAAGGGATCTGAACACAAGACTTCAAACACATAACAACAAATTTAACTGCTGAACCCAATCAATTTATTTAACATAATTAAATTCAGAAATTATAAAATTTTGGGCATTACAATAGATCTAGTTCTAGGAAAATTTTAATACCCTACCAAAAGACCACTAATTATAATGACAAAGGAACGTGTTAGTGGAAGCAACTGAAAGAATGATCATCCAATTAGAAGGATCGCTACAAAAACTGTAACGCCCCAATTTTCGAGAATCCGGTGAATGTTGGCATAGGTTTAATTATGCTAGTGGGCCTCTAGAAGGCCCAAGCTTAAGATAGAACCCGGTAATTTTAGTTAATTTTTGTTCCATAAGAAAAAGGGAGTGAAATTATGAAATAGGACCTATGTGAAAATGTTTGAAAATGCTATAGGCTAAATTGAAGTGACCAAATAAATAGGAGTGCAAAATAGGAGGATTTGCATGACAAACCTCCCATTTTACATGAAGTGGCCAGCCATCATGTTGTTGTAGACAAAATGTGCACTTGATATCCATAATTTATGGTACAAATTGATACAAATTGATAATAGGTTAGGTAAATGTTCCATGATAATAGGTTAGGTAAATGTTCCATGATAATAGGTTAGGTAAATGTTCCATGATAATGGGTTAGGTAAATGTTTCATGATAATGGGTTAGGTAAATGTTTCATGATAAGAATTTCATGTCTTTTGTATTCAAGAATTAAATGGATGAAATATGAAGTTTTATTAAAAGAAAAAAGGGTGAAAAGAACAAAGTTTTGTCCATCTTTGTTCATCATAGCTGAAAGTTAGAGAAGAGAAAGGAGAGGAGAAAGCTCTTGAGTATTCAGTCATTAGGAGGAGGAAAATTGAAGGTAAGTTCTTGGTACCTTGTTTCTATTTTGAGGTTCATGAGTTCTTCTAGATTCTACCTTAACTCTTGAAGCATATTTTGGTTTTTGGTTGTGTTGTGAGCATTTGGTCACGAATTAAAATGAAAGGAATGATTGTTATTTCATGTTCTTTTGATGAAAAATGGAAGATAGGTGAAGTTGAGCCAAACAAATGAGCATGCATGTGCCTTAGACGCTAAGGGGAAAAATCGGCTAACA
This sequence comes from Gossypium arboreum, assembly GCF_025698485.1. NCBI lineage: Eukaryota > Viridiplantae > Streptophyta > Magnoliopsida > Malvales > Malvaceae > Gossypium > Gossypium arboreum. Next base: position 116,447,467 of record NC_069073.1, read on the forward strand.
TGTTGTGCTTTAAAATGATGAAATAGAGACTATACTTAAGTAAACTCATAGATATGTGATGATTGATTGGTGATATACATGTTTAAATAACATACATGCAAGTAATGTCTGAAAGAGTGATTTGGTAATAAATCTGCTTGGGACAGCAGCAGTAACGTGAATTTGGAAAATCACCATAAATTGTGAGAGATGAGTTAGAAGCTGCATAAATTATGTAATTAAAGCTTAATGAGTCTAGTTTCAAATGGAATAAACGAGAACATATTTTGAATTCTGTACAATGAGAAATTTGATTCGTAATGAAGAGTGGTCAGATTAGTCAAACAGTGAAACATGAGAAAGTTTGAGAAAAATCTAGTATTGATTGGCTAAACCAAAAGTTCTGAAAATTTTATGGATAGAATATATATGAGTCTATCTTCAGGGAAAATTAACGGAACTTGATTTGGAGTTTCGTAGCTCCAGTTATAAATAATTTAGTGACTATTGCTCAGGAAGACAGCTTGCAGTGAAATTATGATTATGTGGTAAACATTGACAAAAATTTGTTAATGAGTTGCTTATTGATTTCTTATAAGCTTACTATGATCTGTAGGTGTAGTTGGCCGAATATTGTAAGGGGTTAATACGTAGTTTGTATTTGAATAGTTAGATTAACGTATTAGTAATCCAATTGTAGGCGGTTCGTGTGTGGATCTCGTCAAGATATCGTCATAAGCAAGTGTGTAACTAACACCCTCTTTCTTAGTCTAGATCGGCAAAAGTCGAAAAGCCAAAATTTGAAAATCGGTATTTTGTAGATTTATGAAAAGCGAATGCTCGTGAGGTAAATCGATTAATGTTTTTGGTAAGCTGCAATGTTTGGACTACAAAGAGCATGATTTCTGTGCCCTCGATATTTTTGAGCTTAATGGGCCAAAATTGGAATGATGGGCCAATAGGCCCAATTCGGTAAGAACCCTCGCTACGTGATTCTGTAGTACGTGAAAGGTAGGAATATACATGAAAAACCCTAAAATAGATAAATTACTGAAATACCTTTAAAAGTGGAAAATTTACAATTTTACCCCTAGAAGATAAATTACCGAAATACCCCTAGGGTTAAATTGGCTTAAATGCATGTTTGACTGTTGTTATTTACTGCATGCTATGTTGTTATTATCTGATGCATGGGATTGGGATTTTGACGGAGGAAGTACTGAAAGTGGCTTGTCCACGTCTTGGAGGCTTTGCCTCAATTTATTGATAACTGAGCGACAAAGGTCAGAATGTGGAAGTGTTAAATTTGGGTGGGTTGAGCTATTCCCCACATGGAGTGTATGGTGGTACGGGTGAAGTGTAGTGGTTGGTGAGTTGAGTAGTCTCCCCAAATGGGCTTGCATATGTTTACTGATGTTGTATGTATTTTGAAATGGGCCTATGGGCCATACTGTTATCTGAATAAGGAGCTAAAGCCCGTTTATTGTAATCTGAAAAGGGCTCGCCCAAGACCACTATTACCCAAATGGGCTTGCATATGTTTCTTGATGTTGCATGTATTTTGAAATGGGCCTATGGGCCATATCATTATCTGAATAAGGGGCTAAGGCCCGGTTTATTATAATCTGAAAAGGGCTCGCGGCAAGTACCACTTTATCCGAATGGGCTTAGGCCCAATGGGCTTGAGCTAACTTGGGCTTTGAATGGGTTTTCCTTACACACCGAGTTTCCCCAAACTCACCCTTTTATTTTCATCCACGCAGAAATCCCCAACCATAGTGGGCTTAGAGTCGTGAGGAAATCGGAGTGGCCACCCGCTCGAAAGTTTGATTTTCTTCGGTGAACTTGACATCCTTTTATTTACGTTTGAAGTTTTGGGTTTTAAATGTAATAAGGCCGCTTAATTATTTTTGATGGTTTTAATATGTATTACTAAGATAGGTAATACTTATTTTAACTGTTGAAATTGGATAGCTTTAGTAGCGTTTTCAAAAACAACAGTTGATTTCAAAATAACACGACAACAAGCAAAACTTCCGCAATGAAAGTATTTTCCAAAATTAATCACTTTTCCTAAAAATGACTTAATCAAATCGGTTTCCTAGAAATATCCATGACGTTAAAGTGTGGCAATGGCGGTATGCATGTCTAGGATTGGATCCGAAGGAGCTTGGTACTTAGCAATCCGATGGACTCACCACCTCTTTTCGGTTTCCTACACGGTGCATGACTTCCATTCACTTTAACCTATAATGAAATTATCTTTTAAAACACTAAGTAAGTTTTTTCGGATCAACAATATAAAATATTTTGAACGCTTCGATGTGGCATGTCGGATCCGGTCATAACGTCTGGGCCGGGTTTGGGGTGCTACATTTAGTGGTATCAGAGCCGAGGTTGCAACAACTCGTCTGTGGAATGGGTTTACAAAAATAAAGATTTTCAAAAATGAAAATTTTATAAAGAATGCGAAAAACTCGATTTTCAAAATTTATATCTTTAGAAGGTGGCATTTCGAATCTCCGGCTCAAGTTTGTAAGTATTACTCTGAACTCTTCTAAATATTTTTCTGAATTATTTGTCTGTACTGAAACCCTACTAGGATACTCTAGATAGGATGATTCTGAACATAGGAAAATCTGATAAGAGGCTGAAACTGTAGCCAGACTTCGATTCTATGAAAACAAACTTTGAATTACTGTCTGATTCATAAAACATCTGTAATAAACACTGGAATATTGAATTGATGCATAAAAATTTGTAATCAAGATAAATCGATATGAGTACGAGAGCTACTCGGGGAAGAGGCCGTGGTCGAGGCCGAGGTAGTACTCAAGCTGGAACTTCGTCTTCGAACACATACCCATCGGAGTAGCACGACCACCACCGATCGATGAGAATGGGTCGTATGATAGGGCGCCGAGGATGATGCCTGTCACGTGCAATGCTTCGTGTTCGGAAAGGGTTGCGAGCAAGTTCGGGCAACGAAATTTAGGGATCTATTTCTGAATGACTTCGGGACTAACGGAACAGAGATCTTTGAGGGCGTGTCTGGTATAGCCCCGAATGTGGCGGAATATTGGTTGGAGGCCACAGAACGGATTATGGACGTCTTGGATCGCTCCGAGGAGATTGTGGTAGGGTACTGTACTAAGTCCTTGGGTCACTTTCGGTTAGGGTAGACAAACTGTATAGGAATGTACCCTTAGAAACTCAAGGCAAGGTTTTTCTTGGAGATCTGATGGAGTTATCGTTCGGAGAGTTTGACCTCATTCTAGGAATGGATTGGCTTGTTAAGCATAAGGCGACTTTGGATTGTGCTGCTAAACGAATGGTGTTAAAAACTACAAAGTATGAGGAGGTTATGGTGATAGGTGAGAGAAGGGATTATTTGTCCAATGTGGTGTCGGCATTAAGAGCCGAAAAGTGGATTCGGAAAGGTTGTGAGGCCTAATTGGTATTTGTAAGTCAGTCGGAAGAGGAGGGACTGACAGTGGATAAGGTTAGGACCGTAAAGGAGTTCCAAGATGTTTTTCCGGAGGAGCTTCCAGGATTGCCTCCGAATCGAGAAGTTGAGTTTGGAATAGACTTGTTGCCTGGAATGGCGCCTGTGTCTATCGCACCGTATAGGATGGCACCGAAGGAGTTAGTAGAGTTAAATGCTCAAATTCAAGAGTTATTGGATAGAGGCTTTATTAGGCCAAGCGTGTCTCTATGGGGAGCACCAGTGCTATTCGTGAAAAAGAAAGATGGTACGATGCGGATGTGCATTGATTATCGCCAGTTGAACAAACTGACGATTAAGAATAAGTATCCACTGCCAAGAATTGGCGATCTATTCGACCAGCTTAGAGGAGCTTTTGTATTTTCCAAGATCGACCTTCGATCTAGATATCATCAGTTAAGGGTCAAGAAGGCAGATATCCAAAAGACAACATTCAGGACTCGGTATGGTCATTACGAGTTTTTGGTTGTGCCATTTGGACTAACGAACGCTTCTGCAGCGTTTATGGATCTGATGAATCGTGTGTTCCAACCATTTTTGGATCAGTTCATAGTCATCTTTATTGACGATATCCTGGTATATTCTAAAACTGAAACGAAACATGATGAGCATCTCAGTATAGTGCTGTAAGTATTAAGGGAGAAGAAGCTCTTTGCGAAGTTCAGCAAGTGTGAATTTTGGTTGAGGGAGGTAACCTTCTTAGGACATGTGGTCTCTGCTGAGGGGATTAAGGTGGACCCTCGGAAAATTAAAGCCATTTTGGAGTGGAAGCCGCCTAGGTCAGTGTCAGAAATACGAAGTTTTCTAGGACTGACAGGATACTACAGAAGGTTTGTGAAGGTTTTTCTATGATGGCAGCACCTCTGACAAAACACATAAGGAAAAGAGTACCGTTTGTATGGACTAAGAAACAGTAGGAAGCTTTTGAGAAGTTGAAAAAAGTTCTGACTGAAGCACTTGTGTTAATTCAGCCGGAGTCTAGGAATGATTTTACTATGTATAGTGACGCATCACACGTGGGTTTGGGCTGCGTGTTAATGCAAGAGGGTAAGGTGGTTGCATATGCATCACGATAGCTTAAGCCTCATGAGGGAAACTATTTGACTCATGATTTAGAGTTGGCGGCGATGATATTTGCACTTAAGATTTGGAGACATTACTTATGCGGAGAAAGGTGCATTATATACACCGACCATAAGAGTCTTAAGTATTTGTTGACTCAGAAGGAGCTGAACCTTAGGCAAAGGAGATGGATTGAGTTGCTTAAGGATTATGACTGCTCGATCAAGTATCACCCAAGCAAGGCTAATGTGGTAGCCGATGCTCTAAGTCGTAGAAGTCAGATGTCGATCCGAGAGCAATGTTTGCTCGTCTCGAGTCTCAGATGATGATGGAAGTCTGCTTGGTGAGTTGCAAGTGAGGCCAACCTGGTGGATCAGATTAAGGAAAAACAGTTGAACGATGAGTCTTTGGTCGCTCGTTTTCAACAAGTTAAGGAATGGGAAACTTTTGAGTTTGGGAGCCAGAAGAGACGATGCAACAGCAATACTCTCATCTGTTTGGATTAGGTAAATTTCGAGGACAAAATTTCTTTAAGGAGGGTAGAGTTGTAACGCCCCAATTTTCGAGAATCCTGTGAATGTTGGCATAGGTTTAATTATGTTAGTGGGCCTCTAGAAGGCCCAAGCTTAAGATAAAACCCGGTAATTTTAGTTAATTTTTGTTCCATAAGAAAAAGGGAGTGAAATTATGAAATAGGACTTATGTGAAAATGTTTGAAAATGCTATAGGCTAAATTGAAGTGACCAAATAAATAGGAGTGCAAAATAGGAAGATTTACATGACAAACCTCCCATTTTACATGAAGTGGCCAGCCATCACGTTGTTGTAGACAAAATGTGCACTTGATATCCATAATTTATGGTACAAATTGATACAAATTGATAATAGGTTAGGTAAATGTTCCATGATAATAGGTCAGGTAAATGTTCCATGATAATGGGCTAGGTAAATGTTTCATGATAATGGGTTAGGTAAATGTTTCATGATAAGAATTTCATGTCTTTTGTATTAAAGAATTAAATGGATGAAATATGAAGTTTTATTAAAAGAAAAAGGGGTGAAAAGAACAAAGTTGTGTCCATCTTTGTTCATCATAGCTGAAAGTTAGAGAAGAGAAAGGAGTGGAGAAAGCTCTTGAGTATTCAGTCATTAGGAGGAGGAAAATTGAAGGTAAGTTCTTGGTACCTTGTTTCTATTTTGAGGTTCATGAGTTCTTCTTGATTCTACCTTAACTCTTGAAGCATATTTTGGTTTTTGGTTGTGTTGTGAGCATTTGGTCACGAATTAAAATGAAGGGAATGGTTGTTGTTTCATGTTCTTTTGATGAAAAATGGAAGATAGGTGAAGTTGAGCCAAACAAATGAGCATGCATGTGCCTTAGATGCTAAGGGGAAAAATCGGCTAACATGTTGTGCTTTAAAATGACGAAATGGAGACTATACTTAAGTAAACTCATAGATATGTGATGATTGATTGGTGATATACATGTTTAAATAACATGCATGCAAGTTATGTGTGAAAGAGTGATTTGGTAATAAATCTACTTGGGACAGCAGCAGTAACGTGATTTGGAAAATCACCATAAATTGTGGGAGATGAGTTAGAAGCTACATAAATTATGTAATTAAAGCTTAATGAGTCTAGTTTCAAATGGAATAAACGAGAACATATTTTGAATTCTGTACAATGAGAAATTTGATTCGTAATGAAGAGTGGTCAGATTAGTCAAGCAGTGAAACATGGGAAAGTTTGAGAAAAATCTGCTATTGATTGGCTAAACCAAAAATTCTGAAAATTTTATGGATAGAATATATATGAGTCTATCTTCAGGGAAAATTAACGGAACTTGATTTGGAGTTTCGTAGCACCAGTTATAAATAATTTAGTGACTGTTGCTCAAGAAGACAGCTTGCAGTGAAATTATGATTATGTGGTAAACATTGACAAAAATTTGTTAATGAGTTGCTTATTGATTTCTTATAAGCTCACTATGATCTGTAGGTGTGGTTGGCAGAATATTGTAAGGGTTTAATACGTAGTTTGTATTTGAATAGTTAGATTAACGTGTTAGTAATCCAATTGTAGGCGTTAGTGTGTGGATCTAAATCAACATATAAATCGCAAAGCAGTGTGTAACTAACACCCTCTTTCTTAGTCTAGATCGGCAAAAGTCGAAAAGCTAAAATGTCGAAAACCGGTATTTTATAGATTTGCGAGTGTGCGAATGCTCGTGAAGTAAATCGATTAATGTTTTTGGTAAGATGCAATGTTTGGACTGCAAAGTGCATGATTTCTGTGCCCTCGATATTTTTGGGCTTAATGGGCCAAAATTGGAATGATGGGCCAACAGGCCCAATTCGGTAAGAACCCTCGGTACGTGATTCTATAGTACGTGAAAGGTAGGAATATGCATGAAAAACCCTAAAACAGATAAATTACTGAAATACCTTTAAAAGTGGAAAATTTACTGTTTTACCCCTAGGAGATAAATTACCGAAATACCCTAAGGGTTAAATTGACTTAAATGCATGTTTGACTGTTGTTATTTACTGCATGCCATGTTGTTATTATCTGATGCATGGGATTGGGATATTGACGGAGAAAGTCTTGAAAGTGGCTTGTCCACGTCTTGGAGGCTTTACCTCAATTTATCGTTAAGCGAGCAAAGCAAGGTCGCAAATTGTGGAGTGTTAAATTTGGGTGGGTTGAGCTATTCCCACATGGAGTGTATGGCTGGTACGGGTGGAGTGTAGTGCTTGGTGGGTTGAGTAGTCTCCCAAATGGGCTTGCATATGTTCTTGATGTTGCATGTATTTTGAAATGGGCCTATGGGCCATCTTCATTATCTGAAAAAGGGCTAAAGCCCGGTTTATTATGTCTGAAAAGGATCGGCCCAGTACCTTTGTTACCCAAATGGGCTTGCATATGTTTACTGATGTTGCATGTATTTTGAAATGGGCCTATAAGCCATACTGTTATCTGAATAAGGGGCTAAGGCCCAGTTTATTGTAATCTGAAAAGGGCTCTGGCCCAGTACCACTGTTACCCGAATGGGCTTATGCCCAATGGGCTTGAGCTGACTTGGGCTTTGAATGGGTTTTCCTTACACACTGAGTTTCCCCAAACTCACCCATTTTATTTTCATCCATGCAAGAAATCCCCAACCATAGTGGGCTTGGAGCTGTGAAGGAATTCGGAGTGGCCACCCGTTCTGAAAGTTTGATTTTCTTCTGGTGAACTGGACATCCTTTTATTTACGTTTGAAGTTTTGGGTTTTTAAATGTAATAAGGCCGCTTAATTATTTTTGATGGTTTTAATATGTATTACTAAGATAGGTAATACTTATTTTAACTGTTGAAATTGGATAGCTTTAGGCGCGTTTTCAAAAACAATGATTGATTTAGGGCTCGCCCGATACCACTTTATTACCCAAATGGGCTTGCATATGTTTCTTGATGTTGCATGTATTTTGAAATGGGCCTATGGGCCATCTTGTTATCTGAATAAGGGCTAAGACCGGTTTATTGTAATCTGAAAAGGGCTCGGCCCGATTACCACTGTTACCGAATGGGCTTAGGCCCAATGGGCTTGGTGACTTGGGCTTTGAATGGGTTTTCCTTACACATCGAGTTTCCCCAAACTCACCCTTTTATTTTCATCCACGCAGAAATCCCCAACCATAGTGGGCTTGGAGTGTGAGGGAATTTGAGTGCCCACCGTTCGAAAGTTTGATTTTCTTCCGTGAACTTGACATCCTTTTATTTACGTTTGAAGTTTTGGGTTTTTAAATGTAATAAGGCCGCTTAATTATTTTTGATGGTTTTAATATGTATTACTAATATAGGTAATACTTATTTTAACTGTTGAAATTGGATAGCTTTAGGGCGCGTTTTCAAAAACAACAGTTGATTTCAAAATAACACGACAACAAGCAAAGTTTCCGCAATGAAAGTATTTTCCAAAATTAATCACTTTTCCTAAAAATGACTTAATCAAATCGGTTTCCTAGAAATATCCATGACGTTAAAGTGTGGTAATGGCGGTATGCATGTCTAGGATTGGATCCGAAGGAGCTTGGTACTTAGCGGTCAGATGGACTCACCACCTCTTTTCGGTTTCCTACCGGTGCCTGACTTCCATTCACTTTAACCTATAATGAAATTATCTTTTAAAACATGAAGTAAGTTTTTTTCTGGATCAACAATATAAAATGTTTTGAACGCTTCGATGTGGCATGTCGGATCCGGTCATAACGTCTGGGCCGGGTTTGGGGTGCTACAAAAACAACACGTCCTTCGAATTTGTCAAGTGAAAAGGAATTCTGGGATTGACCAAGAAAAACCGAAATCGAAGTGCTTGGACAGTTCATAGAATGCAAGCTAAAAAATAGCGGTTTCTTAACACCAAATCAAATTTATTTTTTATTTAATTTATAATTAATTTTATATTTATGATATAAAAGAGAAAGAGTTCTTTGGAAACTGTTCTTTTGGAGTCCTATTCTAACACCTTTGCTTTTCTTGGTAGTGGAATTTTATGTGTCGAAACCATTTTTTGGAAAAAAAAAAGGGTATCGACTTGGATTTTGACAATGAAAATGAATAGAGGGAGTCGCCACCAATCCTTTTTTGATGATGTGTGATCGGATCACCTTAAATTAATCATTTTAATAAAAGTTAAGATTTACTAAAACGATAATTTTTGGTCTACGAAAATCAAAAAACGAGTTCGGAAGCCGGTTACGCACGAGGAAGGATTAACACCCTCGATACGCCCAAAATTGGTACCTAGTTGATTAATTAGTGTCTTAGTGTCGAAAATTTGAAAACTTGAAAGAATTTAAAATACGATCCCTCTTTGTAAAGAAAATGCTCAAACGTTAAAGACCTTCTCGTCTCAAAATATAAAATATCACATCCAGTAAGTTAGGACACGACATCTTGAATTTTTGAGAGCGAGCTCGCCTTTTATATAAAAATTCGTGTATTTCAAAAGGATATTCGGTTAGTTAAGGTGAACGAGGAAAGTCGAAACCCAGTAAGTTAGGGCACGTTCCCTCGAATTACCAAACATTGAACATTGCCTCGCCTTAAAAAACATGAGTAAAATTCCAAAGGGATATTCGATTATTTTGAACAAACGGGAGATTTGCAACCCAGCACGATGGGGCACTATTCCCTGAACTGCTAAATACCGAACATTTCCTTTGTTTTTATAAGTTTTTTTTTTAAAATATGAATGAAATTTTAAAGAGACATTCGATTATTTTGAGCAAACGAGAAATTGCAACCCAGCACGTTAGGGCACAGTTCCATGGATTGCCAAATATCAAACATCTCTTTCGTTTTAATGAATTTTTTTTAAAAGAGTCTAAATGAAAATTTACATATAAATATAATACAGTAAAACTTTAAGATAAAATTTAAAATAAGTGATATGTATATAAAGTTCAAAGGAAATAACAATAAAAGAATTTAAAATCATTAACATATAAACGATATATACAAAAGTTTAAAAGAAATAACATATGTAAAATATTTAAAGTTGATAATAATATAAAATATATGTTATGTCTAATAATAATAATAATAATAATAATAATAATAATAATAATAATAATAATAATAGTAATAGTAATAATAATGTAAATATATACAAAGAGAAAATATATAATATGACAAAATCAATACGAAATTAATCGGTTTAATAATGTGATGATAGAAATAGTAATAATATAATAATAAAGTAAAAAAATAATAGTAATACATTAATAAGAATAATAATAGTATATTAATAACAATAATAGAAAATAATGACGAAATAGTAATAATAATAATAAACTAAAGAGTACTAATAGTACTAACAATAATATAAATAGTAATGAAAACAACAAGAGAAATAATAACAATAACAGAATAAAAATAATGATAATAATAATAATAGCAATAATAATAAAATTAATAAATAAATATAATTAATCAATTTTAATAATAAAATGGCAAATTAACTAAAAGGATTAAATTGGATTGAAAACAAAAATTCGGGGCAGATCCGAAATAAAGATAAAGAGAATAGGACCAAATCGAACACGCGAATAATAAAGAGGGACCAAAAGCTCAAAAAGATCCAAACTCCTAAATGCAACACCTGGGCATGGGCCAAATTGGGACAGTATGCAAATTTCAGGGTAAATTTACAAGAACATAAAATCTGTTGGGCCAATTTAGAAGTCATGGCCTGAAGGGGGACTAAAAGTACAAATCCCCCATCTAAAGGGACAATGCACATAGCCCAAGTCGCATGCTGACTTTCCCCTTTCCAATGTTGTTTTATTGTACTATTTAAAATAAAAAAAAAACTGTTTTAAAATTATTTTTACTTTTTCCCTTTTTTTAAAAAAAAAATCCTTAATGCTCTTTACTCTCCCCATTTCCCTTTTCTTTCAAAGTGAAAGGCTCATCTCAAGCCCTCAACCACTCTCCAAAATTTGATTACGACCAACAAAGCAAGACCCTTCGACAGCGAAAACACCATGCAACTTCGGTAAGCCTCTCGTCCTCTCTTATATTTCGTGTTTGTGTCGAATGAAAGAAGAAAAATTGAATAAAAAAATTGCAACAAGTAATCACCTTAGAAATATTTTTTTTTTGCGTATTTTATCTTCAAAAGTCTATACCCGTTTCTCTTGAAAACAAAGGAAAAAAGAAAGCCCCCTATTTACAAACGGTTCTCCCCTAAAATACAATTGATTCTTCCCCAAAATACAATCGATCCCCCCCGTTACAATGAACATAGGGCTTTTATATAGCCCAAAATCCAAAGAAAAAAAATACAAAGAATTTCATTTTTTGGTATTTTTCTTTGCTGTCCTTTTTTGTCTTCTTTTGCAGGCATAGAGTGGTGGAGGCAAGTGGGTGTACTGGTGGCAGACAACTGGTAGTGGCAGGCCAAGGTGGGGTGGCGGCTAGGGTTCTTCTCCTCCCTTTTTTGCTGAAAATTGTTTAGGTTTGGGCTGGGCTTAGGGTTTTAGTCTGTTGGGCTAAATTGGGTTTGGTTAGGGTTGGTTTAAGTTGGGCCAAAATTGGGCCTCAACAGCTGCCCCTCTTTGCTCATTGTCGTGTAATGGGAATAGAGCAAAGACTTTAAAAGGGCCAATTTTGGTCGGTCTCACCGAGTCTTAACTTTTGGTGCTTCTCTTCTTCGGCTAATCTCATTGCAGTCTACTGTGGCTTGTCACTTTACTTTGCTCTATTGCAGCTTCATAGAAATAAGATTTGCTATCTTTAGTCTGTTGCAGCTTCAAGAAGATAAGACATGTGACTCCAATCTACTCCGCTGAAACTTCGAGGAGATCTGCTGTGGTTTCGAGCCGCTCCAACGCCATTTCAAGAATATAGAATCTATAATTTTTAGCCTGTTACCCTATTACTTTGGGGTTTAAGGCCCATCACCTTCGATTTATTTCCCTACTGCTTAGTGGGTTAAGATCTTGTAAATTCAGCATGTTACCCTACTGCTTTGGGGTTTAAGGTTCATTGCCTTCGATCTATTTCCCTACTACTTAGAGGGCTAAGATCTGTAAATTCCATCTGTTACCCTACTACTTAGGGGTTTAAGGTCCATCGCCTTTGATCTGATTCCCTACTGCTTAGGGGGTTAAGACTTGTAAATTCCACATGTTACCCTACTGCTTAGGGGTTTAAGGTTCATCGCCTTCGATCTGTTTCCCTATTGCTTAAGGGGTTAAGAGCTGTAAACCTATTACCCTACTGCTTAGGGGTTTAAGGTTCATCGCCTTCGATTTGTTTCCCTACTGCTTAGGGGGTTAAGATCTGTGAAATTAGCCTGTTACCCTACTACTTAGGGAGTTAAGGCCCGTCGCTTTCGATCTGTTTCCCTACTGCTTAGGGGGTTAAGAGCTGTAAACCTATTACCCTACTACTTAGGGGTTTAAGGTTCATCGCCTTCGATCTATTTCCCTACTGCTTAGGGGGTTAAGATCTGTAAATTTAGCCTGTTACCCTACTACTTAAGGAGTTAAGGCCCGTCGCTTTCGATCTGTTTCCCTACTGCTTAGGGGGTCCAATCTGCTATCTTCAACTTGTTCCCTATAAACACAGGGATGCCATGCTGAAATCTTCAATCTGCTTCACTGTAAGCACAGTAATGTCAGATCTGCTATCTTCGATTTGTTCCCTATAAACACAGGGATGCCAAATCTGCTATTTTCAACTTGTTCCCTTTAAGCACAAGGATGCCATGCTGAAATCTTCGATCTGCTTTACTGTAAGCACAGGAATGTTAGATCTGCTATCTTCGATCTATTCCATATAAACATAGGGATGCCAAATCTGCAATCTTCGATTTGCTCTCCGCCGCTATAGAAACGCCAAATCATCTTGGATTTGCTTCAACGTAAACACGTGAAAGCCAAATCAGCTATGTCTTCGATCTGCTCCCCGCCTGATGCAGAGATACCAAATCATCTTGGATCTGCTCCAACGTAAACACGTGAAAGCCAAATCAGCTATGTCTTCGATCTGCTCCCCGCATGATACAGAGATGCCAAATCATCTTGGATATCTTCAGCTTGTTGCCCCACTGCTTAAGGGGTTAAGACTTGTGAATTCACCAATTCTATTGCACTGTCCTCTAAGGAACATGATCTGTAAAATCAGTTTCATGTATCCATGCTTATGCCAAATAATTAGGATGCTATGATTGAAATGAATCAAATGCTCCTAACTAAATGTGATGCTTTATGTCAAATAATTAGGATGTTATGAAATGAATCAAATGCTCCTAACTAGATGTGTTATTATATGAATGTAGAAATGTCATGAGCCCTTTTTCAAAAAGGCTTAAGGTATGATCGTTCGTTGTTCATTAGGATATTATTGCTGACGTATTACGCTGGCATCTTGTTCGGCTGGTATTCTTGACAGAAAAGTCAAAGAAATATCACATTTTGCTCAGCAAACTTGCCCCACTGTAATTTCAGAGTCCCTTCCACTGTACCTTTTGGCACATAAAGTTTGTGCCTCCTACTGTAATTTTAGAGGAATAACATTTGGTTTCTTCCATCCATTCCGCTGTAACTCAAAGGCATAGGATTTGTATCGTCTTCAATCGGTTTGATCTGTTACACTATTCCTTGGGTGTAATGACCAGATGTATATGAATGCAGAGTATCATTTTCTTTTCTCGAGAATGACCCCCTTTTACACTTAGGTTGACATTGCTCGTCATTTGTCGAGGTTGTATCACCGACAAAATGTCTTGTCTTTTGGTTCAACCAATAAAGAGTCCTGTCGAGACCATTTTTAAATCGAGTTTTGAAAAATGGGAATCGACTTTAAAAACGAAAACGGGAGTCGCCACCAATCTTTTTAGGTGTGTTTGGATCACCTTTAAAACATTTGTTTTAAAATCGTTGGTTTTGGTCTATGAAATCAAAAGAATGGGTTAGGAGTCGATTACGTCACGAGGAAGGGTTAGCACCCTCGTAACGCCCAAAAATTGGTACCTAATTGATTATCAAATGTCTTTAAGGTCGGAAATTAGAAATTCTAAGATGTAATCCTCTTTACAATATTTTGATTTTGAAAATTAAGGTTCACTTGTATCAAATGAATCAAGGCATTACATCCAACAAGTTAGGATGCACTATTTTAAGATATTTGAAACTAAGCTAAGCATTTTTGAAAAATCCCTATCTTGAGATGTCAAAACATCATATCCAGTAAGTTTGGACACGACGTTTTGTAATTTCAATATAGTTGCTCGTATTTTGAAATCCTTTTAAAAAAAATTAGAAAGGTGCTTGACTATTTGAACTCTATGAGAAAAGTGGCGACCCAATAAGTTAGGGCACTACCTTTCTCAAAGTTTCCAAACATCAAGTATTGCTTTTATTTTTACGAAAAACTTTTAAACATTGTTTTTAAATGACTTTTTAGAGTGACAATTCTGTATTACAAAACATAAATATTCAAATAACGTATATTACAAAGTATTATAACACTTTATACAAATGCAATCACTATATAGAGGGCAAAATAGAATAATGAAAATAATCATGCTAAGTAAATAGGAATATACCCAATAGAAAACCTTATAAACTCACTAATTATATTATAAATAAAACATTAAATAATATACAAAATACATGGTAAATATTAATGTGTAAAATATGTATGAGTAAAATGTCATGCATAGAAAATGGATAACTAGAATCTACATAAAATATGAAATATACAATCCTATAATTTCATGTACACATGAATGTGTTAATAAATGAAATGATGCATATAATACAATATATCAATCTATATACATACAAAATATACATTTGAAAATAAATTATAAAAGTCTAAGATATTAAAAAATACATAACATAGCAATTAATTCTAAAGTAAAGTAAATATTGTATAAAACGTAAGTTTAAAAGAAAATATATGTATAATATAAACAATTAACAAATAGAATGAGCGTATATAAAAGATGTGATATTTAATAATATAATATATAATAAAAATATTTATAAAAATAATAATTATGTGAAAATATAAAATATATTGGTATATAAAATATCAAATATCAAATGTGTAAAAGAATTTATATTTTAAATAAAATAATTATATAATATATATAAGTATAAGTTTTGAATAATATGAAATAAGTAATTAACGATAAAATACATGTACTATACAAATTATAATATTATAATATCTTCAAAATGTGTAATAATAAAATATGAGTAAAGTAATTACTAACATGTAAATAAAGGTACGCATATAATACAAGTTAAAACCTTTAATGATAATAATATATAGATAAATATATATAATGGTATAAAAATGGCATAATGTAAAATAATTAAAATAATTTGTAAAAATAATATATAATGAATAATAATATGAAAAAATATATTGTTACAATGTAAAATAATAGTATAAGGATATATAAACATTATGTGATAAAAATATACTATAATAAATAATTAGTAATATAATAAAAATAAAAATGAATGTTACATAATATAATATAAATATATAGGAGAATAATATATGATAAATAAAAATTTATATAGATATATAAATGGTATTTTTAATAATAATATATGTATAGTTTTTTATAATAAATAAATTAGATATAAAAGAATAACAAAATAATAAAGAAAAAGGCTAAGATTAAATTTAAATAGAATTATAAGGCTAATTTTAAAAAATAAATTTAATTTTAAAAGCTGAAAATGAGGAAGGACTAAAGGGATAAATATCCTCAGAAGAAAAAACACGGATCTCTAAATGTACCAGGTCGGGCAATCGGTTTGGCCCCAAAGCAGCGTCGTTTGGGGCCCTTCTGCACACTACGAAATGGTGCCGTATAGGGGCGCTTTAAAAACCAATTTTCTTTCAAAAAACTTTCATTTTCACCTCCTCCTAAAAAAAAACTCAAAAATAATGCTCTCAAGAGCCTGCCTGCCCTCTGAGCTCCGATCGAACTCCGATCATCGGGCCTCGCCGTCCTCCGCCTTCTCCACCACCGTTCACGGTGGTCGGAGTTCCCAAAAGCGAGTTTTACGCTCCTTAAAGCTTCCCAAAGCCCAATCCAATGGTAATATCCTCTTTCATTCCCGTTTTAAAAGTTCTTTTGTTTCAAAAACGATTTAAATCTTTGAAATAAAAAATGAAAAAGATAGAAAAGAGAACGAAAGGTAGTTTCTGAAAAATCACCTCAGATCTGATTTTTATTCTTTTTCTCTGTAATATCCGTATATGTTTTACATTTATTTGGTTCCCCCCATTTTACAATGTTTAGATCCAGGCTTTATAGCCACTGTTAACCAATACAAATTTGGTATACAAATCTGTCATGTTTCTTGCCTTGTTTTGCTTCTTTCCTTTGCTGTTTTCTCTTCTTTTTTGTAGGTAATCGAGCGACGGAGTCTCTGGCCTCTGATTAGTGCACCGATCACGGATCCTGGAATCACGGCGCTGATGGTGTTACTGGAACGGCATACATCGAAGGGTCGAGACGCTTGGGATGACTCGAAGCTTCCAGAACTTCATTGCGGCGCTGAAGAGAAGGAGAACTAGGGTTTCTAACCCTATCCGAAACTCATTTGGGCTCTCGCTATTTGGGCCTTCGGGTGGGTCTGTTTAAGTTAGGCTGGTCTAGGTAGGGTCAAGTTTTGGCTGCTGGATCTGTTGTATTTGGGCTACGGGACTACTTTAAGGTTTTGGGTAATGGGCCTACTGGGTAGTTTTAGGTACTGATTTGGCTATTGGGTTGTAACTGGGTATGGGCTTTTGTAACCTGGACTGTTTAATAAATAAATTGTAGCACCCCAAACCCGGCCCAGAAGTTATGGCCAGATCCGGCATGCCACATCAAAAACATAAAAAAACAATTTCCATTCTAAGTCCAGAAAATCGTACTTGATGTTCAAAAGATTAATTCATTAAAGGTTAAAGTGAATGGAAGCTGTGCACCAGGTAGGAAATCGGAAAAGAGGTGGTGAGTCCATCGGACTGCTTAAGTACCAAGCTCCCTTCGGATCCAATCCTAGACATGCATACCGCCATTGCCACACCTTAACGTCATGGATATTTCTAGGAAACCGATTTGATTAAGTCATTTTTAGGAAAAGTGATTAATTTTGGAAAATACTTTCATTGCGGAAGCTTTGCTTGTTGTCGTGTTATTTTGAAATCAACTATTGTTTTTGAAAACGCGCCCTAAAGCTATCCAATTTCAACAGTTAAAATAAGTATTACCTATCTTACTAATACATATTAAAAACCACCAAAAATAAATAAGCGGCCTTATTACATTTAAAAGCCCAAAACCACAAGCGTAATTAAAAGGATGTCCAGTTCACGGAAGAAAATCAAACTTTGAGCGGGTGGCCACTCCGAATTCCCTCACGACTCCAAGCCCACTATGGTTGGGGATTTCTGCGTGGATGAAAATAAAAGGGATGAGTTTGGGGAAACTCGATTGTGTAAGGAAAACCCATTCAAAGTCCAAGTCAGCTCAAGCCCATTGGGCCTAAGCCCATTCAGTAATGATGGTCTTGGGCGAGCCCTTTTGATTACAATAAAGCGGGCCTTAGCCCTTATTCAGATAATGAGATGGCCCATAGGCCCATTTCAAAATACATGCAACATCAGTAAACATATGCAAGCCCATTTGGGGAGACTACTCAACCCACCAACCACTACACTCCACCCGTACCAGCCATACACTCCATGTGGGGAATAGCTCAACCCACCCACCCAACACTCCTGATTCTTGCCTTTTGCTCAGTTAACGATAAATTGAGGCAAAGCCTCCGATCGTGGACAAGCCACTTTCAGTACTTCCTCCGTCAATATCCTAGTCCCATGCATCAGATAATAACATGGCATGCAGTAAATAACAACAGTCAAACATGCATTTAGGTCAATTTAACCCTAGGGGTATTTCGGTAATTTAACCCCTAAGGGTAAAACTGTAAATTTTCCACTTTTAAAGGTATTTCAATAATTATCTATTTTAGAGTTTTTCATGCATATTCCTACCTTTCACGTACTACAGAATCACGTACCGAGGGTTCTTACCGAATTGGGCCCGTTGGCCCATCATTTCAAATTTTGGCCCATTAAGCCCAAAAATATCGAGGGCACAGAAATCATACACTTTGCAGTCCAAATTTTGCAGCTTACCAAAAACATTAATCGATTTACCTCACGAGCATTCGCACACTCGCAAATCTACAAAATACCGATTTTCTGCATTTCGGCTTTTCGGCTTTTGCCGATCTAGACTAAGAAAGAGGGTGTTAGTTACACACCTGTTTGCGACGATATGCTGACGAGATCCACACACGAACCGCCTACAATTGGATTACTAACACGTTAATCTAACTATTCAATTACAAACTACATATTAACCCCTTACAATATTCGGCCAACCACACCTACAGATCATAGTAAGCTTATAAGAAATCAATAAGCAACTCATTAACAAATTTTGTCAATGTTTACCACATAATCATAATTTCACTGCAAGCTGTCTTCCTGAGCAACAGTCACTAAATCATTTATAACTGGAGCTACGAAACTCCAAATCAAGTTCCGTTAATTTTCCTGAAAATAGACTCATATATCTTATATCCATAAAATTTTCAGAATTTTGGTTTGGCCAATCAATACCAGATTTTTCTCAAAGCTTCGCATGTTTCACTGTTTGACTAATCTGACCACTCTTCATTACGAATCAAATTTCTCATTGTACAGAATTCAAAATATGTTCTTGTTTATTTCATTAGAAACTAGACTCAATAAGCTTTAATTACATAATTTATTCAGCTTCTAATTCATCTCCCACAATTTATGGTGATTTTCCAAAGTCACGTTACTGCTGCTGTCCCAAGCAGATTTATTACCAAATCACTCTTTCACACCTAACTTGCATGCATGTTATTTAAACATGTATATCACCAATCAATCATCACATATCTATGATTTTACTTAAGTATAATCTCCATTTCATCATTTTAAAGCACAACATGTTAGCTGATTTTTCCTTTAACATCTAAGGCACATGCATGCTCATTTGTTTGGCTCAACTTCACATATCTTCCATTTTCATCAAAAGAACATGAAACAACAACCATTTCCTTCATTTTAATTCATGACCAAATGCTCACAACACAACTAAAAATCAAAATATACTTCAAGAGTTAAGGTAGAATCAAGAAGAACTCATGAACCTCAAAATAGAAGCAAGGTACCAAGAACTTACCTTCAATTTTCCTCCTAATGACCAAATACTCAAGAGCTTTCTCCTCTCTTTTCTCTTCTCTAACTTTCAGCTATGATGAACAAAGATGGAAAAAACTTTGTTCTTTTCACCCCTTTTTCTTTTAATAAAACTTCATATTTCATCCATTTAATTCTTTAATACAAAAGACATGAAATTCTTATCATGAAACATTTACCTAACCCATTATCATGAAACATTTACCTAATACATTATCATAAAACATTTATCTAACCCATTATCATGAAACATTTACCTAACACATTATCATGAAACATTTACCTAACCTATTATCAATTTGTATCAATTTGTACCATAAATTATGGATATCAAGTGTACATTTTGTCTACATTCAACATGATGGCTGGCCACTTCATGTAAAATGGGAGGCTTGTCATGCAAATCCTCCTATTTTGCACTCCTATTTATTTGGTCACTTCAATTTAGCCTATAGCATTTTCAAACATTTTCACATAGGTCCTATTTCATAATTTCACTCACAAATGACAAAATTAAAGCATGAAATTTTGCCAATCATTCACAGAATTCCCGAAAATTGGGGCGTTACATAAATATTTATTTATTTATTTTTTTGTTTGGTTTTTTAAGGCCCAGACGAATTTGGGCTCTTACAAGTCCAAAGAGATAATATTTCCAACTATTAGGCTTGGTGAGTTCTAAATAATAATCCTGTTTCAGGTTCTTATATTATTTAGAAACTTCCAGAGTAATACGCAAAACTTCTTTTGTGAAAGTGTTATTAGTCCATTAATCATTATTTCAATGCAAAATGCTTGAAAAAGATCAAAACAGTGAACAAGAAGGAAATTGATTAGGAGCATAGCTCGAAATGGATAAATTAATCAAAGATTGCAAATGCAATAAGAAGGAAATTAACTCAAAACGAATAAGTTAATCAAATATAGCAAATTCAAAATGGGTAAAATGGAAAACTAGGTGCCCCTAGATATCGCAGCTTGAGTTTCTCTGTACCAACTTCTTTAGGACCCTTCTGAGCTTGATATGTGTTTTAGGGGATCCGGAGTACTTTGTCGATACCCCAAGATGTAGCATACTTTTTTATTGTTAATTCAGACATAGCAAGACTACTATATGCCCCACTTTAATCAAAATTTGAGCCGCCCTTTTCGGGTTTTCGACTCGAATCCCTTTGGTCTCAAGGTGCCCTTTACGAGTTTTCACCTTGGCCTCTCCTTTTTTTTTGCTTTTTTTTTTTAAAAAAAAAATTTAGGCTCCCTTTGCGAGTTTTCACCTTGGCTTATCCCTTTTTAGATAGAATACTCCTTGACTGGATTTAAATTCACTGATTTGGGCAAATCTTTGCCATCCATTTCGATCAATATCAATGCCCCTCCAGAACAGGCCTTTTTTACTACATAAGGTCCTTCTTAGTTCGGCAATCGCTTTTCTTTGAAGTCCTTTTGCATAGGAAGGATCTTTTCATTATCAAGTTCCCCTCGTGGAACTCTCTAGGATGAACCTCTTCATCGTAAGCTCAAATCGTTCATTGGACCATGACGGATGGCTTTCAACCTCCTTTCTTTAAAATCAACTGATCGTATCGGGATTGCCTTATCCACCTTCAGGTCTGACAAGACTCAGAGACAAGAAATCTCTTCTTTAAAATCATTTTTATCCCATAGACCGATGAATACGCTGCCCCGGTGAAGGTCTTGGCCAACGTTCGATGAGTATAGAGGGTAAATGGTGACTTCTTATGCCAATCTTTACAAGTCTCGGTCATCTTCCCCATGATCTTTAATTTGTTGTTGGGTCTTTTTTTTTTTTTAGAATTTGACGACTGTCGACCTAGTGACATTGGCATATGAAACAACTTTTACCCTTTCCGTGGAGTAATCGACGACCTCAAAAACGAATCGGTATTGGTTAGAAGCTTTCAAAGAGATCGTTCTATAACCTCCATGCCCCACATAAAGTCTACGAAGAAATGAAGGGACACATGAATCTTGTTTCCATAAATTTGGCACCAGAACCCAAGTCTCATTATTAGCTCGGCCACTGTATATGTCATTAGCATATGTCATTCAAAAACCCCGCAACATCCTCACATCTTAATAGCCGGGCATATCTTGATATGATTGTGCAAAAAATCTTTAAATTCTTGGAAATGAGTCAATGACATCTCGCTTTGTCTTTGTAGCGATGCAGACTCCAATGTTTTCCTCTTTCTCTTGTCCTAGGCCTACTGTCTACTGTCTTTTTGTAAGAGAGGATCTGTTTTCATCTTACTCTACCATCCTTAACAAATCAAAGAGTAGTCTACATCTCTGTCATCTTCAAAGTGTTGAGATCCCTTTAGGCCCATATTTCGCTCAAAAGAAGACTCGGAGTCAATGACAGCGTTACTCACATCATTGATATCTCGGGACCCGCTGATGGCAGATTCCAAAGAATAAATGATTCTAAGGATGATTATTTGTATGGTATGATCATGAATGAAGAATAAATGAATATTTGAAATAAATTCCAAAGAATAAAAGAATCTAAGAACAATTATTTGTACAGTATGAGATCAAAATCGAAGAATATTTGTTCAAAAAAATGCATTTTATTGAAATAAAGACTTAGGACACAAGCCTATTTCACAAAAGGGGTTTAATTGCTTCTAGGCTTAAAGCAACAAGCGTGTTTTAAATATTACTCTAGATTAGCTCTAAAAAATAAAGGGATCTCTTCCACAGTCCCATTGTTCAAAACACTTCCAAGTAATGCAAAATTTTAGAGACTTTTATTCCTCAGTTCCCTCTTCAGTGATAGTCATAGGGGCCTTTCCTTTATCTGTTGCCCCTTTCAGCACCTGAGCCATTTCAGCCATCATATTCCTTTGGGACTCCAACATTTGACTTTTCATTTCCTGATGGATTTTTGCCAATTGTTCCTGTAATTGCTCTTGCATTTCTTTCTGGATCTGCTCAAGTCTTTAATCCATATTATTTGTCCTGGTGCGTGTACCGTGAGGATGTATTGCTTCCAGATTTCCTTTTTCTCTCACTCTCTTTCTCCCTTTTTTTAACCTTAATTAGGGTCTTTTTATGGATTTAAATGCATGTGATGTGATGCAATGCAAATGCATGAATGCAAAAGAAAAGGAGATGTTGATCTTGAATTCAATTCCATTAGAATAACTTTTCTAGAAGACAGATTTCTTTACATGAAAATAGATCACATATGTGGTCTTGCCCTTCATAATCCAAGTAAACGCTGATCTTTTCTTCATGGTCGAATCCTGTAAATTTTCCAAAAGATGCCTTTGCTAGCTCTAAGCCTCGATCTCTTGCTTACTTATCTCCATGATACTCATAAAAAAGTGCCGGCTCTTGGATAATCTTCGTCGACAATTAAATCAAGTCATGTATTCCTTCGTGGACTTCTGTCTTTCTCTCGTCATGCTCTTGGATAACTTTTGTTGGCTTGAATCTCCGGCAATTACATCATGCATTCCTCCGTGGACATCAGCTTTCTCTCATCGTGTTTATTTGGACTATATTCAGACGACCGCACTATAATCTACTTTATCAAGAAATTCGTTTCCTTATGACAAACTATTCTATTTAGGAATCGAATTTCGAATCAACACATTCTTTTCTTTGATGTAATGTAATGCAAATGCATGAATGCAAAAAAAAGGAAGGCATTGATTCTAAATTTAATTTTATTAGAACAACTTTTCTAGAAAGCAAATTCCTTCACATAAAACGGACTACATATACGGCTTTTCTCTCATATTCCAAGTGAAGACACCTATCTTCCTCTTCATATCCGGATCTTATGGTCGAGTCTGACGAATTCTCCAAGAGATGTCTATATTAACTCCTTTTTTGCTCGATCTAGGCTGCGACTCATTGCTCACTTATTACTGTGATACTTGTCAGCTCCTTTAAGAAGGTCAAGACGTGATGGCTCTCGAATAGTCTTTGCCAGTTTCTGTCTTCAGGCAATGAAGCAAAGTCTTGTATTTCTTCACGGGTTATCAGTCCTCTTTCATGTGTTCACTTGACCATATTTAGACAACCGTATTATAATCCACTTTATCAAGAAATCTGTTTTCTTATGACAAACTATTCTATTTAGCAATCAAATATGAATCAACACCTCCTTCCTAGGATAATGTAATGTAATGCAATTATAAACAAAACAAAAATAAAACACGTTAGTGTAGGATAAATAAATAACAAATAAAGCAATTCGGGTGACCACTAGGTGTTCAGAGTGGCTCTACCTAGGGTAAGCTCCTAGGTCTTTCTATATGTGGCTCGATTCTAGAGTAAGGGTACCTGAACTAGCAGATTCCTTGATCCTCACTCATTATAGGCTCATATAGACCGAGTTCGGTTGAGGGGAATACATTTCCCTATGGCTGCACGGAGATGAAAATCTCACGAAGACATAGGTACGGATGTATCCCGAAAGCGACCCACTATCCTGCACGGAGGTGAAAACCTCACGAAGGAGTAGTTTCTCACTCCCACTTAAAAGGGTGTGACCACAGCGGTCATGCAATGCAATGTGCGAGGATATATACATAAGAAAAACTCGAAGCAATAAAGAAAATAGGAATAAAATAATGAAAAGCGTAAGAAAAACATATGGAATGCAATGAAGGAATCGTAAATTTAAAACGAAAAATGAATTTTCAATCTTCGACAAAGGACAAAAATTAATCAATTTATGGCTCGACTCTCGATTGTCCCCAGTGGAGTCACCAAGCTGTCGAAACCATTTTTTGGAAAAAAAAAAGGGGTATCGACTTGGATTTTGACAATGAAAATGAATAGAGGGAGTCGCCACCAATCCTTTTTTGATGAGGTGTGATTGGATCACCTTAAATTAATCATTTTAATAAAAGTTAAGATTTACTAAAACGATAATTTTTGGTCTCGAAAATCGAAAACGAGTTCGGGAGTCGATTACATACGAGGAAGGATTAGCACCCTCGTCGCCCAAAATTGGTACCTAGTTGATTAATTAGTGTCTTAGTGTAGAAAATTTGAAAACTTGAAAGAATTTAAAATACGATCCCTCTTTGTAAAGAAAATGCTCAAATGTTAAAGACCTTCTCGTCTCAAAATATAAAATGTCACATCCAGTAAGTTAGGACACGACATCTTGAATTTTTGAGAGCGAGCTCGCCTTTTATATAAAAATTCGTGTATTTCAAAAGGATATTCGGTTAGTTAAGGTGAACGAGGAAAGTCGAAACCCAGTAAGTTAGGGCACGTTTCCTCGAATTACCAAACATTATACATTGCCTCGCCTTAAAAAACACGAGTGAAATTCCAAAGGGATATTCGATTATTTTGAACAAACGGGAGATTTGCAACCCAGCACGATAGGGCACTATTCCCTGAACTGCTAAATACCGAACATTTCCTTTGTTTTTATAAGTTTTTTTTTAGAAAATATGAATGAAATTTTAAAGAGACATTCGATTATTTTGAGCAAACGAGAAAATGCAACCCAGCACGTTAGGGCACGATTCCATGGATTACCAAATATCAAACATCTCTTTCGTTTTAATGAATTTTTTTTAAAAGAGTCTAAATGAAAATTTACATATAAATATAATACCCAGTAAAACTTTAAGATAAAATTTAAAATAAGTGATATGTATATAAAGTTCAAAGGAAATAACAATAAAAGAATTTAAAATCATTAACATATAAACGATATATACAAAAGTTTAAAAGAAACAACATATGTAAAATATTTAAAGTTGATAATAATATAAAATATATGTTATGTCTAATAATAATAATAATAATAATAATAATAATAGTAATAGCAATAATAATGTAAATATATACAAAGAGAAAATATATAATATGACAAAATCAATACTGAAATTAATCAGTTTAATAATGTGATGATAGCAATAGTAATAATATAATAATAAAGTAAAAAAATAATAGTAATACATTAATAAGAATAATAATAGTATATTAATAACAATAATAGAAAATAATGACGAAATAGTAATAATAATAATAAACTAAAGAGTACTAATAGTACTAACAATAATATAAATAATAATGAAAACAACAAGAGAAATAATAACAATAATGAATAAAAATAATGATGATAATAATAATAGCAATAATAATAAAATTAATAAATAAATATAATTAATCAATTTTAATAATAAAATGGCAAATTAATTAAAAGGATTAAATTGGATTGAAAACAAAAATTCGGGGCAGATCTGAAATAAAGATAAAGAGAATAGGACCAAATCGAACACGCGAATAATAAGGAGGGAACAAAAGCTCAAAAAGATCCAAACTCCTAAATGCAACACCTGGGCATGGGCCAAATTGGGACAGTATGCAAATTTCAGGGTAAATTTACAAGAACATAAAATGCGAACTGGGCCAATTTAGAAGCTGGCGCGAAGGGGAGGGACTAAAAGTACAAATCCCCATCTAAAGGGACAATGCACATGGCCCAAGTCGCATGCTGGCTTTCCCCTTGCCAATGCTGTTTTATTGTACTATTTAAAATATAAAAAAAACTGTTTTAAAATCATTTTTACTTTTGCCCTTTTTTTAAAAAAAAAAAATCCTTAATGCTCTCTACTCTCCCCATTTCCCCTTTTCTTTTCAGCCGAAAGGCTCATCTCAAGCCCTCAACCACTCTCCAAAATTTGATTGTGACCAACAAAGCAAGACCCTTCGACAGCGAAAACACCATGCAACTTCGGTAAGCCTCTCGTCCTCTCTTATATTTCGTGTTTGTGTCGAATGAAAGAAAAAAAATTGAATAAAAAAAATTGCAACAAGTAATCACCTTAGAAATATTTTTTTTTTGCGTATTTTATCTTCAAAAATCCATACCCGTTTCTCTTGAAAACAAAGGAAAAAAGGAAGCCCCCTATTTACAAACGGTTCTCCCCTAAAATACAATCGATTCTTTCCCAAAATACCATCGATCCCCCCCTCGTTACAATGAACATAGGGCTTTTATATAGCCTAAAATCCAAAGAAAAAAAATACAAAGAATTTCATTTTTTGGTGTTTTTCTCTGCTGTCCTTTTTTGTCTTCTTTTGCAGGCATAGAGTGGTGGAGACAAGTGGGTGTGCTGGTGGCAGACAACTGGTAGTGGCGGGCCAAGGTGGGGAGGCGGCTAGGGTCCTTCTCTTCCCTTTTTTGCTGAAAATTGTTTAGGTTTGGGCTGGGCTTAGGGTTTTAGTCTGTTGGGCTAAATTGGATTTGGTTAGGGTTGGTTTAAGTTGGGCCAAAATTGGGCCTCAACATTATGTTTTGAATAGATGGCTCAATTTAGTAAATTCTTATGTCAAGATGAATTATTGCCCAAACCAAATAGGATAAAAGCTCGATAAAAAAAAAAAAAGAGCTTTCAAGAAGCAATTTCATTATTAAAGGGCTCCCATATTGATATCATTCATTGTTAGTATGTATAAATTTGATACAAGTGCAAATGACAATGCTTAAGATATAATATCTTTATATATAGCCTCTTTTTCAAGAAAAACTTATCTCTCTTTGGTCCTTCCTCTATGTGCCAAATAAATAGTTTTTTTAATAACCAAATATATTTTTTTGACTTGATTATTATGAATTTTAGAAGGGTATGCAGATCAACAAAGAGTAAAACATTATTTTTTTCTGACAACTTTGGTGTTGTATATAAAATGCAATATACGCATGTAATAATGAAATAACTTCTTAATTTTTTAAAACAAGTGTACTTCTATTAAAAAAAATATGTACTTAAATGTGTTTTGTTCTCATCAATGATAGATGTGCTCTCTTACTAAGTTTTTAATGTTTAATGTGTCTAGAAAATTATAGATAAATAATATTTAAATAAAATCTGAGAGAAATTTTTTATTTGGGGTTTAATATGGTTGCCAAATAATAGGGGACTTAATGTAATTATTGAATATTGACAAGTCTTAAATATTACAATATTTATTTTCTTGGTGCTTTGCCCTTTATGGCATATATTTCTCATTTCTTTTTTTTTTTTTTTTTTTGTGTTCTCCTTTTAGTCTGCTAAGTTGTAGAATTATGCTAATGAGTGTAAGAGCTAATGTAGTTACATTTTTGTTGTTTTTTCTTTAGGTGTGTTTTTTATTCGGGGTGTTTTTGTGGTTTCTTAATATTGTAATTGTCTTAGGGGTGTTGATATTTTGTCAATAAAAATTTTTGGCTTGGCATATATATATATATATATATATATATATATGTATATATATGTATTTCATGGTTGAATACTAGTGGTATGAACAGTTTAATTGGTTGTAAATATTAATTCAAGTTTTTCGAAGAAATTTTCAAGTAATGCACTAAAGAATACAAGCAATGCTGAAGAGACAACGGTATACATATATTTATATTGTTTTTTAAAGAAGAAATACATATCTCTACTGTTGTTGAAGGAAACTTTATTATTATATATTTTAGATGGAAGCCATTCGCTTGTGCTTGAGCCTCGATAGGTATGCAGATCAACAAAAAGCAGAGTGTCGTTCTGTTTTACAACTTTGGTGTTTATTATAAAATGCAATATATGGATGTAATAATGAAATAATTTATTAATTTTTAAAAAATGTACTTTATTGTGTTTTATTCTCAATAATGATAGATGTGCTCTCTTACTAAGTTTTTTATGTTTAATATGTGTAGAAAATTATAGAACGAAAATATAAGATTGATCTTGAAAACGAACATATTTAAATAAAACTTTGAGAGAAAATTGCTTTTATATGAGATTTAATATGATTATATTATAAAATAATTGAGACTTAATGTAATTTTGAATATTAACAAGTCTTAAAATTATAAATTGTGAATTACAAAATTAATTAGTCAATTTTTTAAGTTAAGAATTAATTGCATCAGACATCCCCAAACTATGATTCTCATTTTGAATTGGTTTTTAAACGTCAAATTATTCTAATTACATCCCCAAACTATGAAATTATATCAAACATGTCATTTCATTATTAAAACAATCAAATGACATGTCAAATTTTATATAGCTAAATTTAAAATGGTCTTTTTCAGAAAAAAAATGATGTTGCAACTTAACTTTTAAAAGCAAAAACTAAAAATAAAAGTAAAATTAATGATTTTAGTAATGAAAAGACCTACTTGATATATAATTTGTAGTTTGAAGATGTAATTAGAATGATTTGAAGTTTGAATACCAATTTAAAATAAGAGTCATAATTTAGAGATGTATGATGGAATTAACTCAAAAGTTATTATAAAACATCGAAAGGTCGACCGTCTAGTTTGATCTTATCCAACTAATTAATCAGTGATTATCCTTTAGCTTTGTTTTTTAGCTTTATGGCATATCTTTTTTATTTTTATTTTGTTGTTCTTCATATAGTCCGCCTTTAAGTTGTAGAATCGAAATGATGAATGTAAAAGTTGATGTAGTTGTCTTTTTTTTGTTTTTCCTTTAGATGTGTTTTTAGGATTTTTTTTTTTAATGTTGTAACCTTGTTTTAGAGGTGTTGATCTTTAAAATAAAAATTATAACCTTAGATATATATATTGACACTTGGCATTACTCAATGCTAGTATAAACCTCTATATATTCTCTCTTCTCACTAAAATAAACTTAGCTCTTCTCTCAATTAAACCTATTTCTTCTCTTCTCTCATTTCTTCATCTTTTTCTCTTTGTTAGTTAATGTTAAGATGATGAAAGCAAAAGAAAAAGTGAGTAATGAGGCTGCTACCAAACCTTCAATTGTCTCTATTACTCAATCTCCAACATTGTCAAGCCTACCATTAAGAAATATGTTTAAATTTAGTCCATGTACTTAAAAAATTAAAGAATTAAGTCGTCCTACTTTTGTATTTGGGACAAGGATTTCATCAAGAAAGTCCAGGTTCTACCCAGAAAGGTAATGGGATTTTTTAGATTTTCCCCCTGTTAGTTCAGTCGGAGGTCACAAGCCTCGACCCGTCATCGCTGATGAGGTCTCCTCGACGTCTAGTCAACTCGCAGGTCAGAATCTCCATCTTCATGACTCAAGCTCAATCCACTTGCCTCCAATGTCGCCTTATTGAGCACCCATCACTTTGCCTTCCCTTTCCCATCTTATCTTCTACGTTTCAGTGGCCTAGACCTTGAGGTGCATCAATGGGTTCAAGTACCAGAGATGGTGCCACAAGTTGACTCTTGGCCTGCCTATTGATAAGGTTAGAGAAATGAACAATGGCGAGTGTGAGATTCATTACCAAGAGAAACTAGGCAATGCATTTTGGTTTCCTTATCTTGATTTATGCTTTCGTGGTTTCTTCTTTAGTTGTCTTGCTTTGTTTAAAGTGTTGGGTCATCACTGATTTGAATAATTTTTTTCCAGTGTTTTCTGACAAGAGGAATTGATTGCTTTATATATATCTCAGCTTTCTTGAGGCTTAATGTTAAATTAAGAGGGTTCCAAATAGTATGTTGTGTGGTCAATGTTCTTGAGGCTTAATTGATTTGAATATTTTTTTTCAGTGTTCTTTAATCTTTGGTTCTTAAAAAAGAAGAAGAAAATTGAAAAAAAAAAATAGTGAAAAAGTTTCAATTTCAAAATCGTGAAAAGAAACTTTAAAAATTGTACAAATTTTATATACTTTTTATTTTTAAAATAATATAATTTTTAATAAATTTATAAAAATTTTAAAATTTTAATTGTGGTAAAAGTGTTTGGAATAATTTAAAAAAAACATTTGATATTCTGTAAAAGAAAAAAGGGAAGAATTGCTCAAAACTCCCTCACTTAACGGGTCGAAAGCTCAACAGAACAGCCATGTGGCAGCCCCTGATTGGGCAATGTGCCACATCCGCATAAAATCTGATACTGCTAGGATCAGGTACCACCAGAATATTTAAGGGAAACAAAATATAGGCATCAAATTAGACATTTTGAAAGTACATATGCCACATTAGAACACACCCCAAAATAGAGAGGCCTTTCATGCCAATATCCCAATAAATAATATGTTATAACTAATTAGTAACATAAATGTAGAAGTAGTAATAAATAGTTTATGGTACAAGTGAAAAATATTTTGCATAAAATATTGAGCTACATTAACAAGCGCTGTTGGAAAGTGTTTTCAAGAATTTTAAACCAGAGAAATTTGTACACTGGATATCAATCTTCCATGCTTTTTCAGCCTGATACTGTGATTGACTATAATTAACTGGAATGGTAAAGAGACAGATTTAAAACAGCCTCTAAGCTTCCTTTTCAAACCAATACACACTAAAGTAGCCAATTATTACTTATTAGGACAAGTTGGCCGACTTTTATTCAACTTGCTTGAAGTTCTTGATTAAGAAGTAGTTAATCAAGAACAGATGTTGTACAGTATGGAGCCGTTAATTAAAAGTTGTTGATTGCTAATTTAGAAGCAAGGCATGCATCCATAGCTTCATCAACCGTGAGGAAATTCCCATCAGCTCCAATTTTCCCCACAAGTTTTCACAGCTTTAGCTTGTAGATATCTGGCCCACATGACCGTGTGTCCCATACGGTCTGGCACACGGTCAGACATACAACCCTATGACGTCAGCAAAGAAGTTTTAATTTCACGCATATTATAAATTAATCGGATTTAGAGTCACACATCTGATTGAAATGAAATGTCGACACAACAATAACAATTCCAAATCCTACATATGGTAACCAACTTATAGAGTTAGCAAATAAATACGAGAATCAACCCCTACTTGACAAAACATTCGTTCGAAATTGAACGCTATAACCTCACAACCGAAATAACACAACCAACCCCTAAATTCGAACACTTACCCTTAGCAGTAGAGGTTCCAATGCACTCATAAAGCCGGAGGAACATCATGCGTGTCGTGATCTTCTCCTATCGGAACACCAAAATGACCAAATTCAGCATTAAAAACCAATCAAAAACCATTTAGGAAATAGAGGGAGAAGCGACAAGAAAGGGAAGAAAGAGAAAAAAAAAAGTACAAGAAATTCCTTGTCAGTCAAAGTTTACAGAAACAAAAGAATGAATGCGGGCAGAGTGAAGGAAGTTGGACAGCAAAAATGGGGAGGGATTTTAAGGATATTTTCCTATATTTATTTTAAATAATAATCCAATCGAATCAAATCTCACTAAATTTGATTACTTAACCACCTATCAGCTTAGCAACAAGCATGGATGGCAACAGGAGAGACAAAGCAAAAATTAATATTATTTTGACAAGACATGATTCGAACTTGAGACTTATGAGTAGGCTAAAACTTTACCACTGAACCAACAAACTTATTCTTACCAACAAAAATAAAATATAACCTGCATGTGAATAGCCAAATGAAGGAAAAATCAAAATTATAAAAATATTCAAAAGAAGGGATCTGAGATAAATTCTACTTAGGTCATGTCCGATGTATTGTTAATCGAGACAGTCACACAGATATTTCTATTTTCTAGAAGTCAATTGTTCTGATACCTAAGGCATAGTATCTCTCAAATTTGGACTTAATAGACAACATAATAACCCCCATGAATCAATGACTCATATTGATTCCTATTACTACTAACCATTTAGATTACCTACTAATATAAGTTGTTTTATTACATCATAATCCTATCATATGATGCAACTTAATAATAGTTAAATCCTTAAATAATTAATGAGCTAATATTTTCTTATCCATTTTTATTTTCATGCAAAAACCATTGAGGACATTCATACAAAGATATAATAAAATAACTATGGAATTTATTTTATCAATTAGTTCAAAAATTACAAGTAAGATGATGAAATCACTACATGAAAGGTACAAATTCTTGACGTAGAATACATGAATTAGAAAGTTAGTGCATGAATGAATGTACATTAAATAAATTATTTAGTTAATTATGAATTTTGTATTTATGCTTGTATTTAGGATTAGATGCATGTATTTGATCATTAATGTAATTACTAAAACATGTACTTAGCCTTTAAGTTTCCTACACTTGGGGGCATGTCTCAAGTTCTTATAAATACCCTTCCAAAGTAACGAAGCAAGTTGTTGAATGTTCTAAACTTTAGAATTTGCATATTGCAATTCTTATTCACTCTTATCGAGGCAAGTTTCATTGTTTAGTGACGAGTTACCCCTATTATTATCACTCTACCTTCTCCCTTCCTTCGAGTGTAGCAAATCAACCTAGTCGTTTTTCTTTGTGACAAATTCCTTTGTTATGAGTTGCAATTGTCTTGAAGCATTTCTTCCGGTGATTTTCTTGATCCAGGGCTCATAATCTTTTATAGACTTCGAAATCACATTGACTCTTTATGCCTTAATTGCTTATCTCGTGAAAAACAAGTTCTTCAAGGACATGTACTTGACATCCTAACTACTATAATATAGGTAGGTTAAAATAAGGATAAGTTTGCTATTTACAAATATAAGTAAGCTTAGACAAAATTTAATATTCTTACTTTAAATCAGATCAAATTTGAACAATTATGTAAGATACTAATACCAACTATGAATTTAGTCTAAACTTGATTCGACTCGACCTACAACCATTTTACTATTAAAATGAGTGAGGTTTTATTTTCTTGTATATTGTTTAATTATGCATGTAAACTTATGACAAGTCACTTTATTTGCTTTTGGTAGAGTGTTGGATGACTCATTTTCCAAACTAAAAGCAACATAAAAGTGTTAACCTTTTTTTTTTCTCAATGAGATTGATCCAATTCTTAAACAAGCTTCCGCTTTCCCCAATCTTGATTTGATTGTATCTTTATAATCATGTCAAATATTATTAGAGGTGTTATTTGACAGTTTGAGTTTATGTGTGGTATTGATATTATATGTAGTTATTTAAGTCTGACTCGAAATAAAATATGAATATTAAATTTTAGGGTAAACTATACTATTAATCATTAAATTATAAGTTTTCGTTTTGGTTACTTAATCAAAATGGTTAACGTTTTTGAAATTGTTCTTTTTAGTCACCCAACTGTTAAGTGGCACTTTTTGACTTAATATGATAACAATTTTAGTCATTGGCTTTTATATTTTATGTCAATTTGACCTGATTCTATCTAAAATTATAAATAAAAACTCACAATTATTTAATAATAGAAATTCTATGTAAAAATTCTAGAAAAATAAAATCTTGAAAATGTTGTTGAAGAACTAATATGTATGGGAAAAAAGAAAATTATCATTTAATGGAATTCAATAACAAGCTAAAAACAAAACAAAGTAAAACAAAAGTTAGATCATTACACACTTCCTCAATGCTTCTTGAAACCATATTAATAATATCTTTAACTTTGAGTTCCATACCCTTGAAGAATATCTAAAGGTCTGTAAAATCCACTATAATGTCATTTTTTTAACAAAATTTACCACAATTCACTTTCAATTCAAAATTTGAATTTATTTAAATTATTTTTAAAATCCAAATTATCAAAACAAATTATATTCTAAAATTTTATTTTCTTATAACGAAAAGCTATGTCAACTTAGAACCAATAATTTTGCTTAATGTTTTTTTTTATGGGTATTGGGTATTTCTATACAAATAATACAAAGAGAATATTTGGAGGATTTAAAAAATTTACCTTATTTTCTCTCACTTTATATATATTTTTGAAAATTTGATCTAATTTTTAATTTTAGAATTTTCTAATTTTTAAAAAGAATTTCAATTTTTCATCATTTTATATATAATCAGGATCAAAATAATAGAACGTATAAAAACTAGACTAGAATTGTTATTATACCAACTAAAAAGTGTCACTTAACAGTCAATTAGAAAAAAAAACAATTTCAAAAATATTAGTGACCAAATTATAATATTTTTAATTAAGCTGCCAAAATGAAAACTTACCCATAATTTAGTCACTAATGGTATAGTTTACCTAAATTTTGTCCAAATATACTCATTTTAAATGCTAAGGTATACCCATTTCTGTTCATTCATATATATAATTAGTTTTCATATGATATAAATTACATAAAATAAAAGGAAAATAGCATATTATAAACTTGAAAATGAGATTAACTCAAGTTTTGAAAAATTAAAATTTGAGCCCAATTCATATTTTAAATAGATTGATTCTTTTCCCAAATTCTTCTTTAGATTTTAATATTTTTATCCAAATCCTTTTGACGGATGTCCCAACCATATGATTATCTTATATAAATAAATGTTTTGGCTAATATAACTTGTGCAGAAAGAAAAATGAGAGGCTAAAACATAACAAAGAATTGTTGATCTTGATTTTATGATATAAGTTGTAGATGTTTATTTTTTTATTTAATATATAAAAACAATAAATTATTTATATATACTATGTGTCGAAACCATTTTTTATCGAGTTTTGGAAAATGGGAATCGACTTTAAGAAAAACGAAAACGGGAGTCGCCACCAATCTTTTTAGGTGTGATTGGATCACCTTATAAAATGTTTTGTTTTAAAACATTAATTTTGGTCTACAAAAGTCGAGAAAATGGATTCGGGAGTCGGTTACGTACGAGGAAGGGTTAGCACCCTCGTAACACCCAAAAATTAGTACCTAATTGATTATCAAGTGTCTTTAATGTCGGAAATTTGAAAGTTTTAAGATGCAAACCTCTTTTAATTAGAATGTCACAATTTTGAAAATTAAGGCTCACTTATTTTAAACGAGTCAAACATCACATCCAGTAAGTTAGGACGCAACATTTTAAAACCTTCGAAACTAAGCTCGTCTTTCAAAAATTTCTATCTCGAAACAACAAAACGCCATATCTTGTAATTTAGGACACTATGTTTTGAAATCTCGAAATAATTGTTTAAGTTTTGAAAACTCAAAATCACTTAGAAAGGTGCTTGACTATTCGAATTCAACGAGAAAAGTCGCAACCCAGTAAGTTAGGGCACTACCTTTCTCGAAGTTTCCAAACATCAAGCATTGCCTTTTATTTTTTTAAAAAAACCTTGGAATATTATTTTAAATGACGTTTTAGGATGACATATTAATGCATCATGAAGCGTAGATGTACAAAATATTCTAACATTTCCATACAAACATAAATAATATCATTAAGACAAAACTAAATAACATGAACATATGTTTAATGAAAAAAATCATACTAGAGTAAATATAAGATAATAAACAAATAAAAGCGTGTGTAAACTAAAAGAAAAACATAATACATGCAAAAATTATACAACAATATATATCATAAAATAGCACATAAAAGAAATAATTAAACATAGCATATAAAAAAATAAAACTATGCACAAATAAGATAAATGACATATACAAAAAAATGAATAAATAGAACATTTACAAATTATAAAAATATAATGCAATAGTTCAAAATACATGAAATGATAATATAATATATATACATGCATAGAAAATATATATTTGAAAATAAACTATATAAGAAGGTTAAATATTATAATATATAAAATACATAATCAAATGTATAAAAGATAGGAATAAATATACATATTTGAAAAATGAAGAAATTAAAATAAAAAAGGTTGAAAAACTAATATAGACGAAGAATAAAATAAGAACAAACTACGAGAGTAAGAAGCATGAAGAGGAGAGAAATTTGAGTGAATGCTCTTCAAGAATTCTTATTGCTTCCCAAAACTCAAGTGATTTACAATGAAGGAGAGGCCTCAATTTATAGTTGAGCCTCCCCAAATCAACAGACAGTCAATTACATCAACGGTTAAGATTAAAGGATATCTACAAATTAAATCTCCAAGATTACAAAATCATATCTTCAAGATTGCATATCATATCATATCATATCTAAGATTATATCATATCTAAGATTGCATATCATATCTAAGATTGCATATCCTTAAAGATTACATTTCCATATAAGTCAAGCTTGTAGATGGACCTTAAATCTTTTCAAGTAATGGGCCATTCTGATCGGGCCAAATTATATTTGTAATTCTGGACTGAACTTGAACTTCATTTTTTTGGGGGGTTTATTATATTTTTGTTTTTGGATTTATTTCTGGGCCCGGGCAAAATTAAGTGTCTACACTATGATTTTTAATTAATTTCTAATAATATTTTCATATATATTTATAATTTTTATTTTTTTATAATTCTAGAATATATCTAGACTAATGAATGTACTTATTCATATTCATTAAGTACTTATTTTTAAAATATTTTTTATTTTTTATTTTTATTGATGTAACGTTTATTAATAGTCATAGTCAAAGGACATATTTAACTCATTATTAATTTAGAGGTTCAATTGGATGAACAAAAAAATTAAAAGGATTTAATTAAAAGAAATTTAACTTCGAGCGGGTATAATACCATTTAAGCCAAAAAGAAAAAAAAATGTGAGAAGAGAGATTTCTATGCCGATAATGTAATTGGGGGGCGGACCATTGTGAGAATCCACCGCATTATTGCTTGGAAGTAGAAAAAGCTGAGGCCACTGTTCCTCAATGATCCATGGAATCATCATCCGTGCAGGAGCATCAAATCTTGAGTTTATTTACTTACTTTAATATCTCTTCGTCTATCACTTGGTAGACCTAAACGAAACTTTCTAAAAAAGGCAATTCCACTAATCACAACATTCATCACCAATTCAAGTGTCACATTTCAAAATTCGAGTTAGTAGAAATTAAGTTAGTGAATCGAGAGAATGGTCACGCCCTGTTTTTACTTTAATGTAGTGTTTTTGTGTGAGAGGTACTGTGTTCAAATTCCTTCCCTTGAATTTTTGTTATTTTTATCCCAACTCCTGACTTTGGATATTAAGCTTATCTATTAATTTTATTCAACTATGGACAAGAATGAATCTATTGGTTCAATGGTAAGGCTTCAACTTACCCAGAGATCTCATGTGCGAATCTTGTTGGGTGCAAAAGTAAAATTCTTTTAGCTAATCCTTGTTTGTGTCGTCCAAGTGTTTAAGAGACGGATTGAATTTGGATTCTGGAAAAATCTGGTAGGATATCAAATAGTGAGATATGGGTAGTTAGTTTAAAAACTCTTTCTTTTGAAATTATCCTAAAAATATCTCTTAATTCTTCTCTCTCATTTGTCGTCCCTCTCTCTTACTCTCTCTCATTCTCCCCACTTTCCCATTTTCTATTCTCTCCCTTTTACCATTGTAAGTTATGTTGCCTATCTTTGTTTCCTTCTCTCATTCCCTTGTTTTCTCCTTTATACTGTTATTTTCCATCTTGTTGACCTTATTTGTTAAAGTGACCTTGTTTTGGTCGGTGTTATTGTTCGTTGAGGGTCTATTTCAGCCGTTTGTGGTAAGTTCTGTGGTACTCCGCTTTAAGTTTTTGTTTTGGCATTTTTCTTTAAGGTTGGTAGGTGGTTTTGATTGGTTGGTCAATTAGATGGCCTGCTTGTTTTGTGTTTCTACTAGGTGGAGTTTTTAAGTCGGGCACTTTGTTGGCGAATTGAGTTTAGGAGCAGTTGCATCTTTGGGTAAGTATCCGACTGCCTTGTAGAGGATGATTTTCGGTGTTAGAGCCGAATTCTTATCGCTTGTGGTCCAAGTAAATTGATTGGATTTTGGTGTATCAATGCTAATTAGTCTGTTTTAAATGTTGTTTTTAGGGTCTAGAAGTGTGTCATATTGTCATTTCCCAAAAACAGTAAGGTGTGTAACAAAAATATTGAAAAAATAACGGACAACGCGATGTCAAAAATCCACTGCCGACGCCACACGACAGTGTGCCAGGCCGTGTGAGCCACACGTCCATGTCCCAGGCTATCTGAGCCACATGAGCTGGGTTAAGTAGGCTGTATGGGCCACAAAGGCGTACGGGCCCATTTTCAGTAAAATTTAGTTAAGTTCGTGTTTTGAAGTGCGGTTCAAGGTCAGTGATTTTATAGGTTTTGTTAAGTGATATGTATGATGTTTGTTAAATGAAAATTGTTGTTCTGATATGGTTGCATAAATTTTGGAGGTATGTCACCTTATAAAATTTGGTTCTGATACGTAAAATTGTGAGCATTGTTAGTGTGCTTTTGATTAGTTAAGTTTATGCATTTATTGATGAGTTATGTTTTGTTTCAATTCTCATGGCATGTGACATTGTGGCTATTCTGATTAAAGTGATTTGTAATTATTAAAATATGATATTTTTGTTCTGCAAAGCATGAAATCTCATACTTACTGAATTCTTGTTACATTCTAAAAATCGAGTTAGCAGAAATTGGGTTATTGGAATCATGAGTGATCACGTCTTGATTTTTGACTTAAGATTGTGGAAATTATGTCAAGTGAATTAATTTGATTTAGTGGTTAAGTGTTATGCTTATGTGTGTGAGGTTTTTGGGTTCGAATCTTTTCCCTTGAAGTTTGTTATGTTTTTTGCCAACCCCTATCTTTGAACATATGGTTCATAAATCATTTCCGCTCATCTGATGACAAGAATGAACCTTCTAGTTTAGTGGCAAGGCTTCAACTTACCCAAAGGTTTTGTGTTTGAATCCTCTGTGTGTTTAAAGTGGAATTATTTTAGTTTTAAACTCTGGGGAGAACTCTGGTGTTACTTTCAAACCCTGTGCTAATGTGGCTGTACAAGGTTGTGTTGTCAGGTAAGATTATGGAAACTTATGAGTCATAGAGTTTTTTAGTATTAAGTTGTTTGTTATGGATGTAGCCTTTTAAGTGGTTTTTGGTATCTAATATAATTGTTTAATCCATTGTTAGGAAAAGGTCGTGAGATGTTTAACAATCTTCTAGCAATATAGACACTATTTTAGGTTGTCGTTTTGCAAGGGCAATTGATTAACGTCTCCAGATTAAGGGTTATTTCGTTTGGTTTGGCTTAATTTTGGCATTTGCGTTTGATTTGTGATTTGGTTTTGAGTGTTTTATTGATAATTTTCACTTTATGGGATGTCATTTTTAGGTTCTAAAATTACTAATGTTGTGTTGGCATTGAAAAACAATCAGGTGTGTGACCTGATTCTAAAAAGTTCACTGTTAACGTCACACAACTGTGTGGGCCACACAGGCTGAACCTTTTGGGCCGTGTGGGCTTATTTTCTGGAAAGTTGTCAGCTAGGGCTATATTGATCTGTGATTCATAATTAGACTCTCTGTAGGATCCATACTTGCTTAAATAAGACTTGAAAACAAGATATCTGTTACTATGCTTCTTTATGTGATGTATTTAAGGTATGTGAATTATATATGTATGATATGTGTTCTATCAATTCTATTGGCATGTTTCCGTTTTGCTATGTTTGTGTATGAACATATGATGTTTGAATATGTTAAATTTTATATCTCTGAATTTGCTAGATGACCATGCATGTGACATTATGACGAAATTGATTTGCGTTTGTTGAAATTGTAACATATTTGTTCTATGAAGCGTAGAATTTCATGCCTTTTGATTTTTGTTTTTGTACAAATGCATGTATTTGCATGCCATGTGACATTGCATCGGGTTAGGATAATATTGTAAGGAGGAAGTTATGGCAATTTAATGATCTGAACTATCTAGTGGTTTAACCATATTTCTGTTCAGCAGCTTGACTGCATTTATGGTAGCTCCACCACACATATCTGTTATGGCAGCTTCGCTACAATATAATGTTTTGACCACATATATCTGATCTAGCAATTTAACTACAACTCTGGTGGCATTGTCCACAGTTATCTATTGGTGTGTTGGATGAATGAGTTCTAAGGAACTCTAATTTGGTATGTAGTGGAGTTGGATAGGAAGGTTTTTAAAAAATATGCATTTTGTTTTCTGAAAACATTGCATTCACATAATCATGCATGCACGATTTTGCCATGCGAGTTTGTTGAAATACTCTGCAATGTTTGATTGGTATTTATGTTTTTTTTTTGTTTAGTTACACACTGAGCTTGTTAACTCACTCTTCTATATTGATTGTAACACCCTTAACCAGTATCCATCACCGGAACAGGGTTACGGAGCATTACCAAAGTTTACAGAATAATTTCATGTAAATCATGTCATTTACCATCCATATCTGAAACTAATCAAATTGTCCCTTGAATGGACCTTCGAGGCCCAATTTAAACATTGGAATCAAGTCGGGACTAAACCGAGAACTTAGAATATTTTACTCAAAATTTCAAAATTTTTCTTATAAACAAGGGTCAGACGCCCATGTGGGTTGGCAGTGTGAGCCACATGGCCAAGTGACATGCCCATATCATGGGCCATGTAGGCATTTAATGTGAGGCACATGGCCGTGTCCCTGCCCGTGTTCTTACCCGTGTAACTCTCTGACTTGTGCCACACAGCTAGCACACGCCCGTGTTCTAGGCCATGTGGTCAAT
Source organism: Gossypium arboreum (assembly GCF_025698485.1). Taxonomy (NCBI): domain Eukaryota; kingdom Viridiplantae; phylum Streptophyta; class Magnoliopsida; order Malvales; family Malvaceae; genus Gossypium; species Gossypium arboreum. Next base: position 116,488,145 of record NC_069073.1, read on the forward strand.
TTAATTTTTTTTACAAATTAGGTGTAAGTTTCACACGGTCAAGACACATTCATGTTCTAGGCTGTGTACACACAACTGAGACACACGCTCGTGTCTCTACTCATGTGCCTAATTTTGAGCATTCTGTTTCTAAATTTTAAGATGCAGAGGAAACAAGGCCAAACCACATGCCCATGTACTAGGCCGTGTGTCGCACATGGTCAAGACACACGCCTTTGTGTCTACCGTGTGGACAAAATAAGGCTATTTCCTAGCCTTATTTCTCACCCAAACTTTACCATCATCCTACCAAAACACTTATACACATATATCAACCAATTCCAAACATTAAACCAGGCAAACATTATTAACATGTATGATATAACATCACATATTTTCATATAACCAAACTTACCTTTTTTGTTAAGGCATATAGTTTACCTTAATTTAATCTAACCATACCATACACATATATATTAACATGATATAACTTGGTAGTAATATACCAAATCAAACATCGTCATCATCATGTCACTTGTTGATGCAACGGCATCAAACCAGACCTCTATATAAGGCAATCTCTCTAAGCACAACAATCACCAGCATCGACCCCAATTTTGATTTAAGTTAGTGGGTTTCTTCTTAGTTTCCTAGAAGTTAAGCATGGACCAAATTAGCAGGATAGAGTGTCAAGTCCAGACCAAGTCCTCAGCTGATAAGTTCTTTGATGCCTACAAGACCAAAGCTCAGCTTATGCCAAAAATGGTTGATCAAGTTGTTAGAGATGTAAAACTTCTTAAGGGTAGTGATTGGAATTTCGAGGGTTCAGTTAGACAATGGTATATGATTTCCAGAAGTAAGCTTATCAACACAAATATATAAAACCATGGCTATCAGGATCGGCTGAACCGCTCGTTCAGACTAATTAGATTAGGAATTAACTAGTGTACCAATCTAGAGATATGATTTAAATCGGTTGACCTGTAATTTAATCGTTTATTATTATTTTTTAAAATTTTTTAATGATTTATTTAATTGAATGTTTGGATCGGTGAATTGATTACTTTAACATTTCGATTACTGGTCCGATTATAAAAACCTTGCATAAAACCCCTTTCCATCACATTATTAAATATTTATGGCATATGATGTTTGAATATGTTAAATTGTATATCTCTGAATTTGCATGTTTTCGTTTTGATGTATTTGTGTATAAACATATGATGTTTGAATATGTTAAATTTCATATCTCTAAATTTGCTAGATTACCATGCATGTGACATTATGACGAATTTGATTTGCATTTATTGAACTTGTGACATATTTGTTCTGCGAAGCATGGAATTTCATGGCTTTTGATTTCTGTTTTTGTACAAACTCATGTATTTTCATGTTATGTCACATTGCATGGGGTTGGGATAATATTGTAAGGAGGAAGCTCCGGCAATTTAATGATCTGCACTTTCTGGTAGTTTAACCACATTTTTGTTCTAGTAGCTTGACTGCATTTATGGTGGCTCAGCCACAAAAATCTGTTATGGCAGCTTAGCTGCAATATAGTGGCTTGACCATATAAATCTGATCTGGCAATTTAACTACAACTCTGGTGGCATTGCCACAGTTATTTATTGGTGTGTTGGATGGACGAGTTCTGGGGAACTCTAATTTGGTGTGTAGCAAAGTTGGGTAGGAAGTTTTCTGAAAAATCTACATTTTTTTTTCTGAAAATATTGCATTCACGTAATCAGGCATGCACGATTTTGCCATGCAAATTTGTTGAAATTCACTATAATGTTTGATTGGTATTTATGTTATTTGTGTTTTTGTTTGAGTTTAGTTACACGTTGAGCTTGTTAGCTCACTCTTCTATATTGATCTTTTCAAGTAATCAGCTAATTTGGGATCAGACAGCATGCGAGAGCTCGAATTGGTTTTCACATAAAATGGTTTGTTTTGGTTAATAACTTGATTTTCAAAACTTCTGGCTTTTGGATTAATCTCTTGGATTTAAGTTTGGTTTTAGGTTTCTGTTACTTAGTTAAAGTTATTCTGCATGATATCTATTAATCAGCAATCAATGCTAGGCTTCAAAATTAAACTAACTAAGATTTTTCTGCTACAAAAATTTGATTTGAGTTTTACGAAAGTTAATAACGTAAGTTCTACAATAAGCTCAATCAGTTGGATAACATTTTCACCTGTTGAAATCACAGTTTCTAATATTAACTTTGAAATTTTCCACTGTAAAGTTTTATTAAGAATTACAAGCTTTACGAAGAAAGTGACTTAAGCGTTACGTTTTCATAAAGTTGGGTTTTCAGTTAACAATTAATAAGTTCACATAAACGTTTTAAGAAATTACAAATTTTCCTGTGAAGGAATGGTGAGGAGTTCTTATAGACATTGATTTTTGATTTCATAATGAGACACGTTCTATAAGGTAGAATTTTTACGTACTGATGTAACCTTCCAGATTTTCCCATAACATCTAGGTTGGGTTTAGAATGTTACAATTCTATTAAATATACGATTGCATGATCAACATGCTTACTGTCCAGATTTTGTATTTGCATGTCATGTCACATTGCATGGGGATGGGATAATATTTTAAGGAGGAAGTTTTGGCAATTTTATGATCTGTATTATCTGGTGGTTTAACCACATATCTGTACTGGCAGCTTGACTGCAATATAGTGACTTGATCACATTTATCAGATCTGGTAGTTTAACTGCAACTCTGGTGGCACTATCCACACTTATCTGTTAGTGTGCTTTTGGATGGACAAGTTCTGGGGAACCCAATTTGGTGTGTAGTGGAGTTAGGTAGGAAGTTTTTTGAAAATTTTGCATTATGTTTTCCAAAAAAATTTCATTGACATAACCATGAATGCACAATTTTGCCCATTTGAATTTGATGAAATTCTCTGCGATATTTTAATCTATTTATTATGTTATCTGTGTTTCGGTTTGATTTAAGTTACACATTAAGCTTTATAGCTTACCCCTTTTCATTTCACCATTTCATATAATTGACAGAATTAGGAATAGGAAACATTTGGGAACTCGGATTGATTTTCTCGCATAAAATGGTTTTAATTATTTATAATTAAAATATTCTGGACTTTTGGTTTTGGACTAATTTTGGATTAATTTCGCTTCCAAGTTTTTGTGGTGGGTTTTTGTTATTTAGTTAAATGTTTCTGCATGAATTTTTTAATTAAAATAAATGTTTGGTTTTCAAATTTTAACAAGCTAAGGATTTTCCGCTGTAAATTGTAAATGAATTTAATGAAAGTTTCAGAATATGCTCAATAGGCAAATTATACGTTTTCATTTATCGAAGCCACAGTTTTCAAATTATCAACTTCGAAATTTCTGCTGCAAAGCTAAGTATCAAATTAAGAGTTTTTTCATACACTAATATAATTTTTGCACGTGATTTTCTAAACAAAAAGATATAAGAGTATTGCCAAAAATAATATTTTCAGATCACATGATTTCCAAAAATAGCTTTTAGTTTCAAATCACAATTTTCTAATATTAATTTCGAAATTTTCCACTGCAAAGTTTTATTAAGAATTACAAGTTTTACGAAGCAAGTGACTTAAGGGTTATGTTTTCATAAAGCTGGATTTTTAGTTAACAATTAATAAGTTCACATAAACTTTTTAAGAAATTACAAATTTTCCTGTCGAGGAATTGTGATGAGTTTTTATGAATATTGATTTTTTATTTCCTAATGAGACACATTCAGTAAAGTATAATTTTTATGTACTGGTGTAACCTTCCAAATTTGCCTGTAAAGTTTAGGCCGAGTTTAGGGTGTTACAATTCTGTTAAATATGCGATTGCATGTTCAACATGCTTACTATTTGGATTATGTATTTGCATGCGATGTCACATTGCATGGGGTTGAGATAATATTTTAAGGAGAAAGTTTTGACAGTTTAATGATCTGTATTATCTAGTGGCTTAATCACATATCTGTTTTGGCAACTTGACTGCAATATAGTGGCTTGACCACATATATCTAATCTAGTAGTTTCACTGCAACTCTGGTGGCATTATCCACAATTATCTATTGGTGTGCTTTTGGATAGACTAGTTCTGGAGAACTCAATTTGGTGTGTAGGTAAGAAGTTTTCTTAAAATTCTACATTATATTTTCCAAAAATTTTGCATTGACATAACCATATGAATGCACAATTTTGCCCATTTGAATTTGATGAAATTCTCTGCGATGTTTTAATTTGTTTATTATGTTATCTATGTTTCTGTTTGATTTAAGTTACACATTGAGCTTTATAGCTTACCCCTTTTTATTTCACCATTTTATGTAATTGACAGAATTAGGAATGGGCGACATTTGGGAACTCGGATTGATTTTCTTGCATAAAATGATATAAATTATTAATAATTAAAATATTCTGGACTTTTGGTTTTTGACTAATTTTGGATTAATTTCACTTCCAAGTTTTTATGGTGGGTTTTTGTTATTTAGTTAAAGGTTTCTGCATGAATTTTGTTAATTAAACTAAATGTTTGGTTTTCAAAATTTAACAAGCTAAGGATTTTCCACTGTAAATTATAAATGAGTTTAATGAAAGTTTCAGAATATGCTCAATTGGCAAAATTATACGTTTTCACTTATCGAAACCACAGTTTTTAAATTATCAACTCCAAAATTTTCGCTGTAAAGCTAAGTATCAAATTAAGAGTTTTCCCGTAAAATAAATAATTTTTGCACGTGATTTTCTAAAGAAAAAGATATAAGTGTATTGCCAAAAATAATATTTTCAGATCACATGATTTCCAAAGATAGCTTTTAGTTTGGGTTTTCAAACGGAAAGCATAATACCTCAAGATCTGGCCATAACGACTAGGCCAGGTGTGGAGTGTTACACCAAGTTTGATCATGTAATGTCGATTGAGTCTTAGGGTTAGTTTAGCATTGCTTTTGAGAAATGCTTTTAAAAAGTTTTGTGGAAAAGTGATTCTGAGAAGTACTTTTGAAAAGTTTAGTTTAAGATTTAAGTATTTAGTATTTCTGGCAAAAAGTGCTTTTGAGGAATAAAATGTTTATATTAGACATGGTGTTATGAAGTAATAAATATACATTTAAATAATGTTCAAATTAGTTAATATTATAATATCTTAGTAAGAATATAAAAAATAATATAACACCCCAAACCTGGCCTAAACATTATGGCTGAATCCGGAGATGTCACAAGGTAGGGTTTTGAAAATGGAGTCGTTTCATCAAGTCATTCAAGTTTCAAAACTCATATACATTTATATCTATTTTTGAAAGCGTTAGCTTAATTTATTTATTAGCAAAAACGTAAATACAGCTGAAGTCATAAAACGTCTAGTTAGGAAATCTCGTATGTGTTTTTAGAAACCCCCTTGTTTTGATAAAACCATGTTTAAGACTATTTGTCTCAAATAAAATATTTAAATCGGAAAATCAAATCCAAAATAAAACCAATGTCCGAAGAGTCCAATTTTTACAAAACTCCCAAATTAATCCTTAATTTAATTAAAACCATAATCATAAAGTCAGTTCATAGATATGTGGTCACTGCGAGACTCCACCACTTCGATCCGCCTAAGTTTGTAGATTACCTGAACAGAACAGACAAACAGTAGTGAGTTTACGTAAACTCAGTGTGTAACCCACAGAAATAGATATGCAAAACATACAGATATCCCATATGCAGTCAGATACAAGTTTGGACCCATGTCCATTTCAAATACAGATAACAGTTACAGATATGCAGATTAGATATACAAAATCCTACCTTCATCCTCTACACACCAACTCCGACCAACTCATCACACCATGTGGGTTAAAAACATCCACCCATCCCTACACACCATATCGTGCCATTACGACACATATCAGATAAATTGCAGCCAAGATGCTAGATATAGGCGAAGGTCTCCATACAGAACACTTCCTCCATATATACAATCCCACCCGAGATACAGATGCAGAATACAAATATAAATACAAAAATAACATGCTTATCATGCTTGTGTACAGATAACAGATATACATATAGCAGAATAATCGGACATGCATAACAGTGTCTTACTCAGAGCATACAATCAGAATAACAAATCACATAATCTAAGGTTTGGTTAGCCCTTACCGACCCTATGGTAGGCCCACAGTCGATCGGAACGACCAATGCGACCCTAGTAAAAATTTTAGAAATTTGGGCTCACATACCCGTATGGCCCACACGGCCTGGCCCAAAACCCACACTCCCGTATGGCATGCCCATGTGAACCCACACGCCTAACTTGGCCTAGCCTGTATGGCCCACACGGCCACACTCACACCACCACACGGCCATGTCTTGCGCACGGCCAAGCTTTCATCGATCACACATCCGTGTCTCGCACACAGCCAACCACATGAGCCACCACATGCCTGTGTGGCATCGACAAAATAGTTTTTCAGCTTTTGCCGAAGTTTTATTTTCTTCATTTCAAGTATACACTTGGTATGATTTCAATGCGAAAACACTCCCGAGCCACTCAGCACCAAAAATTAACCAAAAAACCACCTAATTAGTCGCTTAAAACAATACTAAAACTGAAATCAAGGCATCACTCATTCCAACAAACAACCAAATCCTTAACCTCTAATGAACAACGATGGTTCCACACAACAAAAGCACCGATTGCAAGTTCGCAGCCCCTTGATCTTCTCATAAACAACAAGATACACGATATTAACACAACTGAAACATCCACAATTGTACGAAACTTCTAAAGTACTTACCAAATGCACAACCCGAATAGAAAAACACTGTACCCAACGCAGAGATCGACAATAGTTGGAACAGAAAACGAAAAGGTAACAAAAAGAAGAAAGAAATCGAGAGTGCCACTAACAGGAAAAACAACTGACGTCAAATTGTTTTTGGGAGGAAAAGAGAACTGAAATTTTGAAAAGAAAAACAAAAAAGATAACAATAAAATTTGATAACTCCCAAATCCCAACTCCCCACTCACTCAAACTCCCAATCTCATCCAACTTGATAGAGTGTTTTTTGATAGAGTGTGTGAAAGGGTGTCCATTTGAGCGTGCTTTATGGTAAGAAAGCACACCCAACTTGTTGTGATTTCTCTTCAAGTCACATTTTCTTTTTACTTTTTTAATATAATTGGGTTTTTTGTCAGATGGTTAAATGCTAGTAGTTTTATATTTGAATCTCAAGTTCGATTCCTCTCCTACTGACATTTGTATTTTTTATTTCATGTAATTATATGAATTATCATAATAAAAATGAACTTAAATATTTTATAATAGTCGATTAAGCTTTAACTTAGTTAGCATTGTTATAATCGCAATAATACAGAGAATGTAAGTTCAAATGTATTTATGAAAACACATGCTTTATGCATGTCTGATTCTTAATGTTTAGAATGATAATTAATGTAAGAACCTTTGCTTTGTGTATGGAAGCACATGCTTGTCTTTTGTTATAAAAGACAAACAAATAAACAAAAATAATTATTAAATTTGAAAAGTGAGATGATTTTAAATATTGAAGTCAAAACTTGACTCGTATTTTAAATCAATCTAATTTTTTTGTCCAATTTTTTTAAAAAAATTTAATATTTTTATCAAACTCTCCTAAATATCAAATAAACCTTTAAGCTTTAACAAATGATCAAATCAGATCTTTATATCACCATATTGGAATAAGATTCCCTATGGTTTAGTCATCCACTCATTTCCTATTGTAGCAACGAAAAATTTTTTTAGCTTGGTCGCTAATTGTGGCGATTTAGTGAAAACTTGAAAACTGAAGTTTGATTTTGAAATAAAAAGGGAGTCGCCACCGATCTTTTTTTTTTAGGTGTGATCGGGTACCTAATAAATCATCTTTTTAAAAAGAAAATTTATTCTCGAACAAAAATAAAGGCCAAATTTAGGTCTACGTGAAAATCAGAGTAAAGTAGGGTTCGGGAGTCGGTTACGCGCGAGGAAGGTATTAGCACCCTCGCAACGCCCAAAATTGGTATCTTGTAAAACACGTGTTGCTTGATTTTCAAAAATACGAGTTCGATGTAGCATTTAGTCGTGATCTAATTGAAAAGATGAGAAATTTTAGTTTTTTGGTTTTTAGAAGGGTGTTCCGTCTTTAACACGAGCCGACAAATTTCATCCAACATAGCGATGAAATCTATGGCTTAATGTTAAATCGATACATTGCCTTATTTATTAAAATTAATTAGAAAACAAGAATATGATTTTCGAAGTAATGCAAAGCAATATTGATAAAAATAGATAAATGAAAGAGCTAGAAATATATTGAAGCAAATAATAAATGTGACAATGATATTACAAACAATAAAAATGTATGCGATATTAAACGTAATACGAGAATTAAACATGAAAAGGAAACAGTGAATGTATATACGTAATAATGATATTAAGAATATGTACGTAATATATATATAAATAGCAATAGTATTAGAAATATACTATACATAATATTCACAATATATACATGATATATATAAAACGCTATTAAAAGGTGTATATATATACATAATATATAAAAATGCATTATTTAAAGATACATATACACAATATATATAAAAATGTTAAAATAATGCTAAAAGACAACTCTTAATATTACTACATAACTACATACCTATATGTTAAAGATATATACACAAAATAGAACACATACTAACATTGATAAGAACATATACAATATATATTAGGAATACTACTAACATAGGAAATATATTTATATACTAATAATAATAATAATAAAAGGATGTATGTACACCAAATAATACATAATATTAAAATAATATAATAAATGACAATAGTGGAAATAAGTATAATAATGAATAATACTGAAAATAATACTATATAAAATATATATATACGTATAATAAAATATATGTACTAAGATTAAAACTAAATATAAATAAAATAATGATATATACATAATATATATAGAAACATATACGGTATATATATATATTAGAAATGATAACAATAATAAATAAATAAAACTATTAACATACTACATAAATATGTACATATATACATACGTATATTAACATTGAGTGAATATCAATACTAGTACCAACAATGTGGATAATGAATATAATAATAGTAATAAATAATATATATATATACTTATAATAGTAAAAACAAAATATATAAAAATATAACTAGATATACAATGATAATAATAATGATAATATTAAAAGTATGTACATAATAGTGTTAAGAATACCTACATGATATAGTTATTAAAATATATACATACTATAATAAAATATATGAATAATATGATAAAAAATATGCGTAATATAGAGTATAATATATATATTAAAAGAATATATATGACATACGAATATATTAACAAAGACAATAATATCAAAACTATTAATAATACTTTAATATATATAGTTATTAAGTAAAAAATAATAGCAATGAAATGCTAATAAATAAGTATAATAAAAATATTAAAGTAAAGTAAACATGAATATATATTCATATACGTGTATAATAAAATGTACACTACTACATATAATAAATACAATAATAATAATAATAATAATAATAATAATAATAATAATAATAATAATAATAATAGAGATTATAATTAATAAAAATAGTAAATATCAGAAAATAATAATGAGTAATTTGAAAGTAAAACAGCAAACTAACACAAAAAGGACTAAATCGAACGTAAAACAAAATTTAGGGGCGAATTCAAAATAAAAAGCAAGAAAAAGGCTTATTTGAACACGCGTGCAACAGTGGGGGCCAAAAATGCAATTTTCTGAACTATTTTAAAACGCACAACAGCAAAGGGACTAAATCGAATCACGCAACAACTTTCAGGTCCAAATTAAAGTAAATTAAAACTTGATTGTAAATTAATAAAAAAGCGGAAGGGCTAAATGCACAATTAGCCCTTCCGTTTAAAAACACGCGGACCCTAGGCCGGACGGGTCGGGTCGGATCGGGTAAGGGCTTAAACGACGTCGTTTTGGGGCTTAAGTACAGCCTCCAAAACGACATCGTTTCGGAGGGCTATAAATAGGCCTATTTTCAAAAAAAAAATCATTTGTGAGGGGAAAAAAGAAAAAAAAAAGAAAGAGAAGAAGAGAGAAAAAAAAAGAGAGGAGGAGAGGGAAGGATTAGGCCGTGGCCATCACCGTCGGTCGTCGGACAAATCACCGTGCAAGCCACCATACAGTGGTAGGAAATGCAAAAGGTCGTTTTTTTTTTTTGATATATTTTTTTGTATTATGTCTTTGTATATTTGGTGTCTTTTTAATAAATGTGTATGCAAAAACGAACCTAAAACAGTAACTAAAATAATAGAATCACCTTAGACTTTTCTCACTTTTGAATCTTCAATCTTTGGTATTCGGTTTGCTTGGATGTTGTTATTGTATTCAAATGTTGATTGGATTGCTTATTTTTGCTCTGGAATCAAATATTTTTCTTATTTCTTTTCCTTTTTTTTTAAAACTGCCGAACCCTTTTTATAATTTTTTATTCAGGTTTTATAACCCTTTTTTTCTCTATTTTCCTATTGTTTCTGTCTTGTCTACCTTACTGATTACAGGGGATGGGCATGGGAGGTGACTGATCGTGCAGGGAATGGTGCTGGTGTCAGAGGGTAGGTGGGCAAGTGGGGAGGCTAATTCGGCGCCGAATGCTAGGGTTAGGTATTTTCTGTTTTGGGTTTGAGGTTTCAAGTGGGTTTGGGTAGTTGGGCTAATGGTTGTAAATGTATTTGGGCTGAGGGTGGGTTAGATGGTTTAAGGGGTTTAATGTATTGGGTTTATTTGTTGGGTCAAAATTGGGTAGGTTAGTTGTAATGTATTTGGCTGATGGGTTATTTTGCTTTGGGTTTTATTGGTTTAATGTAATTGGGTCATCGGTAAAATTGGGCTATAACAGCTGCCCCTCTTTGCTCATTGTCGTGTAACGGGAATGGAGCAAAGACATAATGAAAGGCCAATTTTGCCCGTCTTGCCGAGTCTTGATTTCATTGGTGCTCCTCTTGTTCAGGTAGTCTCTTTCTAGTCCATCGCATCTTGTAGCTTTGGTTCAATCCACTGCATCTCCTGATATACGCCTTGTAGTTTCAATCTACTTCAATGTAGCTTCAAGGATATGAGATTTTTGGCTTCAGTCTGCCTCACTTGTAAGTTTAGAAAGATAAGATCTACGGCTTCAAATCTGCTCTTCTATCCCTTCAATGAGATAAGGTTTGTAGTCTTCTCTTCTGTAACTTTTAGAAAGATAAGATCTAATATCCTCGATCAGCTCCACTGTAACTTCAGGGGGACAAAACTTGCAACTTTGACCTGCTCCGCTGCAACTTCAGGGAGACAAGACTTGTAACTTTGGCCTGCTCCACTGCAACTTCAGGGAAACAAAATCTGGTGTCTTCAATCAGCTCCAATCTTTATTCTTTACTCGGCATGTGATCTTGAGCTCAACTTATTTCTCGCAATATGGATTGACTCTTTGAAAACAGACATTAAAAACAGAAATTGAAAATAGCTCAGCGCGTGAGCCAAGGCTCAATTCACCTCTCGCAATATGAGTTGGTCTTTTTGAAACTAAATTTGAAAAGTTGATTTTTGAAAATACCTCGACATGTGACCCGAGGCTCAACTCACCTCTCGCATTATGAGTTGATTTTTTTTTTTAAAAATGTAAATTGAAGAAACAGGAATTTAAAATACCTCAGCGTGTGAACCAAGGCTCAACTCACCTCTCACAAGGCTCAACTCACCTCTCACAATATGAGTTGATTTTTGAAAACAGAATTTGCAAAACAGATTTTGAAAATATCTCGGCATGTGACCCGAGGCTCAACTCACCTCTCGCAATATGAGTTGATTTTTGAAGAGTAGAAATTAAACAGAATTCGAAAAATAGAATTTGAAAATACCTCGGCATGTGACTCGAGGTTCAACTCACCTCTCGCAATATGAGTTGATTTTTTTGAAAAGTAAATTAAAGAACAAAAATTGAACATACCTCAGCGTGTCCTGAGGCTCAACTCACCTCTCGCAATATGAGTTGATTTTTTTGAAACATAAATTGAAAATACCTCGGCATGTGACCCGAGGCTCAATTCACCTCTAGCAATATGATTGATTTTTGAAAAACATAAGTTGAAAATACCTCAGTATGCCCTGAGGCTCAACTCACCTCTCGCAATGTGAGTTGATTTTTGAAAAACATAAATTGAAAATACCTCAGCGTGCCCTGAGGCTCAACTCACCTCTCGGAATATGAGTTAATTTTTTTGAAAAACATAAATTGAAAAAAAAACAGAAATCGAAAATACCTCAGCGTGTCCCGAGGCTCAACTCACCTCTCGCAATAAGAGTTGATTTTTTGAAACATAAATAAAAAACATCAAAATACCAAAAGATGTCTTCTGGTAGAACTCAGGTGTCTTTTCCTTGATCCAGTATAACTATCATTCAAAATTTCTTGCTTTGCTGGAGTATCTGTGTATGTCATGTATGATGTTATCATGATATGCACATGTTGGTCTTAAATGCCTTTATGCCTACAGGATCATGCTATGCGCCTTGGGCTTGTTTGTCATATGCCCCTTTCTGTCATGATTTTTGATGATCTACATTCATTGCTTTGACTCTTGACTTTCTCTTCAGGCCCTGTACCCGTCCTCTACTTCACGAGTAATCTACGTTTCTCAGATATCACTCTTTTGCCCCTGGTTGAACTTTATCCTTGCTTTGAGGCTCTTGTACTTATCAAATTCTTATCCGGGTAATGCTTAACATTTCTTTTGTTTAGAGTATGTCATTTCACTATTTATCAAGTAAATAAACCACATAATTAGATGCATGAAAATGGTCAGGTAGGAACAAAAGGATACCTCACATTTATTTATTTCAAATGTAGCAAACAAAGAAAGTTAATCGATGATAGTAAAAAATGTCATAAAGAGAAGGGATCGCATTCAATGGATAAAAATGCTCTAGATATTCAACGCATGAACTCTTCCACGTTCCTCAATCAAGAATCTTTTCGAGCATGGCTTCTTGCGTAGAAGATTTATTTCTTGAAATGCTTCAAAATCGTAGTCCCATTGTTTGACCCACCGTGCAAAACGCCTTACTTTTTAAGCCAGTGCTTGCTTCATTAGGACGCCCTTTCAGATTTTCATCCTAATCTTTTGTGTTAATCAAGACGTCATTTTCGGGTTTTCACCTTAATCTTTTTTTTAAGATACCCTTTTTCGGGTTTTCCTCTTGATTTTTTTCAAGCATAATATTTCTTCACAGCATCTGAATTTACTGGATTCGGTAACTCCTTCCCATGCATCTCGGTGAGAATCAAAGCTCTGCCTAAGAAAGCCTTCTTTACGACGTATGGTCCTTCCCAATTTGGTGCCCATTTTCCTCGCAGGACTTTTTGTATTGGGAGGATCTTTCTCAGCACAAGTTCACCTTCATGGAATTCTCTTAGCCGTACTTTCTTATCATGAGCCGCGATCATTCTCTTTTGGTACATCTGCCCATGATAGATTGCCTTTAAGCGTTTTTCTTCGATAAGATTTAGCTGGTCATATCGAGCTCGAACCCATTCTGCTTCCTCTAATTTCGACTCCATTAAAACTCGTAGAGAAGGGATCTCAACTTCGATAGGTAGCATAGCTTCCATTCCATAAACCAAAGAGAAAGGAGTTGCTCCCGTAGATGTCCGTACCGATGTGCGATATGCATACAAAGCAAATGGTAGCTTCTCGTGCCAGTCTTTATAGGTCTCGGTCATTTTCCCAATAATCTTCTTAATATTCTAATTGGCCACTTTAACAGCTCCGTTCATTTTCGAGCGATAGGGTGATGAGTTATGATGCTTTATTTGAAATTGCTCACAAACTTCTTTCATCATCTTGTTGTTCAAATTTAAAGCGTTATCTGAAATGATTCTTTCAGGTAAACCATATCGACAAATGATTTCCTTTTTCAAAAACCTGCAAACTGCAGTCTTTGTCACATTGGCAAACGAAGCGGCTTCTATCCATTTTTTGAAGTAATCAATAACCACAAAAATGAATCAGTGTCCATTAGAAGCTTTTGGGGAAATTGGCCCTATAACATCCATGCCCCACATAGAAAAGGCCACGGAGAAGTCATGACATGAAGGGGCGAAGGGGCTACATGAATCTTATCGCCATAAATTTGACATTTGTGGCATTTTCTTGCAAAACTAATGCAGTCGCCTTCCATCGTCAACCAGTAATAACCGAGTCTCATAATCTTCCTGGCCATAGTGAAACCATTAGCATGTGTCCCACAGATTCCCTCATGGACATCTTCGAGTATTTTTCTGGCTTCAACAGCATCCACGCATCTCAAGAGCACCTGATCTTTTCCTCTTTTGTACAAGATGTCCCCATCAAGAACAAATCCCGCTGCCATTCTTTTGATCTTTCTTTTGTCGTTCTCATTTGCTTGTTCGGGATACCTTTGATTCTTGAAATATTCTAAGACATCATGGAACCAAGGCCGTCCATCTGGCTCTTTTTCGATACTGAAACAATGTGCAGGGACTTCATATATGCTCATTTGAAGAGGCATTATTTATGTTTCTCTGTTTGCTTTGAACATTGAAGCCAAAGTGGCCAGAGCATCAGCCAATTGGTTTTCTTCTCGGGGGAAGTAATGAAAAGTTATTTCTTTGAATTCTTTGATCAATTCAGCCACTAGATCACTGTACTTAACCAATTTCGGATCCCTTACTTCCCAATCTCCACGGATTTGGTAAATCACCAATGCTGAGTCTCCGTATACCTCTAAAGTTTTGATGTTTCGTTCAATTGCTGCACGAAGTCCTATGATACAGGCCTCATATTCCGCTATGTTATTGGTACAGAAGAAGTTCAGCCTAGCAGTGAACAGATAATGGTTCCCCTCTGGCGATACTAAGACTGCTCCAATCCCATGCCCCAATGCGTTCGATGCACCATCAAAGCTCATCTTCCATGATTTCTCTTTTGATGACTCGCCCTCTTCTTCTGTAATGCACATCAAGTCCTCATCCGGGAAATCAAATCTCAATGGCTCGTGTTCATCCGTTATTCGAGTTGCTAAGAAGTCAGCTATTGCGCTTCCTTTTATCGACTTTTGACTTACATAGGTAATGTTATATTCCGATAGGAGAATCTGCCATTATGTTATCCTTCCTGAGAGTGCCGGTGATTCCATCATGTATTTTATTGGATCCAGCTTTGAAATTAACCATGTCGTATGATACAACATATATTGGCTGAGTCTTCGAGCTACCCAAACCAAAGCGCAACGGTATTTTTCAATGGACGAATACTTTGACTCATATTCAGTGAACTTTTTGCTGAGGTAGTAGATCGCCTTTTCTCTCTTTCCTGACTCGTCGTGTTACCCAAGTACTCAACCCATTGAATTTTCGAACACAGTCAAATTCAATATCAATGGTCTTCCCGGAATTGGAGGTACTAGCACTGGAGGACTAGACAAATATTGTTTTATCTTATCAAAGGCCACCTGGCATTCCTCATTCTATTCTCCCGGGTTATGTTTTCGAAGAAGCCGAAAGATTGGATCACACTGGTTGGTAAGTTGAGCAATGAACCGAGCAATGTAGTTCAACCTCCCTAAAAATCCTCTGACTTATTTTTGCGTGTGCGGAGGTGGTAACTCTTGAATGGCTTTTATTTTATCTGGATCAACTTCAATGCCTCTTTCGCTGACGATGAAGCCTAGCAATTTTCCCGAGGTAGCCCCAAACGTGCATTTGGCCGAATTGAGCTTTAGTTGGAACTTTCTCAGTCTGTCGAACAACTTCTTCAGGTTCACTACATGTTCTTCTTCCCCTCGAGATTTAGCAATCATATCGTCGACGTAGACCTCTATTTTTTTATGCATCATGTCATGGAATAACGTTACCATAGCCCTCTGATATGTTGCCCCAGCATTCTTTAATCCGAACGGCATTACCTTGTAGCAAAATGTTTCCCATATTGTTATGAAAGTAGTTTTCTCCATATCCTCAGGGGCCATCTTGATCTGATTATAACCCGAGAATCCATCCATGAACGAAAAGAATGAATGCTTGGCTGTGTTATCACCAATGTATCGATGTGTGGCAAAGGAAAATTATCTTTAGGACTTGCTCGATTCAGATCACGATAATCCACGCACATTCGCACTTTGCCGTCTTTCTTTGGTACCGGGACTATGATAGCCACCCACTCTGGATATTTGGAGGTTTGAAGAAAGCCAGCATCGAATTGCTTCTTGACTTCCTCTTTTATTTTCAACATCTCAGGTCTCATCCGTCTTAGCTTTTGTTGAACGGGTTTGCATTATGACTTTAATGGGAGCTTATGGACTACTACATCTTCATCCAATCCTGGCATATCCTGATATGACCATGCGAATACATCTTTGTACTCGCGGAGCAAAGCAATCAAATTATGCCTGGTGCCCCTTGAAATAGAGGTTCCAATCTTCACTTATTGCTTCCTTTCTTCAGTTCCCAAATTTATTGTTTCAACAGATTCTTGATGAGGCAAAATCTATTTATCCTCTTGTTCCACCATTCTTAGCAAGTCAGGAGATGAGAGATAATCTTCAGCATTTTCTTCGGCTTCGAATTCTCCTAAACAAACAACCTTTTCAAAATCGATTTCAGGACTCGTAAAGGGTTTGTTCATGCCGTTGATATCTGAGCACCTGAAAGTTGAATGGAAAAGAAAACTATAGAGAAGCATCAAAGTATTGGGACCAACAGGCATGATGTGAGATATATGCAATGACAAGCTGTGAAAAGAGGGACAAATTATGAAGTTAATGAGAATGTAAAGACTATGACAAAATGCATCTTCACTAATGTTCATTTAAATGATAAAGAGCGAATCATAAGCTCTTACAAAAGAATCCCTCTATTACTTAGGGACACACAAAAAGAATAGTGTTAATGTTGAGCATTACTCTGGAGAAGACTTAGAAACTATAGGGAGATCCTCAACAGTCCAATTGCTCAAAACGAATCCAGGACGACAAAGGCGTATCGTTGAAACATCCTTAATTGCATCACTTCCTTTGTCAATGACATTTATACTGATATTCTGAAGACCCCTTTTAATAATTAACAGTGTGCTTCGTGGATTGTCTTGCTTGGGGTATATCATTCCTGCAGATGTAAATGTTTTTGACAAAGAAGGGTACGTTATGGGCTCCCATTCTAATTCTCGGCCCAAAGTTCTCGCAATCCTTCTCTCCTAGTCCTTCTTCCATTGTTTTCTTCTTTGACGCACATCTGGTTGGAACCCTAAACCGTATCGAGCTTTGTGATGTACTGGCTTTAAAGCCCTGACTATCCTTTGCAGGTACCTTCCCAAACCTTTCCTTGCTCGGGCTCCTCTTCCTACAGTCAATTTGACACCCATTCTAGTATTTCTTGACAGTTTTGGCACCGAAATTCTATTTCCCTCAGTGACAAAAGTGGCATTGACAAATTCAAGGGATCGGAAGGAACATTCTATAGCATCTTTACTCACTTCAATGTATGGTGCGTCGGTAGAAATAGATGCTACAATGTCTTCTTCTCCCTCGACAGTGACCAAACAGCCATCCATGATAAATTTCACTTTTTGATGGAGGGATGATGGGACCGCTCCAGCGGAATGGATCCAAGGTCTTCCCAAAAGGCAGTTATATGAGGGTGTAATGTCCATGACTTGGAACTCGACATCATATATGTAGGGACCCACTTCTAGAGGGATCTCGATTTTTCTCATGACTTCTCATCTTGTTCCATCGAATGCCCTTACTATGGAATGGCAAGGCCTTAGATAGGACAAATCCATTCGAATTCTAGAAAGTGTGGCCAAAGGCATGACGTTGAGTGCCGATCCATTGTCGATGAGCACATTCGGTATTATATAACCCTTGCAGCGGTTTGTGATATGCAATGCTTTCACGGAGCCTCTACCATTTGGTGGTATTTCATCATCACTAAAAGAAATGAAATTATCCGCGTTTAGGTTATTCACCCATCTGTCAAGCTTCTCAACGGATATATTGTTTGCCACCTAAGCTTGATTCAACACCTTTAACAAGGCGTTCCGGTGTGGCTCTAAATTTAACAGTAGAGATAATACCGAGATTTGTGCGAGCTGTTTACTCAATTGTTCCACCACGTTGTACTCACTGTGCTTGATAAATTTCAAGAACTCCTGTGCTTCCTCTTCATTCACAGGCTTTTTAGTTTCTTGCACGGGTGGAGTTTCCTACTCCACTTTAGCCTCATACATCACTGCATTTCCTTTTAGTTTCAAATCACTATTCTTCTTCACTGGTCTGACCTCTTTCGAATCACATCTTCCACTACGAGTGAAATGAACTATTTCCCCAACACTTCCAGTCATGGCTTTGGGTTTTTCAGCTTCAGGTGCGACGATATTGACGTCATATTTCCATGATACAGCTTTATTGCCCTTGTAGGGAAAATGAGATGGCACCTCGATTATCACTTTTGGTTTTACCGGCTCCTTCTTTGCGTCGTAATAAATTATTAACGGTCGATCGGCGCTATACGAGAAACCTGACGATTGATGGTCAGAGGCGCATATTTCTCCTCTATCGGCCTCTTCGCCTTTATAAAAAATCTCAATCTCCTTATTATCTATCATGTTTTACAGTAATCTCCTGAACTCCTCGCAGGATTGAATGTCGTGTCCTTCAATACCATGGAATTCGCAAAAACTTTGACCTTTTGCATTTCTTCCTTCGAATATTCTGTTAAGATAACAGAGCAACCCCTTTTTAGCTAGTACCTCCTAGATTTTCTGCAGAGGTGTTCTTATTTCAGAAACCCATCTTCTACTTTGTCGTTTTTCCTTCTCTCCCACTGCGCTCACATTCCCTTCGGTGTGGTTTGGGAATGGGTTCCCGGTCGTACCGCCAGTGCCATCAAATTGCAGAATGCCCGTATCGATGAGTCCTTGAACTCTCCTTTTGAAGGCAAGGCAATTCTCCGTAGAATACCCCTGGTTCCCGACATGATATGCACAACTAGCATTTGGATCGTACCATTTCGGGTATAGAGGCTTAAGGGGTGCTATGTAATCGGGAGATATTAGTTGTTTCTCTAAAATTTTTTAGTATAATTCCCCATACGACACAGGGATAGGAGTAAATTGCGTTCTCTCAGGATTGGACCTTGCGGGTCTTGGTTCGTTTCTGGGTTGGCTTTGAGCGGGTACAGTGTTTTGTGGGAATGTGGTGACGGGTCTTTGGTTGTTCGTGGCGTATATGGGGTAGGAAGGAGGTGGTGCTTGGTAATAGGGGGTTTGAGGGGGATAATAGAAATTCGGAGGTGGATAATTTCGAAGTCGGGGTGGGTTTGGATATGGGTTAGGGGTATAACGGCTTCCCATTCCCACCATATGGGCTTCTAGTTCTTTCTTCTTCATGGGCGCTACCCTTCTTGAACTTTCTTGACCTTCCATTCCACCACTCTTGACGGCATTCTCTATAAGCTCACCGGATATTACAATATCAGCAAAGTCCTTCGTAGTACTTCCCACTAGTTTGTCATAAAACGGCACCTTTAAAATGTTGATAAAGAGAACGGTTATCTCAGTCTTAGTTAGTGGAGGCTCCACTTGGGCCGAGATATCTCTCCACCTTTGCGCATACTGTCTAAAGGCTTCTGCTGGTTTCTTTTCCATCATTTTTAGGGTCATTCGATCAGGCACCATATCCGATACATGCTTGTACTGCTCACAGAAGGCTGACGCCAAGTCTTTCCAGGATCGAATTTTTCTCTACTAAGCTAGTTGTACCATCGAAGAGCCGACCCTACTAGACTATCCTGAAAACAATGTATGAGTAGCTTATCTTCGTTCACATAACCGGTCATTTTTTGGAAAAACATGACAAGATGCGCTTTTGGACATCTTGTCCCATCGTACTTCTCAAAATCAGGTACCTTGAACTTCGGAGGCAGAATTAGATCGGGTACCAAACTGAGTTCTTTAGCACCTAGTGCGGAAAAGACTTCAGTGCCTTCTATCGCTTTGAGTCTTTCCTCTAAGCTCCTATACTTCTCTTGAGTCTCGTGATCATCGATTTTCAACTTGGCTATTTCTACTGGATCGTCCAAATCTGGAACGAGTGGATCAGCAGGACTAGCCTCCGGGTTTGATACGAACATTCTTTGCCCCAGATTAGCAGGTGGCACCGGTTGTTGCTCCAGGCTTGTAGGTTCCCATTGAGCGTACCCTCTTTGTGTTGCGTGGGGGTGCGGTGGAGTAAATCCTGGCGGATGGGGCAGATCCTGATCGTGATTAACCCTTGACTATGGTTCCACAACGTCAGGGTTCATAGGTCCCTTTCCTTTTACTAGAGCTGACATCATTTCCATCATCTTAGCCATTTGGTCTCTTTGTTCGAGTGATTCTTCTCGAGATCTCACCATTAAGTCTCTTGTCTCTTGCTGCGACTTGGCCAACTACTCTTGTAATTCCCTTTGAATCCTTTCCATCCTTTCAATCCTTTCATTGAATTCGGCCTCCATTACTCTAGTTTTTCGGTGCGTCCTATATGAGTGACGTGATTCTAAGCTTGTGGTATTACAACTGCGAATTGTATGTTCTATCCTCAGCGAACAATTGTGGGATATGCAATGAATGAATGAATGAATGCATAAATGTCAAATGAATGTTAGTTATGAAAGAAATGCAAGAAATTGGTGTTGATCTCAAGATAGTCCCTTATTTTGGCATTTCATTTATTAAAAGAGTTCATTACAAAACATTTTGCTATTTTCGATTCAGCCATTACATAAACTTCCTAGCTATATCTCCATATTTCTTTACTCGTGCTAAGAATTCTGCTATGTTTGATCTTCGACTTGGAGGGAATTGGCAAATGAGAATTTCAGCTTCTTCTGATAGTTGTACCACGTGCATGGCTACCCCACGAATTTCATTGATCAAATAGCTAAATTGCATTTCTTTTTCTTGGAGGCCCTCTTCGTAAGCACGAATGTCTCTATCATATTGACTACTATTTTCTTCCAAAGCCTCCAAGAGAGAATCTAACTGTTGTTGACGATCTTGCAGCATATCTTCTAATTCTCGTATCCTCTCTTTTAGTTCTTGTCGTATAGATCGACTAGTCGTTACCTTAGCAGACACAGCTTCATATTTGGCGTTCTTCTTTCTTAGTTCCATCATAGCCCGCGTAGCCTTTTCTTCTTCTTTCTTTGCTTTCCCTTTCCAAAATTCCATCCCGCCTTTAATGTTGCTTATTTCTTCTTTCCATTCTATCGACGACTTGCCCAGCCCACTATTCTTTATTGTGCCTCTTAACTTCTTATTTTCCAGATGAAGATCTCTTAAGTCATTTCTTACGACTTCAGCCTCTTTTTGCACTTTCTTGGTTCTGGATCTTTCAATCTGAACGTCGATCTTCAATTGGTAGTTTTCCTCTTAAAGAGCACTAAGGTCCTGAGACACTTGGCTTTTTCTTGTCTTGCCACTTCTAACTCAGACGGTATTTCCTTCAAGAAGGGATTCTGAAAGGCGTAACTCATTGACGAAACTCGCTGGCTATTCACCCGTTGTATTCTCCATACGTCGTAATCTTGAGTGAAAGTATCAGCGTACAGGGCCAACTCCATCAGATGAACTTCCTTCCAAGATTTTGCAGCGCTTCGAACCCTCTTCATATAGCCTTCACCAGCAAAAGCAAACTCAGACTGCGCTAATCCTCCAGTGGCGGGTATGAATTGTCGTGAAGAAAATTGCCTCTGGACCATTAACGGAGCGTATCCAATTCCTCCCTATAACCCGAGTAGTGGGACCCAATCTTGATTTCCAACCTTGTATAACAGAACCGAAGGACGAATCCACGGTGTTCTCCAGGTTACATCTTCAGCTCGAAGGTTCTGAAAAACTGAAACCCAATGCTCTTCGGTGACACCCTTTGGCCATTCTCTCTCAAGATAGACCTCCAACGGGGCGAAAGTTTTTGAAAACATGTGGTACGGTGTGCGCTCTACTTTCCAGAAATGGCTCAAAATCCAAACATTAAGCAATTGCACACATCCGATAAAGCGTCCCTTCCCCACTTTCATCCTCTACACACCAACTCCGACCAACTCATCACACCATGTGGGTTAAAAACATCCACCCATCCCTACACACCATATCGTGCCATTACGACACATATCAGATAAATTACAGCCAAGATGCTAGATATAGGCATACAGAACACTTCCTTCATATATACAATCCCACCCGAGATACAGATGCAGAATACAAATATAAATACAAAAATAACATGCTTATCATGCTTGTGTACAGATATCAAATATACATATAGCAGAATAATCGAACATGCATAACAGTGTCTTACTCAGAGCATACAATCAGAATAACAAATCACATAATTTAAGGTTTGGTTAGCCCTTACCGACCCTATGGTAGGCCCACAGTCGATCGGAACGACCAATGCGACCCTAGTAAAAATTTTAGAAATTTGGGCTCACATGCCCGTGTGGCACACACGGCCTGGCCCAAAACCCACACTCCCGTATGGCATGCCCATGTGGGCCCACACGCCTAACTTGGCCTAGCTTGTATGGCCCACACGGCCACACTCACACCACCACACGACCATGTCTTGCGCACGGCCAAGCTTTCATCGATCACACATCCATGTCTCGCACACGGCCAACCACATGAGCGACCACATGCCTGTGTGGCATTGACAAAATAGTTTTTCAGCTTTTGTCGAAGTTTTATTTTGTTCATTTCAAGTATACACTTGGTATGATTTCAATGCGAAAACACTCCCGAGCCACTCAACACCTAAAATAAACCAAAAAACCACCTAATTAGTCGCTTAAAACAATACTAAAACCGAAATCAAGGCATCACTCATTCCAACAAACAACCAAATCCTTAACCTCTAATGAACGACGATGGTTCCACACAACTAAAGCGCCAATTGCAAGTTCGCAGCCCCTTGATCTTCTCATAAACAACAAGATACACGATATTAACAGAACTGAAACATCCACAATTGTACGAAACTTCTAAAGTACTTACCAAATGCACAACCCGAATAGAAAAACACTGTACCCAACGCAGAGATCGACAATAGTTGGAACAGAAAACGAAAAGGTAACAAAAAGAAGAAAGAAATCGAGAGTGCCACTAACAGGAAAAACAACTGACATCAAATTGTTTTTGGGAGGAAAAGAGAACTGAAATTTTGAAAAGAAAAACAAAAAAGATAACAATAAAATTTGATAACTCCCAAATCCCAACTCCCCACTCACTCAGACTCCCAATCTCATCCAAACTCTCTTTCAGCCAACTAAAGCGAAAATAACAGTCACGCTCGTGCAAAAATTCAAATACGGGACCTCTAACAGGGCAACCCCTTACCACTCGAGCCAACAGGCTCATTCTAATATAGATTAACAGACAATTTTATGTAAGCCCACTCCTTAAGGTAAGGCTTGGATTAGAAAAAATAACAAAATTTGACAAATGTGAGACTTGAACCCAAGACCTCACACACACACTCAAAATATTTAACCACTGAAGCAAATACACACTTATGTCAAAATTTACAGATACAGAAATAAATTTATCAAGGCGTTACAAATAATTTATTATAATTTTTAAAAATATTTTAATATATGAAATATAAATTTTAAAATCTTTTTAAAAATTAATATTAATTATTCATAAATTTTAATTTGAATATATAAACTATGTTTTAAATAATAAAATATAACCAATAAAAATTAAAAATATAATATTATATATATAAAGTAAATTTTAATAGAAAAATAATTACATACAAAATATAAATATTATATAAAATATATTATAAGGGTTAAAACTGTCATTTGGTCCAAAAGTACTTTTTTCAATAGCAAAAGCTAAAAAAAATTGTTTTTACTTTTAAGTTCAAAAGTACTTTTCAAAAGCACTTCTGACTTCACTAGTTGTTTGTTTAGTATTGCTTCTTACTTGAATAGTGCTTTTGACCCCAAAAGCATTTTTGAAAAGCCATACTAAAAAAAGCCTTAGCTCAATGGGCATGAGCATTGTTGTCAATGCAGGAGGATGTGGGTTCGAGTGTGCTGAAGCGCATTATCTTCAAATGCAATTTTATTTATCAACAAGACTTAAACTCAAAATATTACTTTAAAGCTATTGAGTTCCTTATCACTTAACCCAATAGGAATTGGTTATGTTAGTTAATTTTTTTTCTTTGTTAAAGTATTTGGCATGTCCCTATATTATAGCCTCAGTAAGGTGAGTTCAGTTCAATTCGAGGAAATTTTTTGAATTGTTCTTAATAATTCAATTCGGTACGGCTCAGTTCAGTTCGCAATTTTTTATATTAATTTTTTATTTTGGGTTTTTGGACTTATTTTGACAAAATGTGACTTGTTTTATGGATTTTTGAAAATTATTTAATAAATTTTAAAAGTTTTTTACATAAATATTTCTAAAAATAATAATTTTTGAAGTAAATAAAAATAATCAATAACTCTTATATGAATTTTTTAAAAATTATATTAAAATTTTAATTTAATCTCACTACTTTAAAAACAAAATATTTATTTTACATCATAAAAGTTTAAATTAATTATTAATTAAATAAAAATAGAATTTGGTTCGATTTGATTAACCATAATTTTTAACTTGTATTCTATTAACCGTCAAAACGCCTCGATTTAAGTTAATTTCTCGTTTTTTCTTGTTCATCCCTAGGATCAGTTTAAATTAATTCATATACCATTAAATGGATCGCTTTAGTTGTAGTACCCCAAACCCGGCCCAGACATTATGGCCGGATCCGACATGCCACATCGAAGCGTTCAAAACATTTTATATTGTTGATCCAGAAAAACCTACTTAGTGTTTTAAAAGATAATTTCATTATAGGTTAAAGTGAATGGAAGCTGTGCACCAGGTAGGAAACCGGAAAAGAGGAGGTGAGTCTATCGGACTACTTAAGTACCAAGCTCCCTTCGGATCCAATCCTAGACATGCACACCGCCATTGCCACACCTTAACGTCATGTATATTTATAGGAAACCGATTTGATTAAGTCATTTTTAGGAAAAGTGATTAATTTTGGAAAATACTTTCATTGCGGAAGCTTTGCTTGTTGTCATGTTATTTTGAAATCAATTGTTGTTTTTTTTTTTTGAAAACGGGCCCTAAAGCTATCCAATTTCAATAGTTAAAATAAGTAATACCTATCTTAGTAATACATATTAAAACCATCAAAAATAATTAAGCGGCCTTATTACATTTAAAAACCCAAACCTCAACGTAAATAATAGGATGTCCAGTTCACCAGAAGAAAACCAAACTTTCAGAATAGGTGGCCACTCTGAATTCCCTCACAGCTCCAAGCCCACTATGGTTGGGGATTTCTTGCGTGGATGAAAATAAAAGGGGTGAGTTTGGGGAAACTCAATGTGTAAGGAAAACCCATTCAAAGCCCAAGTCAGCTCAAGCCTATTGGGCCTAAGCCCATTCAGTAATGTGGTCTTGGACGAGCCCTTTTCAGATTACAATAAACCGGGCCTTAGCCCTTATTCAGATAATAATGATGGCCCATAGGCCCATTTCAAAATACATGCAACATCAATAACATATGCAAGCCCATTTGGGAGACTACTCAACCCACCAACCACTACACTCCACCCCATACCAGCCCTCGCACTCCATGTGGGGAATAGCTCAACCCACCCATTAACACTCCACAGATTTGCACCTTTGCTGCTCAGCTTATCGATAGAATTGAGGCAAAGCCTCCGATCGTGGACAAGCCACTTTTAGTACTTCCTCCGTCAATATCCCAATCCCATGCATCAGATAATAACAACATGGCATGCAGTAAATAACAACAGTCAAACATGCATTTAGGTCAATTTAACTCTAGGGGTATTTGGTAATTTATCTACTAGGGTAAAGCGTAAATTTTCCACTTTTAAAGGTATTTCATAATTTATCTATTTTAGGATTTTTCATGCATATTCCTACTTTTCACGTACTAATAGAATCACGTACCGAGGGTTCTTACCGAATTGGGCCCGTTGGCCCATCATTCCAATTTTGGCCCATTAAACCCAAAAATATCGAGGGCACAAAATCATGCACTTTGCAGTCCAAATTTTGCAGCTTACCAAAAACATTAATCGATTTACCTCACGAGCATTACTTTTCAAAATCTACAAAATACCGATTTTCGGCATTTCGACTTTTCGACTTTTGTCGATCCAGACTAAGAAAGAGGGTGTTAGTTACACACTGGTTTGCGACGATATCTTGTGAGATCTACACACGAACTGCCTACAATTGGATTACTAACACATTAATCTAACTATTCAAATACGAACTACATATTAACCCCTTACAATATTCGGCCAACCACACCTACAGATCATAGTAAGCTTATAAGAAATCAATAAGCAACTCATCAACAAATTTTTGTCAATATTTACCACATAATTATAATCTCACTGCAAGCTGTCTTCCTGAACAACAGTCACTAAATCATTTATAACTGGAGCTACGAAACTCCAAATCAAGTGCCATTAATTTTACCTGAAAATAGACTCATATATCTTCTATCCATAAAATTTTCAGAATTTTTGATTTAGCCAATCAATACCAGATTTTTCTTAAATTTTCCCATGTTTCACTGTTTGACTAATCTGACCACTCTTCATTACGAATCAGATTTCTCATTGTACAGAATTCAAAATATGTTCTCGTTTATTTCATTTGAAAATAGACTCATTAAGCTTTAATTACATAATTTATTCAGCTTCTAACTCATCTCCCACAATTTATGGTGATTTTCCAAATTCACATTACTGCTACTGTCCCAAGCAAATTTATTACCAAATTCACTCTTTCACACATAACTTGCATGCATGTTATTTAAACATGTATATCACCAATCAATCATCACATATCTATGATTTTACTTAAGTATAATCTCCATTTCATCATTTTAAAGCACAACATATTAGCCGATTTTTCCCCTTAGCATCTAAGCACATGCATGCTTATTTGTTTGGCTCAACGTCACATATCTTCCATTTTTCATCAAAAGAACATGAAACAACAACCATTTCCTTCATTTTAATTCATGACCAAATGCTCACAACACAACCAAAAACCAAAATATGCTTCAAGAGTTAAGGTAGAATCAAGAAGAACTCATGAACATCAAGATAGAAGCAAACTACCATGAGCTTACCTTCAATTTTCTTCCCCAAGTGACCGAACATTCAAGAGCTTTCTCCTCTCCTTTCTCTTCTCTAACTTTAGGCTATGATGAACAAAGATGGACAAAACTTTGTTCTTTTCACCCCTTTTTTTTAATAAAATTTCATATTTCATCCATTTAATTCTTTAATACAAAAGACATGAAATTCCCATCATGGAACATTTACCTAACCCATTATCATGGAACATTTACCTAACCCATTATCATGGAACATTTACCTAACCCATTATCAATTTGTATCAACTTGTACCATAAATTATGGATATCAAATGCACATTTTGTCTACAACAACATGATGGCCGGCCACTTCATGTAAAATGGGAGGTTTGTCATGCAAATCCTCCTATTTTGCACTCCTATTTATTTGCCACTTCAATTTAGCCTATAGCATTTTCAAACATTTTCACATAGGTCCTATTTCATAATTTCACCCCCTTTTTCTTATGGAACAAAAAATTAACTAAAATTACCGGGTTCTATCTTAAGCTTGGGCCTTCTAGAGGCCCACTAACATAATTAAACCTATGCCAACATTCACAGAATTCCCGAAAATTGGGGCGTTACATTAGTCATTATACTAGTAAAAAAATCAAATAAAACAAAATTAACTCTTTTTTTTTTAAAAATGGCTTCATTGTTTAACAAAATTAATATTTTTAAAGCTTTTATAATTATCCAAACTAAGTATTTTGTTTAGAGTTGAATTGCAAATGAAAGAAAATTAATCTTCATATCATTTTTTAAATAGTTAATATTAACCCTGTTAAAATTTAGTCTTATTTTATTCTTTTATTAATTCAGAGAATAAATTAATCTATTTAATAGTAGAGACACTGATTTGAATTCATCCACATAATGACAGGACCTGACTGATACTTTTACCTTCTTCTTTTTTTCTTTTATACTATCTATAGTCTCAGACCCTAAAATAGGAGGACAAACACGCTTTAGCGCAATTGAATCTACATCCTCCTATATTGATAATAATACTAATACCAACTAAACTAAAACCTAGTTGGTAGTTTTACCATCTTTTTAAATTAATGCTAACAATGGTTGTTGCTCTCTTTTAGGTAAGTCCGAGACTGCTAAGTAAATAAAAAAGGTGGACGATAATAACAAGACAATCGTTTACAAAGAGATGGAAGGTGAAATCATGAATGCTCACAAAACTTTTAAGTACACCGCTAACGTGGTGCCAATGGAGGAGGGAAGCTTGGTGACGGCTCTGATTCTATCAAGTACGGCAAATTTTTGACCAATTGGTTTAAGAATGTTGATACTTTTCTTCTCAATGTCTAATTAAGTAATTAAGAAAATAACATATACCAATAATTTGATAATATGTCTCGTTCTTAAATAAATTAAAATAAATTATAAGAATGAATTACCATAATAAAAAAGCACTTAAATATTTTATTGTAGTTGATTAAGCTTTAGTTTAGTTAGCATTGTTGTAATCGCAACAATAAATAGATCATGAGTTTAAATGTGTTTATGAAATCACATGCTTTATGCATGTGTCTAATTCTTAATGTTTATGATGATAATTAATGTAAGTACCTTTGCTTCGTGAATGAATTGTGATAAAACACTAGCAAATAAACAAAACTAAACACTAAATTTGAAAAGTGAGAAGGTTTTAAATATTGAAGTCCAAGCTTGACTGTATTTCAAATCAATCTAATCTTTTTACCCATTTTTTCTAAAACTTAATATTTTTATCTGAATTCTCCTAAATATCAAATAAACCTTTAAGCTTGAAAGGATGATCGAGTCAGATCTTTATATCACCATATTGGAATAAGATTCCCTATGGTTTAGTCATCTACTCATTTCCTATATCAGTGTCTCTTTCAAATTTGACCTTTAAATAGAAAGTTAACAATTAATCGAGCTTCTAAAATATAATTTTTTTGAAGTTTTTAACGGATCATTAACTTATGGCACAATGGTTAACGTATAATTTGATCTGAAAAAATGTTAATAATTTTTTTTTTTAAATTGCACCTCATAACAATTTGATCGGACTCATAAACATCTATAATCCGAATAAAAATCCCATGGTTTCCATTCTCTCAGTATACACTAGAATTAAAAGAAAACAAATATTGAAGTTCCTTTGGGAAAAGCTGAAAGGAATAATAAAAGGATAAAAAGCTAAGGCCATGCCATTGTTCTCCAATGTTCATCGAATAATCATCATCATATAAGTTGTTGATGCAGGAGCATCAAACCCTGACTTTATTTTACTTATTTTAATATCCAAATTTGGTTGTTTTATCACTTGGTAGAGGCAAACCAGTCCTCTATATAAGGCAGTCCCTCTATGCACAACAGTCATCACCATCAACCCCAAGTTTGATTTAAGTTAGTGAGTTTCTTAGTTTCCCTAGAAGTTAAGCATGGCTCAAATTAAGAGGATGGAGTGCCAACTCGAGATCAAGTCCTCAGCTGATAAGTTCTTTGATGCCTACAAGACCAAAGCCCAGCTTATGCCAAAAATGGCCAATCAAGTCGTTAGAGATGTAAAACTTGTTGAGGGTAGTGGTTGGGATTCCGAGAGTTCGGTTAGACAATGGTATTTTGTTGCCGGAGGTAAGCTTAGACTAGGAATTAAGATCGGAATATGGTTATCAATATCGGACTAATTAGATTAGGAATTAATACTAATCTAGAGATAGTTCAATTGATTTTTAATATTTTTTATTTTTATAATTTTTTAATGATTTATTTAATTGAATTATTCGGACCGACAAATCAATTACTTTAACGTTTTGACTATTGATCCAATTATAAAAACCTTCAACAAAACTCCTTTCCATCACATTATTAAATATTAATGTTAGTCTCTCTTTTCTTTTCTTTTCTTTTTTTTTTAGATTTTTCAAAATCCGATATTCATTTCAAAGCTCGACTAAAATTCAGATTCGAGTTGGGTAAGACCATGAAATGAGGTGCAAAACTCTCTTAATGCGATTTTCCCTATCCACAATACTTGAACCTAAAACCTTATTTAAGAGGTGTTTGATTCCTTACCACTCAATCCAAACGAACTGGTTATGTTAGTTATATGGATTAATTAACATATTATATTAAAAAAAATACCATTAGTTGTTTAACGATTTTTTTTTTTTTTTTTGGAGCTGAATTGCAAAGGAAAGAAAATCAATTTTCATTTCATATTTTAAACAGCAAATATTAACTCTATTAAAATTTATACTTATTTGATTTTTTTAATAGTACACCTCTAAAATTGACCCATTTAATAGTAGAATAACCAACTTGAACCAACCATTATAATAGAGGGATCTGGAAAGTACTTTCACTTTTTTTTAAGGTAAGCTATAGTAGAAGTTACCCAACTATAAGCTTCTTCTTTTTTTTTCCTTTTTTGGTCACGCAACTATAAAATGTTACAAAATAGTTATACAATTATGGGGTTTTTTTCTTTTTTTGTCACGTAACTATGGAAAGTTACAAAATGATCATTCAACTGTTCAATTTTATTTTTTTTTATCACCAGCTAGATAACGTAAAGATGAAAATACCCAAAAATCCAAGATAATGGGTGATCAAGAAAGACAATTAAATACTCGAGTAACGTTTTTGTATCTTTCCATAATTGAGCGAAAAAAAAATCATAATTGACTGAGTATTAATGGATTTTTTTAATTAATGCTAATGTTAACCACTCTTACAGGTAAGCTTGAGACTTGTAAGGAAATGATGGAAAAGGTGGATGATAAAGATAGGACTGTCGTTTACAAATTGGTGGAAGGTGAAATCATGAAAGCTTTCAAAAGCTGGAACTCCATCCTCAACGTGATGCCGATGGGGGAGGGAAGTTTGTTGAAATGGACTATGGAATTTGAAAAGCAAAATGATGATGTCCCTGATCCTGTCAAGTATGGCGAGTTTTTAACTACCTGGGCTAAGAATGTCGATACTTACCTTCTCAATGTCTAATTAAATAATTAAGGAAACGACATATATCAATAATTTGATCATATATCTCGTTCTTAAATAAATTATATGAATTATCATAATAAAAATATATTTAAATATTTTATAATAGCTGATTAAGTATTAATTTAATTGGTATCGTTATGATTATAACAATAAAAAAAATGTAATTAAGCATATTTATAAAAGTACAAGCATGTATCTTATTGTCAATGTTTAGGATGAAAATTAATGTAATCTTTGCTTTATGTATGAAAGAACATGCTTCTCTTATGTTATATGATAATTTCGTGGTAGCCACAAAAATAAATAAATATGTGCTCTCTTTTTTTCTTGTTATAAAAATTATGTTTTGTTACTATTTTTTTTACAGAAATTATTATTAATGTTTCAATATTTTAAAATTTATATAACTTAATTGTAGATGTTAATGGTTGTTTTAAGGCTGCTTCTCATATATATTTTTAAGGAAAGTAATATTTTACTATTTAAGAAAAAAGAAAACAATCAAAAAATTTTAACGATCGTTAATTGATAGTACAATTATTAGCGTAATGCTTGACGAGAAAATATTTTTCAATTCGCTGCTCAACATAATCTGACATGACACATAAACATCTTTAATCCGAATAAAATTCCCATGGTTTTCCATCCTCCCATTCAAATTATAGTATACACTAGAATTAAAAGAAAACAAATATTGAAGTTCCTTCGGTAAAAGTTGAAAGGAATTATAAAAGGATATAAAGCTGAGGCTATTTTTCTCCGATGTTCATCGAGCCATCATCATCATGTCACTTGTTGATGCAGCAGCATCAAACCAGTCCTGTATATAAGGCAACCTCTCTAAGCACAACAATCACCACCACCAACCCCAAGTTTGATATAAGTTAGTGGGTTTCTTCTTAGTTTCCTAGAAGTTAAGCATGGACCAAATTAAGAGGATGGAGTGCCAAGTCGAGATCAAGTCCTCAGCTGATAAGTTCTTTGAAGCCTACCAGACCAAAGCCCAGCTTATGCCAAAAATGGCCAATCAAGTCGTTAGAGATGAAAAACTTGTTGAGGGTAGTGACTGGGATTCTGAGGGTTCGGTCAGACAATGGTTTTTTGTTGCCGGAGGTAAGCTTATCTACACAACTACGTAAAACCATGGTTATCAAGATCGGACTAGACCAATTATTCGATTGATTAGATTAAGAATTAACTGGCGTATTAATCTAGAGTAGGCTTTAGATCAATTGACTTGCAGTTCAATCGATTTTCAATATTTTTTTATTTTTATAAATTTTTAATAATTTATTTAATTGAATTATTTGGACCGGTGAATCAATTACGTTAGTTGTTCGACCACTATTCCGATTATAAAAACCTTGCATAAAACCCCTTTCCATCACATTATTAAATATTTATGTTAGTCTCTCTTCTCTTTTCGTTTCTTTCCTTTTTCTTTTTTCTTTTTTCTTTTTTCTTTTTTTTTTGAGATTTTTCAAAATGTGATAGTCATTTTGAACCCCGACTAAAATTTGCATTCAAGTTGGGTAAGACCTTTAAATGAGTTGGAAAAATTTCTTAATGTAGTTTTCCTTTCCACAAGATTTGAACCTGAAACCTTATTTAAGAGGCCTTTAGTTCCTTATACTCAACCCAACATTAGTTGGTTATGTTAATTATATGGATTGATTAACATATTATGTTCAAAAAATTCCATTAGTTGTTTAAACTAAATAGTTTTTAGTTCTATAAATGGATTTTTTTTTATTTGGAGTTGAATTCCAAAGGAAAGAGAATCAATTTTCATTTCATATTTTAAACCATACATATTAACTCTATTAAAATTTATATTTATTTGATTTTTTTACTAGTAAAACTCTAAAATTGACCCATTTAATAGTACTTTCACTTTTTTTAAGGTAAGTTAGAGTAGAAGTCACCAACTATAAACGGTTACAAAATAGTCATCCAACTATGGTTATATTTCTTTTTTGGTTCACCAACTATGAAAAGTTACAAAATGGTCATTCAATTATTCAATTTTATTTTTTGTCACCATCTAGATAACGTAAAGATGAAAACACCTAAAAATCCAAGATAATTGAGTGACAAAAAAAAACAAAATTAAATATTTGAATGACGATTTTATATCTTTTTATAATTGGACGACCAAAAAAATCATAATTGAGTAAATATTAATGTAATTTTTAAATTAATGCTAATGTTCATCACTCTTACATATAAAAAGGTGGATGATAAAGATTGGACTATTCTTTACAAATTGGTGGAAGGTGAAATCATGAAAGCTTTCAAAAGCTGGAAGTCCATCTTCAACGTGATGCTGACGGGGGAGGGAAGCTTGGTGAAATGGACTACGGAATTTGAAAAGCAAAATGACGATGTTCCTGATCCTGTCAGGTACGGTGAGTTTTTAACTACATGGACTAAAAACGTCGATACTTACCTTCTCAATAACTAATTAAATAATTAAGGAAACAACAGACATTAATAATTTGATCATATGTTTCGTTCTTAAATAAATTATATGAATAATCATAATAAAAAAGTATTTGAATATTTTATAATAATTAATTAAGTATTAACTTAATTAATATCGTTATATTTAAAACAATAAAAAGATGTAAATTCAAGCGTGTTTATAAAACGCATGCTTTATACATGTATATTATTGCCAATGTTTAGGATGAAAATTAATGTAACATTTGCCTTGTATATGAAAGCACATGCTTTCTTATGTTATATGATAGTTTCGTGGTAAACACATAGAAATTATTATTCTTATTAATGTTTTAATTTTTTTTTTAACAATCCCATTATAAGTTCTGATCATATATGCTTTTTTTTAATATAATGCCTAGAACTACTTATAGCCTCTCCCAACCCATAAATAGGAGGATAATACGCTTCAGCGTACTCAAACTCTTATCTTCTTACATTGACAACAATACATATATTAATTGAACAAAGGCTCAATCAACAATGTTTCAATGTTTTAAATTTTATATAACTAGATGTTAATGGTTGTTTTAAGGTTGCTTCTCACATTTATTTTAAGGAAAAATAATATTTTATTAAAAGTAAATCGTTCAAGAAAAAATAGAAGAAAAAACCGTACGAAACAAAAAAAAATAGCTAAATCCAAGTCAATAAGTTTATTCAATACATCATGTCTTAAGATAATTTCTCATATTTTATCACAAATTTTTCATTTTTTATATTATTTTTATTTTTATTTGTAAACTTTTAAGAGGAATTAATAGAATGATAAATTTTAACTTTAATTTATCAATACATTGATATCAATTGTCTTATTGAGGAAATATCGTTATAACGATTGGGTAACAATGATAATAAATTTTAAAATAATACGAAAAAAATTAAAATAATAACTATTTTTACTATTTATATTAAATTATCCTTGGAATAATTTTTTTAACTCTATATAAAACTTTTCTTAAAAATTTATATAAAATTAAAATACGAGAAACCCCTGATCCATTTTTTCCCTCAACTCATTTATTAGTAAAATTTAATTTCTCTATTTTTTAAAATTTTAAAATTCAAATTCAACTATTAATACTATTAAAATTATCTTATTAAATTCAGGTTTATTATAATATCATTTTTTTAGTTATATGAATACCAGCATTTTCTTATTTTAAAATATCATACCGAAAAATTAACAAAATAATAATAATATTAAAAATTGGACCTAAATTTTAAAATCTAAAATAAAGAGACAAATTCCTTAAAATAAAAGTACATCAACTAAATCCAAATTTGTGAAGCCTATAAGTATTTATTACATATTTTAGGCTAAATTAGCCATATATGCTAAAAAAAAATTATTGGCCAAATAGTTTGGGTTTTTTAAAATTTTAGGAAATAGATTGTTTTTTGATAGAGTGTGTGAAAGGGTGTCCATTTGAGCGTGCTTTATGGTAAGAAAGCACACCCAACTTGTTGTGATTTCTCTTCAAGTCACATTTTCTTTTTACTTTTTTAATATAATTAAGTTTTTTGTCAGATGGTTAAATGCTAGTAGTTTTATATTTGAATCTCAAGTTCGATTCCTCTCCTATTGACATTTGTATTTTTTATTTCATGTAATTATATGAATTATCATAATAAAAATGAACTTAAATATTTTATAATAGTCGATTAAGCTTTAACTTAGTTAGCATTTTTATAATCGCAATAATACAGAGAATGTAAGTTCAAATGTGTTTATGAAAACACATTTTATGCATGTCTGATTCTTAATGTTTAGAATGATAATTAATGTAAGAACATATGCTTTGTGTATGGAAGCACATGCTTGTCTTTTGTTATAAAAGACAAACAAATAAACAAAAATATTTATTAAATTTGAAAAGTGAGATGATTTTAAATATTGAAGTCAAAACTTGACTCGTATTTTAAATCAATCTAATTTTTTTGTCCAATTTTTTTAAAAAAAATTAATATTTTTATCAAACTCTCCTAAATATCAAATAAACCTTTAAGCTTTAACAAATGATCAAATTAGATCTTTATATCACCATATTGGAATAAGATTCCCTATGGTTTAGTCATCCACTCATTTCCTATTGTAGCGACGCAAAATTTTTTTAGCTTGGTCGCTAATTATGGCGATTTAGTGAAAACTTGAAAACTGAAGTTTGATTTTGAAATAAAAAGGGAGTCGCCATCGATCTTTTTTTTTAGGTAAGATCGGATACCTAATAAATCATCTTTTTGAAAAGAAAATTTATTCTCGAACAAAAATAAAGGCTAAATTTAGGTCTACGTGAAAATCAGAGTAAAGTAGGGTTCGGGAGTTGGTTACGCACGAGGAAGGTATTAGCACCCTCGCAACGCCCAAAATTGGTATCTTGTAAAACACGTGTTGTCTTAATTTTCAAAAATACGAGTTCGATATAGCATTTAGTCGTGATCCAATTGAAAAGACGAGAAATTTTAGTTTTTCGGTTTTTAGAAGGGTGTTCCGTCTTTAACACGAGCCGACAAATTTTGTAGCACCCCAAACCCGGCCCAGAAGTTATGGTCGGATCCGGCATGCCACATCAAAAACGTTAAAAAAAATTTCCATTCTAAGTCCAGAAAATCGTACTTGATGTTCAAAAGATTAATTCATTAAGGGTTAAAGTGAATGGAAGTCATGCACCGGTAGGAAACCGGAAAAGAGGTGGTGAGTCCATCGGATTGCTTAATACCAAGCTCCTTCGGATCCAATCCTAGACATGCATACCGCCATTGCCACACCTTAACGTCATGGATATTTCTAGAAACCGATTTGATTAAGTCATTTTTAGGAAAAGTGATTAATTTTGGAAAATACTTTCATTGCGGAAGCTTTGCTTGTTGTCGTGTTATTTTGAAATCAACTGTTGTTTTTGAAAACGTGCCTAAAGCTATCCAATTTCAATGATTAAAATAAGTATTACCTATCTTAGTAATACATATTAAAACCATCAAAAATAATTAAGCGGCCTTATTACATTTAAAACCCAAAACTTCAAACGTAAATAAAAGGATGTCCAGTTCACGGAAGAAAATCAAACTTTCGAGCGGGTGGCCACTCTAAATACCCTCACAGCTCCAAGCCCACTATGGTTGGGGATTTCCTGCGTGGATGAAAATAAAAGGGGTGAGTTTGGGGAAACTCAGTGTGTAAGGAAAACCCATTCAAAGCCCAAGTCAGCTCAAGCCTATTGGGCCTAAGCCCATTCAGTGTGCAGTGGTCTTGGGCGAGCCCTTTTCAGATTACAATAAACCGGGCCTTAGCCCCTTATTCAGATAACTGTATGGCCCATAGGCCCATTTCAAAATACATGCAACATCAATAACATATGCAAGCCCATTTGGGGAGACTACTCAACCCACCAACCACTACACTCCACCCGTACCAGCCATACACTCCATGTGGGGATAGCTCAACCCACCCAGCCCAACACTCCACGATTCTTGACCTTTAGCACTTTCGATTAACGATAAATTGAGGCAAGGCTCTCGAGACGTAGACAAGCCACTTTCAGTACTTCCTCCGTCAATATCCCGGTCCATGCATCAAATAATAACAACATGGCATGCGATAAATAACAACGATCAAACATGCATTTAGGTCAATTTAACCCTAGGGGTATTTTGGTAATTTATCTACTAGGGTAAAAGCGTAAATTTTCCACTTTTAAAGGTATTTCAGTAATTTATCTATTTTAGGGTTTTCATGCATATTCCTACCTTTCACGTACTAACAAAATCACGCATCGAGGGTTCTTACGAATTGGGCCGTTGGCCCATCATTCCAATTTTGGCCCATTAAGCCCAAAAATATCGAGGCACGAAATCATGCACTTTGCGGTCCAAACATTGCAGCTTACCAAAAACATTAATCGATTTACCTCACGAGCATTCGACACTCATAAATCTACAAAATACCGATTTTCGGTATTTGACTTTTCGACTTTTGCCGATCTAGACTAAGAAAGAGGGTGTTAGTTACACACACTTTTGCGACGATATCTTGTGAGATCCACACACGAACCGCCTACAATTGGATTACTAACACGTTAATCTAACTATTCAAATACAAACCACGTATTAACCCCTTACAATATTCGGCCAACCACACCTACAGATCATAGTAAGCTTATAAGAAATCAATAAGCAACTCTTTAACAAATTTTTGTCAATGTTTACCACATAATCATAATTTCACTGCAAGCTGTCTTCCTGAGCAACAGTCACTAAATCATTTATAACTGGAGATACAAAACTCCAAATCAAGTGCCGTTAATTTTCCCTGAAAATAGACTCATATATCTTCTATCCATAAAATTTTCAGAATTTTTGGTTTAGCCAATCAATACCAGATTTTTCTCAAAGTTTCCCATGTTTCACTGTTTGACTAATCTGACCACACTTCATTACGAATCAAATTTCTCATTGTACAGAATTCAAAATATGTTTTCATTTATTCCATTTGAAACTAGACTCATTAAGCTTTAATTACATAATTTATTCAGCTTCTAATTCATCTCCCACAATTTATGGTGATTTTCCAAAGTCACGTTACTGCTACTGTCCCAAGCAGATTTATTACCAAATCACTCTTTCACACATACCTTGCATGCATGTTATTTAAACATGTATATCACCAATCAATCATCACATATCTATGATTTTACTTAAGTATAATCTCCATTTCATCATTTTAAAGCACAACATATTAGCTGATTTTTCCCTTTAACATCTAAGGCACATGCATGCTCATTTGTTTGGCTCAACTTCACCTATCTTCCATTTTTCGTCAAAAGAACATGAAATAACAACCATTTCCTTCATTTTAATTCATGACTAAATGCTCACAACACAACTAAAAACCAAAATATGCTTCAAGAGTTAAGGTAGAATCAAGAAGAACTCATGAACCTCAAAATAGAAGCAAGGTACCAAGAACTTACCTTCAATTTTCCTCCTCCTAATGACCGAATACTCAAGAGCTTTCTCCTCTCCTTTCTCTTCTCTAACTTTCAGCTATGATGAACAAAGATGGACAAAACTTTGTTCTTTTCACCCCTTTTTCTTTTAATAAAACTTCATATTTCATCCATTTAATTCTTTAATACAAAAGACATGAAATTCTTATCATGAAACATTTACCTAACCCATTATCATGAAACATTTACCTAACCCATTATCATGGAACATTTACCTAACCTATTATCAATTTGTATCAATTTGTACCATAAATTATGGATATCAAGTGCACATTTTGTCTACAACAACATGATGGCTGGCCACTTCATGTAAAATGAGAGGTTTGTCATGCAAATCCTCCTATTTTGCACTCCTATTTATTTGGCCACTTCAATTTAGCCTATAGCATTTTCAAACATTTTCACATAGGTCCTATTTCATAATTTCACTCCCTTTTTCTTATGGAACAAAAATTAACTAAAATTATCGGGTTCTATCTTAAGCTTGGGCCTTCTAGAGGCCCACTAACATAATTAAACCTATGCCAACATTCACAGAATTCCCGAAATTTTGGGCGTTACAAATTTCATCCAACATAGCGATGAAATATATGGCTTAATATTAAATCGGTACATTGCCTTATTTATTAAAATTAATTAGAAAACAAGAATATGATTTTCGAAGTAATGCAAAGCAATATTGATAAAAATAGATAAATGAAAGAGCTAGAAATATATTGAAGCAAATAATAAATGTGACAATGATATTACAAACAATAAAAATGTATGCGATATTAAACGTAATACGAGAATTAAACATGAAAAGGAAAGCAGTGAATGTATATACGTAATAATGATATTAAGAATATGTACGTAATATATATATAAATAGCAATAGTATTAGAAATATACTATACATAATATTCACAATATATACATGATATATATAAAAGCGCTATTAAAAGGTGTATATATATACATAATATATAAAATGCATTATTTAAAGATACATATACACAATATATATAAAATGTTAAAATAATGCTAAAAGACAACTCTTAATATTACTACATAACTACATACCTATATGTTAAAGATATATACACAAAATAGAACACATACTAACATTGATAAGAACATATACAATATATATTAGGAATACTACTAACATAGGAAATATATTTATATACTAATAATAATAATAATAAAAGGATGTATGTACACCAAATAATATATAATATTAAAATAATATAATAAATGGCAATAGTGGAAATAAGTATAATAATGAATAATACGAAAATAATACTATATAAAATATATATATACGTATAATAAAATATATGTACTAAGAATAAAACTAAATATAAATAAAATAATGATATATACATAATATATATAGAAACATATACGTGTATATATATATATATATATTAGAAATGATAATAATAATAAATAAATAAAACTATTAACATACTACATAAATATATGTACATATATTAACATTGAGTGAATATCAATACTAGTACCAATAATGTGGATAATGAATATAATAATAGTAATAAATAATATATATATATATATACTTATAATAGTAAAAACGAAATATTTAAAAATATAACTAGATATACAATGATAATAATAATGATAATATTAAAAGTATGTACATAATAGTGTTAAGAATACCTACATGATATAGTTATTAAAATATATACATACTATAATAAAATATATGAATAATATGATAAAAATATGTAATATAGAGTATAATATATATATTAAAAGAATATATATGACATACGAATATATTAACAAAGACAATAATATCAAAACTATTAATAATACTATAATATATATAGGTATTAAGTAAAAAATAATAGCAATGAAATGCTATACATGAATATATATTCATATCGTGTATAATAAAATGTATACTACTACATATAATAATAATAATAATAATAATAATAATAATAATAATACGAGATTATAATTAATAATAATAGTAAATATCGAAAATAATAATGAGTAATTTGAGAGTAAAACAGCAAACTAACACGAAATTTAGGGGCGAATTCGAAATAAAAAGCAAGAAAAAGGCTTATTTGAACACGCGCGCAACAGTGGGGGGCCAAAAATGCAATTTTCCGAACTATTTTAAAACGCACAACAGCAAAGGGACTAAATCGAATCACACAGCAACTTTCAGGTCCAAATTAAAGTAAATTAAAACTTGATTGTAAATTAATAAAAAAAGCGGAAGGGCTAAATGCGCAATTAGCCCTTCCGTTAAAAACTGTGGACCCTAGGCGGATGGGTGGTCGGATCGGGTAGAGGCTTAAACGACGTCGTTTTGGGGCTTAAGTACAGCCTCCAAAAAGACGTCTGTAGCACCCCAAACCCAGCCCAGAAGTTATGGTCGGATCCGGCATGCCACATCAAAAACATAAAAAAAAAATTCCATTCTAAGTCCAGAAAATCGTACTTGATGTTCAAAAGATTAATTCATTAAAGGTTAAAGTGAATAGAAGTCATGCACCGGTAGGAAACCGGAAAAGAGGTGGTGAGTCCATCGATTTGCTTAAGTACCAAGCTCCTTCGGATCCAATCCTAGACATGCATAACGCCATTGCCACACCTTAACGTCATGGATATTTCTAGGAAACCGATTTGATTAAGTCATTTTTAGGAAAAGTGATTAATTTTGGAAAATACTTTCATTGCGGAAGCTTTGCTTGTTGTCGTGTTATTTTGAAATCAATTGTTTTTTTTTTTTTTTGAAAACGCGCCTTAAAGCTATCCAATTTCAACAGTTAAAATAGGTAATACCTATCTTAGTAATACATATTAAAACCATCAAAAATAATTAAGCGGCCTTATTACATTTAAAAACCCAAACCTCAACGTAAATAATAGGATGTCCAGTTCACCAGAAGAAAACCAAACTTTCAGAACGGGTGGCCACTCCGAATTCCCTCACAGCTCCAAGCCCACTATGGTTGGGGATTTCCTACGTGGATGAAAATAAAAGGGGTGAGTTTGGGGAAACTCAGTGTATAAGGAAAACCCATTCAAAGCCCAAGTCAGCTCAAGCCTATTGGGCCTAAGCCCATTCAGTAGCAGATGGTCTTGGACCGAGCCCTTTTCAGATTACAATAAATTGGGCCTTAGCCCTTATTCAGATAATGATATGGCCCATAGGCCCATTTCAAAATACATGCAACATCAATAACATATGCAAGCCCATTTGGGGAGACTACTCAACCCACCAATCACTATACTCCACCCGTACCAGCCCTACACTCCATGTGGGGAATAGCTCAACCCACCTAGCCCAACACTCCACGATTCTTGACTTTTTTGCTCGATTAACGATAAATTGAGGCAAAACCTCCGAAGACGTGGACAAGCCACTTTCGATACTTCCTCCGTCAATATTCCAATCCCATGCATCAGATAATAACAATATGGCATGCAGATAAATAACAACGATCAAACATGCATTTAAGTCAATTTAACCTAGGGGTATTTGGTAATTTATCTCCTAGGGGTAAAATGTAAATTTTCCACTTTTAAAGGTATTTCATAATTTATCTATTTTAGGGTTTTCATGCATATTCCTACCTTTCACGTACTACGAATCACGCATCGAGGGTTCTTACGAATTGGGCCGTTGGCCCATCATTCCAATTTTGGCCCATTAAGCTCAAAAATATCGAGGCACGAAATCATGCACTTTGCAGTCCATACATTGCAGCTTAACAAAAACATTAATCGATTTACCTCACAGTATTCTTTTCGTAAATCTACAAAATACCGGGTTTCGGCATTTGATTTTCAACTTTTGCCGATCTAGACTAAGAAAGAGGGTGTTAGTTACACTTGTTTTGCGACGATATCTTGTGAGATCCACACACGAACCGCCTACAATTGGATTACTAACACGTTAATCTAACTATTCAAATACAAACCACGTATTAACCCCTTACAATATTCGGCCAACCACACCTACAGATCATAGTAAGCTTATAAGAAAACAATAAGCAACTCATTAACAAATTTTTGTCAATGTTTACCACATAATCATAATTTCACTGCAAGTTGTCTTCCTGAGCAACAGTCACTAAATCATTTATAATTGGAGCTACGGAACTCCAAATCAAGTTCCGTTAATTTTCATTGAAAATAGACTCATATATCTTCTATCCATAAAATTTTCAGAATTTTTGGTTTAGCCAATCAATACCAGATTTTTCTCAAAGTTTCCCATGTTTCACTGTTTGACTAATCTGACCACTCTTCATTACGAATCAAATTTCTCATTGTACAGAATTCAAAATATGTTCTCGTTTATTCCATTTGAAACTAGACTCATTAAGCTTTAATTACATAATTTATTCAGCTTCTAACTCATCTTTCACAATTTATGGTGATTTTCCAAAATCATGTTACTGCTGCTGTCCCAAGCAGATTTATTACCAAATCACTCTTTCACACCTAACTTGCATGCTTGTTATTTAAACATGTATATCACCAATCAATCATCACATATCTATGATTTTACTTAAGTATAATCTTCATTTCATCATTTTAAAGCACAACATGTTAGCTGATTTTTCCCTTTAACATCTAAGGCACATGCATGCTCATTTGTTTGGGTCAACTTCACCTATCTTCCATTTTTCATCAAAAGAACATGAAACA
This sequence comes from Gossypium arboreum, assembly GCF_025698485.1. Taxonomy (NCBI): domain Eukaryota; kingdom Viridiplantae; phylum Streptophyta; class Magnoliopsida; order Malvales; family Malvaceae; genus Gossypium; species Gossypium arboreum. Next base: position 116,531,668 of record NC_069073.1, read on the forward strand.
ACAACCATTTCCTTCATTTTAATTCATGACTAAATGCTCACAACACAACTAAAAACCAAAATATGCTTCAAGAGTTAAGGTAGAATCAAGAAGAACTCATGAGCATCAAGATAGAAGTAAACTACCATGAACTTACCTTCAATTTTCTTCCCCAAGTGACCGAACATTCAAGAGCTTTCTCCTCTCCTTTTCTCTTCTCTAACTTTAGGCTATGATGAACAAAGATGGACAAAACTTTGTTCTTTTCACCCCTTTTTCTTTTAATAAAATTTCATATTTCATCCATTTAATTCTTTAATACAAAAGACATGAAATGCCCATCATGGAACATTTACCTAAACCATTATCATGGAACATTTACCTAACCCATTATCAATTTGTACCATGAATTATGGATATCAAGTGCTCATATTGTCTACAACAACATGATGGCTAGCCACTTCATGTAAAATGGGAGGTTTGTCATGCAAATCCTCCTATTTTGCACTCCTATTTATTTGGCCATTTCAATTTAGCCTATAGCATTTTCAAACATTTTCACATAGGTCCTATTTCATAATTTCACTCACAAATGACAAAATTAAAGCATGAAATTTTGCCAACATTCACAGAATTCCTAAAAATTGGGGCGTTACAACTCTACCCTCCTTAAAGAAATTTCGTCCTCGAAATTTACCTGATCCAACTAGTTGAGGGTATTATTGACGCATAGTCTCTTCCTTCTCAAGTAGCTTCTTCCTTCCATGATTACGTAAAGTACTTTCACTAACGGAATGATTTCCTTCGAGAACCTTAACATCTCGAGCCAATATTTGCAGGCTCCTCCTCAAAGGTCAAATCGGTCTAAACTTCAATTTTTGCAACTGGCGGGACATGGCGAGGTCAAGACGATAATGCCTTAACATGGAGCGTGAAAACATCGTGAATCCTTTCAACTCTGGAGGCAATTCAAGCGATAAGCCACTTGGGCCTACTCGCGAAACCCGATAAGGCCCAATGAACCGCGGACTCAACTTGCCCTTCTTACGAACCTTAATATCTTCTTCCAAGGAGAAACCTTTAAGAAGACCATATCACCTATTGAGTACTCAATCTCCTTACGCTTCAAATCGCATACGACTTTTGCCTATCGATGCTTCTTTAACCGGTCCCTAATTATTCGAACTTATCCTCGATGATCGCTACCAACTCGGTCCAAGAATTTGTCGCTCTCCTAGTTCGGTCCAACAACTAGGTGTACGACACCTTCGTCCATCTGATGCTTTATACGGTGCCATTCGAATACTAAATGCAGTAGCTGTTATTGCATAAATTCTTCCAACGGCAAGTAATCTTCCCAACTACCCCAAAAGTCAATCACGTATCCCCTCAACATGTCCTCCAGAATCTGAATAACCCTCTCTGACTGACCATCAGATTGGGGATGGAAAGTCGTACTAAAATTCAATCGCGTCCCCAACGCCTATTGCAACCTTTGCCAAAACCTGAAATGTAAATCTGGGATCCCGATCAGAAATAATTGAAACTAGGACTCCGTGAAGTCGCACAATCTCTGCCACATACAACTTGGCTAACTTTTAAAGTGAAAAGTCATTACGAACAGGTATGAAATGGGCTGATTTGGTCAACCTATCCACAATCACCCACACCGAGTCTTTCTTTGATGGTGTCAAAGGCAGCCCACTTACAAAGTCCATGGTTACCCTCTCCCACTTCCAAAGTGGTATCTTCACTGACTGTAACAGTCCAGAGGGTAATTGATGCTCAGCTTTCACTTGCTAGCATGTCAGACATTTCCCTACAAACTCCGTTGCTTCTCGTTTAAGTCCAGGCCACCAGTACAATTCTCGTAAGTCGTGATACAACTTGTTCCCTCCAGGCTGCATGGCACAAAGTCCTCCATGAGCTTCCTTCAATATTATCGCCTCAAATCGAGTCCTTGAACACAAATTCTTCCTCGAAACACGAACTCCTTCGCCATTTAACCCAAACTCGAAGTTTCCCTTCCTTAACTTGTTGAAAACGAGCGACCAAAGACTCATCGTTCAACCGCTTTCCTTAATCTGATCCACCGGGTTGGTCTTACTTGCAATTCACCAACAAAGCGCCATCATCATGAGACTCAAAGCGAGCAAACATTGCCCAGTTAGATACGGTTCTACAACTTAAAGCATCGGCTACCACATTAGCCTTGCACAGGTGATACTCGATCGAGCAGTCATAATCCTTAAGCAACTCAATCCATCTCCTTTGCCTAAGGTTCAGCTCATACGAGTCAACAAATACTTAAGACTCTTGTGGTCCGTGTATATAATACACCTTTCTCCGTACAAGTAATGTCTCCAAATCTTAAGTGCAAATATCATTCTTTGCCAACTCTAAATCATGAGTCGATAGTTCCTTCGTGAGGTTTAAGCTATCGTGATGCATATGCAACCACCTTACCCTCCCTGCATTAACACGGCCCAAACCCACGTGTGATGCGTCCGCATACAGTAAAATCCTTCCCAGACTCATTTGAATCAACACAGTACTTGATCGAACTTTCTTCAACTTCTCAAAAGCTTCCTGCTGCTTCTCAGTCCATACAAACGGTACTCCTTTCCTTATGAGTTTTGTCAGAGGTGCTGCCATCATAGAAAAACCTTCCACAAAACTTCTGTAGTATCCTGCCAGTCCTAGGAAACTCCGTATTTCTGACACTGACCTAGGCGGCTTCCATTCCAAAATCGCTTCAATTTTTCGAGAGTCCACTTTAATCCCCTCAGCAGAGACCACATGTCCTAAGAAAGTTACCTCCCTCAACCAAAATTCACACTTGCTAAACTTCACAAAGAGTTCATTCTCCCTTAATACTTACAGCACTATACGGAGATGCTCATCATGTTTCGTTTTAGTTTCAGAATATACCAGGATATCGTCAATAAAGGCGACTATGAATTGATCTAAAATGGTTGGAACACATGATTCATCGGATCCATAAATCTTTGCAGAGGCGTTCGTTAGTCCAAATGGCATAACCAAAAACTCGTAATGACCATACCGAGTCACGAATGTCGTCTTTTGGATATCGCCTCCTTGAACCTTATCGATGATATCCGGATCGAAAGTCGATCTTGGAAAATACAGAAGCTCCTCTAAGCTGGTCGAATAGATCGTCAATCCTTGGCAGTGGATACTTATTCTTAATCGTTAGTTTGTTCAACTGGCGATAATCAATGCACATCCGCATCGTACCATCCTTCTTTTTCACGAATAGTACCAGTGCTCCCCATGGAGACACGCTTGGCCTAATGAAGTCCCTGTCCAACAACTTTTGAATTTGAGCCTTTAACTCCACTAACTCCTTCAGTGCCATACTATACGGTGCGATGGACACAGGCGCCATTCCAGGCAACAAGTCTATTCCAAACTCAACTTCTCGATTCGGAGGCAATCTTGGAAGCTCATCCGGAAAAATATCTTGGAACTCCTTTACGGTCCTAACCTTATCCACTGTCAGTCCCTCCTCTTCCGACTGACTTACAAATACCAATTAGGCCTCACAACCTTTCCGAATCCACTTTTCGGCTCTTAATGCCGACACCACATTGGACAAATAATTCCTTCTCTCACCTATCATCATAACCTCCTCATCCTTTGTAGTTCTTAACACCATTCGTTTAAAAGCACAATCCAGAGTCGCCTTATGCTTAACAAGCCAATCCATTCCCAGAATAAGGTCAAACTCTCCGAACGGTAACTCTATCAGATCTCCAGGAAAAACCTTGCCTTGAGTTTCTAAGGGTACATTCCTATACAGTTTGTCTACCCTAACCGAGTGACCCAAGAGACTTAGTACAGATACCCCACTCACAATCTCCTCAGAGCAGTCCAAGTCATCCATAATCCGTTCTGTGGCCTCCAACCAATATTCTGCCACATTCGGGGCTATACCAGACACGCCATTAAAGATCTCCGCTCCGTTAGCCCGAAGTCGTTCAAAAATAGATCCCCGAACTCCATTGTCCGTACTTGCCCCAGCAACCCTTTCCAGGACACGAAGCATTGCCTGTGATAGGGCATCATCCTCGGCACCGCGGTCATGAGACTCTACCTCTATTGCCAGTGGTACCGGTGCATCCACCGCCGGCATATGTCTCGAAGACGAAGATCTCGCTCAAGCACTTCCTCGGACCCGTCTACGGCCTCTTGTACTCATATCGTATTATCTTAATTACTAATTTTTATGCATCAATTAATATTCCAGTGTTTATTACAGATGTTTTATGAATCGACGATAGTTCGAGTTTGTTTTCGCAGAATCAAGTCTAGCTACGTTTCAATCTCTTATCAGATTTTCCTATGGTTTCAGTATCATCCTATCTAGTATGTCCTAGTAGGGTTTCAGTACAGACAGATAATTCAGGAAAATATTCAGAAAAATTTAGAATACTTACAGACTTGGTAGGAGATTGAATGCCACCTTCTAAAGATCTAAATTTTGAAAATCAAGTTTTTCGCATTCTTTATAAAATTTTCCCTTTCAAAAACCTTTGTTTTGTAAACCCATTCCACACCGAGTTGTTGTGGCGGGCTCGATACCACTAAATGTAGCACCCCAAACCGGCCCGAAGTTATGGCGGATCCAAGATGCCACATCAAAACGTAAAAAAATTCCATTCTAAGTCCGTAAAATCGTACTTGATGTTCAAAAGATTAATTCATTAAAGGTTAAAGTGAATAGAAGGCATGCACCGGTAGGAAACCGGAAAGAGGTGGTGAGTCCATCGGATCGCTTAAGTACCAAGCTCCTTCGGATCCAATCCTGACATGCATACCGCCATTACCACACCTTAACGTCATGGATATTTCTAGAAACCAATTTGATTAAGTCATTTTTAGGAAAAGTGATTAATTTTGGAAAATACTTTCATTGCGGAAGCTTTGCTTATTGTCGTGTTATTTTGAAATCAATTGTTTTTTTTTTTTTTTGAACACGCGCCCTAAAGCTATCCAATTTCAACAGTTAAAATAAGTATTACCTATCTTAGTAATACATATTAAAACCATCAAAAATAATTAAGCGGCCTTATTACATTTAAAAGCTCAAAAACTTCAAACGTAAATAAAAGGATATCCAGTTCACCAGAAGAAAATCAAACTTTCAGAACGGGTGGCCACTCCGAATTCCCTCACAACTCCAAGCCCACTATGGTTGGGGATTTCCTGCGTGGATGAAAATAAAAGGGATGAGTTTGGGGAAACTCAGTGTGTAAGGAAAACTCATCCAAAGCCCAAGTCAGCTCAAGCCTATTGGGCCTAAGCCTATTCAGTAGCAAAGTCTTGGACGAGCCCTTTCAGATTACAATAAAGCGGGCCTTAGCCCTTATTCAGATAATGATATGGCCCCTAGGCCTATTTCAAAATACATGCAACATCAATAACATATGCAAGCCCATTTGGGGAGATTACTCAACCCACCAACCACTACACTCCACCCGTACCAACCATGCACTCCATGTGGGATAGCTCAACCCACCCAAACCTAACACTCCACGATTCGACATTGCTTTGCTTCGATTATCGATAAATTGAGGCAAAGCCTCCAAGACGTGGACAAGCCACTTTCAGTACTTCCTCCGTCAATATCCCAATCCCATGCATCGAGATAATAACAACATGGCATGCGATAAATAACAACGATCAAACATGCATTTAAGTTAATTTAATCTTAGGGGTATTTGGTAATTTATCTCCTAGGGTAAAACTATAAATTTTCCACTTTTAAAGGTATTTCAGTAATTTATCTATTTTAGGGTTTTCATGCATATTCCTACCTTTCACGTACTACGAATCACGCATCGAGGGTCTTATCAATTGGGCCGTTGGCCCATCATTCAATTTTGGCCCATTAAGCCCAAAAATATCGACGCAAATCATGCACTTTGCGGTCCAAACATTACAACTTAACAAAACATTAATCGATTTACCTCACGAGCATTCGCACACTCGCAAATCTACAAAATACCGGTTTTCGGCATTTCGGATTTTCGACTTTTGCCAATCTAGACTAAGAAAGAGGGTGTTAGTTACACACTTGTTTGCGACGATATGCTGACGAGATCCACACACGAACCGCCTACAATTGGATTACTAACACGTTAATCTAACTATTCAAATACAGACTACCTATTAACCCCTTACAATATTCGGCCAACCACACCTACAGATCATAGTAAGCTTATAAGAAAACAATAAGCAACTCATTAACAAATTTTTGTCAATGTTTACCACATAATCATAATTTCACTGCAAGCTGTCTTCCTGAGCAACAGTCACTAAATCATTTATAACTGGAGCTACAAAACTCCAAATCAAGTTCCGTTAATTTTCCTTGAAAATAGACTCATATATCTTCTATCCATAACATTTTTAGAATTTTTGGTTTAGCCAATCAATACCAGATTTTTCTCAAAGTTTCCCATGTTTCACTGTTTGACTAATCTGACCACTCTTCATTACGAATCAAATTTCTCATTGTACAGAATTCAAAATATGTTCTCGTTTATTCCATTTGAAACTAGACTCATTAAGCTTTAATTACATAATTTATTCAGCTTCTAACTCATCTTTCACAATTTATGGTGATTTTCCAAAATCACGTTACTGCTGCTGTCCCAAGCAGATTTATTACCAAATCACTCTTTCACACCTAACTTGCATGCTTGTTATTTAAACATGTATATCACCAATCAATCATCACATATCTATGATTTTACTTAAGTATAATATCCATTTCATCATCTTAAAGCACAACATGCTAGCTGATTTTTCCCTTTAACATCTAAGGCACATGCATGCTCATTTGTTTGGCTCAACTTCACCTATCTTCCATTTTTCATCAAAAGAACATGAAACAACAACCATTTCCTTCATTTTAATTCATGACTAAATGCTCACAACACAACTAAAAACCAAAATATGCTTCAAGAGTTAAGGTAGAATCAAGAAGAACTCATGAACATCAAGATAGAAGCAAACTACCATGAACTTACCTTCAATTTTCTTCCCCAAGTGACCGAACATTCAAGAGCTTTCTCCTCTCCTTTTCTCTTCTCTAACTTTAGGCTATGATGAACAAAGATGGACAAAACTTTGTTCTTTTCACCCCTTTTTCTTTTAATAAAATTTCATATTTCATCCATTTAATTCTTTAATACAAAAGACATGAAATGCCCATCATAGAACATTTACCTAAACCATTATCATGGAACATTTACCTAACCCATTATCATGGAATATTTACCTAATCCATTATCATGGAACATTTACCTAACTCATTATCATGGAATATTTACCTAATCCATTATCATGGAACATTTACCTAACCCATTATCAATTTGTACCATGAATTATGGATATCAAGTGCTCATATTGTCTACAACAACATGATGGCTAGCCACTTCATGTAAAATGGGAGGTTTGTCATGCAAATCCTCCTATTTTTCACTCCTATTTATTTGGCCATTTCAATTTAGCCTATAGCATTTTCAAACATTTTCACATAGGTCCTATTTCATAATTTCACTCACAAATGACAAAATCAAAGCATGAAATTTTGCCAACATTTACAGAATTCCCGAAAATTGGGGCGTTACAACGTCGTTTCGGAGGGCTATAAATAGGTCTATTTTCAGAAAAAAAATCATTTGTGAGGGGAAAAAAGAAAAAAAAGAAAGAGAAGAAGAGAGAAAAAAAGAGAGGAGGGAGAAGGGAAGGATTCCGGCCAGCGGTCGGTCACCGTCCGGTCATCGGACCGTCGTTTAACCTGCTCACTCTAGTACAGTGGTAGGAAATGCAAAAGGTCGATTTTTTGTTTTTTTGTTATATTTTTTTGTATTATATCTTTGTATATTTGGTGTCTTTTTAATAAATGTGTATGCAAAAACGAACCTAAAACAGTAACTAAAATAATAGAATCACCTTAGACTTTTCTCACTTTTGAATCTTCAATCTTTGGTATTCGGTTTGCTTGGATGTTGTTCTTGTATTCAAATGCTGATTGGATTGCTTATTTTTGCTCTGGAATCGAATATTTTTCTTATTTCTTTTTGTTTTTTTTAAACTGCCGAACCCTTTTTACAATTTTTGATTCGGGTTTTATAACCCTTTTTTCTCTATTTTCCTATTGTTTCTGTCTTGTCTGCCTTACTGATTGCAGGGGATGGGCATGGGAGGTGACCGGTGGTGCAGGGAATGGTGCTGGTGTCAGAAGGCAGGTAGGCAAGTAGGGAGGCTAATTCGGCGCTGAATGCTAGGGTTAGGTATTTTCTGTTTTGGGTTTGAGGTTTCAAGTGGGTTTGGGTAGTTGGGCTGATGGTTCTAAATGTATTTGGGCTGAGGGTGGGTTAGATGGTTTAAGGGGTTTAATGTATTGGGTTTATTTGTTGGGTCAAAATTGGGTAAGTTAGTTGTAATGTATTTGGCTGATGGGTTATTTTGTTTTGGGTTTTATTGGTTTAATGTAAATGGGTAATGAGTAAAATTAGGCTATAACACCTATATTAGTGTCTCTTTCAAATTTGAAGCTTTTAATAGAAAGTTAACAAGTAATCGAGCTTCTAAAATTTATTTCCTTATTGTAGACGCAAAGACTCAAACATAGGACAAGAAGATATACAGAAGCTTAACTCACGTACCATTCTAGAGATAGGTTTTATACATTCTATTAATTTAGTCTTATTCTTAAAATTTAAAATTAAAAAACTTATTAAAAATAAAAATTATTTAAAATTTTATTTTTGATAATAACACATAAGATTTTATAAAATACATACAAATTTATAAATAAATGAATACCCAACTTTCTCTCTGTCTAACATGAAATTATCTATTGAAATAATAATTTGATAAATAAAATAATTTTTAAAACCCCACAAAACTTAAAAGTATATTCAAATTTCCTTTTTCAATTTTATTTTATAAATATTAATTTAGTTGTTATGCCTTTAGTCTTGTTCATTAGTACTCGCCAAATTTGTTGAGTGTTGGGAATCCCCTTTGCCAACAATCACTGACACCAATAATCCTTACGCTGGACCCATTTATTTTCACATCTTCCTTTGTTGCGCCATCTAATTAGGAATTAGTTGTGGAGTTGTCAACATAGCCTTCCACCTACTTGGCCTCTAAAACTTCATCCTCGCTTATATATCCCTAATTTTGCCGCATCCTCAAACTCAACATACTCTCTAGGCAACAAACTAAAGACTTCGATTCTTATCCTTTTCAACCTCATGCTATAGTTTTTGACCCAACATGAATATGTTGGTCATTAATGTTGAAAAAAGAAAAAGTTGCTTAAGTTTTCTTCATGGTTTATTTCCTTAATTTGTTTTATTTATAAAATTATTATTTTAATAAATAAATGTCATTTTAGAAAATGAGAAAATTAGTTATTTATTTATAAATATTTTATAACTTTATATGTATTTTATTAAAAAATTTAAATATAGTTTTGTTTTTAAAGTTTATTAAAAATTTAATTTCTAAAAATCAATATTAAATTGATAGGATGTGTAAAGTTCTTGGTTGCATTTATCAACTTTTTAATAATTAAGATTAAATTTATAAAATCTCTAAATATTGGAGGGATAATTTTATTATTATACCAATAAAAAAATCAAATCAACATTCCATTTGAGATTTAATGGAAATAAACTAATAGTTGAATCACTATTTATAAAATTTACCCACAGTTTTTCCAAAGATAAAACAGTTGTCGTTTAATTTTCAGTAACCCTAAAATCCCAAAGCTTCTCTTCTTCTAACACAGTGACATCACTAATTTAAACAACAGTAAACTACACCACCAGTCACCTATTTTTTTTTTCACTCAACTATCAACTTTTTTTATTTGTTCATCTAACTAATCGAGATTTCTGTTGGTCCCTTTCTATTAAGTGTCGTTGATGGGTGGGTGAATTGGCTGTTAAAAAATTGATATAATAACATATTTAACCCTTAATTTTTATATATTATATTAAATTAATCATAATTTTTAAAATAATCCTAAAAATTTAAAAATAATTTCAATTTGATCCTCAAAATTTACCTTTCTTTTTCGACTTGTCCCACCGCCACTATCATTGTTGCCTCCACCTCTAGTTTCACCTTTCTCCTGTTTGGTTTATACAGAGTTTGGTGGAGCCTCGCCCCATTTGGGGACAGAGTTGCATAAACAGTAAATTAATAACAATATTAATATCTCAGCAATTAGAAGATTGCAATTGATTGTTAATTTATTGCCCAGTTGTAAGAAACAACCTTTTTCCAATTTTCTTTATTTATTATAAAGCATGGTCATCTTCATAATCAGTTGCCCCACTTGGAGGAGGAGGTGGATGGTAGTGGTGTGGGGGAAGCGAAAGAGGAAGGTAAGTTTTGAGGATCAAATTGAGATTATTTATAAATTTTGAAGGTTAATTTTTTAAAATTATGACTAAATTGACATAAAATGTAAAAATTGAGGGATAAATTTATTCTTATATTAATTTTTCAATTGCCATGTTACTCTCCTGTCAATCGCACTTAACGGAAATGGACAAAAGAGAACAATCTCGATTAGTTGAGTGACCAAATTTAATAAATTGATAGTTAGGTGACCAAAAGAGAAAAGGGGTAATAGTTGGGTAACCAAATTAAAAAAATTGGTAATTGGGTGACCAAAAAGGAAAAGGACAATAGTTGGCTGACCTGTGTTGCAGTTTACCCTTTAAATCAAAATTTCCCACAAGCTAGGTCACTTTTTTATGAAACGAAACCCTAGATCACAACCGTAACACATGATCAAAATTTCCCAATTCGATTGAAAGCCCCGAAACCCTAACAGTTTTTGCAATGATTAGAAGAATACTCCCTTCAATATCCTCAGTTTCTTCTCATTTCCTCAAGACCAAACCCATCTGCAGCCCATCACCACTCCACCATTTCCATTCCCTGCAATCTCTCCAATGTTCCAACCCCATTAGCAAAAATGGGTCATTATGGTTTCAGGGTATTAGGTCTTATAGTCTTTTGAGCTTGAATGATCTGAAAGACAATGTTCCCAGAAAACAGAAGACGAGGAAAGGGAGAGGGATTGGGTCTGGTAAAGGAAAAACGGCTGGGAGAGGACATAAAGGACAGAAAGCTAGAGGTAATGGCAAGTTGGGATTTGAAGGAGGGCAGACCCCTATGCGGCGGCGTTTGCCTAAACGCGGCTTTAAGAACCCTTTCAGCCTCACTTTTCAAGTACCATTTTTCTTTATTTTTTCTTAGATATTTTGTAAATCTGAAGGGATACTTTTCTTTCTAGAAGTTTTCTTTCGTTGCCTTTATATGAATTATATGTTGAATTAATGTCTCCTTTCTCATGGCTTATGTATTATGTTTATTTGATACTGAAAATATGCAATTTCAAATATACATGTATATATGTAAATGTTGGAATTTCCTATATGGATGGTAACTAGTGAATTTGTAAGTGAAATGCAAGTTCTTGCCGTAGTCCATTTTTGTGGGGAGAAAGTATTAAGAGTAGAAAACATGCGCATTATTATGGTTGTTCCTTGCTACAGTGTTTCTCTTGACTTGTGTATTATGTTTATTTGAAGAAAGGGAATTGTATGTAAATGTTGAAGTTTGCTAATTGGTTGGTAACTAGTGCATTTGTGAGTGAAATGCTAGTTCTTGCTTTCTCCTTTGGGGGAATGAATTAAGAGTAGAAAACATGGCACATTATCATGGTTGTTCCTTGCTACACTTTTCTACTTGGCCAAAAGATGAAAATGAATCAGCTAGACCAGGATTTCTACACACTTTATCAATCCGCACCTCAATGCGATTGCATGTTGAGCTTATTTTACTCATAAGTTAGAAAGGAAGGAGAATCATTTTCTCATAGTTTTCACATTTTGAGGTTTGATCTATCATTGCTGCTGGATATTGGGATATGTATTTTGATTCTCCTATAACCATCTTACAAGCTGATGTTTCTTTGGGTTATTTGTCACTTTTAAAAAAGTTTTCTTTTCTTTTTTAATCCTTTGTGCAAACTCATATATAGAGGTCCAACATATTTGAAGTTCTAAAGGGAAATGTGCTATTGTACTGTTGCCAGTTGATATCTCCAATATGGTATCATGTGAGATGGAAATTTATGTATTGATTATCTTGAATGCTTGTAGTCAGCTTTTCCGTGGTGATGTTCATATTCCATTTCTTTTAGTCCATTGAGGTTTCTATCTTGTTTAGCTACTTTAACACTACTTTTTAAAGGAATAAATAAGTTAGAATTTCCGTTCTGTACTTTTTTGGCATTGAGAATTAATTCTTGTGTTGATGTTCATGACATCGAGAAAATTTGAGTACTAATTTTTTTTTTACTTCTTGTAAGGTTAGCATATTCGTTCAAATATTTTGGTTGTAGTTGTATTTCATTTTTTATTTGAGCTTTTTCTCTTCACTTGTTAAATTACTTGTACATTCGTTTTTCCGGCAGCCGGTAGGATTGGGAAAAATTGCCAAGCTTATAAATGCTGGGAAGATAGATTCTCATGAATTGATCACGATGAAGACACTCAAGGTAGAGTTAACTCTTGCTCTGATATTCGAAGTTAAATCACCTTTTAAGCGTAATTCACACTAATTATTGCTGTTACATAGGATGCTGGGGCCATCGGGAAACAGATAGAGGATGGAGTAAGGTTGATGGGTCGTGGTGCTGAACAGATCAAATGGCCAATTCATCTCGAGGTAAAAGATTTGACTTAAATCGTTCATGTTACACTGCTGACTTGTCATTTCTTCTTCTTAGCCCTTTTTGAATTAACTTATGTTGGTTTAGAATAATTAAAAGAACCACACATCATCTAATGTATTTATTAATTCTACTTGCACGATATCTTTTATAGGTTTTACTTTCAGATAGATCAATCACGCTTATAGACTTCTAATTTTTTACTAGTGTTTTCCGGGTGCTAGTTAAATATGTTCTGTGATGTTGAATTGAGTGAACCTTTAGATTCCGTGCGTCGATTCATTATGCATGTGTTTCCTTTTCTTAATTGATTGGAACCGGGAAAAGGAGTCGATCTGACTGTTGAAATTTACAGGTGTCAAGGGTGACTGTTAGAGCAAAGGAAGCAGTCGAAGCTGCGGGTGGATCTGTGAGGAGAGTTCATTATAACAAATTAGGGTTGAGAGCTTTGCTCAAACCTGAGTGGTTTGAAAAGAAGGGCAGGTTGTTGCCAAAACCAGCCAGGCCTCCTCCGAAATTGAAGGATAAAGTTGACAGCATTGGCCGCCTTCCTTCTCCAACAAAACCTATCCCGTTTTTCACTGAAGAGGAGGCATCTGCCTCTCCTGCTTTGTAGACAGATGCTTTGTTTGTTGGTTGAACAGCAAGATTGATATTCATAATGAGTTATTTTGCAATCAGATTTTGTTTTCTCGGACTCATAGTGTTGCGGATTTTCCGTGTTTTGGAGGAAACTAATCAATACATGCAATCCCTTTCCATGTCAAGAAAATAAGTAAAAAAAATTCTTTGCACTCGGTTTGATCCACATCAATCTTTGATTTGTGTTTCGCACTTGATTCAAAACCTGGAAAACACAAGTTCATCTCGATGATTCTTATCCATTTGAATCTGGCTGCCTGATCTCTCTTCTTGTGATCGAACTTGGTGGTTACATCCGGTGCAAGAGACGATGAACTTGTGAATGGAATTTCATCTGTGAGAAAAGGTAATGCCATTAACACTTATCTTTGTTCTGTGAAAAATTCTAATGTAGCTGAAATTACAAGGCGTATTGCAGCATCACAAGCAAAATTCACAACTTAAAGAACAGAATATGAAAATATAAAGAATAATCATGAATCTCGAAAAGATTAATATTTATAGATCATAAAATAGAGAATACATTGATCATACAAAATAATCTATATATATTTATATTATATGTATATACTTTCTAGTCTTACAATTATACTAACCGATTGGAGGATATTATACACTTACGAACATTTGCATCAATTATTACAACTACAATGATGTCGTAACAGGTTCAATCGATTCTACTATTATTTCAATTGGTAATAAAATCTGTAAATTATAGAAATTAAATTAAATATTTAAATTCTATACAATTGATTTTATATCGATTCAATCTTCTTTTAATTTTTTAATATCATTGTTGAGCCTAATTTCTGCCCGGGCCCAATCAAAACCAGCCCAAATTAAACCACCCATTAAACCGACCACTAACTCTATCACCCTACTAAACCATCTACTACCTCCATCACCCCCACACCCTACTAAACCATCCACTACCTCCATTACCCCCACTAACTCTATCACCCTATTTGTTATAAGTTGTAAAATTTGGCTATAAAAGCCATGGAAAAAATTATTGTAAGGAGGAGGAATTTTTTTTTAGAGAATACACATACGAAATCAAAGAGAATACAAATTAGATTTTTAAGATAACTTTTTATATTATTCAATTTTGTTTACTTTGGCGTTCACATTTTTTCTTTACACAAACGAAAGAAGGGAAAGAGAGGAGTTTACCTCGATTTTATTTCCTTTTCGATTTGGCCCCAAAGTTTTCATTTTAATTCAATTTAACCCTTTTTATTTTTATTATTTTACTGTTAAATTAGTTAATTTGAGCTTTATTCTCATTATTTTTATATTTGTTTTTATTATTTTCTATTAATTTAATTAATTTGAGTTATGTTTCATATTATTATATTATTTATTTATTTATTATATATTTATTATGTAAATATATATATTTTTTAAGCGAAGTTAATTATTTTAAATATAAATTTCTATTATACATAGACTTATTATATTATTTTTTTATACCATTGTTTATTATCGGTTACCTTTTTATATCAAATTATTATTATTTACTATTTCTCACTATTACTAATTTAACATTGTTATTCCAATTTTTTTACTATTATCCCCATATTTAATGTTATCGTCAACATATTTTTTGTTATTATCATCATGTTTTTAATATTATTATTAATACTATTAGCACAATGTTTATTACATTATTGTATTTATTATTCTTGTTGTTTTATTAATTATTTCTATTAATTACTATTATTATTATTTTTATTATTTATATATGGTTAGCATTATTCTCATATTATTATTTTCATGTTGTCTATTATCATCATTTTTTAAAAAATCTATGTCCTTAATTCATTTATCCATTGATCTTCTCTCAAAATTTTTCAAAATAAAGACAATGTTTGGTATTTAAAGAATTTGAAGAATCGTGCCCTAACGTACTGGGTTTCGCTTTCTTTTTTTGTCTTGAATATTTGAATATCCTCTTACCAGTTCACTCTCAAAATTTTTCAAAATAAAGGCAATGTTTGGTATTTAAAGAATTCGAAGAATCGTGCCCTAACGTACTGGGTTTCGCTTTCTTTATTTGTTTTGAATATTCGAATATCCTCTTAAGGCTAAAACGCACGTTTAAAGGCAAGCTCACAATTGAAGGTCAAAAATGTTGTGTCCTAACGTATTGGATGTAATGTTTTACCTTGAGGTGAGATGGTCTTTAATACACATTTGACTTACCTAAATGTTTTAAAAGTCAATAAAAGGAGGATCGCATTTTGAACTCTGTCCAAATCTTTAATTTTCAACATTAAGACACTAAATAATCAATCAAGTACCAATTTTGGGCGTGTCAAGGGTGCTGATCCTTCCTCGTACGTAACTGACTCCCGAACCGGTTTTCTTGTAATATCCTGATTTTGGGCCTAGTCGGAATGGTGGTTTCGAGACCATAAATACGAGATAGAAATAATTATTTTATAATTATTTTGAGGTCTATGATATGATTGCATGATTGTGTGAAAATTTAGTGAAGAAATTCTATGCATAAAGTGCTTAATTTGAAATTAGGGACTAAATTGAATAAATTGCAAAAGTTGTGTTCTATAAGCATTTTACATAAAATTGAATTAGATTATTAATTAGAGGTCCTTAAAGAGTAATTTGACCAATTTCTAAAAAAAATTTGGACAAAAATGGGCTTGGAAGGGTAAAAATTTAAAGAATAGTAAAAAGGGCATTTTGGTCATTTAGGGGTAAAATGAATTAAAAGACAAATTTTAAAACCCAAATGTGTCCATCTTCAACCCCATAGCAGAATATAGCAAGGAGAAACCATGGCTAGGGTTTTTCAAGCTTCCAAGCTCGATTGTAAGTCCGTTCTAGCCTCGTTTTTAATTTTTTTACATTTTTGGAGTCCCGGTAACTTGATTTAGCTTATGCTAGCAATAATTTAACCTAGGGTTTATATTTGGAAAAATACTCATAGGTGAAATTTGTGTATTTTGGTGTTTTATGATAGAATATGAGGTTTTAAATTATGTTCGACAACTTGTGCTACTCGGTTTTAAGTGAAAACGAGCAAAAGGGCTTAATCGATAAAAATACCTAATAGTCATAAGTACATGTTAGAGTGAGAATTTGATGTTGCCATAGAAGGGAAAAATGATCAGCATGTCATAAAACATAAGAAAATGGGCTGAAGTTTAATTTACGAGCTTTGGGGCAAAAGTGTAAATATGCAAAAGTTTATGGGCAAAACTGTAATTTTTCCAAAACATGATTTTGGCTCAATTTGAATAATGTGAGTCCTAATTAGACTATATTTTAAATAATAGAGCAAGGAAAACTGAAATTCGGGCTAAAATGGGAAAAATACCAAGTTGTGGACGAAATGGTAAAAGTAGCCATTTTCGCATACGAGGTAAGTTCATATGTAAATGTTGGAAACATAGTTATTATTTTAAATGTTTTAATATTATTTAAATGATATGATAATTATTATGAAATATTATACTTGTAATAATTGTTTGATAATATGTTAAATTATGTGATATACTTGGAAAATGTGAAATACTACCGAGTATCGGTATCGGCATTCCGTAGAAGATGGTTGAGGCACATGATTGGGAAAAAGGTCCCATTGAACTTTAGGAATGGATTAGGATACAAGTGACATGTCACTAGGATATTTGGGCATCCGAACTCGTTGAGTTGAGTCCGAGTTCACTTATGGATGCGAATGTCTGAACTCGTTGAGTTGAGTCCGAGTTCGAGAGATGTAACTAGGCATCAGAGCTCGTTGAGTTGAGTCTGAGTTCACTTATGGATGCGAACGCCCGAGCTCGTTGAGTTGAGTCTGAGTTCACTTATGGGCGGGTTACATGGTAGCTTGGCTACATATGTGGCACTTATGTGCAAACTTTCCATGTATCCGAACTATATTCCGATGTGTTCAACGGGTAAAATTCTACTCAAATGGAGGAATAATCGAGATGAAAGGGACGTATTGGTAAGTGTTGTGAAATGGATACTTTAAATAGGTATGTACTTAACCCTCGGGTTGAAAACTCGATATAACAACAATATGGTAAGATGATAAATGAAAATATGATATGAATGTCTTGGTGATGATTATGCAAATGATGTTTTATGTTTGCTTATATGGTTATGTTACTTGCTATTTACATGTGAACTTACTAAGCATTTATGCTTACTCCCTCCTTTTCATTCCTTGTAGTTTTGACAAGCCAGCTCGGAAATCGGGAACGGTCGGAGGCTCGCTCACACTATTCGTGTATCATCTTGGCATAATGGCTTGTATATTTTGAGCATGGCATGTATAGCATTATAATCATTTTGTGTATATGGTATTATGATATGGTTATTGAGTGGTATGGAAATGATTGGTAATGATTAGCCATTGGAATGGCTAATCATGATCATATTTGGTGTTATGTATGCTAAATTGCTAGCTAATCCATGGAAAACATGAAATAGGTAAAATTTACCATAAAATAGATTCAGACAATAGCAGTGACGTGAGTTTGACAAATCATTAAAAATAGTAGAGATATAATTAGATGATGAATAAAATATGGAATTGAAGAATTATGAGTCTATTTTCATATAGGTGGAACAAAACAGGTATATGAGTTATATTTTATGAGATGTTTAAATTTTTGTGAAACAGGGCCAGAAAGATTTCTAGATCCCCTATTCTGACTTTAAAAATTCATCATAAATTTTACAAAAATAATTAAAAGTAATGCTTTATATGTACAGATTCCTTATTAAGTCTAGTTTTATTAGAAATGAACGGCATAGTCATTGAAACTCTGTACAGGGAGATATCTGATTTGTAATACACAGAGGTCAGAGCAGTCGAACCCTGAAACAGGGGAGACTTTAACTAATAAACTGTACTAATTGGCTCGACCAAAAATTATAGAAAAAAATTAATAAATAGATATATGAGTCTAGTTTCAGAAAAAATTTATCGAATTGGATTTCAAGTTTCGGAACTCGAGATATGAATTTTTAAGCAACTGTGATGCAGATTGCTAGCTTGACTGGAAATTTTAAAAATAAATTGTTTGAGCCGTTTAAGTAATGAATTAAGTCTGTTAACACCTCGTTTTTGACTTCGGCGACGGTCTCGGGTACGGGGCGTTACATTGCTATTTTCGTAGACCAAAATCGTTGCTTTGAAAAATTTATTTATTTATTAAAAACGACCGTGTTTTGAGGTGATCCAATCACACCCTATTAAAAACGATTGGTGGCGACTCTCAACTTTTCGTTTTCAAAAGTCGATTTCCCGTTTTCAAAAAAATGGTTTCGACAGGTTGGCGACTCCACTGGGGACATCAGAGAGTCGAGCTGTAAATTGATTGTTTTCTGTCTTTTTGTCAAAAATTGGAAATTTGGTTTCTAAATCTACGATCCTCTTATTGCATTTTCTGTGTCTTTGTCGGTTTTTATCATGTGGGTTTTACTTTATTTGTCGAGTCTTTTGATATATTCTTGCATCATATTGCATGACCGTTGTGGTCACACCTTTTAAGTGGGAGTGAGGAACTATGCCTTCGTGAAGTTTTCACCTCCGCATGGGCTAGGGGATCGCTTCCGGGATACATCCGTTCCTATGTCTTCGTGAGGTTTTCACCTCCGCATGGCCATAGGGAAATGTATCCCCCTGAATCGACTTGGTCCATATGAGCCTATAATGGGTGAGGATTGAGGAATCTGCTGGTTCAGATACCCTTTTCTTTAGAACTGAACCACATATAGTAAACCCTAGGAGCGTACCCTAGTTAGGGCTACACCAAACCTTAGTGGTTACCCAGATAGGTGTTCTAGGTTGTTTATTTCTCCTGTACTAACGTGTTTCATTTTGTTTATGTTTGCATCATATTGCATAGCATTTTCATCATAAAAAGGAGGTGTCGATTCACGGTTCGGTTGCTAATAGAAAGTTTTGCCATGGAGAGCGAATTCCTTGATAAAGTTGAGGATAATATGGTTATCCGGAAATGGTCAGAGAGCACACAATCAGAAAAGGGCGGCCGAGTTGGAGAAGGCACTACACAAGCATTGTAGCCGCAACTCGGTAATGGAATTTAGCACCAAGCCGTATATGTAATCCACTTTATGTAAAAGATTTTATTTTCCAGTAAAGTTTTCTAAATGGAATTGAATCAGAGTCGACGTCTTCTTTTGTATTCATCCCATGCATTTGCATTACATCACATCATGTGCATTAATTCAAAAAAAAACCTATTAACTAGAGGTTATTTCTAGTTACCCTGGAACATCACTATTACACTCGAAGAAAGAAAAAAGCCATGGATCAGAGGTTGGAAAAATTAGAACAGATGCAAAAGGAAATGCAAGAGCAGTTGTATTTGCAGATGCAGGAACAATTGGCCAGGATCCAACAAGAGATAAGGGATCAGATGCTGGAATCCCAGAGAAACATGCTAGAATCCCAGAACAACATGATAAGCCAGTTGACACAGCTATTTAGGGGAGGATCTGACAAAGGAAAAGGCCCAATAGTTGATACTGGGAATGACAACAAAGACTCTGCTTGTCCTACAAGCTTTGACCCAATGAACATGCAAGTACAGCCACCAAGGGTGTCTGTTAACGTTAAACTCTTGTATCAAACTGGCAGTTCAGCACCGGTAAATTTCCCAATAGGTTCAGGTTCATACCCTGGAGACCATCCTGTAATCCTCTATGTCCCCGACTTCGACGATGCAGCAGAAGAGAAAAAAGCAAAAGCTGAACTCCCAAAACAGTTCGAAGATCGATGCAAATGGTTGGAGGAGAAGTTCAAAGCATTGGAAAACGCTGATTACCAATGCGGAGTGATGCTAGAGTTTGGTCCCAGATTTGGTACTCCCTCCAAAGTTCAAGATGCCAGAGTTCGAAAGATACAACGGGATTAGCTGCCCCGAGGCCCATATTACAATGTTCTGTCGAAGAATGACAGGATATGTCAACAACGACCAATTGTTGATTCACTATTTTCAAGATAGTTTGAGTGGGGCTGCAGCGAAATGGTACAATCAATTGAGTAGAACCCAATTCAAGTAGTTGAAGGACCTAGCTCAGGCCTTCATAAAGCAGTATGGCCATATAATGGATATAGCACCTGACCGGATCACACTCCAGAATATGGAGAAGAAGCCAAACGAAAGCTTCCGGCAGTATGCTCAGAGATGGAGAGAGGTCGCTACACAAGTCCAACCACCATTGCTAGAAAAAGAAACAACCATGCTCTTCATCAATACATTGAAGGCGCCTTTCATTACTCACATGTTAGGTAATGCAACCAAGAGTTTCGCGGACATAGTAATGTCTGGTGAAATGATAGAAAATGCCATAAGATCGGGTAAGATAGAAGTTGGGGAGAACACGAGAAGGTCATCCCTGAAGAAAAGAGAGAATGAAGTAAGTAATGTGAGCTCAGGCTACGCAAAACCTGCCATTGTTAATCAGTCAAGGGCGATAGTCACAGGCCAGCAGGCCTCACTAAGGCAGGAGCTTAACACGAGACAAAATACAGAGAAGTTTCAATTCACTCCCATACCAGTGACATATAGGGAGTTGTACAAAAGTCTGTTTGATGCACATGTAGTGGCTCATTTCCACTTAGAGCCGTTACAGCCCCCATACCCTAAGTGGTACGACACAAATGCTTAGTGCGAATACCACGCAGGGATTACGGGGTACTCGATAGAAAACTGTACCTCGTTCAAAAGGTGCGTAGAAAGGCTTATCAAAGTAGGTGTTGTAAAATTCGATGATACACCTGGTATGGGAAATCCGTTGCCCAGTCATACTAATAAAAGGGTAAACACGATAATTGAGAATATGGGGAGGAAAGTCAAGCTGAATATCGTGGAGGTGAGAACCCCATTGAAGCTAGTTTGGAAGGAAATACAGAAGAGAAGTTTAGCCCCGCAGGGGTTGGGGGATAAAATTCAAGATACACGGAACTACTGTGAGTTCCATCATGAGAAAGATCACGAGATCCAGAATTGTATTGAGTTCAGGGCCCTAGTACAGAGTCTAATGGATAATAAGGAATTGAAGTTCCTCGAGTCTGTCGAAGAGGGGGATGTATGCTCTCTAGGAGGGGAGTCAAGTGAAGAAGGCTGCAGAGCCAGCCGTCCAGTGATAATTATTTCGAAGCCCAAAATTAGTGAAGTAGAAGCAAGAGTTACACCAAGAGTTATAATTCGGAAGCCAACAGTTTCCCCTTATAAAGATAGCCATAGGGTACCTTAGAATTATAATTGTAGTATAGCAGTTTCAGAGAAGGAGGGTTCGATTAGCACGCAGGAGCCAAACCAGCAAAAGGGAAACCTGTCATCTCAAGCAAGGAGTAGAGAGATCATAACCACTGATTAATGAGCCAGTGATGGAAAATGAAGCCAAGGAGTTCTTGAAGTTCCTAAGACACAGCGAGTATAGTGTTGTGGAACAACTATACCAACAACCGGATCGCATATCGGTATTGGCTTTGCTGTTAAATTTGGAGGTCCACCGCAACGCATTGACGAAAGTGTTGAACGAAACCTATGTTGCGGATGACATTTCAGTTAACAAATTAGATCGTCTCGTTGGCAACATAAGCGCTGAGAATTTCATCTCCTTCAGCGATGATGAGATACCGCCAGGAGGTAGGGGGTCTACTAAGGCTCTGCATGTCACTACACGTTGCAAGGGGTATACGCTACCCGAAGTACTAGTTGATAATGGGTCCGCATTGAACGTATTACCTTGGGCTATGTTAAACCATTTACCTATAGACAGTTCCCATATGAAGACGTGTCAGAACATAGTAAGAGCATTTGATGGCACAGAAAGGAAAGTAATAGGAAGGATAGAGGTACCTTTTCATATTGGCCCAAACACGTACGAGGTAGATTTCCTCGTGATGGATATTAAGCCTTCCTATAACTGTCTATTAGGAAGACCTTGGATTCACTCAGCTGGGGCAGTGCCATCCTCGCTGCACTAGAAGCTAAACATGGTTACTGAGGGACGGCTAATAACAATAGATGCGGAGGAGGATATTATTGCGTCAGTTACCAGTGATACACCCTACGTAGAGAATGACAACGAAACAGTTGAATGTTTATTTCAATCGTTACAGTTTGTAAACACAACATTTATAGCTGAAGGAAACAGGATTCTGATACCTAAGATATCAGAGGCTACGAAAATGAGCCTGCAGCTGACAGTTGGGAAATGGGCGTTACCTGGCAGAGGACTCGGGAGGCACCTCCATGGACAAATTAGAGTGCCAATCTTGGTTGGCAAGTGGGATCGCTTCGGTTTGGGATTCAGGTCAGATGCAAGCCAACTGAAGAAGGAGTTTGAAAGGAAACAAGAACAGCAGAGAGCGAGATTGAGTGGGACAAAAGTCAGGTGGGAACCGATGAACTTCCCCCACATTTCTCAAACATTTGTATCTGGAGTGTTTATTCATTCCATACAGCATAAGGTGAAAGAAGGAATAGCTAAAGATGTGATGGGAATTTGGAGCATCAACGCCACATTTGAAGAGGAAGCAATGGAAAGGAATTTATCAGGCATTTGCCCGTATGAGCCTGGGAGTGTTTTGGATAACTGGACTGAGAAAGAAATTCCTGTAACCTTTAGAGCTAACACAGAGTAATATTCAAAACCCACCTGTTGTCTTCTAGTCTAGGGACAATAAGAATCTTTTGTGAAATAGGCTCATGTTCAAACATTATTATTTTTAATAAAAAAATGCATTTTCATATATCGGTTCGAGCAATTATTCTTTCTTCCTTTTTATTTCATACACAATCATACCATACAAAGGAATTATTTATTTTGTTTTCTTTGGATATTCTCTTATACTCATAATAGGCCCCCGGATGTCAACGTCATGAGTAATACTGATGCGAGCCCGGAATCTCCTTTGGAGCGAGACATGTGCTTTGAGGGATTTCAGGATTTTGAAGAGGACGAGGATTGTGGTTTATCTCCCGATTTGTTAAGGATGGTGGAGCGAGAAGAGGAATAAATCCTACCACACAAAGAAACTACTGAGATTGTGGCCCTGAAAGAGGGGAAGGAAGTTAAAATTGACACTTGCGTTAACGAGAAAACAAGACAGAACATCATTGAGCTGTTGTAAGAATTCAAGGATGTCTTTGTATGGTCATACCAGGATATACCTGGTCTAAGTACCGATATCGCAGTGCACCGTGTCCCTACCAAAAAGGAGTGCAAGCCAGTTCAGCAGAAGCTCCGAAGGATGAGACCCGATGTAGTAATGAAAATAAAGAAAGAAGTCAAGAAGCAGTTTAATGCTGGATTCCTACAGGTGGTTAATTATTTAGAGTGGGTGGCCAACGTCGTCCCTGTCCCTAAGAAAGATGGGAAAGTGCGGATGTGTGTAGATTATAGAGATTTAAACAAGGCTAACCCAAAAGATAACTTTTCATTGCCTCACATAGACACTCTAGTGGATAATACGACAGGTTATTCACTGTTCTCCTTCATGGATGGGTTCTCCGGGTATAATCAGATCAAGATGCATCCTGAGGACATGGAAAAAACCACATTCATAACTTTATGGGGAACGTTTTGCTACAAGGTGATGCCCTTCGGGTTGAAAAATGCAGGAGCCACATACCAAAGAGCCATGGTAACCTTGTTCCATGACATGATGCACAAGGAAATTAAGGTCTATGTTGATGACATGATTGCAAAAATCCCGAACTGAAGAGGAGTATGTGCGAGTGTTGAGAAAATTGTTCCTCAGGTTGAGAAAATTCCAATTAAAGCTCAATCCGTCAAAATGCACCTTCGGAGCTAGGTGCGGAAAGTTACTCGGCCGTAGTCGGTGAGAAGGAATAGAAGTCGACCCCGATAAAGTCAAGGCTATCAGAGGCGCCTTCGCCACGAACTCGTAAAGAAGTCCGAGGTTTCCTAGGGAGACTAAACTACATTGCACGGTTTATTTCGCAACTGACTGAGAAGTGTGACCCCATATTCCGTCTTTTTAAAAAGCACAATCCTGGGGTATGGGATGATGAATGCCAAAAAACATTTGTAAAGGCTAAACAATATTTGTCCAGTTCCCCAGTGATAACACAACCAAGCCCTGGTAGACCATTAATACTGTACTTAACAGTATTTGATAATTTGATGGGGTGTGTGCTCGGCCAACATGATGAGACTGGGAGAAAAGAAAAAGCGATATATTACCTCAGTAAAAAATTCATTGAGTGTGAAATGAGGTATCCACCAATTGAGAAGCTATGATATGCTTTGGTTTGTACAACACGAAGGTTGAGGCAATACATGTTGTACCATACAACTTGGCTAATTTCAAAGCTAGACCCTCTCAAATACATGATGGAGTCAACCGCTTTAAATGGAAGGATAGCCCGATGGCAGATTTTGCTTTCCGAATTTGACATAGTCTATATAAACCAAAAAGCTGTAAAGGGAGTGCAATAGCAGATTTCCTAGCCAGTAGAGCTTTGGAGGACTATGAACCTTTGAATTTCAATTTCCCCAATGAAGATCTAATATATGTAGCAATTGCTGAAGGAGACATGCCTGAAGATCATTCTTGGAAATTAAATTTTGACAGAGCATCAAATGCCGTTGGAAATGGAGTTGGGGTAGTAGTGATATCCCCAAATAGAGATCATTATCCATTCACTTGCAAGCTGGATTTTGACTGCACAAATAACATGGCAGAATACGAGGTATGTATCATGGGAATTCGGGCAGCTATAGACCGCGAAATCAAAGTATTAGAAGTGTATAGAGATTCTGCATTGGTAATTTATCAGCTTAAAGGTGAGTGGGAAATTAGAGATCCCAAATTGGTCAGTTACCGAAAGTTAATCCTGGAGTTAATTGAAGAGTTTGATGATATTACATTTCATTACCTCCTGCAAGACGAGAATCAGATGGCTGACGCCTTGGCTACACTAGCTTCCATGATTAAAGTAAATGAACAAGAGAATATGAAGCTAATTCAGATGAGTATTTGTGAGGCTCCAGCTCACTACTGTAATGTCGATGAAGAGGAAGAGAAAGATGATCATCCTTGGTATCATGATATCTTACAATATGTGAAGAGCCGTGTGTACCCAGATCAAGCAACCAAAAATGATAAAAGAACATTGAGGAGGTTAGCTAGTGGCTATGTCCTAGACGGTGAGGTCCTATATAAGAAGAGAAAGGATCAGGTGTTGTTAAGATGTGTTGACGTTGTTGAGGGAAAGAAAATTCTAGAGGAAGTCCATGATGGTGTCTGTGGGACACATGCCAATGGTTTCACAATGGCTCGACAAATCATGAGATTCGAATATTACTGGTCTACAATAGAAGGAGATTGCATCAATTACGCTAAGAAGTGCCATAAGTGTCAAATTTATAGAGACAAGATCCATGTGCCTCCTTCACCCCTCCATGTTATGACTTCCCCATGGCCATTCTCAATGTGGGGCATGGACGTCATTGGGCCAATTTTGCCAAAGGCTTTCAACGGACATCGATTCATTTTTGTGGTCATTGACTACTTTACCAAATGGGTAGAGGCTGCTTCATACGCCAATGTCACAAAGTCAACAATCAACAAGTTCCTGAAGAAGGAGACCGTATGTCGTTATGGTATGCTAGAAAGAATCGTATCTGACAACGCGTTGAATCTAAACAATAGTGCAATAGCAGAAGTCTGCAGTCGTTTCAACATTAAACATCACAACTCATCATCATACCGTCCGAAAATGAATGAGGCGGTTAAGGCAGCTAATAAGAATATCAAGATTGTGGGGAAGATGGCGGAGACTTACAAAGATTGGCATGAAAAGCTCTCATTTACCCTTTATGCTTATCGGACATCTGTCAGAACTTCTACCGGGGCAACACATTTCTCATTGGTTTATGGGATGGAAACAGTTTTACCTATTGAGGTCGAAATCCCTTCTCTCCGAGTTTTATCAGAGCTGAAGTTAGACAAAGCAGAATGGATCCAATCTCGTTACGATCAACTAAACTTGATTAAAGAGAAGAGGCTAAAGGCTATTCGTCATGGTCAAATGTACCAGAGGAGAATGATGCGAGCCTACAACAAAAAAGTTCGCCCCAGGGTGTTCCATGAGGGAGACTTAGCATTGAAAAAGATTCACCCTATGCAAAAAGGATTTCAGGGGGGAATGGATGCCAAATTGGGAAGGACCCTATGTGGTAAAAAAGGCTTTCTCTGGAGGGGCATTGATACTAGCAAAGATGGATGGCAAGAGCTTGCCTAACCCAATAAATTCGGATTCTGTCAAAAGATATTTTGCTTAAAGCAGTTGAGGTGAAAACCCGTAAAGGGTGCCAAAAAAAAAAGGAGAGGCCAAGGTGAAAACCTGTAAAAAGGCGCCTTGAGACCAAAGGGGTTTTGAATTGAAAACCCGCAAAGGGCAATTTAAATTTCGATCCAAACTGGGGCAAGCGGCAGTCTCACTACACTTGAATCTACAAAGAGGAGATAAGCTACATCTTGGGGCATCAACAAAATGCTATAGATCCCTTGAGCGCGTGCCAAGTTTAAAACAGTCCTTAAGGAGTTCGTGCAGAGAAGCTCAAACTGCGAAATCTGGGGCACCTATTCTGTTCCTTTTCATCCGTTTTTGTATCTCAAACAATGTTTGCTTTCTTTATTGATACATCTTTTGCAAATTTTGACTCGAATAAATTTCAGTTCTACCTATCACTATAATCTTTTTTGAGTATTTTTATTGAAATAATGATTAATGAACTAATAATGCTCTCAAAAGAAGGTTTTGTATATTACTCTGAAAGGTTTCTAAACAATACGAGAACCTGAAACAGGACAATTATTTAGAACTCACCGAGCTTAAAAGGGCTAGAAACGTGTGAGGAATAAGGGATTAACCGCATCTTCAAGTCCTTTTCTACCGAGCTGAACAAGAAGGCATATGTCAGGGATGTTACCTTAGTAAACAACGAGCGATGACAGCCCAAAAATTAAAATGGATCATTCTCATGACATTTTGCATGTTGTGCATTTAACATCCATAATACATGTAGTTAGGAGCATTTGACTCATATTAATCATAGCATCCTAATCATATAGCATAAGCATATCATTCTCCTACAGATGGATTCCCCAGTGGACAATGTAGCAGGATTACAGATATCATAAGCCTTATCTTCACTGAGCAGGAGTGGAGCAGGTTAAATACCAGATCTTATCTTCACTGAGCAAGAGTGAAACAGATCGAATTTTGACTCCACGTACCGGTGATGGAGCAGATTCCAATCATAAGCCTTATCTTCACTGAGCAGGAGTGGAGCAGGCTAAATACTAGATCTTATCTTAACTGAACATGAGTGAAGCAGATCGAATTTTGGAGAATCTTATCTCTACGTACCAGCGATGGAGCAGATTCCAATCATCAGATTTATCTTCACTGAGCAGGAGTGGAGCAGGCTAAATACTAGATCTTATCTTCGCTGAGCAGGAGCGGAGTAGATCAAATTTTGGTTATTCTTATCTCCATGTATCGGCAATAGAGCAGATTTCAGCCACTAGCCTTATCTTCACTGAACAGGAGTGGAGCAGGCTATATACTAGATCTTATCTTCGCTGAGCAGGAGCAAAGCAGATCAAATTTTGATGAATCTTATCTCCATGTATCGGCAATGGAGCAGATTCCAATCATCAGCCTTATCTTCACTGAGCAGGAGTGGAGCAGGCTAAACATACCAGATCTTATCTTTACTGAGTAAGAGTAAAGCAGATCAAGTTACAGGAGATCACATCTCTGTGAAGCAGCAACGAAGCGTTTTGAAGCAATAAGGTGCGGTGGGTTGCGGCAAAAAAGACAAGACTCAGCCAGCCTAGGCAAATTTGGCCCTTCTAAAATCTTTGCTCTATTCTCGTTACACGACAATGAGCAAAGAGGGGCAGCTGTTGAGCCCAATTTCTGCCCGGGCCCAATCAAACCAGCTCAAATTAAACACCCCATTAAACCGACCACTAACTCTATCACCCTACTAAACCATCCACTACCTCCATCACCCCCACACCCTACTAAACCATCCACTACCTCCATCACCCCCACTAACTCCATCACCCTACTTGTTATAAATTGTAAAATTTGGCTATAAAAGCCATGGAAAAACTATTGTAAAGAGGAGGAATTTTTTTTAGAGAATACACATACGAAATCAAAGAGAATACAAATCGATTTTTAAGGTAACTTTTATATTATTCAATTTTGTTTACTTTATGCTCACATTTTTCTTTACACAAACGAAAGAAGGGAAAGAGAGGAGTTTACCTCGATTTTATTTCCTTTCGATTTGGCCCCAAAGTTTTCATTTTTAATTCAATTTAACCCTTTTTTATTTTTGTTATTTTCTTTGTTAAATTAGTTAATTTGAGCTTTATTCTCATTATTTTTATATTTGTTTTTTATTATTTTCTATTAATTTAATTAATTTGAGTTATGTTTCATATTATTATATTATTTATTTATTATATATTTATTATGTAAATATATATATTTTTTAATGAAGTTAATTATTTTAAATATAAATTTCTATTATACATAGACTTATTATATTATTTTTTATACCATTGTTTATTATCGGTTACCATTTTATATCAAATTATTATTATTTACTATTTCTCACTATTACTAATTTAACATTGTTATTCCAATTTTTTTTACTATTATCCCCATATTTAATGTTATCGTCAACATATTTTTTGTTATTATCATCATGTTTTTAATATTATTATTAATACTATTAGCACAATGTTTATTACATTATTGTATTTATTATTACTGTTGTTTTATTAATTATTTCTATTAATTACTATTATTATTATTTTTATTATTTATATATGGTTAGCATTATTCTCATATTATTATTTTCATGTTGTCTATTATCATCATTTTTTAAAAAATTTATGTCCTTAATTCATTTATCCATTGATCTTCTCTCAAAATTTTTCAAAATAAAGACAATGTTTGGTATTTAAAGAATTTGAAGAATCGTGCCCTAACGTACTGGGTTTCGCTTTCTTTGTTTGTATTGAATATTCGAATATCCTCTTACCAGTTCACTCTCAAAAATTTTCAAAATAAAGGCAATGTTTGGTAGTTAAAGAATTCGAAGAATCGTACCCTAACGTACTGGGTTTCGCTTTCTTTTTTTTATTTTGAATATTCGAATATCCTCTTAAAGCTAAAACGCACGTTTAAAGGCAAGTTTACAATTGAGGGTCAAAAATGTTGTGTCCTAACGTACTGGATGTAATGTTTTACCTTGAGGTGAGATGGTCTTTAATACACATTTAACTTACCTAAATGTTTTAAAAGCCAATAAAAGGAGGATCGCATTTTGAACTCTGTCCAAATCTTTAATTTTCGACATTAAGACACTAAATAATCAATCAAGTACCAATTTTGGGCGTGTCGAGGTGCTAATCCTTCCTCAGACGTGAATCGACTCGAACCGATTTTCTATTTTCGCAGACCAAAATCGTGCTTTGAAAATTTTATTTATTTATTTTCGAGACCAAAATCGCTGCGTTTTAAGGTGATCTAATCACACTCTATTAAAAACAATTAGTGACGACTCTCAACTTTTCGTTTTCAAAAGTCGATTTTCCATTTTCAAAAAATGGTTTCGACAATCATAAATTTTGGATGATAGAAAAATTTAGAAATATTTTTCGTTGAAATTAATTAAATAAGACAAGTAGCAGAAAATAGCCTAAAATAAAATCACTAATGGTGTAAAGCGCAAAGCCGCAAAAGCCCTACCCGTTGCTACTTACTGTTACTTCATCTTCTTCAGTACGATGTAGTTTTGCAGCAAAACACATCCTACACTTCGTTTATTTATTTATTTTAACAAAATAACAATAAAAGTTCGACAAAAAATGTTGGCTTGTGGCGGCTCTCGCATCTCTCATCAAAATTTGGGTTCACGATTTTGCTCCACCGGAATCTTTCACCTTTCTTCTCTCTCGGTTAATCTTCCCTCCTCCGCCGCCGCCACCGTCGCCGCGATTGTAGATAATAATTCTCATAATCCTCGATTTCATCCTCGATTTGTTTCTTCCTCTAGTCTTCAATCCAAATCCCCCGGCGACATTCCTTTTCCCCCCGACTCCTTCAGGTTCCCTTATTTCTTTTACATAATTTTAGCAGTTTGCTTTAATTTCTTTTTTTTTTTCAATCAATTTAATTAAATGGGTGTTCAAATTTGACGTAGGGTTCCTTTTTTTATTTGAATTGGTTGTGTTAGTTTTTTTGTATTTCGAAGCATCTAAATAAATTTTATTTTTGTGTAAAGCCAACGAGAAGACGATCATGAGAAGCCCTCTGAAGCACTATCCTCAGTGGCAGGTTTCTTTTCATGTTTTTCTCCATTTCTATTTTACCGTAACTCATATTTTTGTGTTACTATATTTATGTCATTTGTTGATATTATTACACTAGGAGGGATAGTGGCATTGGGAAAATTTGATGCTCTTCACATTGGTCATAGAGAACTTGCAATTCAAGCATCAAAGGTTGGAACCCCATACCTTTTGTCATTTGTAGGAATGGCTGAAGTTCTTGGTTGGGACCCTAGGTAAAGTTAATATACACATATACATACATATAATATTTGTGTAATGCTGTAAAGCTTTTTGTCTATTTTCATTTCGTTACACTAAAGACTAGTATGGTTTTGGACAGGCCACCCGTAGTTGCACAATGTGATCGTGAGCGTGTTCTTTCCTCTTGGGCTCCATATTGTGGTAATGTGGCTCCCAAGGAATTCCAGGTACAGTTTATGAGCGTTAGGCATCTTAGTCCGAGGCAGTTTGTAGAGAAGTTAGCAAGGGAGCTCGGAGTTTGTGGAGTTGTGGCAGGTATACTAAAAGCTATATCAACTCTTAGGATTTTGTTTATCTCGATATTATCGAGTAAAAGCTTCATCCGGATAATTTGAAATAGGTCGTTTCAATGGCTAATTGTCACAGGTGAAAACTATCGCTTTGGCTATAAAGCTGCTGGTGATGCCTCAGAATTGGTGAGACTCTGTGATGAGTTTGGTATGGGTGCTTACATAATAAATTCTGTCATGGACAGGCACCAAGATGCAAGAAATATGAACCGTTTAGATTTAAAAGACAGGGGGCAAGTATCATCTACTCGTGTTCGGCAGGCTTTAGCTGAAGGTGACATGAAATATGTGTCAGAGCTTCTAGGCCGCCCGCATCGTTTATTATTGACGATTAAAGACTGGGAAAGCTTAACTAGTACTGCTAGTACACGAAGGATGTCAGCACCAAGATCTTCTTTGCTAAATCTACCACCAAAAGATGGTTTTTACGAGAACTGTTCTCTTTTATTTGGAGAACAAAATGCAGTAACATGTAGGGTGTCTATTGACACGTCGCATATCCATCTAGAGATGGATCGGGTAGATTTTTGTGATAATGACTATTCTCAAAAATCACAGGTCTTGTGTATTGAATTTGGTGAATTAAAGAGTTAATTTCGTTTAGTTCATTTCAGGAAAGTATTTGATGGGTGAGAACTCTCAGCCAGGTTTAAGAGCAGTTACCATATACATATATACCCCATATGAGAGGATCTGTATTCCTTTATCACTTAAATCATTGAATATAGGGTTCATATCCAATTCGTTAAGGTGGAAATGAATTATGTTTTCCTCTCGCAGGAACTGCTTTCATTCAATCATATTGATTAGTTAGCTGACTCGAAATTATTTCTGAATTTGTATTGGCTTTGAAGGATCTCATCTATCGGTACCTTCACAGTATAGGTGAGTGCGTGTGAATCTTTAAATTTATTGCTTGGTTTTTGTTTCTAATGAATCTTTCAGTATGCTTTCAGTCAATTGATGGTTTGAAGGAACGAAAAGCAAGTTCATGGATGACGTATAACTTTTACGGGTAAAGTTGGGAAACCATATATATCCTGTAGTTTATTTCTGGTCTGTAGAACTAGCCTTGTTTTCATTTGTTCTTGAGAACATGATTTATTTATAGGTTGGTAATCGGCTTCGAAAGTTCTTAGGCTTCATTGATTCACTTTAAGTATACAGTTTACTCGAGAATGGAGTGTTTGAAAGTTAATTTAGAATTTGTGTTGATTAGCTCTTGTGAACAATTCTGCTCTTTATGCTTGTTCAATATGCTTATGCATGCATTTATTTGTTCATGTTGCTGATAAAACAGCATGGAGTTTGTTACTTATAAGTCATCTTTTGCTCTTAAGAGTAAATGACATTGTTATTACTATCATTGAACCACAAGTGAAGTGACAAAGTACTTATATTCAAGTCTTTATTTGACATCAATTTTGGGTTTAATTTTTGAACCCCTTATCCTTACCCCCTTATAGCCCAAACTCAGTCAATAAATATTAGGGTAAATTACATTAGTAGTCACTCTTCTTTTTTGGTCATCCAACTATGAAAAGTTTTAAAATGGTCACTCAATTATGTTTTTATTTTCCTTTTTTGGTCACTAAACTATAAAAAGTTATAAAATAATCACTCAACTATATATTTTTTTTTCTTTTTTGATCATGAGTGTGCAAGTAAAAATGAAAACATCCAAAAATCCAAGATAATTGGGTGATTAAAGAAAAGATAAAACCTGAATAATTGGGTGATCATTTTGTAACTTTTCATAATCTGGTAATTGAAAAGAAAAAATAATACCGTATTATGACTACTAATCTAGGGTACCCTAGATACTATGATGTCAAACACATACATATTCAGTATTTAGCTGATTTGGAGCACCTTAACTTTTAAACATCCTTGGTTTTGGCCATTTGTGGCACATTTTTAATCATTCTCGAAGACAATACAACAATTATGACATAAATGGTACAGCGAATATAAGAATCATTCAAGTTTCATTTCTCTACATCTGCTATGTAGGAACGAAATGTCATAATTAAAAGAATTAAAATCAGAATTGGGAAAAAATTAATAATAAGTGACACGAAAGAAACAGTATGGCATCCACTGCTCTTACTTAAACCTAATAATGGCGGGGTTGTATTAATGTGAAATTTTAGGTTTGTTTTTTTAGGTTTAGGTTCGGTTTAATTTAGAAAATAGGTTTAAAATTTTACTCAAATTTGGTCTAAATAAAAAATTAAACATAAGCTTGACGCGCTTATTTGTATAAAAAATTTATATAGTCTAAAATTATAGCAAAATTAATAATAAAACAAGAATTATAAATATTCAAACAATACTAATAAAATAGTAATAATATAATAGTAAAATGATAGCAAAATAACATCAAAATGGCAACAAACAATAGCAGAATAATAGTAAATAGTAGTGAAAAATTAAGCAAATTCAGATCGGGTCTAAGCCAAAAAATCTTGTTCGAATCCTAGCCTCTCTAGAAAAAGAGTATTATTTTTTGTCCAAGCTAATTTTTCAGATCTATCTTTTTATTTAAATTCTTCCACCTTTTAAATTTAAACGAATAACCCAACCCATGATTAAATGTACAGTAGTTAATAAATCAGATCAAATGCATTGTAGTTTATAAATCAGGAACCTTATCCTTTTTTCCTTCTTTCTCGATAATTTCATGTATGAATATGTTGTAATACAGGAATATGAATATTAATCAAATATAAAGAAAATGGTATAAATTTCATTTACCAATAATTAGATACTTTTTCTTTTTTAATAAAGAAAACATCAAGACTATCACAGTCCTAATAATAAATTTAATTTATTACACCAAATTTTTTAATATTTTACAAGTAATTTTAAGTGAGTAGATTTTTTCAATCATGTGAATTTTCTTCAATTAAAATATAGGTAAAAGGACTTCTCCCATCCTTCTCAATTTTTATATTAATTAAGTTGGTCATTCTCAAAAAAGAAAAATTAAAAAATTTAATCTTTATCAATTGAAAGTGAACATCTAAGGACAATTAATCACAACATTAATG
Source organism: Gossypium arboreum (assembly GCF_025698485.1). Lineage (NCBI taxonomy): Eukaryota > Viridiplantae > Streptophyta > Magnoliopsida > Malvales > Malvaceae > Gossypium > Gossypium arboreum. Next base: position 116,566,105 of record NC_069073.1, read on the forward strand.
TCTTTTTGTCAATTGTGCATAATTTTGATTTGTATAATAATAAATTTAGCCCTTAAATTTACATATTCTAATAATTTTGTCTTGATGTAATAAGTTTAGCTTCCAATATTTGTGTAAACGTGTAAATATTGAAGTTAAATTTGTTCTTATATCAATCAAAATTATGTATAATTGACAATGTTGTGATTGATTATCCTTTAATTGCTCACTTTTAAAGCTGATAATGATTAATTATTCTGAAGTTCTAAGGGTTAAATTTTCTCAATTTTAAAATTGAAAAAGATTGAAAAGATATAAGAATATATTTTTAAGGGTAAACTATCAAAATAGTCACTTTTGTTCCCCTTAAGTTACATTTTAGTCACTTATGTTTAAAATGTTATGTTTCAATCACTTCTGTTAACATGTTATAATATTTTAGTCACTAAAATGTTAATTGCCGTTAACAGTGTAATGGTAAGATGACGTGACACATTAAATCATCATTTCAAATAAAAAATTTAAATTAAATCATACAATTGGTCCCCATATTTTTTTGTTTTAGAACACTTTTTTTTATGTTCTTTTAACTTTTCCTTTTTTTTTTTTAATTCGCTTTTACTTTCCTCCCTTCTCCATCTCTTTTAACGTAAAAGAAAAAAATAAATTTCTCAAAACAAAAAAAATATAGGGACCAATTGTATAATTTAACATAAAATTTTCATTTGATATGATAATTTAACATGCCATGTTAGTTCTTGTTACACCATTAACAACAATTAACGTTAAATGATTAAAATGTTATAATATGATAACGTAACATTTAAACATAAGTAATTAAAATGTAATCTAAAAAATAAAAGTGACTATTTTAATAATTTACCCTATTTTTAATATAATTTTTATTTGATATATTCCAAAATTTGCATCAATTATCTTTTTAATTGAGAGCGTAGAAATTATGGGGGAAAAAAAGGAAAAAGAAAAACAACAAATATTACAGAGAGAGGGGGCGCATTATTTCCGTCACGAAAATCGAAACCCAAACCGCAAAAATCTTCTCTTCATTTGATTCAAATAAGTTTAAATACCAAGCAATCTAAAATCGCCTGTACCATCTTCAACCCTTTAGGAGTTTCAGGTGACTTCTTTATCCTTCTCTCTCTCTCTCTCTCTTGTCTTCTTCTTGAAATCCTCATCTTAATCCAAATCTGTATAGTATTTTCCATGGCCTGCATTTCTTTTTTCATGATTTAGGGTTGCATTTAATTTCTCAATCATCGTAAACCTTTTCTCTCTTCGCGTTTCGATTTCCATCGTTTCATTTTTTTGTTTGTTTGTTTGTTTTTTGTGAATTCGTCTGGCAATTTGAAAAACCCTTTGGACTTTTCTTTTTTAAAATCATTGAATAATGAACGACTAATACGGTTATTCGTGTTCTTGGCGGTAACTGAGTTGTGGCCGAGTTGACTCGGTTGCCGTTTTTTCACTTTCACAGGTCTTCCCTTTTCTTATTTTTTGTTAGTTGTAATTTTGACCGCGTCACGTTACATCCAATGATCCAAGATTCTTTCCTTTAGGTCACTGCGTTTATTTAATTTGATTTTCCTATATTACCCCTAACCTAACTTTTCTATATTGAAATCTCTTTCCCTATCCTTTTAAGGGTCCAAAAAAAGGGGAACCAACAGGGCAAAAGGGTCATTCAATACATTATCAATCCCTGTCGTGCAGGGTTGAACAAAAGGCACGTGGCATTCAATTAGTGGAAATATTTTTGAGCAGGCTGATTCTGCAAAACACCCCAAGCACGCGCTGTTTTTTTTTTTTTTAAATTATATAACAATTAATTATTATAACGACTTTCATGTTTTGTGGCCTTCTTTTTTTTTTTTTTTTGGTTGAATGAAAAAAGTTTCCTTTTCTTGCAGTAGGAGACTACAAAGGAGGGTTCTTTGGTCGGTGTTTGATATTGTTCGGGCTGTCAATGTCCATTCTTTGACAGCCCGATTCTTTGTCAAACCCCTTTTTAATTTACACAAGGTAAGAATAGGAAAAGAATATACAGCAATAGCCATCGAATATGCCATTGCTTTGACAAGTGCCAACCTTGGCTTTTGCTTATTTGCTTCTTGACAACATTTTCTTGCTTTTTTTATTTTTCACGTTTCTTATTTATCTATTTGATTCAATTTCTTGGGGTCATAAATGGGTTCTCTTTATTTTCGCAGGTGAGCCTTGTTTTTGTTTTTTCTTTTGTGTTTTGGCTTTCTGGGTATTGATCATGTTGAGTTTTTTTATGAGTTTTGGATTGGGTTTTTAATGTTTGTTTGTGGGCTGGTTCATATTGGTATGGTAGTTTGTCTTTTGGGTTTTCAATATGGGTTCCTTGTCAGGAATCATTCAACGTCCTCTAGCAGCCGCTGCTGCGGTGGCCGTGGCTTCGGTCTCTGCCGATTTTAGTGTTAAGCTTCCATCGTGGGATACTTGTTCAACCTCTGAACAAATTCGAACTTCAATATCTAGTTCCTTACCGGAGCCCAAGTCCTCATTTGTGGATCATATATCAGCTTCTAAGCTTGCAAACTTCTCTTTTGTTACTAGAATCCGAGTGCCTATCCCTAGTGTTAAGTTTCCGGTTCCAAATTCAGGCCGGGATTTTGTTCCCAAAAGCTCTTCTATTGCTTCATCTCCGGTGCTGGTTAATTTATACAAGTCAGCTGAGTTATCTAAAGCATCAAAGCCTGTTGCATTTAAACACAACATCCCTACCTCATCCCCTGATGTTTTATACAGATGGCATTTGCCAGAGCCATCTGCCATTGATGTTTCTGGGAACTCTGATTGCTCGACAGCTAAGTCTCGCACAGCTGTAGTCTTATTAGGATGGTTGGGGTCTAAGCAGAAACATCTCAAGAAATATGCAGATTGGTATACCTCCAGAGGCTATCATGTCATTACCTTCACCTTTCCAATGATTGATATTATCAATTATCAAGATGGTGGGAAAGCTGAGAAGAACGTCGACATGCTTGTTAATCACTTGGCTGATTGGCTTGAAGACGAGTATGGGGAAAACCTGGTTTTTCACACTTTTAGCAATACTGGCTGGTTAACGTGAGTTTTCACTCAGATAACTACATTTTTTTTGCATGTATTCATTAGGAACAATTTGATTTCTGTTGTTTGTGCTAATTACCTGAACTGATTTTTGGGCTGGAATTGTTACAGATATGGAGTTATTCTTGAGAAGTTTCAGAAGCAGGATCCTTCCTTAATGGGAAGGATAAGAGGTTGCATTGTGGATTCAGCCCCTGTTGCAGCCCTTGACCCTCAGGTAAACGATGTTTGAAGGTGTTTTACATACATAATTGACTTGATTAACAAAACATTATCTTACCGATGTAAAGTAGATGCATGGTGGTAGCGTTTTATGTTATAACTTTCTCAATTCTAGTAATAATCAAGTCTATCAATAAAATGGTAGTTATAAGCTATTTGAGAATGGGAATTTATTTATATGAAAATGCAAAATAGGTTAGGATCATTGACCAGTCTGCGCTTAAATTTTGATAAGTTTCTAGTGTCCCTTTATCATGCTTTGCATTTAGGTGGATGTTCCCAAGCAAAAGCATATTGTATAATTGTTGGTGATCGTCTAGTACTGTGATACATTAGTTCTTCGTGATTCTGTTTTGTGCCATTATATCATTGGCAGTTCTCATAGAAACCAGAAACTAATTTATGCCTGCTTTGTCCTTACATTGTCAATGTTTTCTACAAGAAATTTGGACATTGGCATTGGCCGGAACATACTGTAGATTATATGTTTATTCATTCTTCTGGAGTTCTTTATTTCTTTTGCTTTTAAGTTTGGAGTTCATGTTTCTGATCAATACACTGGAAATGCTTATTGGCTTTTGTTTTTCGAATTTTTAGGTCTGGGCTTCAGGTTTCTCAGCCGCTTTTCTGAAGAAACATAGTGTTGCAACAAAAGGATTTCCAGGATCAGTTGAACCTGGTATGGGGACATTAATCGGCAAAAAAGAAGTCTCAGAACCGAAGCCTGCACTAACTGAAGCTGCTTTGCTGGTGGTCCTGGAGAAGTTCTTTGGGGTGGTTTTGAATTTTCCTGGTGTTAACAGGTAGTAATAATAATCTCCTCAAAAATTGGTCACGAAGGAATGAATGTTTCACTATTTCTAATTCCATACCTGATGTTTGATTCATTCAAAGAGCTTTTCATTAGGCCAGAATTATCAATTTTTTCATTCCGGGAAGAAGTATGCCCGATCCAAATATTTACGATCCTAGCCGGAATAACCTTTCCGCTTTATATCTAACATAACTCCATCTCATTTCATCTTGCAGGAGGCTTTCCAATGTAGTAGGCTTGCTGTCATCTGGACAACCTACCTGTCCACAGTTATATATCTATAGCTCTGCGGATCGAGTCATCCCTGCCAAACGGGTGGAATCGTTTATGGAGGAGCAGAAGAGATCCGGGCGTGAGGTTCGGGCATGCAACTTCGTGTCCACACCTCATGTTGATCATTTTAGAAATGACCCAAAACTGTATACAAGTCAGCTCAGCCGGTTTTTGGAGGACTGTGTGCATACTTGTTGCAAAGATTCTTAAGTAAGTATCGCCATCGAAGCACTGACTAATAACCCATATTCATAGACAAGGTGGCATTAGGGGAGGAATAATAAACCCATCAATTTTTATATGAAAATTCATTCATTCATAAAGGTCTCTCCTGGTCAAATACTACTCATACTCTTCTTCTTTTGCCTTGAAAGAATTTCAAGATAATTGTTTTTGTAAAGACAAGCTACTTTAATCATATTTGAATTTCCATAACATCTTTTTTTTTTTTTGGTATTAAATTTAAGTATCTTGAAAATACTTTAATATGCTAAATCTTTTATATTCTCAATCATAAGAATTTAACGCAGAAATGAATTAATAGCATGCAAAGTTAGGGTTCAAAAGTGAGAACCAATGAGGTAAGCAACTGACCCTCTTTCATACAAGATTTTTTCTCCTCAAACTCAACATAGTCTTGTCGGTTCAACATTATCATGTCGCATCAGTTCTAGAAAGCCATGTGGCTCTTGTCCAACTTTTTAGTTCTTTTAATATTATTTTGTAATGATTGGTTTAATATTTTGAGGTATATGACTCCAGATTCTACTTCAGTTTTCATATCATTTCAGTTAATAATATTTGGGTATTATTTTTATTCTTTATATTATTGGAATAAAAATCATATAATTACTTAATTGATTGATTTTAATTGAACTTATTTTAAATTTTTTATATTGTATTTTGGTTGAAACATGTGGATTGGAATTATGATGCAATTGATTAGTTAAATAACATCAGATGAATAATTAATTTAAATAAATTTATTGTTTTAGGTTATTGCTTAAGGATCGACTCTTTTGAGAGAAGTTTTCGAAGTGTTATCTGTCAGTCAATCAATGCGGAACGTATTGTCTTAGGTTTAGATTTTGTCTCTTTAACTTTGCGGAAAGCCCTGCTGGTCCACGAAGTTGGAACGCCTTGGTTGGTGGAGAAAGTATATACTTTAAGGATGTGCAGATAATTAATAGTGGAAGATGTACGCGCGGAGATCGAACCATCAAACAAGGCATAAGTAGCCTTTTCAAGGAGATATGATACCACGGTTAATATTCTACTCATGCTTCAAATATGTGTCTCTTCCACCAACTGAGGTCCTCCCACTTTGTAAACCAACAAGGCTCTCCACAAAGTCGAGAGACAAAGCCCAGACCCAAGACAATGCATTCAATTGCTGAGCACCGATACGATTGCCTGATTGATGACACTTTAAAAATTTCTCTCAAAGAATCTATCCCCTCAACAATTAGAATTTTGATATAAATAATCCTCATTGCCACCCATGTAAAGCTTCAATCGGAGCAAATGAAACTAGATCAATTTCTTTTTGGAGGATTCTAATTGAAATAAATTATCTGAATAATCCTTCCCTTACTCGTATCATTGAAGGCATCTCCCAGAAAATATTAAATTATACCTCTTAATATTATTAGAGACTGTAAAATTCGATGAATTTCAAATCAATTCATTTTGAATGGAGAATTTTTTACTAAAAAAGTGAATATAAGTATGAGTGAATATGGTAATTACTTACTCACTCCATCCCGTCCAACTATTTAATATACTATTTTACTCTTGTATATATATAGCTATTACAATAGTAAAGTTGTAAAAAGTTGTTAAAAAAAAATCATGTTTAAGTATTCACTTACTTTTAAAAAGATTGAAATATTGAAAATAACTAAAAGAATTAAAGTGGAGCGGGATGAGATAAAAGAGGAAGCAACATTCATATAGTGGTAAGGTAATGTTTAAAATTATACATACGAATGGTGGGGCAAAACATCTCAACTATAGAGTGATGATAGATTAACATCTTCTCCGATCCTGCACAATTATCATCCTATTAACAATTTTGTCCATGTAATAATTTTTTTTTTTAAATATATGGGACGTTTAAAACTTCATTAAAAAGGATTTTGAGATATACAAATACAATACAATCGTAAAAAAAAATAAGCATATTCGAATAACTTTCCTGATATAATAATGCATCGACCAAGTTTTTTTATACAACATTTTTTCCCATAAAATTCCTAAGCATCCACCTAGTCTAATGCTTATGGTTGCACTGAAAAAAAAAAAATAGGTGCCAAAATGGTGTCCTACCCATAAATCTGCCACATTTTACATTTTCATTTTTCATAGTTTCTTATAAAAAAAATACATGTAAATTCTCTCCCTATGGCTTATTTTAGATTAAATAAATGACAGACATAACTTGTGCTTGCAATTAAGCAACTTTTATTCAGGCTGAAATGGAAAACACAGTGACCTAATATCAGCACAAGCAAAAGTAGCCTTCTTTGTACATTTTGTAGCTAAACATCATTGTATTACCTATGAGCAGATGTATGCGGCATAGGGTATGTCACGGGTGCACCTGGAACCACTGCTCCTGGTAATGTTGCTCTGACTCCGTAAGCCATATGTGCCGGAGTAGGAAGGTTCACTGGCGTGCCAACTGCTGAGATGAGGGGACCTATTGGTTGCCCCATAGTTGGAACTCCATGCACACTGATACCGGGTGGTGCAACAGAATGTCCGGGCGGCTGTTTGGTTGATTTTGCTGCAGAACCCCCGGATGCGGTGCCATTTGATTGACCAGTGATCGGACCTTGGGGTGCTGAAACATCCCCATTGCCAACACTGGTAATGTCATGGATGCTAGATCGCCTTCGATCTTTGTTCATTGAGTTCAATCTAATGAAATATTTTTGCGCATGACTTGCTACTTGTGTTGGCGTTCTTGTGACCACAAAGTTCCGGGATATGCTTCGCCAGTCACCTTTCCCGTATTTATCCAGACCAAGAAGAAATAACCTGTTTTTCAAGATTTAAAATAAATAAATAAATACAGTGACTAAACACCATCAAAATCATAATATTACAAGCTTATTTGTCAAATTAATATCAAAAGACGTCTCACATTCAAGGATAAGTATAAACAGTATTGAAATGAAGATAGAATAAATCCCACAGCCGTTTACATTGGGGGAAACCTCAATTAGTTTTAAGCTGGATATGGATAGATGTTTGACACAGGTATGTTCAATTTTTTTTCTTATTTGAAGGGTCATACACGATACTCATGTCTGAATATGTGTCTGATACAAATTCTGATGACAACTTCAATGTTCAAAAGCCACACATGCAACCCATAGTTATCTCAAGCTGTTCAAAATTACAGCAGTATTTAGAAACCTAATCACTTAACACAAAATTTACTTAAGCATTAACTCAGCCAAAGTACAACTCAGGATTATTCAAGCCTAGACAACCCCAGAAAACTAGCATATCTATGAAAGCCTAATGTGTATTTAAATATTACCAATGTCTATATGATAAGAATTTGTCTCTTCAGATAGACTTTAATAGAGCCACTACAAGGAACATTTAACTCCAATCCCCCTACATACATTTTCACAACCTTCAAAAAGGCTAACTGTTACTGATAATAGATCGAAAAGGAGGGGGTACTTTAATTGCAGCATATTAAAGCATGGAACCTACCTTTCCTTCCTATCCGAATCTTCCAAATAATCTCTCAGCATATATCAGTTAAAACTTCAAGGGGATCCCCTAAATGTCTCTCCCAATCTCAAACTTTCCAAGGCCTCATAGAAACAACTCTTAAAGAAGATTATGCAAGTTAAGGGAGGGCCTCCGGGAAGTCGTTTTAACAGTGTTACAAAACCAGAGCCCGTGAGAGTTGCACTATCATGAGTGCCCATGTTAATTCGAAATCTACAACATTATGACAAGCTACTGACAACATCACCATACCATAGCAAGTAGTCCATAAGTTAAGATTTATGATCAGTTTGTCTTTGTTTGTTCCCTTTCTTTTAAAGCAAGATCTCTCTTCCATGTTCCCTTCGGTTATTTCACATCGTTTCCAGATTTATTATTCACAGATCCCAATGACTTCAAATGCATGTAGAGCTTCCTTAACAACAGTCATGAAATAGAATTTTTACTGGAAAAAATTAAATTTTGGGAACTTTCTAAAAAGAATCAAGGATTCTATATATGAAAAGGACGGGAGAATCCAAGACAACCAATACATGACAAGCACACCAAGTTAGTATAAACACCAAGTACTAAAGCTCTACAAGGAAAAGTAACTTAAACAAGATTCTTCTAAAGGCATATAATCAATCTAAAATGAAAACAGAAAAATAAAGAATTTTAAACCATTAAAAGTTATTCACCTGTGCTCATCCTCTGTCCAAGCAATCCCCTTCCGACGTTCTTGATCTGACCTTGAATTTTTACTCCCATGATTTGACTCACTGTTACAATTCCCTGAATGGCTGCTCCCCTTCTTACCAGCTCCTTCATCTCCTGCTGAACTCTCGGAAGAATTATATGGCGGCAGAGGCACACAACCAGATTCAATCCGGTTAACATCATCCTCTAGAAGCTCATAGTGTTCTTTAATCTCTTCCAAAGTTTTTCCAGGTACATCAGCTGCAATTTTCTCCCATCGATCTGAAGAGTCCTCAGGATAAGTTGCAAGAGCATTCTCAAATGCCTTATCTTGCTCCCTACTCCACTTGGAGCTGCTATCGGCTTCCTCCACGGTCATCTAAGCTTGTCAAATCAGCTATCCAGAATATCACCTGCAGGAAGAAAGAACTGAATTCACCAACAGTCGAAATCACTATAGTCTGTAATCCATCTCCAAAAGGTCTTCGAATACTTAAGTTAAAGGAAGCAGGGATGTCAAGTAAATGAGCTATGCAAGAACAGAGAAAAAAAACCCAGAAAAAGCCAAGGAAGCTTAACTGGAGCTCGAAGTCCAAGAAAATTCAGAAAGCCCCAGAAAAGTATGTGAAGAATTCAATAATGTTTTGCTCAACGATTCAAAAATTAGACTTTTGTGGATTGCTGACCTATTGATGAATGAAAAGGCAACAAAGTGTTAAAACAAAGAAAAATATCTCAAAACCATAAAATCTAAGATAGCATATGGCAATTCAAGACATTATTTAAAATAAAGGAAATTAATATGTGAATTCAACAATAACATGATTAGGGTTTTCGATTGCGAAATATATGAAAGGGACAATGGAAAAACCAAATTAAAAAAAAAAAAAAGAATCCAGAAAGTCTATGCATATAGACTGAGAATTTAAATTGCCATTTCTAAATTCAACAAAAATCTCTGCAAACTAAAACCTCGTTTGATAACAACAGCTTTAACAATACAAAACCACACAACAAAACTATCCTCTTTCACTTCAGTTCACTCATTCACTATTTTCCAATACTAATTAATCAATCAAAAGAATTACCATGAATCTAGTTCAAATCAAAACCAAGAATGAAAATCGAATAGAAAACTGAAAACCCAGAATTTCATCTAGTAAAATAAAATAACCCTACCACTACCATAAAGGTTTCTTCAGAAATATCTGGTAATTTAATTCTTATTCAAGATACCTACACAGTAACTTCAAGAATTTAACTCAAAAAAAGAAGAAAAAAAAAAAAACTTACCCCAGCTTTGTTGTCTCCTTATTTAAACCTAAAAAGTGTTCACAACAACAGTAGAAAACGCCATAAAAATGAAAGACCACCTACAACTCATGGAAATGGCACTATCAAGATACTGACACTTTAACCCAATATAAAATAAACTCTTTTTCTTTCATTCTAATTATATAGCAGCAGTAAAAAATTTAGGTAGAAGAAAACAAAAAATGGTTTAAAAGGGAAAAAAAAAAGAAGCTTTAAAAAAGGCATAATTATTGAGAAATTTACGAAGGGTAGACAAAGAAATTATACATGATGGTGATGGGTTCTTATGAAATATCCAGAAAGATGCAGAAATGGTAATTGGTCCATCACCTCCATGAGATTACTGGCATAGAAATTGCCTCACAATGGAATCTGCAATTCCCATTAATATCTGACAAAGAAAATTGGGTTTTTTTTCTTTTCTTTTCTCTGTCTTTTTTCTTCCCGTTTCTGAGACACCAAACAACCAAAAACAAATTTAGGTGTCAGCAATAACCATAAACAGTTGCAGAGCATCTATAATGATTTGACTATAAAATCATCACTTTTTCTATTGTGGTGTTCTTGCATAGTGACAAACTTTAAAAAAAAAAAAATCAAAGCAAAATTTGAATCTTTGCCAAAGTGTAAAAAAAGAGTAAAATTAGTCAAAATGCAATGAATGAGCAGTTGAGTAATTTGGACCTGTTTTGTTAATTACTTTTAAATAGTTTTATTAGAATATTTTTTAAAAAAATTACTGTAATAAAATTACTTTGACATGTTGAATTTAATTTTATGATTTTGAATATGTAATTCTCTCATTTTAGGAAAAGAATATTATTTGTTCATTTATTATGAAAAATGTTTTATTTATGATTTGACCCTAAATTATTTCTATTTTTAGTATTTAAACTATTATTTTCATTCCAATTTGTCTAAAAATTATCCGTGTCTAATAAAGAATGTGACACGTGTTATGTTCTTATTGGAAACTTTATTTTTGGGGGATAAACTAGAATGAAAATAATAATTCAAGATGTAAAATGGAAAAAAAAAAGTTTAAATACCAAAGTTAAAAGTGCGAGTATAGTTCAAAGGTCTTTTTTGACAAATGTTGAGGTCTTGAATCTTCAAGTATTCGAGTCCAAGTTATATTGTATGCAATTGTCATGGGAATGTATTATCCAATTATATTTCAATTCTTTGAACATGTATTTGTGATTGTATTATACCTGTGGTTGTATTATATTTGTACTTCTAAAATTTAAAAAATGGTAATTTTTGTCAATTTAACAATTTTTTTTAAGTTTCAAGTATAATTACAACTACAATATGATTGCATGTACAAATATCTGAATAGTTATTATCAAAATTAACCATTACAAAACATGATTGAATCGATGATTGTAATAATATTTAGACTTGAATTAAAATAAATTTTATCAAAATCTACACATGATATTTTAATATGGAGAGAATCGTAAGATTTTAAAAACTTAAAAGTCACAAACTTACCATCCTATTAAACTAAGACTTTTTACCTTCATTTTAATAATTTTTAAACTCCTCTTAATAAAAAATTTGATATTTTTAGAATTGTGCATTAAATCTATTTATTCAAATAAATCAATACAAAATCTATTTTTCCTTTAATTTTAAAAAATTTAAATTGAAAAAGAAACACACTTAAACGTAAACGCGTTTAAATTCACGTCTGTCACAATAATTTTAATGGTTCAATCAAAAAATTAAAAGGAAAATAAAAGAAAAGTAATGATGGGAACACCAATAACATGAAATGATTAAATTTTATCTTATTTAGATAATTTAAATTAATAAAAACAAGAAAATAAAATTTAATCATCTTTAATTAATTAAATGATGAAAAGGAAAAATTTTAATAGAAAGTAACATTGTTCATGAATCGAGTCATGGCTTAATTCTAAAAGAAATCAAACTCGGACATTCAATCAACTCTTTTTATTGTTCAAATATTAAAATATATTTTTAGTTTAATATTTATATTTAAAAATATTTTAATTATTCAAATCGAAATTGGATTGAGTTAATCTAAAGCATGGAAAATCTTTTTCAAGCTCGGCCTATAGATATATTTATCATATAGTACATTTTGATCCCTTTATTTTATTATCAACATAAAAATTCTCATTTGTTAAAATTTAAAAAACACACACAAAATGATAATTTCAATAACAATTGAAAAAAAACAATTGATTTTATGATACAGATTTAATTAAATGAAAACTTAATTTAATTTTCGATCTAAATTTGATAATTAAATTTATTTTAATACGTGAACTTAACAATTAAGTTGATTTTGTTCTTGAATTTTTTTTTAATTTGCTATAGGTTTAGGGAAAATGTCACTTGACTTAAAATTGTTATAGTATATTTTAATTTAATATCACATCTTTTAATTTAAGTCCATCCCCACAATGTTTTGAAATTTGAATTGGTGGCCAAATCGATCAAACCACCAATTCTTTGTTCAATCGTCGGTTTAACAATAATTAGATAAAAAAATTTAAAGAAGTAATAAAAAAATTATAAAATTAGTTCAATTGTCGATTCAATTGATTATTTTTTTGTCTCGGTTCAATTGGTTCCAAGTGGTTTCAAGCGGTTCCGCCAAAGATCAATCCACCTCCTTTTCCATACCAATATACTAACCAATTTTCAGTCTAACCGATTTGATCAACTAATTCGATTCCAACATGATTATATTCTCGTAAAATTAACTAAAATTTTCAACTATTACATTCCCATAAGATTTTGCTTTATTTTGCATTTGAACGATACTATAAAATTAAAAATTGATTGAATTAGTAAAAAGTTGATTAAAAAATGAATTTAAATATTTAATTTTGATAAATATAATTTAATACAATGGATGTCTATACTTATATAATTTACTTTTTCTTATTTCAATCACGTGTCTGATTAAAATTTTAATCATGCTCCCTTTACTATAAAAATGGAAAAATATCACTTTATCATAAGTAAACTGAAGTCATAATTAAAGCCAACGGATGGGTTGGAGGAGCAATTGGGTTATTATAACATTGAGGTTTTGTTTGGATGCTTAACTATAATTCTAACATCGTAAATTGATTTTCCATTTACCTTTTGGATAAAATCTAGACTTGTCATGAAAAAGAAATAACAAACCAGTCATATATCGCCACGTGGATAATAGTTCACGGGACTTCACCAAGCACGTGACGTGTGGCCCATGGTTTTAATAATTGCATTTTATTGTGTTTCCACTTCCCCCACTATCTTCTCACTCAATTTTGGGGTATTTCTTCACTTTTTGCAACCATAAAGTTTGATTATTTTTCTCAGTGATTAATCAAAGATTTGAATAATATTCAAATTTAAATATTATAATTATTATTGATTAAATTTTAGCTCGACTGACATCGATATTATTAATACAAGAGAGCGTGAGTTTAAACGTACTGAAAAACATTATCCTTCTACTTAAAAATTTTAAAAAATTATAGATAATTATAAGCATTATATTAAAAAAATAGATATGATAGAAAGCTATGATAAAATTGATGTTAGAAAAAAATATAATTATTAATTTTAGCAGATTCAAGCGGATATCAACTCTGAAATTCTCAATAATCTAATCCTAATCCAAATCCAATTTAATAATAATAAATAAATTCGAATTTAAAGCAATTTTGTAAATTGGAATATTTATACAAATGGTAAATATCCAACCAACCCCTCACCGTCAATCCACTTTGTATAAAGTAGTAAAACATGACAAACTGCATTATTAATTTAGCAAATGTTACAGCTCTAAAGGGTTAAACCTGCCAATACCAAACAATAGTTAAAATTGCCACAGCAGTTTCCTGCTGAACCGCTAACAAATAACAGTTCCAAACTACAGATTGAGTTCTTTAATATTCAACCATACTCTAAATGGTGATAAAGGAACATTCTTCGTTCGGGTTTTCTGTGTCGAAATCAAATCACCCGACAGTCAATCCGAACCCAAATTTATAGTCTTTCTTACTATGATCTATCTGCAAAAATGTAATTCCGGCATAAGATGCTAAGAAACACGATTCCGAGGGATTGAATCAACTAAGAGAAACCAAAGTGCAAAACAAAGGACTAATGGCATCATATCATATTCACAAGCAATAGACAAAAGGGAAAAACAAACTAGTGTCCAAGTGGATAATTGCTGATCTCTTTCTTAAGGAAGTTACTTACCTCCGCAGAGAGGATGAAATTTAGGCCCATATTTAACCGCTCTTCAAGGTAAGCAGTAGTGCATCCATTAGAATCAATCTTCCCCCTCAAGCGGCACTGAAAATGTGACATTGATTAACCGGAATGAATTACACAATCATCATTGGTCATCTCTCTCACCAACCACCCCCCCCCAAAAAAAAAAAAGAGGATAAACCACACCAAAAGTCACTGAACTGTTAGTAAGTTTACGTTTTAGTCGCTCAAGTTTAAAAAGTTTTTATCTAAGTCACTTAACTATTTGAAATTTTTTATTTAAATCACTGAGCGCATTAAGTTTTTTTTTAAAAAAGAATTCAGCTAATTAGCTGTAAGCAACAATTCAACAATCAGTAGATGGATCAGTACACATTAATGAGCAGAATAACATACTTTAGATCCAAGTGAATCTAACAATTAGTACCGGAGATCGAAGAAAAAAGTTGTTTAGATTTTGATTCTCTAACTGAATCGCAGAAAAGAAAAAAAAATGAGAGCTTTTAATTGATGTAGGCGATTTTAATAGCTCAATGACTTCAATGAAAACTTTCGAATAGATCAATGATCAGTTTGTAACTTCTCGAAATTGAGTGCCTAAAATGTAAACTTACTAATAGTTTAGTGACATTGGGTGTAGTTCACCCAAAAAAAACCCTTCTTTTTGGATGATATCCAGAAGATAATATAGCGACAGATGAAACAATACATATATATGCTGACATGTATAGACATGCAGGAAAATCGATGCACACTAATATTGGAAATTTAGCAACCAAAAATACCTGTCTAAGGATGTAATCATAGCCCACACTTGCCGTCACGTCTCTTGTCATGTAGTTATACATGAAATCTGACGCTAGAGAAACCTTGATAGAAATAGAACTGAATAAGAATGACTAGGAAACAAACTGCAATATTGTAAGGAGGAAAAACGAATTCTTACCTTCTCAGAAACTTTCTGAACATAGCTCAAAGCAACCATTCCGGTACTTGCGACTTGCCCTGCAGCTACCTGGATCCAGAGAGTGCTTTGGTTAGTCATTGCAATTGAATATTTCTAGCAATAATATTTCATTTCCATGTAAATAACAAGTTCCTCTTGGCAGGAGGAAGGCAAAAAATATGGTGGGGGAGAAGCAAGTTAACTATTTTCTTGATTAAAACTCGGCTCTGGAAGAAGATTGCCATCAAATATCTAAGGACCAGAGGGACAGTAAATCTGAAAATCTAGGAACTTCAGGAAGAGGAGGTAAAACCCTTAACTTAGATACTTTTCAGGCATCCATAACGCATATACCAAACATTAATCACTGTATTAACCAGTTCTGAATGCTCATTCAGCTTTACCTTCAGAAAGCATTAAACCATGTCCTTGATTCCAATGACTTGGTCCACCACTTCCTTATTTTGGAAATGTCATAAGTCATTGAAAAGAAAGGAGATCCTGGTTCTCACAACTTGGCAACCCTAATCAACACTTTGGTTAGGGATTTAAATAACATCCCTACTGCTGTAACAGATCTAGAAACATATTCAGAAGTAAAAAAATCTCCCACCAACTATTGCACAAAAAACATTGAAACTCGGTGATAAAGAAGAAACCAGGCTAAATTACCATCTTATCTGTTTCATATCGGGCAGCATATCCAAGGCCTGACTTCCGGTGCTGACCAGCCCAAAATACTTCACCAGCTAAGGATAAATGCGGTGTCACACTCTGCATAAATATGGCTTAGATTCAGTTCATTAATAACGATGGAATCATAATTGCAGAATTAGTGGATTCAGCTGAAGATTGACAATGCATGCAACTGCAAACAAAATGCCAAATGCAGAATACCTTCAGCAGAGAAAGTCTGGGTTGCTTCTACCATAATTAGTATATTATCTTATAGTATGTTGAATTTAAAAAAGGAAGATAAACCATAGCAGTGCATAGATCCATGTTATACTGAATCTAAGCATAAAAGTCAATTTTCTAGGTACTGAAAATCCAGTAACTTGTCCATTCTGCTAAGTTCTTCATCTGTCTACTCAATTCAACAAATATAATATGGCTTCATACAATTTACCTGGATATAACTAGCTCCAAATAAAGCACCATTTCCCATTTGAAACTGAGACCTGTAGTCTTTACCCTGTAAAAGGAAAACAAAGATGTCACAAGACAAAAACCAAGCTTGTATCCATGGCAGCAAACACCCTAAGTTTTCTTCGCCAGCACAAAAATAGCTCTCCATGGTCCAGATGATGAATAAACTCAAAATTAAATAATAAAATAAAAAAGAATATCATGCATCACACTCACAATGATGGGAAGCAAAAATGCATACACAGAACAAAGCCAATTAACCAAGATAATATATTTTACAAGTGACTAACCTTGTAATCAAAGTTGACCATGCCATGTGACATATGGGGCTCATTTGTGAGCTGCAAAGGAAACAGGAAAGTTATCAATTAGCACTAGCTTACACATGAAGATAACATATATTCTGCATGCAACAAAAAAGACAGAAGATCAAAGAATGAAAAATTAAATTGCCTGAGCATTAGCCTTCACAGAAAGATTGTCTGTCAAATCCCATTTCACTCTCGCATTGACTCTACCATCAGTCAGTACCCTCCCAATAAGCATCAACTGGGAAAACCACGATGGACCCCACTTTTAAACCAACTTGTTAAGCTAAAATAATTCAGGAGGATAAGAGAGTCAACTGGAAGAGTAGCGATAATGAGAGAAGCAACCTACATTTGGATCAATGAAGTTGGCACCAAATTCATAGTGAGCAGTAGGAATTTTAATGGTTTCAGCAGATTGAGAAGGAATTTCTGTTGGGCCCATAAACACACTGAGAGATGATTGTGGTTGAATAATTACCGTTATTTATTAAAATAGAAAAGAAAAGATACAATAAAAGCAAAAACTCAAGGACTCAAAGGAGTTGAAGGAGTTGAAGGTACCTGTGACTCAGTGAGAATTTCTGATTTAGCCCTTTGGTGAAATCAAAGCGCAATCCTTCAAAAGTTTCTGGCTTCAGAGACACTGCCAGACATAGTCAAGCTATAAACATTAAGTTTTGAAGAAAAAACCAACAGACTTCAACCACAACTTTAGGTCATTCTTCTTTCTCCACAATAACATTGCTAAAAACGCATTGCAATACCTTAGAATTCAAAGCATGTAGAGATAGATATATGATTAGACACATAATCAGGATATAGAAGAAACAAATTAAGTGCATATACCTCAACATTACACATGATCACAAGGTACATCAAATGTGCATAAGGTGCAAAAGAAAATAATACCCACAAGAGAAAGAAATTAAGTATACATTTCAAAGCACTCAAGGAGGAAAAAAAAACCTTTAATTGTATGTCAAGTACTTAACATCTTGCAAACAAATCATAGTAGTTTGTTAGTCTCAAAAGCTTTTATAAGTTTTGCCAATCACAAAAGCTTTCATAAATTTTGCAATTTGGATTTGATCAAAAAGAGAAAACTAAGTTTCGAGTTTAGCAACTCATGCAAAATTTATCAAAAAAAAAAACAATCATTTTCACTAATCAGGGTTAAACTAGGGTTTAAAGAAAAGGGCTTAACAAGCACACCAAAAGCAACACCAACAGTCCTTCCATTTCCACTAACTTCACCATTTCTGTTCAAAATGATAAACCATGAAAAGTTACATAAACCAACAGAGATCAAGAAACAACCAAATAAGTCATAATCTCAACACATGATCACAAATCATTGAAATAAGAGAAAATAGAAAAAAACCCCATTGATGAGAAAGTGGGAAAGGAAATAGACTAACTGAGAGCTTCGCGTTGGAGCTCTTCAAAAGGAATAGGACATGGGAGATTCATGTAATCGGTTTTCTCCTCAGCTTTGGTATGTGCCGTTTTGGATGCCTCGGCTGGAATTGCGGTAGTACCTGAAGGTAAAAGCCCCGCCATTTGTCTCTCCTTTTAAAGTAAGGGAAATTGCCACCAAATCAAACAGCCGCCGGCGCTGAGTGTAGTAAGATATAGGTGGGCGGCACAACCGCAGGAGTTGCAGGTTTGCGGCTGTCGGGGAAGGCTTGATATGGGTTTTGCCAGGGTTTTATCTACACTGGATTTTATTTTACAATAGGGTTTCTAAAAGTGTAAACTACAAACAAAGTCACTAAATTATTAATAAATTTACAAGTTACACAAATTTAAAAGCTTACAATAGGGTTATTTTTTCAGCTTAATGATAAAATTAGACATTAACATTTACATTTTTATCAAAATAGCTCTAACTGTATTTTTTAGTATTTTTTTGCCGTCAACCTTTATTCTTTTTTTCAATCTACTTTTTTAACAAATTTAATGAAAGCACCGTTAAAAAGTTAAGAGGATGATATGAAATTTCATACGTGGAATATTTTTAATAAGATATAATTTATTATTTAAATAACTCAATAAAATAATTATATGTAGAAAATAATAAATAAATAATGCATTAAATTAAAAACTCTTAATTTAAAAAATAAATATAATTATCTAAAAATAAACTCAATAAAAAACTTATCATTAAACAAACATATTAAAATTGAAACATTGAATTTATTCATTATATTTGTTAGAAAAAACAGATTGATTCATAACATCTATTGGAAAAAGCAAATTGAAAAAAGGAACAAAGGTTTATGGCAAAAAAATGTTCAAAAATACAATTACGGTCATTTTGACAAAACATATAAAATTTGTCATTAAGCCTTACTATTTTATCCATACAATTAAGTGGCACTTTTTAATAAGTATAATAACAAATTTAGTCCTCAATTTTTATACTTTGTCAATTTAACCTTAATTATATATATAATGATAAAAATTGTTTTGTTTTAATTAGAGAATTCTAATACTTAAAATAAAAAATCAAAGTAAATAAAATTTTTGAAAATAAATAGGGTGAGAAAAAATGAGGAAGATTGTTTTAAACCTTCTAAATTCTTTCTCTATATTATTAGTATAGAAATATCCAATACCTGTTCTTTAAAAATATAGGAAAAAAATAAAAACATTAAGCAAAGTCATTGGTTCTTTGTTTTTAATTCTTTCCTTTCTTGACATGGCTTTTTGTTATAATAGAATAAAAATTCATAATATAATTTGTTTTTGACTAATGATTTTGAAAATAATTTAAATGAATTGAAAATTTGAATTGAGTCTGAAAAATAAAATATTGTAATATATTTTGTTTTTTTTTTTTGTTAAAAAATGGTATCATAGTTGATTTCACAAGCCTCTATAACATTCAATTTTTCTCGTTTTATATCAGAGTATCCATTCACTCGAAACTGATCTGCCTCCATTTCTACTTTCCGTAAGTGGGCCCGGGCCTTTTCCAGCCGTTTAATAGCTCATCGCGTAGTTCTTAATTTCGAATAGTATTCAAGATCCTCTCTTTTCTATTATCTAATAGTTTAAGATGTTTTTCAAGGGCATAGAATTTTAATTGAAGATATTACTAATTTGGTTTCGAAAAACATTGAGAAAGTGTGTAATGAGATAACCGTTTTTTGTTCTTTTTAATTTATTATTGGATTACATTGAATGATAATTTTCTTTATTTCTTATACATATAAGTTCTTCAACGAAACAGTTTCAATATTTTATTTGTTTTTCTAAATTTTTAAATAGAATTAAAAAATTGATTTTTAATAAATTTTATATAGAATTAGGGTTAAATTGACAATAAAACAAATTTTGAGGATTAAAATGTTATTATACCAACTAAAAAAGTGCCACTTGATAAAAAACAATGGGTAAACTACATCCAAGGTCACTAAACTTTTAATAAATTTATATTTTGGTCACTTAACTTTAAAAAATTATAAAATAGTCATTGAAGTATTCGAAAACTTTCATTTAAGTCACCAAACTATTCAAAAAATTTTATGTAAGTCACCAAGTTGTTAATTTAAAAAAAAAACTGACTAATAAGCTCCAAGCAATAATTTAACAATCGGTACGGTGGAACAATATTTATCAACGAGTATAACATATTTTAGATCCAAATCAATCTGATGGTCAGTGTCAATGATTGGAGAAGAAAGCTATTTGAATATTGGTTTACAGATTTATGACGTTCAAAATTGTTTCATAAAAAGTTGAATTATAAAAAAGAAGAGGAACGAGAGCTTTTGATTAGTGTAAGCAGTATGAACAAAAAGGTCATACAAGAGTAATTTTAATAGTCTAGTGACTTAAACGTAAACTTTCAAATATTTTAGTGATCATTTTATAACTTTTTTAAGTTTAGAGACCAATATATAAACTTACTAACAGTTCAGTGACCATAGGTGTAGTTTACCAAAAACAATTTGGAAAAGTTAGTGACGAAATTATAACTTTTTTTTAGTTAATGACCAAAACGGAAAATTACCCATAGTTGAGTGACTAATGATGTAATTACCTTAATTTTCAATTCAAACATAATCCAGGTTAACTTTAATCCTAAACCCTTATTTCATTTGATTTGGTCTGTCAAATAAACAGTAAAAAAGCAATCTGCTGCTCTGTTTGGGTTTTTTTCGACAAAAAATCCCAACAAAACCGCTGCCGTTGTTCACCTTCTCCAAAGCATTGCCGGTGAATTGCTGATTATCTTACCCACCCCATAAAATAAAAGAAGGAAGAACAAAAAAATGTATGGAATCACAGGTTACAGTAATGGCTACCACCAAAATCAACAGCAGCACAGTTCGGAAGAGAAGCGAGGCGGAGGTCGACGGAGGAGGGGAGGCCGTAGATCACGCCACCCTCCCGGCTTTAGGGTTTTCGACCACCATCACCATCACTACAATAACGATGACGACGATGACAAGCAAGAGCAGAAAGCACCTCCGCCTTGCACGGACTTCGACATGGCCTACTTTCACTCTTATGCTCACGTTGGTATCCATGAAGAAATGATCAAGGTATTTTCCTCCTTTTTTTTGTTATTCCGCTTGCTACCATTTGTTCTTTACTGGGTTTACTTTGTTCTTCTCAATATTCGGGAACTTGGGTGAGTTTTCTTTTACTTTTAGCTCATTTGGTTTTTGTTTTTGTTTGGAGGTTTTAAGTGTATTTGAAGAAATTTTTATGGTTTGTCACAATGTGAGGTAGGGGTTGCCAAGGTGGTGACTCTGAGTGAGTGCTTTAACATAGGAATTCAAGTTTGCTTTCTTTATTTGGTGATTGAATATTTCTTGACTTGAGCTCTTTCAAATTTCGAGTTCTTTAAATTATGATTTGTTGCTTAAGGGTTTTATGTTTTTGAAGTGATGTATACTTTTGACAAAGTTGTGAGCCTGTTTTTGACTATCAGTTGCATATTAGGATCACCTTTTGCCTTTTTGTACATATAATAAAATATATGACAATTCGCTGATCATACCTTTTCTCTGAAACATACAGGATCGAGTTCGAACTGACACTTACAGGGCTGCAATCATGCAACACCAGAGTTTTATTGAAGGCAAAGTAATACCATTGTGGTTATTTCAGTTATAAAATTATTTATGATCTATAACATTAGGATACTTCTGTTATTGTGTGTGTTTTACCGTAATTGGTTACATTGTGATTCCCATTTCATCCAGTTACCCGGATGAAATGCATTTGTCTATTATAGGAACATTGATATGAAGTATTTGGATCTCAAAGGCCCTAGTCAGTTTAAGAACCGTGTTCAGAAGTCCAAAGAACGTTTAGCTAGTTCATTCTTCTTCCTCACTATTGCTTGTGATCATGCTTACAGGTTGTAATGGATGTTGGATGTGGCACAGGCATTCTTTCAATATTTTGTGCTCAAGCTGGTGCAAAACGGGTAATATGTCTTGGCATTATTTGTACACTTGATAATTTACATGCTTATAATAGTAGTATAGCTGAACATTTATTTGAAAATCTATTTTCTGCATATCATGTGGCACTGGTTTCAACCAATTTCTGAAGAGTGCTTTCTTTAATAAATGCAGGGGAATGCTAGAAGTTAACTCAGATTTAACTTTTTTTTATTTCCTCTAGTCCCTTAACTAGTTTTCCACGTGAACTTTATAATTTTATCTTTAAAAAAGACAATACACTTCTATTGAACAATTAAAAGAAGAGCAGTATGGATAGAACTTAATTTTGTTCTTTATTATACTATTTAGAAGTTAAAAATCTATTTCTACTTCCAAGTTTTGTTCTTGTTGTTAATGTTGATGGATTCATGTAAAACACATCTGTCTAGTATCTGATGTGATTATGTGTTCTCAGGTGTATGCAGTGGATGCAAGTGATATTGCGTTGCAGGTACTTCAGAAGTTCTTAACTGCTTCTTACCAATTCATTTTTATTTTTTGTCTTGACAGTGCAGATTGAGCACTTTGTCTTCTTTTCATCTCCATTATTATTTTCTCTCTGTTTTATTTACGACAATGAGATAATGAGATCTGGTTAACAGAGCGATTAGATTATGAAGGCTATTTATCTATCAACATTATGGAAATATATTGTTCTAAACTTCTCTCCTCCTTCCTTTGACTGGCTTCTAGTATTGGAAATAAAACTGGCTGTTGGGTATGTGTTAATCTTTGCTATCTGCAAGCAGGCAAATGAAGTTGTGAAAGCAAATAACTTAGCTGAAAAGATCATCGTTTTGCATGGACGAGTTGAGGTAGGCTTTTCTGCTCCGGCTTATTGATGTGTATGCTTCTTAAATGGTTCCTATGTTTTAACAGGCTTAATCTGTTTACATATTTGGGAAAACAACAAGCACCTATATATGTTAACGCTTGGCAACTTGGAGCTTAGTGTCCAAGTCTGGAGTTAAAATCCTAGCATCTGCAACCCTTGCCGCTATTCCTAGGCTTAGTTCTTCATTGTACCATATAGATATAAGGCTGAAGGTCCTGGATTTAACTCCCAGTTCCAGCCTCCTCAAGATTTTAATAATACACACACACACATGTAAAAGAAACTAACAACCAGTAGTCCAATCTAGTGTCAGATTTCTTTCTTTCTTTAGCTTCCAAAGTTGTTGAGAATTATATATCTTATTGAACTGCAAAGATTGGTTTTCAACATTTTTTGTGTCATTAGAGACAACTCATCTGCATTGTCTCCCAAGGTCAAGGGAACACTAACTGCAGTGTAAAATTAAGTTGGAATTATGTCTTGCTGCATGCAAAAAGAATGTGGACCAGTATGCAGTGCTTTGCTTTTGCAGACGTTTTAATATTTCACATTGGTGTTGGTGTTTAAATTTCATTATAGATAAGGAAACTTTTATATTCTCTCCAATTGTTGGATCTTGGATGAAGTGATTGTCATAGCACCTTCTGGGTGTTCTCATTGGTAGATAGCTGTGCAATTGTGGGTATATTCAATCAGTATGCACGTATATCATATGCTTGATGTGAGCTCCATTTATATCTATGGTGATCATAAGATAGTAACCGTGATGCTTGCCATATAGGACATGATAACTTGATAAGATATTTCTGCTGTTTATCTCTTTCTTTGGAGAAGAAGAGAAAATTGTGGCCATTGTAGACTATGTTAGGTTGGACATAAGAGGTAGGTTATTAAGATAATGAAGAGCCACAGATTATTTGTACATTTTTATGTTTGGAATCCATATCTGGAAATAAGCTTCCAGGGGGTAGGGGTCGGGGAAGCTAAATTCTTTGCAGTGTTCTAAGAAACATTTATTTCCCTTGAACCGATTTACTCCTTCCGAATGTCCGACAATTTATTTACTAGTTGTTATTTCCACAGGATGTTGAAATTGACGAGGAGGTTGATGTAATAATTTCAGAATGGATGGGCTACATGCTTCTGTATGAGGTGATTGTATTATCCTGAACCTTTTAGAGATTTCCAGTAACTCTTCAATGTTGAGATGAGAGCGTGATTTTATTCAGACAATTAATATTATATCCTTCTATTATTTTCCTTCCATTATCATTGTGATTATCCATGTTTCTATTTTCCAGAGTATGTTGGGAAGTGTTATTACTGCTAGAGATCGGTGGCTAAAACATGGAGGCCTTATTCTTCCTTCCAACGCAACGGTTTGTTTCACTTAATATTAGTCTAGTGTAACTTTGTTTCAATGCCCCAGCTTGACAGTGTAATTGAACGTCTTTGTTCTTTTTCCACTTTTTTAACTCTTGAATCTTGATTCATATGAAGTTTTGTTGTATCACAGAATCAGGTAGTTGTGTGATAAAAAACTATTTGTTTACCAATCATTTTCACTCTATAATCCTTGCAGTTATACATGGCACCCATCACACATCCTGACAGATACAATGACAGCATTGAATTTTGGCGCAACGTCTATGGAATTGATAGTGAGTATTAGATTTTTATTTTATTCCATGCATATATGTGAAATTAAATTCTACTACTCTGCTTGAAGATTGTAGCTCTCGTGCCTTTTACTTGTAGCTTGTTTATGTTTGGAATATTATTTGGCAATACAATGTCATTTTCTCTTGCAGTGTCTGCAATGTTGCAATTAGCAAAACAGTGTGCATTTGAAGAGCCATGCGTGGAGACAATAACGGGGGAGAATGTTTTGACATGGCCGCACGTGGTGAGTGTTCTAATTCTCTTGCTTTAGTCTGCCGTTGATTTCGTGAATTGATTTCTGAACTTGGAAGGACTGAAGTTTAGTTTCTGTAAACCATACCTTTTATGTCATGTTACCTAACCAACCGAAATCTTCTTGCAATTCTCTTGCATTTCTCACATAAAATCACATTCTCTTCACTAGCAGCATTTATTTGGGTTATAAGCCCAAATTACATGGTCTATTTTAACATATTTATAGAAATCCCTCGGCAAAAGGCATTGAGATTTATTAGCATTAACAGGTTAAGCACGTGGACTGCTATACTATCCAACACGATGAGCTAGAATCTGTGTCAACAAGATATAAGTTCCAATCAATGATGCGAGGTGAGTTCTCCCCTTGAATCTCCTCCTTCAATATGTGCCGTCTTCACATGCTGTGTCAATATTACCATAAATTTGAGATGTAAGAGACCTCTTTAAGGGCTTTCAGTTTACCCTTGTTTCATACCATGTTTGTATTACTGTTAGGCCTTTGTTTAGTTTTACTTCTCTCAATATGTCTATTCATTTTTAAGCATGGTATTCATTCTTCCTTGATTCCCAGCTCCACTACATGGATTTGCGTTTTGGTTTGATGTTGAGTTCAGTGGGCCAACAAATTCTCCTACAAATAATCACATCCCATCCTTACTTACTGGTGCATCTAACAATAATCATATCGATGGTATCCAGAAGAAGAAACGTGCCAATCCCAATGAAGCACTTGTTCTCTCAACGGCTCCCGAGGATCCTCCAACACATTGGCAACAGGTACCATACTAATTTTTAGTTTGCACATGTCAACATTGCATACAGAAACACATCTGTGCACAAAAGTTATTTGATTCTGTTAAGTATTATGCTATTGGTTTGAGCATAAAAAAGTCCTAAGCGGTCAACTTTACTTTTAACTATGATGAACTCTGGTCGTTTTTACATCTGACGACTTGCATGGAGCTAATGGTTGTATTCTATAATGGACCTTTAATGTTTAGGATGTAAATTTTGCAGACATTGATATACTTTTATGACCCGATAGAGGTGGAGCAAGATCAAATCATTGAAGGCTCTCTAACGCTATCTCAAAGCAAAGAAAACCGCCGATTTATGAATATTCATCTCGAGTACTCGTAAGTAACAGCATTACACATCACTAACCTAAATAGTAGCTTCTGTTGGATAAATGATAGGTCTCACCAACTTTGTGATCTTAACTCTTGCAGTTCGGGAGGTAGATCCTATGTAAAAGAGTCCGTAATGCGATGATCCCTTTGGGGTACGTACCGATTCCATTTCAAGCTTCACAACTGGTTATATGGCTCTAAGATTGTGCCGTAGTTACCATTTCAGGCCACACTAGAATTCACAGACAAGTCATTTGACTACTTTTACCATACCAAGCTGCTCAAAGGAGGAAGATATTTGTTTAACTAAGAACAAAACTAAATTTAGGTAAAAAGTTTTGATATTAGCTCTGCTGGTTGTGTAAGATTGCCGTTTCAAAATACAAAGTTATCTGCTATATTTTAGTTTATTATATATTATATATATGTATGTATGACTATGTGATAATATCAACTTATTCATTCCTTTGTTACATGGTTCCTTAGTTTATTAGCTGAGATTTGATCTGCAATTTATATTGACTGTGCAAAATAACATCAGTTCCCTTACACCACCTCTGCTACTTGAATTCTATCTTCATGAATTTTGACTTATCCATCCGTAAGGCACTCGTCTGGCCTGTTTAGAATCTGACCTGGATGATCATTCGTAATTCAGGTTGGCCTAGCTGGAATTACTTGCCAGCAATTAGAAACATTTTTATTATTTAGGGATAAAGTAACATTTAATCTCCGAACTTGACAAAATCTTCTAACTTAGTCCCTAAACTATTTTTTGGTCCACATTACTTTCGAAATTTGACAATTTTTCTCACATTTGTCTTGAAACTTGACAAGTTTTCCTATGATAGTCCATGCGATAATGTAAAACTATGATATTGTCCCATGTCAACACAAAAAATTATAATTTAAAAAAAAAATTAGGTAATAATGTGGTACAATGTCATATTGCGACATCATCACAAGGATTAATACAGAGCAAAAAAAAAATTCAGGGATTAAGTTGAAAAAAATTGTCAAATTCAGAGATTAAATCTTGACTAATATTCTTATTATTTAATAAATAATACAAAAATAATATTTTAATATTATTTCAAAAAGCGAAATGGGTTTTGGGTTGGCTGAACCTGATTAAGGTAAATGTAAAAAAAAATGCCATTGCTTGCTTGATCCATGTATAAGAAAATACAAATAAATTCATTAATGGATTCTATTTTTTTTTATCATCTAATTGATTTATGTGGGATTGATATGAGATTAGGATGTCTTTATTTTTATAATCTATATTTTTCGGATTCGAGTGAGGGTTAAATTGGACATGCATTATATGATAAGGCTTGTTGTCCCACTCCAACCAGTTGTTGTTGACTTCTTGTCCTTAAGAACTGCATATGTTTTGACTTTTTGGAATGCAAAGTTACCCTACTTGAATGCTGGAAATCATTAACAGAAGAACCCCATGTCTCTGCAATAATTAACCATCTATTCATCTATTTTTATTATTTTGTGTTGGTGTTTTTTTTTTTTCAAAATGTTAGTCATATAAATATTAAATAACAAATATATATTTAAACATGAAATTTTGTTATTAGTTCTGTACCAAATTGTGATTTATGAATTTTATCTTTGTATTTTAATTTAATCAATGTTAGGTCTTGTTTTTTTTAATAGATCAATTTTGATTTTTATATTTTTGAAGTTTGAAATTTCAGTTAAATTCATTTAGATAAATTTTGTTATTTGTTCTTGACTACGCATAAAATTATGAGTTTAGTTCATATTCTTTAATTGAATCATTTTTAGTTTTATATTTTTTAATTTCAAAAGTTCAATATTTGACTATTGATACAAACAATATTTATTAAATTCAAATGTAGCACCTCACACCCGATCCTATAGTTGAGTCTGAGTATGAGACACTTTATTTGTTAGCAAAGCTACTTGAACTAGTTTCATTTCAATAGTCATTAAGAACATCAAACATTAGCATATCATAACAACACTCTGGCAATGGTTAAAATCAATTTCAAGTCATTTAAAATGATTGAGAAACATTTTAAAACGAGTTCTAACTGTTTGGGGGTGATTGGGACTAAAATCGAGTCTTTAGGAGTTATAAAAAAGAAATTAAAAAACATTTTTCATCTATGAGTCTACTAAACTTTAGGAATATAAATTAGTGTAAATTTATAAATAAATTGTTGGTTGATAAGATAATGGTGTCGCTTAAAAACGTGAGGAGGTTAAAAACTAGATTTGATCATGGGTCGGGTTGATGTAGAAGTTTAAGTCCATTTCTAAGTTCGGATTCGATCCGGCCTAAAAAATGGGTCTACATTTTTGTCCAAGTTCAGCCTATTAAAAATGCTAAATCTGAAGCCTAATCTAATTTCATCGTAATAATTTTTTTTAGATTTTTTTATATAAATTTTTTTAAAAAATATAATACATCAAATTTATTAAAAATATTAAAATAAATACTTCCTAACAAATTAAAAATAAAAAAAAATAAGCATATGATTCGGGCCAGACTGAGCTTGGGTAAAAAAATTATGCCTAAGAACTAGCCCGTTTAGAAAACGGACCTTATTTTTTATTTAAGGCTATTTTTAGTGCCTATATTTTTCTCAAACCTTTTCACTTTTTGAGTGGATCCGTTAGATCTGAACGGATGACGCGATCCATGATCAAGTTTAATCCAAACGATTCTATTAAAATTCTAGAAAAAAATTAACTAATATTTTATCAATTCTTTGGCATTAGAAATATGAACAACAATTTGAGGACATTATTCACTTAAATGATTAAATTGAATAGGTAAAATAAAAAGGCCAAAAAAAAAGGGAGCAAATTGGGGCCACCTCAAAAACTTTTCCATCCCTTTTAGAGAGGTTACTTTAATAGTAATTAATAAGTTTATATATATATATTAGTATTCAAATGACATTGGCCTTGTGTAAAGATGATAGACAACCAGACATAACTCCTCCTTTTGCGGCCATTTACACACACAAACATAACCATTTACAGCAATGTTGCCGATGTTCTTCATTTTCTCCACACACATATCTACATTAAACATTAATCTCATATTCTTTGTCATGTCTGTTTTTTATATAATGATTAAAACTATTTATAATATCTTCCAATTCTCTCCTGCATTGATAATAATATCGATGTCAATCAAATTAAAACTCAATCAACTCTACATCCTTAAACGATATCGTTTTTCTTATTTAAGTGTCGATGAACTTCTTGGTGTTGTTCCTTTTAATCAAAATTGATTAGGGTGTTTTTAACACTTTTTCTTAAAAGATAATTTACAAAATCTATTTTTGTTTCCCAATGAAGCAATCCTATAACCCTCATACTAGAATCAAATTAAAATAAATAATTATTCATTTAATACTGAAATTTTTATAAATATTAAATCAACTTCTGAGAGAGAAACAAGTCTCAAAAGAAAATACTGCATATGAGATTTTTCTCAATCTTTTAACTCAACCAACACTTGTACAATGGAATGATAAATAATTTTATATTTTTTAAGTGAGATCTCAAAATCGTAATTTATAGATGAAAAATATTCTATCAAAAAATACAATTTGACTATAAAAGTAAAATTATTATGGAAGTTCCTCTACCACTACAATTGGCCATACTGGCTCTGCTACACCTAATTATAGTTAGTATTGATGTTATTGCCATAGAAGATCTGAGAGTAGTGGTACTATGTTAAACATTTTGATAAAGTACAGGGTTAAATATGTCATTATTCAAAGTAAATTCTATAACAATGATAATTTAGTAAAATATACTTTTAAATCTTATATTTCTTTATCGAAATAACAAAATCTCACATTCTATTCAAATGAATTAAATATGATAATCTAACCTACTCTTATTTAATTGAAATATAAAATTTTATTATTTAATTGGCTAAAGGTAAAATTACTTAAAAACATCTTAAATTTTATTTTTCTTTTATTACTCGTAAAAGTTAAAATATTTTAATTTACTGATGAATAAGTACATTCTAAAAATAAATAAATATTTTTTAACTAAACAATTTTAAATAATTTTATATTCTGAAAATTTTCTTATCGAAATTAATTTTACATCGATAAAATCTGTTTTTTTTATAAAAATAATATTAGAAAATTAATTAAATTAAAGAAGAAAAAAACCTCATAGGAAAACAAAAGGCCGAAAAGTTATTCCGAACACCAATCAATAGATTTTACAATTAATGCCTTGATGCATTTTCACTCCATTTAATTCCTAAAATATGATTTTTTTTTCTATTTAATTAAGAGGTGCCCTCTGGCACATTCGCGTCGCCAATTAAAAAATATTTTTTTTATTTTTTTCTTGTTAAATTTTAAAAAGAAAACACTATACCATCAATATGCCCAGAATTATTAATTAATTAATTAATTTTTCAATATTATTTTTATAAAAAAGCGGGTAAAATGCTATTACCGAAAATTTCAGGGTTAATCCAGATAATTAATGCAGTCCACTGAGTCAACATAACACACTCGTAAAAGCGAGTAAGGAAAGAAACAAGGCACGGTATATATCATATATGATATGAGATTTTCCCCACTCACCTTCATCAGTTCAATCTCCAATTATATCTCTAAACCCCACATGTCTTTTCCTTCTACGCATCCCTAAGCCAAAACCCCGCCTTCAACTCCTCTCACCCACCAAAATCCCATGTCACCTCCTCCGGCACTGCAGCTCGCTCTGGTGGCTCTACTACACCTAACTCTAACTAACGCCGCCACCTCCTTCCCCGACTTTCAACTCTTGAACGTGGAACAAGCTCTCGTTGGGGTGTTAGCACAGCCTAGTCCTCTCCAAACATCTGAATATAATCATCACGAACTTCTCAACGTTACTGAAAGTGAAGATCAATGGAAATGGAAGCTGAAACTCATCCATAGGGACTGGCTGTCCACCGAAAACGCCACCGTTTCACAAAACCACAGCCTTCGTTTCCATGCTCGTATTCAAAGGGACGTCAAAAGGGTGGCTAGCCTCCTCCTCCGCATCCCCGGCGGCGTAATCCACGACGGAGAGGCGGCTCATGGAGTGAACGATTTTGGGTCCGATGTGGTTTCGGGAATGGACCAAGGAAGCGGAGAGTACTTCGTACGAATAGGTGTCGGCAGCCCGCCGAGAAGTCAATATATGGTTATAGATTCGGGCAGTGATATTGTTTGGGTCCAATGTAAACCCTGTAACCAATGCTATAAACAATCCGACCCGGTTTTTGACCCGGCTGATTCCGCTTCATACGGAGGCGTCCCTTGTAGCTCTTCCGTTTGTGACCGGATCGAGAATTCGGGTTGCCATGCGGGTCGGTGTCGTTACGAAGTCATGTACGGTGATGGGTCTTACACAAAAGGGACCCTGGCTCTTGAAACACTCACTTTCGGTCCAACCGTGGTTCAAGACGTGGCTATTGGGTGCGGTCATGTGAATCAGGGCATGTTCGTGGGTGCAGCCGGGTTATTGGGTCTAGGAGGTGGATCCATGTCACTCGTGGGTCAATTAGGTGGTCAAACCGGTGGTGCATTTAGTTACTGTTTAGTAAGTCGGGGCACCAATTCATCCGGGTCATTAGTATTCGGGCGTGAAGCAATGCCCGTAGGTGCTGCATGGGTACCTTTACTACGTAACCCACAAGCACCCACTTTTTACTACATCGGGCTTTCAGGTTTAGGAATCGGAGGCATTCGGGTGCCCATATCCGAAGACATTTTTCAACTTACCGAATTAGGGTACGGTGGAGTCGTTATGGACACCGGCACGGCCGTCACAAGGTTCCCGACCATAGCTTATAACACTTTCCGTGACGCTTTTATAGAGCAAACGGCTAACCTCCCTCGAGTTTCCGGAGTATCCATATTCGATACGTGTTACAACTTATCGAGTTTTGTCACGGTTCGGATTCCGACAGTATCGTTTTATTTGTCGGCTGGGCCGATACTGACCCTACCCGCAAACAATTTTCTTATACCCGTTGATAGTGTGGGGACTTTTTGCTTTGCATTTGCTTCTTCGGGTTCGGGTCTTTCAATAATAGGAAATATCCAACAAGAAGGGATCCAAATTTCCTTTGATGGAGCCAATGGTTATGTGGGGTTTGGCCCCAATGTTTGCTGAGCTTGTATCTTGTGAATTTTGCTAGGTCAATTTATTAATTTTTTAATTATTAAATTATTATTGGAGTGTAGCATATGTGGTTTTTTTTTTTCAATATAAGCTTAAAAAATTAAACGAGCATCAATCCTAATAAAAATTATCCGAAAACTTAAGGGGAAAGGGAGCCACAATTGAAAGGAGAAGAAATGGTCAATTTTTGGCCTTTTATTCTCCCTAACAACGGGACTAGCATAACTCATACCCAAGTATTAACTTTATGATTAATATATGAGTTTAAGTAACTTGTACATGATCATACAATATTATCTCATTAAAAGTAAAATTATTTATATTTAATTTTTGAGAGACGGTTGGATTCATTTTGAAAGAAGATTGTGAAGTGTCATCCATTAGGAGTTGATGAATCTCTCAACAAGTTCGGTGTTGATTCTAGGGTGCCTATATTCAGTTTTGTTCTTAAGTTCTGTCTTATGATTTCGTCTAACAATTAAAGGGTTCACGGAGTAAAAGTGTCTTCATATATCTTTCTCATAAATGTCAAATAAAAACATGAGTTCAAATCCTACCAAGAATAAATGTTGACATTTCGTTAGTGGATAAAGGTGCTAACACTTTGTGAACTCCTCAACTTCAAGTCTCTTCTTGATAAAGTCAAAAGACAAAACTTGAGATAAAACCGAGCATAAATATCTTCGACTGAATGCTAGAACTATTGAGGGGTCCATTAACTTCTAGTGAACGAAACTTCTTAAACTTCACTGACAAAGAACTCCGGTCATCCCTCAACAACTTTTCAAATTCCTCCTTTTTTTGAGTACATGCTTTTAAAATTTCTTAATACAACGTCCTTTGATTTTTACAATGTATTCAATATAATGTAATTATTACATCAAATATATTTTTTAATTAAAATCTTACATTTTTGTGAAAGAACTAACTATAGTATATACATATAATGTGAATATGGTTAGAGTTCTTGCCAACTGGTAAAAAAAAACAAAAGTTAAAAAAGGGTGAGAGTCAAATTTGCAGACAGTCAAAAACAACGAATCATAAAGAAATCTTTTGCTGTGTGCCAGACCTCCCATTGTTTGAACATGATTACAGGATCCAAGATCACTGTTTTCTACTATACTCCATATATATAATAATTAAAAGTACTCAAACTTGAAAAAATCATGAATCGGCTTTGGGTTGGAACTGTAGAAGGAGATTATTGATTGAGCCTGCAACAATGCTGACTGCCATCCAGCTTTCACATAAGGAGATTCCTTGGGGGGATCTGTTTTTTTCTTTTCTCACGAGGGACAATAGGGTTGAAATCATGAAGGTGTGGGGGGGGGGGGGGGAGCCACCATTTAATTAGGGTTGGCATGTGAAGCCATCACTAGGCATTGTTTAAACCCTCACCTACGAATATATATTGTTCAACCATTGAACTTTCATAAAGGCATCTTCTACTTTTGCAAGCTTTTGCTTTCTAAATGGAGGTGAGATTTAAGATGGCATAAATATCACAGAGAAATTCTTAGTGGTGTGCGATTACTGTGTGTTTATATGTCTGCAATTTAAGGAGAGGCCCACAAATGTGACTTGCTGGGTGAAGTTGGTGAAAGATGTGGCATCAAACAAAAGAAAAAGTAAAAGGCCAAGCAAGCACAGTAAATCAGAATCCATTTTGGATATACTCCCAAAATTTGTATTCACAATTGGAAAGTATTATTGACATTGAATCCATCTATGCCTAGATCAACTTTCACGTATGGAGCTTTCTAATTTATAAAAAAGTTACTGTATACACTTAAAATCATACGCTTTAAACAAGATGTTTGTGTTCGAGTACTAAAAAAAAAAAAAAAACACCGAGAGAATTTTCCTCCCTTTTCGAGTCAACCCAAGACTCAGATAATTATTATAAAAATGTTTATAGACCAAGCCTAAATATAACATTAATACACTTCATATTTCTTCAAATCAAACCCGACCTAAAATATAAAACTTGAAATTTCCCGCTCATATTATTTAAAAATAGAAATATATTTACATTATATTATTTTAATATTTAATAATTTCATATATAATCATCTTAATATTTTTTAATATTTAAATTATTATATACTATAGATTTAATTTTTATGTATCATAAATTACGTAATAAATAAAAATAACATAATATAAAATATTATAAACTTAAAAAATAAGTCATGCCGAGTCAAACTCGAGCCTTAAATGTTCAAACTTGAACCCAATCCATATTTTAAACAGATCTAATTTTTTTACTAAACCTATTTTTCGAACTTAGTATTTTTATCCTCTTAATTTCAAACAAGCCTTTAAGCCTAATTAAATAGCCAAACTCATTTTCAGAATAGTCAAGGACTCAATGTTACTATTTGATACCAATAATCCTAGACTTAAAATGAAAAAATAAAAAAGAAGCAAAAGTGATGACTGTTCAGAGTTCCTTCTCACTCGTCAGAAATCCAGAACCAGCACTAATTTTCAGAATAGTCAAGGACTAAATGTTACTAGTTGATACCAATAATCCTAGACTTTAAAATGAAAAAAAAGAAAGAAGCAAAAGTGATGACTATTCAGAGTTCTTTCTCAATCGTCAGAAACCCAGAACCAGCTCAACAGGCTTGGAGACATTTTTGCAAAAATAGTCATCCCCAAAAAGCATTAATGCAAAGGGTTCATCATGATTTTGCTTTCTTTATTGGAATATTGCTTGTTTTCAACAGTTACCATAAGAAAACAACTACAAGAGAAGAGGGTAGATAATGAGTTGATTAAAACCACTTTTGAATGGGAATATATATTTTCTCGTGAACAGCAGGGAAAAAAAGACATGTAAAAACATCTATCAATTCTTCTCGATTCTTTTCTAGTGAGGCCTAGGGGTGTGAACCAAGTCAAGCTCAAGCTCAACTCAAAATTCGAAACTCAATACTCAACTCGAACTCAATCGAATGTTTATTTTTAAGCTCAAACTCGGTTAAGCTAGTTTACCA
Source organism: Gossypium arboreum (assembly GCF_025698485.1). Classification (NCBI taxonomy): domain Eukaryota; kingdom Viridiplantae; phylum Streptophyta; class Magnoliopsida; order Malvales; family Malvaceae; genus Gossypium; species Gossypium arboreum. The sequence goes on from NC_069073.1 coordinate 116,601,459, forward strand.
ATTTTTGTACTTGAACTCGAACTCAACTCATTAATTAAGCTTAAGGTTAATACAATATATATTAAGGGAAATAACATAATATAATAAAATAAAAATATGAATATCTCGATAAAGTTCGTGAGCAGTTCAAGTCGAGTATGACTAAACTTGAATTTGGCTCAATTAATAGCTCGACGACTAAACTTGAATTTGGCTCAATTAATAGCTCGACCTTGACTCTATAATTACTGAATCGAGTTTGAATTTTTCATGTTGAACTCGAGTAGCTTGCAAGCTCCAATATCTCATTTACAACCCCCCTAGTGAGGCTAGTCATTATGGCATCCATATGATTGGAATCTGAATTTCAATATCTGCCATCCCTTTCTTTCCCATTCTACAACCTCCTTTTTATATATACAAAGACTCAAAGGGAGCCTGCATTCTGTCTTCCCTGTCCTCCCTACAAACTACAGGCATATCCTCTAATCAACAGACTTGAAAAAGTTATTAGTTGGAAATGTACCTTGATTGAGTCCAAACTGAAGTCTCATTACTTTCCATTGTCGGCCTTCTGCCAAAGCCTTGAGGCAACAGATATTTCCAATGAAATTAGGTCCACGATCCTTTATTTGGTAATGAGAGGGGGGTTTGAAGGTGAAACAAGGAAAGCTTAAGAGACAAACAAACACACAGTAATTTGGAAATAATATTTATGTATTACATTGAGCAAAAGAGGTTAACTACAATAACCAAAGGTTTAATGTAGATTGAAAACTAGTTAGAATTTACAGGCACCCTTGCTTTCCTATTTCTGCACCTGATGGACAAAAAAATGGCTCGGCTTTAATAAATCTCATATAAGTCAGCTTCTAAATTTGCAAAACATGAATGACAGCATTTAGCTGGCACCAGATGTGTGCAATTTCTGATTCTGAATGAAAATTTCAAAATATCAAACTTTCATGATGGGAACTTCAAGTATGAATATATAAGGCCAGAAGAAAGCAATGAAATAAGATTTGGCTAATTTCCCATAAACAGATATCTGAGATCTTCTACTGTTAATCGAGTTGCTGATCCCCCGCTTTGATCTTCACCGAAAGCAGAAGCAACCATTTTTCTTTTTTCATCCTACATAGAGGTTAAAGGAAAAGATAAATTTTAGACAACAAATCTTTTCACCAATCTGCTAATAAAGCAAAATTTTCATCTTCAATGGCTAAAACGGTATCTGATCTTGCAATTTCCAGAAAAGACTCGGTATGTCATACCCAACCACTATTATACAGCAATCCTTCGGTAATGATATTGAAATCAACAGCACCGGAAAGAATTAATAGTTCATCCCAAACCAATGTTGCTAAGTCAGTTGGCTTCCATGACTAAAAGTGGCAAATTCAGGTTATAGAGAAAATACCTGAAGAGATAATATTCGATCTTCCACTGTGTCTTTAATGGTGATCCGAGTTACAGTAACAGGACGAGTCTGTCCGATTCTATGTGCTCGATCAATAGCCTGGTCTTCAGTGGTTGGATTCCACCAGAGGTCCAGAAGGATAACATGGCAAGCAGCAACCATATTCAAACCAAGGTTTCCCGCTTTTAATGACATCAGCATCACAGTTACCTGCAAGAAAATCAATGGATGGGAGAAGTAAGAAAGAGCATTACTCAAGTTCTACATAATTTATTTATTCAAGTGTTTACAGAATAAATACACATGCATGCATGTTCACTGAATAATAACCAATGGCATTAGGGGATCTACTTAAATTCAAGGGATAGGAACAAACCTCTGGGTCAGTATTGAAATCTTTGACATTCCGGTCTCGTGCAGTTAAAGTCATTGTTCCATCAAGTCTCCTATAGCTTATACCATGATGGCGTAGCGAGTGCTCAACCAAGTTCAACATACCAGTCCATTGTGAGAAAATTATTGCTTTCATCGGTCCATCAGCTGGCAAGTTTGAATAAACTGTTGTGTGCTTTACAGCTCTACCGCCTGAATGACCAGTTTCTTTAAATGTCTGTTCAGAAGAAAAAGGAGCTTCACTGGATCCAATAGAACTCGGTGATTCAGGACTTGAATTCTTTAATAAGCATTTTGACTGAAGAATCTCAAGGACAGCCTGGATTTTTGATGAACTGTAATCGTCCTGTAAAATCACTGACTTTCCAAAGAACTGGGGATGCGAGGAACTACTATTAAGATCACCTGCAAGACAGCCCCTAAGAGTAGCTTTAGAAAAAACTATATCATCACCAAGTTGTTCTCTACATTCAGGTGCAGGGCACATATTATCATCGCCAGTCAGATGTTCTGACACACATTGATAGCAGAAAACATGACCGCACAAGGTAACAACAGGTTCATCAGGTGTATCCTGGAAAAAGAAAAGCACATTAAGCATTATACTAGTCATACAGATTCCTTCTAAATGATAAACTTTTTCAGCTCGCTAGCCAGATACTATGAGAATTGGAATTGAAAAATATTTCACATCTAATGCCTATACCAAAGAGGACTAAAATGAAAAAAGGTCATAAATGAGTAGCGAAAAAAATCTTCCAGAAAGCCACACTACTCATTTGACAATTTAGAAGTTGTGTTAACCTTTCAATGTTAAACACATTGAAATGCATTTGTCACCTTTGGCCTTAATATATTAAAAAATATCATGAGAGGGAGCTTTGCTTATATTCCTCAAAATACCATCATATGTAAAAATTAAAGCTAAGTCATTGCTACTGTAACAACATTCAGAAGTGCAATAGAGCCATATTCAGATAAAATATTATGTTCAAGAAAAACTCACTTGGCAGACAAGACAGATGGCAAAGGAAGTTTCCAAGGAGTTCAGTAGATTAATCAGCAATTCTCTAGGAAGTGTCTTGGCCATTTCTACAGAAACTTGTCCAACAGGGTTAGAGTTTTCAACAGAGTCAGAGTTTCGAATGGAATCATTGTTGAATCCTTTGACAAGAAGCGGGTGATCACAAGCCTGACGTAGGCGCAAAAGCATCAACAGAATATTTGCATAATTTTGGTTCAGTGTGCCTGCAGCTGCATATTCCTGTAGGAAATATGTATTAAAAGATGTGTAACTATCAGATGATAGAGAATTCCATAACTGAAGCATGAAGCCAGACTGACAAGAACATGAAATTAGAGTAAATGAATTATGACCAAGGTATCGTAAATGATATGTTCGCAAAACACCAACAGAATTTGCATGCTCGTAAATGACAGCAAAAACACAATTTTCACCAACATATATGAATTAAATCTTTAAATTACAAAATTAATCCTAGACTCTAGTAAAGTGTAATATTAAGCAATCACATTTCTACCAGCTGAAGAATCACTATGATTTTGTACAGCAAAAATATGTTGTGGAGCAATTTGCAGATTCTTCAAAATGAACTAGTAACCACAAAAATAAAAAAAGAATCATTTATGGGAGGTGGAGCTTCCTTGTTGAAGCTGAAAATAATTACTAGAATCATTCAATTATCATTTCCCAAACTATATTATTTTGTGCAGAAATAGAACATAATAATTTTTGAAGTATCGACATTCAAACTTCATAGTTTAGATATGGACCAAGCAGGCATTCAAAAGAAGGCTTTGACTTGAAAAAAGTAAAAGGTGGAATATGCTTCCAATTGCAAATAAAAACAGAATGATAAGTCCACTAGAAATAGCACACCGGTCATGCACGTTTCAAACAAGTGACTAGAAAGCGGGAACAAATAAGCAGAATAAAAGGGGAACTTATCGAAAACAATATATATGCAGAATGAAAGGGAAACCTTAAATAGAGAACGTGAATCAGCTTCTAGCTGGTTATAGAAAGCCCGCTCCTCAGCTGAAAACTCTACTTTGGACATGTGAATTGACTTTGGCGGCAACTTGATTATCGGCTCCCCGTCAATCAACGTTGCTAGATAGAAAATAATCAAATCAGCCAAAACAGCAGTAATGATACAAAGCTTAAATTCAACTAAAGCACACCTATATTAGATACTACAGTTACTGATGATTGTCATAACCAAAAGTTATAATACCATTTGTGTATAACAAGGATGGATCTACAAATTGAGGGGATGTAGGGACCTAAATTGCAATACCATGAGAATATATGGAGTATTCTTAGAGTTTGTTAGGTCAAACTGCAAATTACGAAATTTCTTCTAATACACCAAAATCCTGCCTCCTAAATATTGTTAGAAAAGATTTTTTAAAATTTTTCAAGGAAAAAAAAAACAAAGAGAAGGCAACCACCTTTTGTGCGACGCAACATTACTACCTTCAAAACAGCTTGCAGCTTCTTGTAACCTTTTACATAATCTCTAGCTATTGGAACTTTAATCCCATAGCAAAATGATTTATATACATCGTATGGTTCATGTCTCAGGAACCTGAAGTAGCTATATAAATCATCAACAGCATTTTGTATAGGTGTTCCAGATAAGCACCATCTTCGCTTGGCTCGAAGACCGCAGCACGCTCTAGCAACTTGTGTTCGATGATTTTTTATTGTTTGAGCTTCATCTAGTATCACCCTTAACCAATGTACTCTAGCAAGGGCACCAGCACTAGAATCAACAAGGGAGCCATCAATTCCTTTCCTACCCTTTTTCCCCTTATTACCAACATTAGCTGTTTTCTTCCTCTTAAAGTCAGAAGACAATCCATATTTCTCCCCAATTTTTTCATCAATTTCATCATCATCAACAATAGCTTGTTTAGGAACTTCATTAGTGACAAGCGAATATGTTGTAAGAACGACATCATACTTGGCAAGTTCTGAAGGATCCTTGGTCCTGCTACCCCCATGATATATGAGGACAGAAAGTTTAGATTTCTCTGAAACTTTGTCATCCAGCTCCCTGGCCCACTGTCGAAGAACACTCGCTGGACACACAACCAATGTCCCTGCTGGTAACCTCTGTCTGCTGAATGCACTGGTTGAAGTACTCACTTTTGAGATTGACTTGGTATCATCAGATTCTCTATTTTGGCTTACTTTGTCTGACCCACCAGTACCATTATCATCATCATCATCATCATCCAAATTCAGAGCTACAAATTCACGTTTTTTTGGATCTTCTGGTTTTGATTTGGACTCTAAAGACTTCTGCACTTGTATAAGAGCAATCATTGAGATTGTTTTACCGAGGCCCTGTAGGATCAAGCCATGATCAATCTTAGCAGAAAACTTAGCCTATAAAATACGCATTGAAGGCACACTGATCATATATAAATAAATAATAATAGTGAAATTTAAACAAGTAACCTGATCATCAGCCAATATTCCACCTGAACATAACCTAGTTCTTGTTTCTCTTTGAAGCATCCAATGTAATGCAATCTTCTGCAAAATTCAATGATTAAATAACCCTGCGACATGGCAGGGAAAAAAAGAAGAAGGAAATAACCATTGTAACCACATAAAACAGCTAATCATCCATAATATGTAAATATATGTGTATATAAATATGACCTGATGTCTGAAAAGAGAAACAGACAAAAGACCATCGGGAAGTTCAGCTTCAATTTTTGGTTGGCTGAGGTCCTGCACGAAACATAAGCCCTTCATATATAAACTCTCTAAGCACATCAAATATGAAACCATTTAGAAACTAGCAAAATAAAGAAGACAACAAAATATTACTGTTTACACAAATCAGTGAATCGCATTAAGAAAGAGACAAGGAAAAACAACAAGAAAAGAAACCCATCGACAAATTCATACTCCATAAGTTTAGCATAAGAAAGTTCATTAAATTCACAATAGAAAATTACCACAGTCCAGCAGGTTTGTTGTAAACTTAATAACCATAGAGTTTGTAATTTGCACACGCGCAAAAGAAAAAGACATTCATAATAAGGCCAAAGCTTCCTTTCGTCAAAATAACAGCACCCCAGTCTAAGATGCAAGAATTAATGTGCAGTGGACCATCAACAGTTAAATCATGATATGAATGAGGCAAGTCTCAGATCAAACAAGAAATACCTCCAGTGCTGCTTGATAAACCATTCTTTCATCATTTATAGGAACTCTTTCTTCACTTACTCCAGCTCGATATACAGGATTTTCAGGCCCAGAAAACTGAGAAAAATTAACAGATTTTCCTTGCATAAAAGATGGAGGAAGGACCCTACTAGTATTTCCATACATAGCTCCATCAGTATTGCCCCAGTTATAATGGTCTCTCATATAGCTCTGGCTATTGGAAGAACTAGGTCCAGCCAAATGGTTAGAGTTTCCATAAGCATCAAGAATCTGACTGTTGCTCACAATCTCCACTAAATTGTCTGATTTACTACTTTGTCCAGAGAGTTGAAGAGACGGAGGAAGAGTCCTCTTTAGAGCCTGCTGAGATGTCAGTTTCTCAAAGTCAGTACCTGAACCATTAGAAATTCGAGAATTAACAGTCCGAGGCTGACCAATATTCCCATTCATTGTAAAATTTTCAGAACCATTGCCTAGGGCAATATGTTGAGATGAGGCTTTAGCATTATCATCAGGGTCATGTGTCGGGACTTCTGTTCGTGAATGATTATTTACACCAGAAGAGTTTAAATTAGAAAACTGTGCTTGATTGGAAATCTTTTTAGACTCCCTAGCATCACCTGCATTTTATAAGTATGGTTATATGGGTTAGTGCGAGTCAAACATCAAGCTTTGGAACTTAGACCATATGGTAATTTTTCAAAATACAGACTAACCAGGACTCCTTGAATTAGTACCATTTGTAGCTGCCCATTGGGGAAGGATCCTTGAAGATAAGGCTTTTCTGTCTGCAACATCTTCAGTTTCAAGCTCACTATCAGAAGAACTAATGTCTATTGGATTCATAGCAGCCATTAGAGTAAAAAAAAGTTACTAGTATCCCCTCAATTGAAGCAGAAAGCAGATTCCTCAAAGGAAACCCAACCTGTAGCAAGAAATAGTTAGTGTAGCGAAAGTGCTTTTGGGACACTAACATTTACAGCCCAATCCCACCCCTCAACCCCCTTTCATTAAAAAAAAAACAAATATTTCTGCTAACCAGGATGAGCATAAATCAAAATTAAGCTGCAAATCCACCCATTTTCACTAACAATCTTAAGTTATTGAAATTATTCAAAAACTAGCCATTCAGGGTTGTTGCAGTGGCAAACAACAAGCTATTGGACCAGCACCAATATTTCAGGAAGAAAATTCAATTCTAGTCAGAGAAGCATACCAATGCCAACAGCACAATATGCGAATTCACGAGGAAGGGGGCTACTGCTTTTCACCAAATAAAAAAAACGTGCGTGTGTGTGTTCATCTTCAAATTTCCTTATGATAAACAGAAGGCCAATTCCTTGAACAATTACTATTTTGCACTTTGCAAGTTACAACCTATAGTTCCTAAATCATTTTTCCAGATTCCTCAACAAACTGCCCTCTACTAAAATGGGTATTCTTATCTGATTCTCTAAGCAAATCAAATACTTTAAATCAATCAAAAAACTCATAAAAAAAAGTTCCAATTTCTTTTCAAAATCACACAAGCACCACCACTGCTCCCCCGGCCCCACCAAAAACCAAGCAACAACAACAAATTCCTATCAACCTAAAATCAAACAAACAAAAAAACAAACAAAACATGCAAGTGCAAAAGCCCATAACAAAAGAAAAACTAAGCTAGTAAACAATTCAACTTCATTATTGATTCAAAATCTCAAAACTTAATAAAAACCCATGACACACATTCACATAAAAAACAGACTGACACCAAAAAAATAAATAAATGAAAGCAAATAAAGCAAGTAAATTAAGACTTGATCAAGTAAAATTTTTTTTAAGAAAAGAAAAGAAAACCCTACCTTGGGTTAGGATTCTTCATTATGCAAAAGCTACAGTTGGTGAGACTGCTTCCCACGATTGCGAAGTTTTTGCAAAGCGCGCAAACTGTAGAATCTTAAAGAGACAAAAAAGAAAAAAGAGAGCGCCAACGGCGGCGTTTCGAGGGCGGGGGTCAGTGACAGAGCGTCAAAGTTTAGGATTTTGGCAAATGTTAGCTTTAAAAGTGAATATTTATTGCGTAACCAATATTTTTGGTTTTTAATGGAGGTTACAAAATGGTTTTTGGGTATCTGCAAGAAATGAGATTCACGGTCCTTTTGGTTTTATTATCAATTTTGTATTAAATTAAAATCTGTCTTTTCCTGTATTTCGTTTTCTACACTTAAAATAGGAGAAAAAAACATATTTAATTATATTCTAATTTATGTATTTTTATCCATAGATTGAGCTATTTGTTTCGGTTCGAAAAGTAAAAGAGTTTAAATAAAAATATAAATAGAAAAGGAATTAGGTAAAAAAAAAAGACATATTTAAAAAATAGGTTGCGCCTCGAGTAAGGCTTTTTAGTTCAAACTCGGTGCGGCACAGATACATGTCTAAAGTATAGATACATCGTAGAAAGTATCGATACCCTCCCTAAGATGTCAATACCTTGTAGCAAGTATAGATACATTCTCTATTGTATCAACACTTTAGGTTTTAATATGGGTCGGATTGATCTAGGCTCAGGTTTAGTATTTATATTCTAGATCGAGCTTGGAAAAATGTAAGCCCATTTTTCGGTTCGAGTCAAGCCCAGACTTATCAATTGAGCCTACAAATTTGTTAGGATCTAGCCCGACTCGGCCCATGACACATCTATTAGGAATTGTGTCAATTTAATTAAGGCTTAATCGGCAATTGTTTATTCAATGTTATTCACGGACTTCGTAATTTTTATACGAAGATAAATCTTGAAATTATATATAAATTATAATTCAACGTGCAACTTGATGTAATAGTTTACATGAAAGTTTAATTATTGTTCAATGTATATATAAAAGGCTTAATTCATGATTTAGCATCTGAAGTATACCTATTTTTCACTTTGAAACTAAATTTTTTTTATCCCGATTTGGTACTTAAAGTATCAATTTTCTCTATTTTTGATCCATTTTGTAATGGTCATCAAAGAAAAAATATTATGCCACTTTAGCCAATGGAAAAGTGCCACGTGGCTTGTTTTGACCAGTGAAAAATATATCGTGGCAATTAGATTTATTTAAATAAAAATATATCAAATTTAAATTTAAATTGGAAAAGTATATTATTAAAATTTAAATATTGAAAAACACTTTTGACTTTGATCAACCATTGACCGAGCGTTGACTAGGCATTGATGTGCCACGTGGCGCTATTAGAATATGTCATATGTCCTTTTTATTTTTTTAATATTATATATTGATTAAAATTTTATTAATCAATATAATATATAAAAAATAATTTTTATAAAATTCAAAAATATATAATTATAAATTTTATAAAATTCAAAATAATATATAAAAATTGAAAATTATTATAAAAGTTAAAAATATTTAAATTTCAAGTAATTGAAAAAAAAACCTTGAAATTTAAATACTTTTTAGAATTTTATAAAATTGTTTTTAAACTTTTAAAATATTTTTACAACTTTTACATTTTTTGTATTAATATTATTAATTCCAACTAATTTCTTTTCTAATTATAAAATTTATTTTTACAATTCTTGTATGATTTGTATATTTTTCTAGATTATATTTTTATTTTTTATATATTTATTTCTATTTTATTATTTAAAATGTATATATACATAAAAAAATTACATTAAGCTATCCCATGATGCTTTGTGATGGCTATTGTTCTTTTTAGCTTCTATCAAAAATAGACTAAAAAATATAATAGAGGCATATTTTAGGTAACAAAATGGGATGTGATTGATACTTTAGGTACCAAATTGGAACAAAAAAGTTTAGTTGTATTATTTGTAAATTCAATATATGAACAAAAAATAATGCTATATCGATAATTGTGTTAATAATTTGTGAGAATTTGATCAAATCAAAATTTCATGTATAAAATTATACAAAATCAAAATTCTTATATAAAATTGTACATTAAACTAAAACTCATTTGTAATTTTGAGATTTATCTCTTTTTATGCTGAAAAAGTTCTAATGTAATCAATCAATTATACTTTTATAAAATGTTGATGATAAGCTATAAAAGTAGTATATTTTAATCATATTCTTAATGCGTTTTGGATGATTAATTATGCAAATTAGTCTATAAATACCAATTAGAAGAGGATCTAAATTGGCAATTAGAGAAGATAGAATAAAACACTCAAAGAACGTCATCGGAATCAAATTGGAAGCGGATCTCCCTCCATATCGAAGATATCCAATTAATTTCTTTCGAAGTTTATGAACTAAATTCCTTAGATACCTAGGGACGATGAAACCTATGATGAATCTTATTATTTAATTTATGTTTTTTACGCGATAAATACTTGATTATTGTTCTCAATTATATATGCTTATTTCGTGTTTTAATATTTTTGGGATATTAATTAATGTTTAATGTGCTTATTTAAGAGTAGATCTTGTAACGCCCCTAATCCAAATCCGTCACCGAATAGAGTTACGGAGCATTACCGGAGTTACCGATTCATTTATCAGATATTTCATTAATCCGATATCTTTTCATTTCCACTTTTAAGTCTCGTATTCAAGTCATCCGGATATTTATAAAGAAATTTGATCCTCGTTTTCATTTATTTCATGTTATAATACATTCAACTAATGCTCTAAACAAAATTATCATTTTACCCCTAAACTTTTAATTAATGACGATTTCATCCTTAGGTTAAAATAAAATAAAATTATTGCAATTTAATCCTTATTTCCAGCCGTTGTTCTCACACAAATTGATAACAAACTATGAATTCTATAAAATGTCAGAATTTTCCATAATTTCAACACTTTTCAATTTAATCCTTAAAACATGTTTTTCCCTGATCTTGAGCTAAATTAATAATTTCATTCAATTTTGTAATTTAAATAATAAAATAATCCATTTCATGCAAATTGGTCATTTCTAACATTTTTTAACAAAATTGCCCATAAAATTTTACTTTTATTCAACTTAGTCCATGAGCCTAAAACATACAAATTAGCCATGCTAGCTGAATATTCATACATATTTTCCTCCTCCACCTCTCCATTTCACATCCTTAATTTATATAACATGCAACAAGTAACATTATCAATAATTTCACTATTTACTTATGTATATTCAAAACTGTCCATTTGCGTCATAGTCACTAAATTATTTATATCTTAAGATACAGAACTCAAATTAAGATCCGCTAATTTTCCTGAAACTAGACTTACTTATCTTATTACCATAAAATTTTCAGAATTTTGGTTTAGCCAATAAGTACAGTTTATTCTTTAAAGTTGCCCTGTTCTGCTGTCGACAGTTCCGACCCTTCTTCACTAAGAATTAATTATCTCATCGCATTGAGATTTGGATGATGTTCCCGCTTATTTCTATTGAAAATAGACTATTTAAGGATTTTAAACATATAAATTTAATCCCTTAATTATTTTTCCCCAATTTTTTATGATTTTCCAAAGTCAGAACAGGGGAACCCGAAATCATTCTGACATTGTCTCACAAAACTTATTATATCTCATGATTTATAATTCCATTGCTTACACCGTTTCTTCTATAAGAAACTAGACTCAATAAGATTTAATTTCATATTTTATTCATTCTATAAATATATTTCTACAATTTTTGGAGATTTTTCAAAGTTAGACTATTGCTGCTGTCCAAAACTGTTTTAGTGCAAAATGTTGATTTTCATTTTGCCCCAAATTTCACAATTCATACAATTCAGTCCTTACTTAATTAACCCCTCAATTAAACTGATTTTATCAATTAATACTTTTCCTAGACATTATAAGTTGTTTCATAACTATTGAAATTCAGAATTTCCACATAAAACTCTAACTTCAAACTCTTTTACAATTTAGGTCCCAAACATTCACTTTCTATTCAATTCTTTCAATAAAATTAGCATATAAACAATTTAAAGCTCTAATTCTATGTCAAATCATCATATACTTCCAGCACATATTCATAGAAACTTTCAATTTCTTTCATAGAATCAAGAACTAATGAATTCAACAAATGGACCTAGTTGTAAAAGTCACAAAAACACAAAAATTTCAAGAAATAATCAAGAATTGAACTTACTTGCAGTAAAAATATGAAAAACCAGCTTAAGGGAACTCTTCCATGGTGTTTTTGCTGATGAGAATGCAGAAAAATAAAGAGAAATCTAGATAATTCCACTTTAGTCCTTTTTGTTCAATTAGCTATCAGTACTTTAAAATTTCTTGACGAAACTTTAATACTAACTTATTAACACTCCATAAATATTTATAAAAATATTTATGGCTCGATTTAAAATTCCAGAGGTCTCGATACCTCGTTTTCAATTCTAATTATTTTAATATATATATATATATTTTTTTGTACATTTCACTATTTCAAAATTTTTCCTAACTTCACATTTAACTTATACTCACTAAATTAATAATATTTCCTACTCATTTGTCGGATTTAGTGATCTCGAATCACTGTTCCGACACCACTGAAAATTAGGTTGTTACAGATCTAGCATAATTGAGTAGAATTGCATGCAATTCTAGAAATAGGACGACATAAATCTATCAGATTAAAGTCAAATCTAACAGGATAATTCATAAATCGAGTTAATGCGACGATAGGGGTTTTAATTAGAAAGAGATTTCAATTAATCAACCTAGAGTTAGTTGTTTTAATCAGAAAGATATTTCAATTAATCAACCTAGAGTTAATTGTTCTTACTCTCAAATGAGATATTAACATAATTTAGGGATTTTTATGGATTAAGGCACAAGTGAATAAATCGTTTAATTTAGATTCATAATAATAGGTGAAATCTAGGTGGATTCGTTCCTAGGTATTGTCTATCTCAGTTTCTGTTGCATTATTAGATAAATTAGTTTAGTAATTTTAGATTAAAGCACATCACCCCAAATTATCGACTAAATGATAAGAAGAAGGTAATTACTAATACTTTTAGTCCTCATGGATACGTTATTCTTTACTCACCGTAGCTATACTATTATTCGATAGGTGCGCTTATCTTTGTCGTATTTATAGTTAGTTGAATGACCATTAGTTGATTTTAGTTATAGTTATAGTTATTATATTGTATCTATACTATTGTTAAGCCCCTGAATGAATTTGTGTCACGAGTCAATTAAGCATCAACTTAATAAGAAATTTATTAAAATATATTTTTGTAATTAAATTAAGTTGTATTATTCGATGGTACTTTAGTCTTTTTATTTTCTAATGAAAACCGACAAAAACAACATATAATGAGATTTCAACCAATGTTGTTTAAATCAATAAAATATAATATTCTACTAAATCAAAGCTTTATTTTAATATAATGTTTACATTTTGTTATGCATACTTCATTACATTCATCAATTGTATATATTAATAATGTTGTTAATTGAATTAATGTCATAAGTCAACTTAGTATTAACTCAATATTGATGACAACACCTGTGGGTGGAGCCAAAGGGGCTGATAGGGGCCCCGACCCCTTTAAAATGAAAAAATTTTCATTTAGGCCACTTTATAATTTATATAATTTTAATTTGGTAATGGTAAAATTACACTTTGGCCCATCAAAATGATACAAATTTGATTCAACCCTTTAAAATTATAAATATTTAGGCTATTAAAATGATAAAATTACATTTTATTACCATAAAATATATAATTTAATTCCGCCTCTAAAAACATTTCTAGCTTCCCCTGAAAAATCATGTCTTGTTTTTTAATTTAATATTGTACATATTGCATGTGTTATTATTAATTAATTGCAATCTTACATTTTAATTGTTTATTATATGTTATATTCAAGTGCACACTTATATTCTAAATACATTGTGTCCACACATATGAGCACATCATAAGAATGCTAGTTAATTTTATTTAGAATTAAGTGGTAAAAATAATATTCAAGATGTGAGTACTTTATAATATATGTTTTTTATATATATTTAATGTGTTTAACTAAATGGGTCTCACAAGTCAACTTCGGTCAAGAACTTTATTTTTAAATAATACTATGATATATTCATCCTTTATTATTTTTATATGAATGTTTAAATAAAACAATTAAAATATTTAAAGTTTGAGCTCAATAAAATTTATTTGTAAATATTTTACTATTCTACCGATAACTCAATTATTAAATAATTTTTTATAAATTTAATTTTAGTATTAAGATTTTCTTTTAATCATGTGGTTGTAATAAAATAGTTTTTACTACGTATTTTATAATTCAAAATATAATATATATACATTTATAGTTGAGTGGATTTGGGGTATAAATGAGATACTGGTATTCACAAGCTATTCAAGTTCGAATTGAAAATAAATTCAAACCTGATTTGGTAATTAATTGAGTTGAGCTTGAGCAACTTGTACTATCGTTTGAGTCGAATTCAAGCTTAGTAATACTTGGCTCGAACAACTCCTGAGCCTTATCAAGCTTTTCATATTTTTATATTATTAAGTTATATTATTGCCTGTAATATATTTCATTAACCCTAAGCTTAATTAATGAGTCGAGCTCAAGCTCGATCTTAAACCTGAGCTTGAGTACAAAAACAGGTAAACGAGCTTAATCGAACTCAAGCTTGAGTGGCTTGATTATATCTCGAGCCGAGCTCAAGTATAAAAACAAATGTTCGATTGAGCTTGAGCAAAATATTGAGCTTTGAATTTCTAGTCGAGCTCAAGTAAAAAAACATTCCATGCAACAAACAAACAAACAAAAAAATTGAAAATAGAAAGAAAAAAACATGGAAAAAAGAAGAAGAGAAAATTAGCCATTTGACTAAGGTGGATTTCGAGAGGTTATAGGTAGTACTATGAAGATCCCAATAATGAGGAAATGGAGAAGGATGAAAGGAACAACATAATTCAAATTTAGGTTGATTCAAACTAATGATATATGAGATCAAAAGTTGAAAATTTTAAATATTTAACTTGAGATTTTGAAAATTTATGAGAGTTTTTTTAGAAATTTAAACTATTGAATCACTGGAAGAGGTTGAAAGCAGTCTGTAGGTGATTTTGAAAGGTGATCAATGTTGTGGTTCTAACGCCGTGTTTTTGAATTTTAAACTTGTGGATCTAGATCTCTTGAGAAAAAAAAATTTAAAAAAATTAAAGATAAAATAAAACAAATTATTGTTAATTCTTTAAGAAAGAAGAATTTTGTTATTTGGAAAGGTTTTTGGTGTGGGAAAGAAATTCATAAAAAAATAATTCTTTTAAAATATTTTACTTTTATCACTTTTTATATTTAATAAAAATAAACGAAATTTAAATAAACATGACATGTAATTACACATCAACATACACATGATGATAAGGAAATGATTGCATGACACAAAAACGTCACATCATCCTGTATCCTTTACCAATTATTAAATGTCATTTCAACATCTTTTTTCATGTCATTGACACATCATTTTAGTAATTTTTTAACTTGAGAATAAACCTTAAATCTTAAATCCTAAATCTTAGACCTTAAACATTGGATTCTTTACCCTAAAACCTTGGACCTTAAAACTTTAGACCTTAAACCTTGACCCTAAACCTTAGGTCTAATATTCAAGGTTCAATGTTTAGGGTTCAAGGTCAAACGTCCATGATTCAAGTTAAAAAAATTATCAAAATGATGTGTCATTGACATAAAAAAACATTGAAATGACATTAAATAATTATTAAGAAGAGATGCAGGATGATGTGGTGTCTTTGTTTGTACAATATTTTTTTAATGATGATTTTGTTAACTTTTAGGTTTAATGTTTCCACGTAGAGATACATCAAAATAAAATTTAAGTACTAAAATGTAACAAGCTACAAAGTTGGAGGGCTAAAAATTACATTAAACTAACTACGAGAGAAAAAACAAACCGTGAAAAAACGCGCGTTTTTAAAAGTGGCGCTAAAACACCCCCATATTAATTTATTTTAATTAAATTTGTTTCCCTTCAAAAGGTGCACTGTGCTTCGAACTCTGCCACTGCTACCGCCTCTCATGTCTGCGCCAAAGACGGCGGTCCTTTTCCCAAATGCTAATTTCATTATCTCTCAATTTAGACTTTTAAACTGATTCCCGATTGAATTATTTTCAGAACCTAAACCCTAAATCCAACCATCATTAATCTTTCAATAACCTTCATCACTTTTAAAAAAATTACTACTAGATCAATCGTTTTTGCCCCTTTAGTTTTGTTTAATTAATGGGCTGTTTAATCACGATGCTCAAGTTATTGAGAAGCCTGCTGAGGAGAAGAAAACAATCTTGCAGAATGGTAATTTTTACTTTCACAGATTTTCTTTTGCTTGCTTCCTTTTTGAAGCTTTCATCTAAATAGCCAAATTGAGATTTTTTATAGTAGTTATTAAGCATTTGAGATGAAATTTAGGTTGCAAAGGAAGGTGATGAGAAACGGAGTAGTCTATGTCAGAATTAAGTTCTACATATTCATTTGATTTAATTTTAGACATCAAACTACTGGTTTAGTATCAAAATGATTTGCAATGCTTGAGTTCCAAAGTTGGCATCAATGTGCCAAAAAAAAGTTTATTTATCTTATCTTATTATTAATAAGAATTAATTGATTAATGGTTTATAACAATGGGTTAGATCTAATTTTTGTTTAAATCAGGAAAATACGTCTTACATTGGTAAACTTGCTGAACACAGGGCAGAGAGCTATGTTACTTGCACTGAGATGCCAGTGTCCACTACATATATGTCTCCTACACGGTATAGTTAGATTTTTTATTTCTATATATTCAGTTCTTTGGAAGTTATATCCTCATATTCATGTGTCAGATGAGTGTTGGACATGGATGTTTCAGAAAGAATGAAGGATCCGAGCAGCATAGCTGGCGAAGTATGACTGTATGAGTAGGATTTAAAGGAGGCAAAGAATGCTGACAGAATGAAAATGAAAAGTAACACTTCATTCACCTTGTTCTTGAACGTTAAACATTTGATTGAGCTAGTGGTCCCTTGGTTTTTTCTCTTTGTCATTTGCTGAAAATGATTTAACTTGTTTCAAGGTTCACGGGAAAGAAACATTTGCTGCTGAAAAGCCAGCACAAGGTGCAAGCATCGTACACAAATATATATTCTACATTGGTATATTTAATTTAACTTTTTTCAAGTTTTTCATGTATTTTGAAGATCATATCCTTGTATCCATGGACGTGAATGCTTCAAGAAAAGTAAAGACTTGGGGTAACATAGGTCCCCCCCATCCTACCCTCAGGATTTTCTTGTCACTTTGTGGGGCTACAGTAAATTTTTGAATCTCCTTTTTGAGGTAATGGATTCTAGTAATTGTCTGGATATGTTGAGAATCATCTTGTTTTCTCATTAGAATCATCTTGACAATGATAATTAAAAAAATAATCTTTAAAGCCTTTGAGTTGGCCCCTTAAATTTTCTTGTGTCTGGATTTTTTGAAAAGTAAAGGTTCTTGCAAGCTTAGAGTAAATGCTAAAATGTGCATCAATGCTGCATATTGAAACAGTGTATGTTCCATAATGGTAATATTTAATGAAATTGAGCTAGTAAATTACTAATGGAGAAAAAAAAAAAAAAGAAGAAAAGAACTACCACTTTAAAACAAGGCTCTCTCTTTCTAGCATGTGAGGATGCTAATTAGGCCATGAATGTATCTACTTTTTGGCAAATTAGTCAGACACTCACTGGACCATCTCTTGTTTCTTTCCCTTGCAAGGTTGCAATGGTTTGCCACATAAACAGAGATTATAAGCATAGGTAGAGGCAGGGAAGATGTTATAAGGTCTCCCTTGTGGAATCTCCCCACATAGTCTGTTTGCTCTGAAGTTTGCATGTCTCAAAGAATGGATGCCCAATAAGCTAGTTGGGATTTTCCCAGTGAGCCTGTTGATAGACAGGTCAAGCCATTGAAGTTTCACCACTTGTCCTAAACTTGCTGGAATGGTGCCAGTTATCTGGTTCCTTGAAATATCTAGTCTTTCAAGTTCAATGAGATTTGAGATTGAACTGGGGATTTGGCCTGCAATCTTGTTGCTTCCTATATTCAGCACCTTCAAACTCAAGCCTTCAGTGAATTCTGGTATTGTGCCTGAAATGAGATTGTTCGACACATCTATAACCTCCAAGAAGCTGCTTGTTCTGTTGTTCAAAATGCTCGAGAGAGACCCGAATACTTGATTCGAATGTAGATCAATGGAGGAAATCCCATCTGGCACTTTGAGTTCAGAAAGATCAAACTTCAGTTGGTTATTTGAAAGCTTGAGCTTTTGCAGACTTGTCATATTTGTGAAGTGAGTGGAAATGGTCCCCGTAAGTAAGTTACTTGACAGGTCTATAGAGCTCAATGAATCTGGTCTGAACTTTGGGAAGGCTCCTCTCAGTTTACAACTAGCTAGATTCACATCTGAAAGTTGTCTGTCCATGATCCAGTTAGGAACTGTCCCTAAACTAAGGTTGTTGAAGGATAGGTCTATTGACAAAAGTGAAGGAACACCCTTACTAGAAATAGCTGGTAAAGGATTTGAGAACCCATTTCTAGATAAATTAAGGGACCAAAGTTTTTGTAACCTTGAAATAGATGCTGGAATAGGACCTATTAACTTGTTATGACTCAATGAAAGGCTAGTGAGAGATTTAAGGTTTCCAACCTGCTCAGGGATACTCCCTGTGAGCTGGTTATGACTCAATGACAGGTCTGACAGAGTGACCAACTTGAACAATGAAACAGGTAGGTGCCCTGATAATTGATTATTGGACAGGTCAATGAAAGTAATGTTATGAAACTGTCCTAAAATTTCAGGGACAAAACCAGACAACAAGTTGAAACTGAGATCAAAAGACTGTAAATGGACAAGGTTCTTGAAACTAGAAGGGATTGAACCTGTCAAAGAGTTCCTCCCTAAATTCAACATCACAAGGTTTCTCAAATTCCCTAAACTTAGAGGAACTACCCCATTGAAATGGTTACCAGCCAATGAAAGTGTTTGAAGAAAAGATAAACGACCTAAACCTGAAGGTATGTTCCCTTGAAGACTATTGTCTTCCAACACCAATTGCTTGAGCCGACTCAGATTGGACAAACTCTCAGGGATTGGACCTGTAATAAACTTCATACCACTGATGACCAACACTTCTAAGAACTGTAAGCTTCCTAAGGAAGAAGACAAAGTACCCTTCATGTAAAGGGTACTATCCCTTTCTGGTCTTTGAAGTGCTAATTTATTAACTCTCCCTGTTGGATTACATCCAACACCTTCCCAATCTCCTCCACAACAATCCTTTCCGACCCATGAAGAAAGACTATCCGTACTGTCTTTCAATATTTTGGCTTTGAAACCGAGAAGTGCAGCCCTATCAGCCTCTGAACAGATTGTTTGAGCTAATGGCAATGGAAACACTTGAAGCATTGAACAAACAAGAAGAAGGTTTAACACCCATTTCAAAAGCTGCATTTTGGGAAATGGGTATTGATTGGATCAGTGAGATTGGTTGAAAAATTTATAGGGTTTTTCCCTACTGGTGTTGGGATCTGATACGAAGGAAACCTTCGAATGGGAAAAAAAGGAATTATATACTATCATGAAAAAGAAAGAAAGAAGAAAGGTTTTAAGAAAGCAGAGGTAGCAGACACGGTTTTATTTCTTTCCTTCACGTAGAGAGGAAGGTATAATGATGAAAAACAAAGCATAAAAAGATTCAAAAAAAACTGAAATGTGAATTATTAACTTGCCTCGCCCTCTGCCAGTCTCTGGGACAGTGTCCCCCCTCATTTATACTAGTACTAACAAAAATAAGAAAATATTATATATATAAAGATTTTGTTGGAGGAGTTGAGTTTTAGTTTGATTAGTATGAGTATTTTTATTAATTAAAGAATAAATGAGTTTGAGTGTGTAATTGTTTACCACTCGAGCCAACAAATGTTGATAAAATTTATTTTATTTGTCAAAGTATATAGAAAAAGAAAATATAATTTATATTACAAATTTTATTACACGTGTGAGTTTATAAATAACATATAATAAAATAACATATATGTAATATTTACGAAATTAAAATGAAACAATAATGAGACTTTGATTGGATGACAAAGTTGTTTTTGTAATTAATTTTATATAAATATATGATAATATAGAAATACCTTATAATATTATATATTGATTGTATAAAATATAATTTTTATTAATTTTTTATTGAATTAATGTAGATAAATTGTAATATTAACTTAATCTTAAAACAATAATATAAATATTCATGTATTAATATTGTATTTAATTTTTCATCACGAGTGGGGTTTCAAATTATTTTACATTTTTGTTAAATGAATTTATTATCTTAATTTTGTGGCATGTAAGTCCACAATTCCATGCTGGAATAGTAATATCAATTTGTTGTTTTTCTTTTTGGAAAAAAATCTGCTGCCATTTTCTTCAATGTTTTTACACCATTAATTCTCGTGATAAGGGTACGCTCGTGTCTTCACTTTGTCTTGATTTACCACTAAATATTCAAACAATTAATTACAAGATTCAAATATAGAAGAGGATTATGTTTTAGCTCAATTAGTACGGGTATTTTTGTCAAAGTAAGAATATGTGAGTTCGAGTAGGTTGAAGCGCATTATCTCTTATTATGGTTTGGGGAGTAACTATGGGTAGTACTAAATATTGTGTAAAAAAAATATGTAAAAGGATTTTGCATTTTAAAATAAATATTGTATTTTAATTTTGAGATCTTGAGTCCTTATAAACATATTAAAAAAAATTGCCCCCTTCATCAAAATTTATTATTAACTTTTGTTGAAATATTTAAAGTTGTTACGTGTTAAGAGAAGTGTCCACTTCCTCAACCATTGTGTTGGAAGATTAGTATTTTATTGAATCACATCTTTACATCTTTGGGTTGAGCTGAGATCGTGGAATAAATCAAACCCATCAACGAAAAATCATTTCATTTGAAGAAACTTATTTAGAAGACTAGATTGGATTGGATCTTGTGTATCAAATCCCTTGGACAGAAGAAGTTGGATCATATTGAAACTTTGAAGACTCATCTACCGACAATCTATTTTACCTTGTTTGTTAATATTATATTATAGTTAACTATTTTAGCTATTGTTTAGAAGGGATTATGATTGATCTTCGTTATGTTAACAAGTCTTGAAATCCTTGTTTGTTTGAGAGACTTGTATAGGTTAATGTATTGATTATTGAAAGCACTTATCCGTTGAAGTAAGAAACATTATTCGTGATTGTAAAATTTTCAGGGGAAAATTTAGTAGAAAGTGTAACAACCCAATTTCAATGAAGTTAGAATAGTGGTTTCGTAACCACAAATTCGAGCCAGAAAGATAAAATATTTTAATATTAAGAAATGATTAGT
This sequence comes from Gossypium arboreum, assembly GCF_025698485.1. Classification (NCBI taxonomy): domain Eukaryota; kingdom Viridiplantae; phylum Streptophyta; class Magnoliopsida; order Malvales; family Malvaceae; genus Gossypium; species Gossypium arboreum. Next base: position 116,622,873 of record NC_069073.1, read on the forward strand.
AATGTGGTAGAAAGATTGCATGATAATTTTGATAATAAAATTTTATCAATTGGGTGCTTAATTGTAGAAAGGACTAAATTGAATAAAATGTCAAATTTGAATTCTAGTAGCTATAAGGATTAAATACCTATAGAATTTAAAATCTGAGGTCCTTAAATGGTAATTAGACCATTGATGAAAAATACGTAGATATTTTTGGTGAATCATCCATGGAAAAATTAGAAAAAGTTAAGGACTAAATTGGAAATAGAAAAGTTAATAAGATGATAATTAAATTAAAATGAAATATCATCATTTTATATCATCTTCTTCAACCTAAAATCCATGGAAACCCTAGGAGAGAGAAAACAAGTTTTCCAAGCATAAATTGATCCGGAAGTGCCAAACAAAGAGCTAGATTGAGGAAAAGAAAAGATTTCGGATTAGTAGTTTTAGTTACGAACAAATATCAAGGTAAGTTCGTATAGTTTAAATGAGCATAAAAGTGTGTTATTTTGAATGTTGTATTATATTGAATATGTGGTATGAAATTTGTATGTATGAAATGTATGAAAATTTTAATGGATGGAATGGTATATGATAGAATTTATTCATAAAGGGTAAAATTCCATATGAATATTGAATTTCGATGGATAAATGTGGTTTTCCTGATATAACTGCATGTGTTGCAGAATGGATTTAGTCCGGACGGGTAATTCGAAATGAGCCTTCGAGTATATGTTTCAATTAGTATTTAGCCTGGGCTGGTAATCCTAATTGACTGGATTTAGCCTGGACTGTTAATCTAGAATAAATTGTTTAGGGAATTCTTTGTCATATAAAGGATTTAGTCTGGACTGGTAATCCGACAAAGCCCTTAGAGTATATGTTACAGCTAGAATTTAGCCTGGACTGGTAATTCTGCTGTGTAATATGTGGCTCGAGAGTGTACCTATATGGTACTACTGGACATGAATTGACAAATAATGGAATTGTACATCTCGAGTGTACTACTTGAAATATCCATCGGACATTCAATGATTCAATGGACAAAATATGTATAACATGAGAATTATGAGATGGAATATGAATATGACATGATAAGCTCATCTATGCATATTGGTATATTATGACTAACATGTTGGTTGAGTATGTGTGAATAGGTAAATTACCAAATAAATGGAAAGCATGTTTTGTATGGTTAATATATTGAATATAATGAGAAATCTTAATTTATGTTATATGAGCTTACTAAGCATAATATGCTTATTAGGTTTTATTTTCCGTATTTTATAGTGCCCAAAGCTCGTGAAGGTTATAGGTCGGTCGGAGCAAATCATCACACTATCAATTTGTCCTCTTGGTATAAATGAAAATCTTATTTTATTAATAGCATGTATACGCTAAATAAATCTAATGATGGTATGTAAATGATGAATGAAATTTTAGCCATTGGAATGGCTAATATACTTATGTTTTGAAATATGTCATGGTTGAGTTAATATATTAACTAAAATGATAATTTTGAACATCTAATATTGCAAATTATATAAGTTACATAAAGGTAAGTCATTAAATACAAATATATGATGAAATGTATCTATTTGAAAGATAAAAATTAGCTTGAATTATACTTGTAATTGGATGGAATATACTTGTAAGTGTTCGTGTAGGAAAAATGGAAAATTTGGATGAGAAATGAGGTTAGGAAATGACCTTATTTTGTCTACACGGGTAGACACACGGGCGTGTGTCTAGACCGTGTGTGACACATGGCCTAGTACATGGGCATGTGGTCTGGCCGTGTGGCCCCTGTATTTCAAATTTGCAAAATAGAATGCTCAGAATTGAGCACACGGGCAGAGACACGGGTGTGTGTCTCAGTCGTGTAGACGACACGACCTTGAACATGGGCGTGCGATATGGCCTTGTGAAAACTGCACCTAATTTCAAATTGAATTAATTAACCACATGGCCTAGCACACGGGCGTGTGGCATGGTCGTGTGTGCAAGTCAGAGAGTTACACGGGGTCGAACATAGCCTGCAGCACAAGCGTGTCCCTTGGACCACACGGGCATGTGAACCTTGTGACTTGGAATTTTTTTTAAAATTTCGCGAAAAATTTTTAGAAGTTCCGATTAAGTCCCGACTTGTTTCTGAAGCTTGTATTGGGCCTTGAGGGTCCATTTAAGGGACATTTCGAATAATCTTGATGAATGAGTAGTAATTTGCATGATTTATTTGTATATGCTCCTGTATGTTCCGGTAATGCTCCGTAACCTTGTTCTGACGACGAATATGGGTTAGGGGTGTTACAGAGAGAGATTTAGTCTTTGAGATACAAGTGTGATGATTCTTTATGGGGGTGTGTTAGAGTTAAGATCACTGGCTGTATTTGATTGAAAGATAGTGAATTCTTCTCACTAAGCTAGGCTTCACAAATGTAGGATAACCAAATTATATAAACAAATTTTTTGTTCGTTGTTTATATTGTACTTGTTGCAGTTTTTGCAGAAGTGCCCATTTTCACAGTCACTTCTACTTATACTTTTTACTTCTTGTTTTTCACAATTTATAGACTTTTCTACTTTTCAGGTCAACAAAATTGTTGGCTTGAAAATTATAAAAAACTAGAACAATTTTTTAGAAGTCAATATTCAATTTTTTTAACAATTTGGTCCTTAGTTTTTAAAAAAAATTAAAAGTTTTAAAATTTTCATATTTTCAATAAAAAGACTTAAAATAGAAATTTTAATTTTTAAAAATAAAAATTATGAAAAAATTAAACTCTTTAACATTCAAAATATTAAATAATTTATCTTAAAATTTCAAAAAAAAGTAAAAAACCAAAGTTTAAAAAATGTATTATTTATTCTTTGAATGATAATAAAGTCCTCAAAACTTGAATTTGTTATATCCCTATTCGTATGGAGACACATGACAACCGAAAAGTCATTTAAGTGACAAACTAGCCGGTAACAAATTGGAAGGGGTCAACTGTCCTAATATGTAACACCCCTATACCATGTTCGACTCAAGGAACCTGATATAGGAATATTACATTTGGTGCCAAAGTAATTCTTGGCTAATTACTATTAAATTTAAACATAAAAACGGACAAATAATAAATTTAAATAATTTATATTTAAATCTATTACTACCACTTGGGACATACTTAATTTTTTCTAAGTAAATGCCATTCTATTCAAAATTTTAAAACGTACCCTCTTGTTGCTTGAAGATGTGATGAGATGATGACTCGTAATCTCAACTCTTCAAAATTTCTGTACCTAATCTACGCATGGAAACAAACTGTACGCTGAGTATACACCCAGTGGTATTACTATAATTCAAATACTTAAGGTAAAAACAATATATATACACATTAAGTCTTACCACTATTTTACCTTCAATAAATCATTTATGCATTTAAACTTTAAATTTATTCTAACAATATATATCTTAAATAGCTTTTCTTTATTTTAATTTATATATCTTCTTATTATATCAATATCCATTTTCATGCATTTCATCAATAACCATTTCATAAATTTCATTTCTATATCTCAATTCAATAACTTATTCTCAAGAAAATATTCATTTCTATTCATAATCAATCAATAACAATCAGTTGTTCAAGACTTTAATATAATCATTCAAGAATCATCGTTATTCAAGAACATTAGTGTTTCAATAATTATTTAAACCAACATTTATCAATAAAAATAATTATAATTAATTCATATGATTATATTCAATTAACTCATACACTATTTCATTATTTCTGTTCATCCTATTTTCACTTCTTATTTCGATATCTCAATTTCAATTCATAATTTCAATTTCTCATACTTTCAATAGTTCAACCGATCAAATTCATTCGATTTTCTCATTTCATTTATTTAACTGATTTCAATATCGATAATTCGATATTTAACAATTTCATGAACCTTAAGTTCATGCTTCAAATCTCATGTCTCAATTCAATTCACAATTCAACTCATAATTTCTTTCTCATACTTTTAATAGTACGATTAATCAATTTATTTAAATTTCTCATTTCAGTTATTCACCCTATTAACAAACTCGGACCTTGGCGGATACACGGATCCAACCAAACACACCAGAATGGCACCCAGTGCCTCATCAGATAGTTCGAAGCAAAGTTGACACCCAGTGTCTCATCGGCAGAGCCGAAGCAAAGTGGTACCTAGTACCTCATCGAATCTATCCGAAGTAAAATAGTGACACCCAGTGTCTCATCGACTCGAGGTCGAAGTATCCCTAAACTCTTCCAATCCTATGGCATGCCAACTATATCCGACTTAGCCCGACTAGTTAATAGGGTATTTAATTCACTTTCTCCGTTTCAATTAATATTCACATCAATTCCACTTAAATCACAATTTCACTTTCATTTCAAAAATCCACTTTCAAAATCAAATATAGTTTCCATTCACCAATCAAAATACAATTCAATACTAACACATATTTCTCATTCAATTCAACTTCACTTTAAATCCCAAATTCTCTTTCAATTCAACAATTCAATCATAATCCAATACTAAAATTTATTTAACAACCATTTCAATTATCATTCAATTCCATAACAACACTTACCTCATAATTTACTTACCAAATATATAATTTAATTTAACATTTAATTTCAATAGCCATAAACACTTTTAAATCAATTTCATTCAAATCAATATCATTATTTCAATTACTTTCCTAAATTTATCTACCATGCATTTTAATTAAAATATAACAATTAATAATAAATAGATTTGAATTATAGTGATACAAACCGTGATTTCTCGTTTTACTCCTCGTCTATTTTTTCTCTTCCTTTCTTCGCGAATGCCTCAGTGCAATATTGGATACGAAAAATTAAGATAAATTTCATAATCATTAATACAATATTAATTTTATCTAATAAATTGAATTTCTATTCAATTTTCTACTTTAATTTCAATTTAGTCTTAACTAAATTCACTTACTTTTCTATCTCAATTCATACTTTATTTCTACTCAATTTTCAACCAAATTTAGAGATAACTATCTAATTTCATCATAAAACCCTAATTTTGAAATTCTTGCAATTTAGTGCTTACTATGTAAAACTAATAGCTTCTTTTACAATTTAATTCTTTAATCAATTCTAACTAAAAATTCTATCAATTAAACCCCTAATTTATCATTTTGTTCAACATGAATTATGTTTAAAAACCTAAGAACTTCCAAAACTTCAACTTAATTTCAACAGAACTTTGTTCTAAAACTTATAAGACATCAAAATTAAAAGAAAAGGACTTAATTGACTTACCTATTTAAGTTCCAAACTTTAAAATCCCTATTTCTCCCTTTTCTTTTCTTTTCTTCTTTCCTTTCTCCCTATTTCGAAAGCTTCTGTTTCTTTTCTCCTTTTGTTTCTTTTTTTATTTTACTTTATTTCATATATATATATATTAGTTAATAATATTAATAATAATAATACATTATAATAATAATATAAAATAATAATATTTAATTCATAAATATCTTTTACTTAAATTATAAGAAATTATTTTATTTTATTACAAGTGTATTTATATATATTTTACACATTACCATTAACCATTATATAATTGTCTTCATTTTAATTTATTTTAATAATAATAATAATAATAATAATAATAATAATAATAATTTAATAATTTAATATAAAACTATAATAATAATTATAATAAATATCTATTTAATAACAAATACATATATCACAATTGTACATATAAATATTTTTACATTTGTATATTATCATGACCATCCATTTGTCTTTCTTTTATTTATTTATCATACAAAATATTATAATATAATTATTTAATTAATAAATATCTTTTAACTTAAATTTTAAGTAAATAAATAATTATAATACAAGTGTATATATATACATTATTACACTTGTATCATCTTATCACCATACACTTGTCTTAATTTATTTTATTTCATAATATAATAATATTAATAATAATATTTAAATAAAAACCATTGTCGTAACCATTTTTTTGTAAAACGGTAGTCGACTTGGATTTTAAAAATGAAAATGAAAAAAACTGGAGTCGCCACCAATCTTTTTAGGTGTGATCGGATCACCTTAAGTTAATCATTTTAATAAAAGTTAAGATTTACCTAAACGATAATTTTTGGCCTACGAAAATCGAAAATGGGTTCGAGTCGGTTACGCATACGAGGAAGGATTAGCACCTCGATCGCCCAAAATTGGTACCTAGTTGATTAATTAGTGTCTTAGTATCGAAAATTAAAAAAGTTTGAAAGAATTTTAAAATACGATCCTTCTTTATAAAAGCTCAAGTGTTAAAGACTCTCTCGTCTCAAAATATAAAATGTCACACCCAAGAAGTTAGGACACGACACCTTAAATTTTCGAGAGCGAGCTTGCCTTTTATGAAATCTGTGTATTTCATTAAAAGGGTATTCGATTATTTAGAATAACGAGAGAAGTCGAAACCCAGTAAGTTAGGGCACGTTTTCTCGAATTCTCAAACACCGAATATTGCCTTTATTTCTGAACAAAATTCTTATTTCGAGATGACAAAATATCATACCCGGTAAGTTAGGGCACAACACTTCACATTTTCGAGAATAAGCATTTTTAACTTGTATAATGATTTAAAAAGAATATATTCCGTTATTTAGGTTAAATGAGAAAAGTCGAAACCCAGTAAGTTAGGGCACGATTATCTCGAATTACAAAATACGGAATATCACTTTTATGAAAGGGTTATTTTAATATATATTGAGTAAAAACGTGATTTATAATGAAACATAAATGCTATGGTGTTAATATGTATAATGACACCATGATAGATGTGATAGCGTCAGAAAGCAATTAAAAAAATGAAACAATAGTGAAGCTTAGAAATATGTAAATGTAAACACATATGTGAGGGAAATAAAACAATCGAACACGAACGAATAAATAAATAAATGAATGTAAGAAAAATGGTAAAATAAAATGACAATGGTAATGATAATAATGATAAAAGGTATATACATATATGTATTTAGGTACATACATAATAATAGAAGTAATAAGAAATATATAAGGAAATATATACATACATAATAACAATAATATAATATTAAAGGATACGCATGCGTAGTATATAGAAATGTATACGTAATAAAATTATATAGTATATATATATATTTGTGTATAAAACATAATAAAGGTGAAAATAGGTATAACAAGAATATGGCGTTAAATATATATATACTATGATATTAAAAAATGTGTACATAATATATATATTAGGAATAATAGTAAAATAACCGTCAAGAATAAATAGGTATAGTAATGGTGTATACATATCAGAATAATAACAATGTGACAAAAAATGAACAATATTACGTAAATATATACGTATATTTTAAAAATGAATACTGATAATATTAAAAGTATGTACGTAAAATATATATAATATATAAAAGAAAAATATATGTATATAATGCTTAAAGAATAGGCACAATGCAATGTTAATATAGGTATATATAATGAGGAGTATAATATATAGATATATATATTTTAAAAGAATACATATGAGGTCATCAAATACATTAACCAAAATAATAATATTAAAACAAATTAATAATACTATATGATATATATGTATATAATACTAAGTAATAATAATAATAATAATAATACCATGCTAATAAATAAAATATAATAATGATAGCAATAATAAAATAGAATAGTATGAATAATATTAAGACTAAAATAAAATAATGAGAAAAAGTAAAAAATGGACAAAAGTGAATTAACAATGAAGTTAAGGGGGGAATTTAAAATAAAAAGGACCCAATTGAATGTGCGCACAACACAGAGGGACCGTGGAAGCAATTATTCCTTTTGATCAGAACGCAGCGCACCAGCAGAGACTAAATTGGAAAGTGAAATAAATTATAGGGCCAAATTAAAATACAAGAAAAACCTGATTGAAAATCATAGAAAAAGCGGAAGGACCCCGCGCGCAATTAATCCCTAAGAGCGAAAACACGCGGATCCTGAGTGGAGCGGGTCGAATCGGGTCGGTCGCTTCAAAACGACGCGCTTTTGGGTCTATTCAGGCACCAAAAGCAGTGCCGCTTTTGGTAGGCTATAAAAGCCTAAAAACTTCTAAAAAATTTCATTTTTAGCTGCTAAAGAAAAAAAAGAGGTGAGAGAGAGGGAGAGGGCGATTTCGGCCGGGGCGATCACGTACCGATCATCGGATGCCGTCTTGTTGTTCTACCATCGCATACGGTACGAAAATCGCCTCAGTATATTTTTACCTCTTTTTTGTATTTTTTATATGTCTATAATATATGTGTATTTTTGAGTAAAATAGGTTAAAAAGAAAGAAAATAACGATGATACTAAATGAAATCACCTTGGGCTATTAGATATTGACTCTCTGTTTGGACTGTTTTTTTTGCTTCCGATATTCTTGGATCATTCTTTGCTTTGTGTATTTTTCAAATCTAATGTTATTTCTTATTAAAAAAACGCCGATCCCTACAATGGTTTTGGATTCAGCCTCTTATAGGCATTTTTTACAACTTGCTTCTTTGTTGTCTCTCTCTTTTTCCTTTATTGATGCAGTAAACGGTGGTGGAGCAGAGGCCACTTGCAGGCGCGGTGGTGGAGCAGAGGGAGCACATCTCTGGCGGCTAGGGTTTCTATTTCTTTGGTTTTGGTATTTTTAGGTTACTGTTGGGCTTAGTGGGTTAGTAGATGAGTTTTGGGCTAGGGATTTAGTGGTTTTTGGGCTTAGTTAGGGGTTGGTTTGTAATTGGGGGTTTTGGGTATTGGGCCCAAAATTGGGCTTGTACAACCATAATAATAATTATAATAATAAATTGATAACAAAATCTGAAGATTTTTATACTCATTAAACGCCTCATTCTAAGCAGATAGTCTAATTGCTTATTTAGCCCCTTAAGTTTTTCTTTAATCTATAGTTAAACTTTTACCCTTTATTCAATTTAATCATTTTTCCTAATTTCTCCTAATTAAGTTAAATTCACCTAATTAAATCCTAATTAAACACACTACTAGACTCATAATTATTTCTATTAATTATTTACAAATTCAGTTTATTAAGACGGAGGCCCGATAATGCACTTTTTCGATGGCCGTGAATTTTGGGTCATTACATAACAAGCGCTGACCATCCGATGCCTAAACCCTCAGGCTTCCGTGAGAAACGTTATGTCGTTGGTGCAATTGCTCTATGCCATCAAGTTAGAATGAATGACTGGATCTATCCTATCACAAACATCCACCCCACAAGTTCCATAATGATGGCTTAATGACAAGATCAACATGTTAAGATCATCTTACACGAGACCCTCGCCTATAAATATCCCCAAAAATGATGAAGAAATGATAAACTTTCCTAAGATACCAATCTTACACTCTGCGAACTAACCTTCAGCATCTAGCCGTAATACTCTCTTTTCTTTCACTCTTTGTAACCTTCGACTCTTTGCCTTGACTGGGTGAACCGGTCTCTGTGACAACCAATACTATTTCCTTCATGTCTCTTCCTTCTTGTATAATTGTATTAATAGAGTTATTCATTCAACTCGTATTCACCCAAAATTTGGACAAACCTATTAGAAACAAACAATCTAAAATATTTGATTTCTAAAATAATTTAATTTCATCATGTAATCGTGCAAACCTATTAGAAACAAACAATCTAAAATATTTGCTTTCTAAAATAATTTAATTTCATCATGTAATCGTGCTAACTTAGTTTTAGCTCGGTTGGTATCGACATTGTTACCAATACAGGAGGATGTGGGTTCAACATTCAAACCTATTTTCGTAGTCACTTCTTCTCATATTTTGTTACTTGTTTTTCACAACTTGTAGACTTATAAACTATTTCAGGTCAACAACATTTTTGGCATGAAAATTATAAAAACTAAAATAAATTTTCATATTTTCAATAAAAAACTCCTTAAAATAGAAATTTTAATATTTAAAATTCAAAAACATGAAAAAATTTAAACTCTAAAATTTTAAAATATTAAATAATTATCTTAATTTTTTTTAAAAAATAAAAATAAAAACAAAAGGTTTCAAAATTTTGAAAAAAAAGTGTTTTTGGTGAAAAAGAAAATGAATAACATCAACCACATAAAACAACCATTGTCTTTATCTTCTTTTAAAAAGTCTATTATTTCCTTAGGAGCCTTATTAAGGACTTATAAGCTTGATTTCCAGCTCAAGCTAAGTTTAGCTAGACGATCCGCTACCAAGTTTCGATTTCTTGGAATGTGCTTAATCTTTCACATCCCTTCCGCCCTCATGATGCGCTGAGTCTTTCTAAGCACAGTAATCCGGGAATCTTCCAAATCCAAATCAGTCAAGATTTAGGCGACTTCAAGATTGTCAGTCAAGATAATGACCCCTCTGTAGCCCTTATTTAGCAGAATAAAAACTCTATCAAGGATGTTCTAGACTTCAGCCTTAAACGAAGAGCATACTCCTAAGAAACAAGTGAATCCCACTATCCAATTTCCATCATGATCCCTAACCACACCTCCTGTAGCAGCGTATCCGGAATCTTTAGCCACAGCTCCATTAGTGGATAAAAAAACCCATGTATCATCCAGGTTATTCGTTGAATTCGAGCTGGTATTATTTCTTTTGCAGCCACTAATATGTGATTCGTATTGTCGAGCCCAGTAGCTAGAGACCTTAACCACTTCAGTTGCTGCCTAGGAAATATTCTGAAAGATAAAAAGATTTCTATTCCTTTAGATACTCCAAGCGATCAATCCAAATAAACATGACCAAGTGAGCCAATTACCTTGCAATCTTTCATGAAAATAAAGGTTAAGTAAAAGCCAATCTGAAAATAAAACAGAGAAGAACCTTTGTTTAAGTTGTTCTGGAAGCATAAGCATCTACACATCCTTCACAAAAGGGCAGTCACGAAGAACATGTGCCAAATCCTCAAACTCATGCCCACACAAGGTGTACAAATTACTGTGACCGATTGCCCTTCTTACACGCTCCAAATTAGTAAGAAGTCTTTGCTTAAAAGCTAACCAAAGAAAGACTTTTACTCTCTGTGGTTCCGGATATTTCCAAATAGACTTCCAATACTTATCTCGAGAATTCTAAGTGGCCTCCTTTAAAGTTCAATAATAAGCACTACAAACAGAAAAGGCTTCTAAAGTTGATTGAGCCCAAATCACTCTATTTGAACCAGAATCTGAATGTGGGGAAGGATACTAGTAATCCTACAAATCACATCTTCAAGTAACCAGGCACGAAACAGGTTCAAATTCCAACTCCCACCTGATTTGACTAAACTCCCTAACACAACAGTCTAAATCAAGGTTAGAAAAAGATGGAATTTTTGAGATTAAAGAGCCCATACCTGGAATCCGAGGATCTTTCCAACAACGGGCAGTAGCACCATCTCCAATAAACCCAATTAAATTCTCAAGGAGTAAAGGCCATATCTTAAAAAAAAACCTCTATAAGTGGGAGTATTGGTTCCTGCTAATAGAGTCTAGAAGTTGTTCTTTCCATTCATACTTAGAGCAAAGGATACAAACCTAAAGCGCATTACTCTAGAAACAAGGCTAAAACCAATCTTCATAAGAAATGACTTATTTTGGTCATTCAAATGTCCAAAACCAAGGCCACTCCTAGCCCATGGCTGACATATAGAGTCTTACCCCACTAAAGACATTTTAGGGTGACCATTTGTACAACCCCAAATAAATTGTCTGACCAATTTCTCAATATCTGAGCACATACCTTTCGAAATCATCAAAGACTGCATAAAATAATTAGGAATAGAAAGAAGTACTGATTGCGCCAAGGTAATTCTCCCTGCCATAGATAACTTCCTCGCATCCCAATTCTGTAAAATCCGCCTTACCTTATCAACAACAAACTCAAAGTATTGCTGGTTATCCTTTCGTGAAAAAGAAGAACACTTAAATAAGTGCCAAGATTCTGAACTTCCTAAAATCTGAACATTTGAGTAATTTGATTATGGACATCAACTTCAGTAACCTTGGAAAAGAAGATATTACTCTTCCTCAAACTAATTCTGTGCCCCGAATTCTCACAAAATTGATTAAGAATGGATCTAACAACCATGCTTGATCCAGCTAGGCTTTGCAAAAGATCACCAATGCATCAACAAAAAATAAATGTGAGACTACAAGGTCAGTACGGGATAACCAAATTGGTTCCTATTTTCTGATATCCATTTCAGCCCAAATACTATGCCTCAACCATTCTATGCAAAGAACAAAGAGATAAGGCGATAAAGGACATCCCTGACGGATTCCTTTAACTGATTTAAACTTCTAAGTAGGCACGCCATTCCAAAGGATTTGCATAGAAGAGGAAGATATAACTGACATAATCACTCTTCGTAAAAACACAGAGATTCCAGCCGCATTCAAAGAAGTAGAAATAAAATCCCAACTAACTCTGTCATATGCTTTCTCCAAGTCCAACTTAACAGCCATTCAGTTTTTCTCTTTCAGCTTGCAGCGCATAGAATGAATGTATTCTTGCGCAAGAATGATGTTATCAGATATGTTTCGTCCAGCTATGAAACCAGCTTGTTCCTGAGAGATCAGTTTAGGAAAAATTATCTTAAACCGGTTTGCAATCACTTTCACCACTAACTTATAAAGAACAGAACACAAGTTAATGGGCCGAAATTGGATGAAATCTTTAAGAATCTCTTTTTTGGGTATTAGAATAATCAACGTGTTATTCAAATTTTGCTTAATCGGCCTTCCAGCAAAGGCATCTTTAACCCACTAAAACACATCATCACCAAGGGTATCCCACTAACTTTGGAAGAAATAAGCATGATAACTATCACTACTAGGCATTTTCAGAGGCATCATGTCGAATAACACCCTTTTGATTTCCTCATTTGTGATATTAGCTTCTAAAAAAAAAAGTAATCTCTGAAGAAGGAAGGCTAGAAAACCAAAACTAGGAATGCTTCTTAAGGTATGTAGAGCCTCATCATAAAGCCTTTCAAAGAATTCCACCACCTTAGACTGCAAGATATCTTGATCAGAGCACCATTCCCCATTATTGATATGTAAGGTTGTAATACGGTTGAATTTCCTTCTCTTGATCGTAGACTATAATAAAATTTAGTGTTTCTATCACCTAAGAAAAGCCAGTCACAGCGAGCCTTTTGTCTCCAAAGTAAATCTTCATAATCAAGAACATTTTCCAACTCATCTCGAACTTTCAACTCTTTCTAAGCTAAATGACTAGAGGGGAAGTGATCTAGGGCCTTTTGAATATTGTTCAGCGATCTCATAATGTCACTTACGGGTACCTAGAAAGCCATACACATTCCTGTTCCAAGCTTTAACAAAAGAAGTAAAATTAGTCAAGGAATCAACCATATTACCTGCAAAATTCCACTTCTCTTTGACAAAAGTGGGAAAAGTATAATGTTTCGTCCATCCGGCTAGAAATCTAAAAAGTTTTCCTTTAGGCATGCCAAGATCAGGTCTAGTAGACAGTAAGAGAATCCGATGGTCAGACTTAATATGAGTGAGATGTTGGACTAAACACTGTGGGAACGTTGACATCCATTCGTCATTAGCTAAAGCTCGAACTAATCTGACAAAAGTACCACCTCGTTGCCAAGTGTAAGAGGGTCTGCTATACCTAAATCCCGCAATTCACAAGAATCAATAAAATTACCAAATAATTCACAGCGCTTACTTATGGTAAAGGGACTTCTCTTATCTATAGGTGATAGAATGGCAATGAAATCTCCCATAATTAACCAAAGAAAAGAACGAGTTGGGGAAACAGATTTTAACCCCTCCCAAAGAAACTTTCGTTTTGACCTGTCTGGACTGCCATACACAAAAGAGATAAGAAAAGACTTATTAGGAATAAAATTATCAACATAAAGAAAAATAAATTGGGGATGACTTCTAATAATTTAAATTCGAACAGAATCCTTCCATCCCATCCAGATACCACCTGAAAAACCAACAACTTCAACCTGATGAGAATAATTAAAGCCTAGTTGCTCAATAATAAAATTAGTTTTTTTACCGCTTACTCTCTGTTTTATCGAGCAAACAATATCTGGTCTATATTCCACATATATACCCGAAAGGCTTGAATAAAATTCCTGCTAGCACATCCTTGACAGTTCCATGAAAAAATTTTAAGATTTGGTTCCATAAAAATAATTTAAGTGACAGTTAAGAAAAATAAAATATAACAAATCCCCAAAAAATAAAACTCATAAGGAGCAATACAAACTATAATATTTAGCTTTACTATCCAGAGAGATTAACCCCTTTCTGTTGTTCATCATTTCTGGTAAAATTCCCAAAACCAAAATTGACTTTAGAGAATGCCGATATACTTTCTATTAGTTGTTCCATGGATTTTTCTAGTGAAACACGTAGAGATTCAGAGTTTTTGAAGCGAATATTACTACCATGAAGAATTTTATTATGTTTATTAATAGTACTTCTGCCTCTAATTTTGTTCCCCTTTCCAGAAACGAAAAACCCCTTCGGAACTAAAACCAAAGAGTTATTTATAGAGAGAACACTGTTTTTGTTATTGACATTTTTGTTTCCAGGAAAGATAACTCTGCCAAACGTTTGCCGGAGTCGAGACTACCCACTTCCACCACCACTTTTTTTCTGTCACACCCATTTAATGTTAAGGCTGAACGATATGCTGAAGACTCACCTTCGACATGAAAGACCACCCCGTCGTTGGAATCGTTTGGCACTCCTACCGTCACTAGGGTTCGACTACAACTACCAGGAGCAATAGATTTTTTCTGTGCCACTTCTTCCTGAACATCCTGATCCATCAAATCCCAGGCCTGATTAGCCGAAATGTCCCTTAGGCCCAAACCCATAGTAAGTTCTTTTGAATTTTGTAAGTTCTCATTAGCACCATTTGGGACCAAACTGGAACCTACTTTTGGTCCAACAGTTTCTTTGATGACCGGGCCTAAACCAGTTTTAGAGCTCACCTCCTTAAGCTTGCCCTTATTATTATTTTTATTTAATTCTGTTTGACTGTTATGCTGGGGACCAAAATCTTTTCTGTGCTAATTTCCAATTATAATTTCTCTCCTTTTAGAACTTCTAATGTCAGACAAATCTCCATCATAAATTCCTTTGTTTAAATCCCTATTATTTAGGCCGCTAAAACGAGATCCTTCCTTTTCCCTCTCTTGATTTCCAGTGAATTTCTGAACATTATCTCTAAATTTTCGCCTTGCTTTTCTTTGATCCTTTCTACGATCATCCATGGCCCGTAATTCTCGTCCTTTTTCACCGATCCTTCCACGACCAAATTTTGATTTTCAGGTATCTTTTCAGGCAAGTCAATGTTTTTCTCAACCGTAGGGTCAGGATTTCTAAAGGTACAAAGGTTTTCCACATGATCATACCTCTCACAATGGAAGCATATTGTAGATAAATATTCATATTCTACCTTTTTTGATTGACCATTGATCAAGATTTGGGAAACTAATGGCTTTTCCAAATTAACATAAAACACCATTCTAGCAAAACGTCCCCTTGCCCTACTGTCGGTGTTCATATCTAACTTGACCACTTTTCCAACCAGTTCCCCAATTTCTGTAATAATTTTATGGCTGTACAAATAACTAAGTGAGCAGGAAATTTGATCCACGCCATTACAACACTTGGGTAAGCCTGTGTAGGGTCGAAAGCCAACGTCCAAGGTTGAATAGTCAAATATTGACCAAATATGGTCCACAACCCTTCAGAGAGAGCCTTTTCGCAATCCAGCTTGTTTTGAAATTTGACTAGGAAGTAGCCATTTGCAATATCCATCATGTAAAAAGGTGTTGAGGGTATCCACATGTTGTAAATTTTATTCTGCAAAACCAAAAATCCAATGTTACGACCTAGAAGTTTTAAAATCACAGTATTATCCATACTCTGAATGAGGATTTGGTGAATCATGTCTGAGAAGGTTATAGAAGGCACTATTCACAATAGTTTTCTGAATGTCCCCTTCTAAAGTATTAATAATTTCCTTTTCTTCCGAGCTGTTGAAGACATCCTTTGAAAAGTGGCCGACGAGCTTATCTCTCTAAGAGGTAAGTTGATCTAAGGACAAATTAATCATCATGCCGTTACTCGTCTCCTCCTCTTTATCTATGAATCTAACCTTTTTAGGAATCAACTCCTCCACAATGAATTTTTTAGAACCAGAATTTTCATAGAGAGAAATCATATTTTTGGGGATTTATTCTTTTAATTTAGATACAATATTAAAAATGTGTTATTTACTCCTTCAATGATAGTAAAGTCTTTAAAGTTTGAATTATTCATTCATTTCATATTAACCCAGATTTTGGATAAACCTAATTAGAAACAAATACTTTTAAAATATTTGCTTTCTAAAATAATTCAATTTCATCATGTAATGATGCTGGTTGAGTATTAACTCAGTTTGGATTGACATTGTTTTTAGTGTAGGAGGACGTGGGTTTGAGTATACTAAGGTGTGTTTATCTTCCTATTTAAGAATTGGAGTGGGATTATGGGTAGTTTTAAGCATCATATAAAAAAATCATCATGTAATTGTTATATTATTTATAAGTGTCGCTTGTGAAATAAAAAAAAGTACATAGCCGGTGTACCAAATACTAACCAATTTTTTTTAATATGTTACTATTTGCTCATAAAATACTTGTCAATAGACTTGTTCATGGGCTGGGCTACCCAAGATCAAAAGTTCTTCTAAAATTTGAAAGGGTTTGGACAAAAACATTAGGCTTAGAAAAGGGTTTGGGTAAAAAAGTAAGTCCGTTTAAAATATGGGTCGGGCTTGGCCTTGAACATTCAAGGCCCTAACTTGACCCAACCCGACCCGCTTTTAAGTTTGTAATGTTTTATACTATGTTATTATTATTTTTATATTATGTAACTTATAACACATAAAAATTAAATCTATAGTAATATATAATACTACTATAATATAAATGTTAAAAAATGTTAAGATAGCTAAATATATATTATTTTAATAAATAAAAATATATAAAATAATTAAATATTAATTAAAATAATATAAATATATACTTTAAATTTTTTTAAAAATAATATGAGTCAGTCTAAAATGGGCTTGGGTCTAAAATGGGCTTGGGTTAGCTATTTACAAATATGGGCGGGCTTGGGTAAAATTTTAGGCCCATATTTCAGATTAGACTAGGCTTGGGCAAACATAAAGTGTGTTAATATCATGCCTAGGCCCGACCCGACTTGGCCCACGAACACCTCTACTTGTCAACCCTTTGACCTTACTTGTGGAGTCTAAAATCCCACTGACAATGTACCAAATATTTTCGCATAAAAAATAAAAAATAAAGAAGCTTGATGTCTCAAAATTAAAGTGTAGTGATTAAATTTTAAATTTCAAAAAATTACATCAACTTCTAACATAGTTAAACCTTAATTACAAATATAAAAAAAAAAAAAAACTATTCAATGTGTAACACCCTGAAAATTTCTACAGTAAGATATTATCCTTAATACAGTAAAATAAGGAAATAAAGTGACAAGAAGAGGAAAATTGAATTATGTCACTGGGAAGTATATTATGACATACTGATTCAAGAAATGACTAAATTGTAAAAGTGAGAAAAGTTTTGTGGCCCAAGAGTAAATACTCAAAATTTGAGGGATTAAAGTGTAAATATGAAAAGTTGAAGGACTAATAGTGAAAATATTTTAAGGGTGGAATGATCTAGAAACCAAGAAAATTTGATGAATAAGGACCAAATTGAAAGAATTATGAGGGACTAAATTGTAATTTTACCAAATTAAGTGATGACTCAAGAATGGAATTTTAAAAGATCACAAAAGGCAAAATGGTCAATTGGAAGAGAGAGAAATCTAGAATGTAATGATGATGTTGGTGATATTTTATACTTATTTAATTAGATAATTATTATTTATTTAATATTTTAATAAGATATGTTATTATTTTATTTAGTTTATATATATGTGTGTGTGTGTGAAAAAAAAAACAACACACACACACACCATTCATTATCTTTCCCATGCAAACTAACGTGGGAAGAAGAGAGAAAGAAAGAAAGTTTTACTTTCTTTACAATTTGGTCCTTTCACCAAAAATCTACCATTTTCACCTAGAAATCAAAAGAATATCCATAGCCATCAAGAGAGAAAGATCATAAGAAGACTATGGGGAGCTAGAATATTAAGTTAGATTCAAGAAATAGAAGCTGGAGGAGAGAGAAAATCAAGTTAAATATTAAAATCAATGGAACAAGGTAAGAACATCAAGATTTCAATACATTTTTAAGATTAATATTATTGAAAAAGCATGAAATTGATGTTAATGTAGATTTTTCTTATATATGGTCTTATGTTCTTGATATTTTAGTGAAGTGAAAATAAGAGAAAGTAATGAGAAATAGTGCAGAGAAAGAAAATAAGGGTGTTATAAACATGGTAAATAAACATCTTGCACTAAAACAGTTTTGGATAGCAGCAGTAGGTTAATTTTGAAACATCACCATAAATTGTGGAAATCTAATTAGAGAATGAAAAAAATATGGAATTAAATCTTATTGAGTCTAGTTTCTTATAGAAGAAACGGTGTAAGTAATGGAATCGTGAATTGTGAGATATAATAAATTTAGTGAGACAAGGTCAGAATGATTTGGGTTCCCCTGTTCTGACTTTGAAAAATTATAAAAAATTGGATAAAAATAATTAGGTTCTTAAAGTTATATTTTTAAAATTCTGAATGAGTCTATTTTCAATAGAAACAAACGAGAACATCATCCGAATCTTGTACAATGAGATAATTAATTTTTAGTAAAGAAGGGTCGGAACTGTTAGACAGCAGGATAATGCTGAATTTAAAGAATAAACTGTACTTATTGGCTAAACCAAAAATTCTGAAAATTTTATGGTAAGAAGATACGTAAGTCTAGTTTCATATAAAATTAGCGGATATTAATTTCGAGTTCTTCAGCTTAAGATATAAATAATTTAGTGACTATGACGCAAATGGACAATTTTGAATATACATATAAGTAAATAGTGAAATTATTGATAATGTTACTTATAGCATGTTATATAAATACAGGATATGGAATGGAAAGGAGGAGGAGGAGGAAAATATGTATGAATATTCAGCTAGTATGGTTAATTTGCATGTTTTAGGCTCAGGGACTAAATTGAATAAAAGTAAAATTTTACGAGTAATTTTGTAAAAATATTAGAAATGACCAATTTGCATGAAATGGATTATTTTATTATTTGAAACTGCAAAATTGAATGAAATTATTAATTTAGTTCAAGATTGGGGAAAAACATGTTTTAAGGATTAAATTGAAAAGTGTTGAAATTATGGAAAATTCTGATATTTTATAGAATTCATGGGTTGTTATCAATTTGTATAAGAATAACGGCTGGAAATAAGGATTAAATTGCAAGAATTTTATTTTTTTGAGCCTAAGATGAAATCATCATTAATTAAAAGTTTAAGGATAAAATGGTAATTTTGTTTAGAGCATTAATTGAATGTATTAGAACATGAAATAAATGAAAACGACAATCAAATTTATTATAAAAATCCGGATGACTCGAATACGAGAATTGAACGTGGAAAAAAAAAGATACCGGATTAATGAAATTATAAACATGAACAAACAACGAGGTAAGTTAATGTAACTTGAATTGTATTTTTAAATGCATGAAATATCGATATAATGAATTACCTGATTTATGTTCATGAAGAAATGGCAAGAGAATGATATTTATCATGACATTTAAATATGTGATTATCTTTGATACGTTAATACAAGGAAATTAAGTATATTGAGACGAGTAGTAAATTCAAGTAAAATACGTCGAGAAAAAAATAAGTACGTTTAAGGGACAATATGTTTGATTTTAATTGGTTCCAAATATGAACGTTAAATGAAATAAAATATCTGATAAATAAATCGGTAACTCCAGTAATGCTCCTTAACTCTATTCCGGTGATGGATGGGGGTTAGGGGCGTTACACAATGTCCTTTGCTTTCCTAAAAATTTCAAACCTTCAAATCTATACCTATATTTTTAAAAGGGTATACCGTAAGGGTTATCCAAAAATCGAACTCGAAATTGATATTAATAAAAGACTTGAATATAAATCCTTCATCACTCCACCATGACTATTCAATATCCTTCGGTGAATACAAAATTTACAAATGAAGAAACTTGAACTTAAATCACAAATTTTCACGATCTACTTTTTATCATTACACTGATACCTCATACATCTTTTCTATAAATTAGAGGACAAAACCTTGGTTTCTCCAAAATAATAAAGTTACAATTCCATTCTTCTAGAAACAATAAAATTATAAAATAAAACAACTAGGGGCGTAACTAGGGGGCTGGCAGGGCCCTAGCCCCCTAAAATGATTTTTTTATTTAGGTTTTTTATTTTTTTTTAAATTTTAAATTAGTAAAGGTAAAATTCCACTTTGGCCCTTAAAAATGATAAAAATTTGATTTAACCTTTTAAAAATTATAAAGATATAAACTATTAAAATTGTGGAATTACATTTTTACTATCATAAAAATTACAATTTAATTTCTACCCCCTGAAAAGATTTTCTACCTTCGCCTCTAAATACAACAATAAAATTCATTTTAAACGTCCAAAAAATCTATAATCAAATTTGCCTTCGAAAAACTTTTTCTTCGAATTTTGTATTCATTTGTATAATCAAATCATATGTTAATCTAATTTATTTATATAATAAGTTTTAAAAGATTCTATGTGATAGATTTTGGGTCCGATTTTTTTTAACAATATCATTATAAGTTATGATTAAATTTACTCTTTTTGACACAATGCTTAAAACTACCCATAGCCCATCTCCAACCCATAAATAGGAGGATAATGTGCTTTAGCGTGTTTGAACTCACGTCTTCCTGCATTTGACAACAATACTTATACCAATCAAATTAAAACTCAATTGGCAATTTTGGATCCGATTTGAATTTCTATCTCTTGTGCATAACTATAAATTATTACTTCTTAGGCCTTGTTTAATATTGCTTCAAAAAACACTTTTGGAAGAAAAGCTGTGCTATACGAACTGCTTTTATCTAAAATTTTTCAAAATCACTTTTGAAAAGTACGTTTGAAAGGGAGAAGCTAAATTTAACTTTTCCTCTACCAAAAGCAATTTTGATGCTTAATTACTTTTTCACACCTCTAACAACATTGTATTTTCCTCTTCTTTTTTTTTTCTTTGTGCTTAATTACAAATGTGTTAAAATCATTAATTAAAAATAAAAAATATTTTTAAAATAATAAAATGTGTTAATATTTAATCTAATTACAAATATTTAATGGTTATATTTAATTATTTAAAATATAGTTTATATATTCTAATTAAATTTTATAAATAATTAATATTTATTACTTAAAGATATTTAAAATTTATATTTCATATATTAAAATATTAATAACAAGTTATAATAAATTATTTTTATGTTCTTAATAAAATATAATAATATTAATTAATTTGAACATTATTTAAATACATATTTATTACTTGATAATATCATGTCTAAAATGAATATTTTATTTCTAAAAACATTTTTGACAATAATGATAAATATTCAAATCTTAAATCAAACTTTTAAAAATATTTCTCAAAATTATTTTTTCAAACTATTTTAGAAAAATACTAAACTAACTTTAATATGAAAAATAAAAATAATCACTTTTTGGAGACAAAATATTCACAGCAGAAGCATGTGAAAGTCAGAAATGTTGAAATTCTCACACTAATTTGTCAACCAATCATTCCTCAATTTTTGAATATCTATTTCCTTCAAGTCACATCTTCACACACCACCCATTTTCTTTATATTTTTTTAACGGTTCAAAAAATTCGAGTCGAATCCACCGATTTAAACCGATATTCAATATGATAAGAAAAAAAAATCTCCTAAAAATTCAGCAAAATTTATTTGAAGTTGAAAAAAATTATAAAATTCAGGCTTCGACTTATTCTTAGATACAATGGAGGTCTGGGGCCATGGCCCCCAAAGATTTAAAATTTTTACAATTTAATCTTTTGTAAATATGTTATTATCCTCTCAAAAATATAAGTAGCCCTCTCAAAGTTCAAGATTTTGCAATTTCCCCCATTGCATGTATACTATAGTCCTCCAAAAAATATAAGTAGGTTCTTTTGTATGTTTAAATCGATTGTCATGTTGGAATACTATTTCTTTTGAATCGTTTGTTTATATATTTAAATCGATTGTTATGGTGGAATACTGTCTTTTCTTCTTTTGAATCGATTATTTATATGTTTAAATCAATTGTTATCTTGCAATATTGCTTCTTTTAAATCAATTGTTATGTAGCATGTCTAGTTTTAGCTTGCCCTCTAAGATTAACATTCTGGCTCCGCCACTGCTTAGATATTAAAAAAGAAAAGTAAATTTTGATATTTAATTTTAAAAATTAAACAAAATGTTTTAACTAACACCCAAATGTCTTACAAATTTGAGTTTTGGAATTTTTATTGACAAAATATTAAATTTAATTATTAACGTTACATATTTTTATCATTTTGATTTTTATTCATTTTTGTGCTAAAGTTGACTATTAATCTTTCAAAAAGAGTCAAATCGTTTTTTGTAACGTAAATGTTAACTAAAACATTAATTTTTTTAACGATGTTAGCATTGCAACCTGGTGTTAAAAATATATTAATTTAACTTTTTAAAACATTGATTGTCAAATTTAACTTAAAAGAATAAGAATTAAATTGACAAACTATATAAATATTAATGATTAATTTTACATTAAACCTTTTTTACAATTTTAAATTGTCAATGTATACCAACTTAAAGATAGTGCATGACCTTATTAATAGAAGACAATGGGATATGGATATTTGAATAAAGAACCATAGTTCACAATGGTAAGGGTGATAATGGTTCGTTCGATCAATTCTTTTAAATTTTTGATCGTCTATTATAATTAATTTAGTTCAATTTTAGTTTTTTATATTAATTTTTAGTTTTAGATTTTTAGATTTATTTTAATAAAATGAGTTTTGTTTATAACTATTTTAAAGTATTTTTCATAAATATTTCTAAAAAATTCAAGAACATTTAAATTATTTTCACTATTTTAAATATAAAATCTTTATTTTTACATCATAAAAATTAAAATTAATTATAAATTAAATAAAAATAAAATTCAATTCAATTTCCAGTAATTACGATTTTTAAACTTATATCCATAAACCATTCAAACATCTCGATTTGGATCACTTTTGATCTTTAATATTTATATTAACCCTTAAATAGGGATACACCCTTATCACAAAAGATCGTCATAGAACCCTCCTATGACCAAAACCTTTGGAAATCCATTTGGAAAACCTATGTCGAATTTGATTTTTAATATTTATATTATTTGTCAATTTGGTTTATTCTTTCTTTTAGCTAAATTTTACTATCAACATTTCAAAAAGAGTCGAATTGCTATATTTTTAATGAAAATATTGACTAAAATGTTAAAATTTTCAACAAGGTAGCCCACATGGCAATCCACGTGTATTTCATGTTAAATCTTTTTGAATTTTGAGTTGTTTTATTATATTTTTGAATATTTTTATAATATTAAATTATTTGTTGATGTCATATAAGACAAATCGTATCATGTTTAACATGAAGCATATGTGCAGGGGCGTAGCCAGGGGGGCTGGCATGGGCCCCGGCCCTCCCTAAAATGAAAAATTTTATTTTAGGCCCTTGAAATTTTTTAAAAATTTTAAATTAGTAAAGGTAAAATTGTACTTTGGCCCCCCTAAAATTATAAAAATTCAATTTAATCATTTACAAATTATAAAAATATAAACTATAAAAAATTAAAATTTCATCCGGCCCCCCTAAATAAATTTTCTGGCTTCGCCCCTACATATGTGGACTGTCATATAGATCGCCACGCCAATATGGTTAATGTTTTAATAAGCATTTTTGTTACAAAAAGTGATTTGACTACTTTTTGAAAGATTAACGACCAAATTTAACTAAAAAAAAAAGAATATGGACCAGATTCACAAAAGATATAAATGTTGAGGGTTAAGTTTATCATTATGCCTTATAGGAATGAAATGCAATTGATGAGAGGTTTTGCTCTAGGCTTGGAGAAAAAAAAAGGCATACCAAAATTTTTAATGCTATACCAATACCAAAATTTCTTACACTTTAATTAGATTTAGGAGGTTGGTAGGGGTCTCACTCCCCCTAAATTTTAAAAATATGCATTTTAGTCCCTTAAAATTTTTATTTTAATATTATACTTAATATCTAAAAATATGAAAAATTGTGTTTGGCCCTCCAAAGTTTTCTAAAGTTTCTTTTAGCTTGATTTCTTTTATATAGTTTATAAATTTTTGTATTAAATTTGGTAACATTTTTAATTGAATTTGATAAACTAATACAAAGTAGTATCTAAACATTAATTTGGTGACAAATATTTGGTAACATTTTAGTTTATTTTCGTAAGAAAATAATGTTAAATAATTGTAGTATCTAAATATAAAGTAGTATTTAATTATTAATTTGATAAAAATAAACTTAAATAATTTTAGTATCTAATACAAGTTGAGCATTTAACTTATTTTGCTTTTTTTTAATGTTAATTTAGGTGAACAATATTAGCTCAATTTAAAAATATCTTGTTCAAAGTAGGCACGACCCATAGAAAATGTCCACTTTATATAAATATCCCGACTCTCTTACCCCTAATAAATATTTTTGACTTTACCCTAACTTTAATTAGAATTGGTCATGTTTGATGGATTGGATGATATATATGTATTTCACCTGGTCTTTCTCCTTAATGTAATATATTATTTTATGGAGTAAAATCATTGTTTGGCCAAAATATAAACATATTAGGTTTAATATTTTTAAAATTTTCATTTTATTAAAAGAGAAAATATTTGGTACACTATCAATGGAACTTAAAAATTCCATAAATACGATTGGGTTAATAACAAGTATATATTGAGTATAGTACATTTTTAAAATATATATATATATATATATACAGAGGTGAAGCCAGAAAACTTATATACAGGGGCAAATCCAGAAATTTTTTCTTTGAGGGTCGAAATTAAATTGTATATTTTTACAAGAGTTACAATGCAATTCTCCATTTAACAGCCTATGTTTATAATTTTTGGATGATTAAATCAAAATTTTATCATTTTTGGGTGGCCAAAATGCAATTTTACCTATACTAACTTAAAATTTTATAGATTATAAAAGGCCAAAAGTCAAAATTTCTCATTTTAGGAGAGGGCGGGCCCCTGCCAGCCCCTTGGCATCACCCCTCAACATGTAAGGCATAATGACTTTTTTGGCCCTCTAACTTTACAAAAAAAAAAAATTTTAGCCCTTCATTTATTTTTCACCTCTTTTAGTCTTTGAACTTGCTTTTTTTGTCAAATCACCTAAAAATGAATGAAAAATTTAAGGTTTCTTAACTTTGCTAACATGGCATACACGTGAATTGCCACGTAAATAACACATCAACTTTTAATTAATTTTTATGTAAAAAAATAATTTACTACTCCATCTTTGGAAATTTACTTTTTTTATGTAAAAAAATATAAATTTACCGTTCGTATGATATTCAAATCCAATCTTAACTCAATCATATGGATAATTCTGACACATTGTTCAACAAATGTTTTTCTATTCGAAACAATTTATAAATTCCTATTTGAACTCAAATCTTTTAAAATATTTACAATAACAATAGTATCAATCATGATACGATTTAATAGAGGTAAAAGTAATTTGGAGGCCTCTGTATTAAGAGTTGGATTGCATTTTACCTTATTTACAATAACAATAGTATCAATCATGATACGATTTAATAGAGGTAAAAGTAATTTGAAGGCCTCTGTATTAAGAGTTGGATTGCATTTTACCTTCTCTATTAAAAAAATGGATAAATTAATCCTTATACATTAGACCAAAGAGTAAATTGGTCATTTCTGTTAAAAAATCTCATCAATTTGTACTGTTAAAAAGTAGAGATAATGACACATGGTGTGACACGTATATCTCATGCTGAAACACAAATACCGATTTTTAACAGTAGAAATTGATGAAATTTTTAACAGAAGATTCGTTTTACTCTTTAATCTAACATATAAAAATTAATTTATTTATTTTTTAATAGAAAAAATAAAATATAATCTAATTCCTAATATAGAAAGCTTTGTCTTGGTTTAGTAGACGAAAGTGATGATGTATGGTTAATTTTGCAAAGCTTGATGATCTGTCAGATTGTTTATGGTTTATCATCTTTTTATTGTCTTTCGTAGGTTAAAAGCTACGTTTGCAAGCATTTATGGTATCCTTTTACTTACGTAAATGGAAAACTCAATTTATTACTATTAGTTGTGAACATGGTAAAATTTATGATATCCATTTTATTAGTCCTGCAAATGGATAATTTTAACTTTAAAAAATTAAATTAATTAAAAATACAAACATGGCTAATTTTATAAAATAATTTAATTTCATAATTATTAGTTAAATATAAAAAGATTTAAGTGAAATTTTGCTATTAGTCCTCGTATTTGGTTTAGTTAATTTTAGTCATTGTACTTTTGAAATTTGAAATTTTAAACATGATTCAACTAGCAGCAACTTAATCTATTAAGTCAAATTCTGCTAATTTTTAGGTTGTGGATTAAGTCTTTATACGTTTTAAAATTTAAAATTTTAGTTTTGACTCAAACAATAATCGTTAAATTCATTAACTATAATAACATGGCTTTTTTTAAAGTACATATGCATAAGATTATGAAAATAACGGAATTTAACTCAACGAGTTTAATGGTTACTATATGAATCAAGATTAAAATTCCATAATTTGAAAAATAAGACACTAAAATAACCAATTTAAAATATATAAATTAAATCCAGTACCTATACAGTATTAAAGCATAATTAAAAGGTTGTTAGCATAATTATGAGCTAATGACAAGTTAAAAGATTGTAGAATCACGCTGTAATTAAAAGTAAAAATCTTCAAATGTGGAGACAATGAACTACTTGCTGGTGGTGGTGGTGGTGGTTTGCTGGTCGGCCGAGTGTCCCCATCCTGCCGTTTATGTCCAAGCTTTCAACCATGTATGGTGGATTAAGATAAGCCACAAATTTTACACGTGACTTCATTCTTTTATCATATCGAACAAATTTTAATGGGTTAAAAGTAAGGTAAGGAATTTCATATCAGTTTCGATTATATCGATTGGTTTATATTATTTCAATAATAAATCATACCGATGAAAATTTCAGCTTGTATCAGTAAAAACAATTGATTTCTCGAAGTCATCAAATCTAAAAATACATTGATAAGAAGTCTTTCACCTTAAGGGGAAGTAAAGAAGTGGATCTCTAGGCTTCGTTAGAAAACTGATTAGAAAATACAATTTAGTTTGGTGTAATAAATTAAATTTTTTTTAAATAAACCTTCGACATAATATCTGAAGTGTTGGAGATCGACTCGTATAAACAATAATATAGTAAAAGTAGAGAACAATGAACATAAATATTTTACGTGAAAAATCCTAAAAAGGGAAAAGCCACGAGCAAAGGATGTATCGACTTTTCACTAAATGAGTAAACAAACGAGAGTACAATATGAAAAAAATAAACCTAAAAGTATTAAACGTACAATCCCAAACCTTGAAAATAAAGTCTTAACTCGGAAACAAAATTCTTTCCATAGTTATAACGAAACTCTCATCTAAACTCATATGCAACTACATCTTGTCGCCCTCAAGAAAAGCCATTTTGGGTCATAGGAGGGTTCCAACCCTTTCGGGTCATGGTCCCTATACAACGATCTTCCGTGATAAGGGTGTATCCATATTTAACGGTTGAGTAAGAGAAATCAAAAAATTGAAAACCACCCGAATCGAGATGTTTGAACGGTTTATGGAATACAAGTTTAGAAATTACAATTACTCCAAATTGAATCAATTTTATTTTTATTTAATTTAAATGTTCTTGAAAAGTTTTTTAAAAATATTTATGAAAAATATTTTAAAATATTATCTAACAATATTCAAAAGTCATAAAATAAAGCTTATTTTGTCAAAATAAATCTAAAAATTTAAAGTCAAAAATAAAAATGAAAAAATAAAAAACTGAACCAAATCAATTATGATAGATAATCAAAAATCTAAATAAACTCAATCGAATCCAACCATTATCACCTCTTCCATTGCGAAGAGTTAGTACACATATCCATATTCCATTGTCTTCTATTGACAAGATCATGCACTATCATTAAGTTGGTATACATTAGACAATTTAGAATTGTACATATATATATTTTAAAAAATAATGTCAAATTTAGCGTTAATAATTTTTAAAAAAATAAATTTGATCATCAATCTTTTAAATAAAAGTTAAATTGATATTTTTTAACAGAAGTTGTAATGCTAACATCATTAAAAATTAATATTTTAGTCAACATTTACGTTACCAAAAATGATTTGATTCTTTTTCAAAGATCAATAGTCAACTTTAACTCAAAAAGTGAATAAAAAACAAAATGATAAAATATGTAAACTTTAAGAGGTGAATTTGATATTATGCCAATAAAAAAAATTGAAAAACTCAAATTAGTAAGACATTTTTGTTTAACTTTCCCTTTTTGTTCTTTATTTTACATTCACTTCTGCTCCTCTCTCTATTTTCTTCCCTTCTACATCTATTTTGATGTAAAAAAAAAAACCCAAAACGAAAAAAATATAGGGATCAATTGCATAGTTTAACCTAAAATTTTCGTTTGAAATGATGATTTAACGTGCCACGTCAGTTTACCATTACACCGTTAATGGCAATTAACGTTCAGTGACTAAAATATTACAACACGATAATGTAAGTGACTAAAACGTAACATTTCAAGCATAAGTGACTAAAATGTAACCCGAAGGAAACAAAAATGACTATTTTGGTAGTTTACCCTTTTTTTAATATAATGCTTAAAACTACCCATAATCCTCTCAGCCTTTAAAAGGAATGTTGTAGGCCAATTTTGGCTTGTTCAAAACCAAATGACCCATTTAAATTGCCCGGGCCCAAATACAAATACCCAAAACCCAATTACAACTAGACCCAACACCAGCCCAAAACAGTGAAGCCCGATAGGCCCAAGACTCTAAAAAATTTTGGAAAGCCAGAAACCCTAGGGTTTCTTGCTGCATGTTCTATGTCTTGCGACCACTCACATTTCTACGCGAGTGCCAAACCACTTCCTCCTCTGCTCAAAACTGCACTTTGCCCATACTGTTTGCACCCCATGCCTCTGTCACCTCTATCGTGCCCATCCCATGCAAAGAGACAAAAGCAGAAACAATAGGAAATTAGATGAAAAGGGTTATAAAAACCCGAATCAAAAAAGCGTAAAAGGGGGCAGATTTGGTACAAAAAAAATAGAGTAAAAGAGACTCAAACAACCAATAGAAGCATTCAGCCATAGCAAGAAATACTAAAACAGTGGAGTTAGATTCGGAATAAGGTGTCATATTCGATCCATTTTTATTTTATTTTTTACTTTTCGAAACTATTTACACATAGAAAGATCCATCTATTTTCTTTTACTGTTTATATATACGAATATAAAAAAAATACGAAAGAAGAGAGAAAAAAATATACCTTTTCAAATTCCGGCCATCGCGCGGCAACGGCGTGACGGCGACGGTGGCCTTCCAGGCCAGATTCTGGACTTGGTCCAGAGAAAATAAGCCTCTCTTTCTTTTTTTTTTTTTCCTTCAACATGCAGAAATGGTTTAACTTTCAAAATTTTTTAACTTTATAGGGGTCTGGAACGGCATCGTTTTAGGCCCTGCACTTAAGCACTGAAACAGCGTCGTTTCATCATGGATCGGGTCGACCCGACCCTACCCGCCAAGATTCGCGTGTTTTTATAGCAGAAGGGCTAATTGCGCTTTTGGCCCTTCCGCATTTTTATTATTCTTCAATCAAGTTTATTTTAATCTTTAATTCAACCTTGTAATTTGTTACACTTTTCAATTAAATCCCTCGTGATACTGCGCGTTTTGGAAGAGTGGGTAATTGACAGATCTGGTCCCTCTTGTTTGTTCGCGCGTGCAATTTAGTATTTTTTCCCTTTATTTCTTTTAAATTCACCACAGAACTTCATTTCTAATTCGATTTTATCCTTTTTTTTACCGTTTCTCATTATTTTGTTTTAATTTTATGAATACTATTATTACCATTATTATTATGTTTATTATATACTTAATGCTTAGATATATATTATACCTTATTTTTATTAATAGTTTTTGTTATTATTATTTCTTTTAAATTTTGTATCATGTATTTATTCTTTTAATATATTGGGTATATTTTATATTCTATATTACGTATGTAAATACATTTTATATTATATCATGTATATATTCTTAAATATTGTTAGTTATACTTTTATATTATCATATATATATATATATTAAATGTTATATCAAGTATGCATGTATTATATATGGTTTTTTCTTGAATATTATATTATAGGTATTTAAATACTAATACTATATATATCGTTTTCCATGTACATATATATGTTTACGTATATGTAGCATTATTAATCTTCTTTATTATTTTTATTATTTTTACCTGTATATTGTCGTTTATCGTTCTTTTTATGACTATTATTTCATTTATTTTTACTCCTATTATATTATTAATATTGGTACATATTTTTTATTATACGAGGATATATACTCTTTTGTATAATATTATTTTCATATATCATTATATTTATTATTATACCTATTATTGTCACTATTATCACTCATTATTTTATTTTAATATTATTATGTATATATTTTTCATATATGTTATGTACACGTTTTCAATATTTCTTGTTCATATATTATTATATATATACTTTAACATTGCCAGTTATATATATTTTACTACTTTGTGTATATATATCAAATATTATATATATAGTATATTTCTAACATTATTACTAATTGAATATCCTTCTCAAAAATCAAAAATTGAGAGTTCTAGTCTTTTAAATCGGATCACAATTAGAATTTAAATTGAACTCGTATTTTTGAAAATCAAGACAATACATGTTTAAAAGATACCAATTTTGGGTGTCGCGAGGATGCTAATAACTTCCTTGCGCGTAACCGATTCCCGAGCCCTAATTTTTCTCTGGATTTTAACGTAGACCTAAACTCGGCCTTTCTTTTAAAAAAAAAATAACAAATAAATCTAATAGGTGTCCGATCACACTTATAAAATGGATCGGTGGCGACTCCTCCTTATTTCAAAAATCAAATTCCCGTTTTCAAACCTTTTTCGATAAATCGCCACAATTAGCGACCCCAAACTAAGATTTTTACGTCACTACAAGGAGGATAATGCAATTTAGCGCACTCAAACTCACATTCTCTTACACCGACAACAATATTAATATCAATCGAGTTAAGACTCAATTGACAAAATAAAATCGAATTTTGAATGAAAGCTCAACTTTCTTACACTTCTTTTGAACTATAATATTAGTTGCACTTATTACACGCATATGGGCATACTTTATATTAAATGATCGTATACTTAAATATATGGATCCCTTTATATACATACATATATATTCATAAAAATGGGAAAACATAGAACATCACTCAACTTTAACGCAAATAAATGCAAATTCAGAGAATCCAAAATTCCTTTAGTGGAAGATGAACTGTACTACTACTGGTTTCTTTTTTGCAACTAAAAGATTGACAGGTCGTGTGAATGAATGGGCCATTCCTTTACTTATTTTTCAGTTTCACAACTCAAAAGATTGGATGAATTAGGTTTGCGTTGATTGCGCCTTGGATATAGAAAATTAAAACACCCCACCCCTTGAGCAATCCATATTATTGACTGGAGCTCTACTTCAGTCTTTTTTTTATAAAATATTCGGTTTTAAATAGTGTCATCTTATATCCATAAATTATGAGTCACTTTACGAGTTTATCTGGGAGCCTACGACCTTGTGAGCTCAAGTTTTCTCAAGCCATCAACCTTATGAGACCATGTCCTCACAAACACACATTGTGAGGACCACACTCTTGACATGGAAGAATACTTGCCACTTGTACATGACATTTATATATCAAATAAGAAACTAATGTCGGGGTCATTTGGGGGAAAGAACAAAGGAATTCCTTTAAGACTTTAAGATACAAAGAGACTAAGGAGCAATGAATCTATCTCTACACTCACACTCTCAATCATCTTTCTTCCACCTCTTGATCTCTAGGGCTCATAAGTAACTCAAGTTTTTATCATTCATGATTAGTTATGACTCTCTGTCCATCGGGTGAACGTTGTAAACCACTGTAACTCTAACCTTATATCAACAATATTCAATTAATATAACACAAGTCCGAATAACATATGCTCAAGTGGGGTTAAGTGTTAGGATGGCACCTTGTTTATTTAAAATTGATAAAATTATTGTATGATAAAATTATAAAATCATTAATACAATGATAAAATTATATTTTGTGGTTAAAAATTTAGGGTAAACTACCTAGTTGGTCACTCAACTTTGTTAATGCTTTCATTTTGGTCACCAATTGATTATCCCACTAATGGAGGCTGACCTAGCATGACAAATAATTTTTTTAATCAAATTTATTCCATGTAAGACTCCAAATAGTTGACATGGTAAAAAAATTGGTTGAGGATTTTAGACAAAACAACATTGTTTTGGTATTTTTAACCCAAAAGCAAATAAACAATTGCATTTGAAATTTTAATCAGAAAAAAAAAAATCTCAAAACAAGTAAATTTAGGTCACAAAAAATCCCAAAAACCAGAGTACCAATTAGGGTTTTTGAATGGAAAATTAATTTTAGGGTAACCGAATCTTGTGATTAGGGGTTAGTTGGTTAGTATTGTTGGTACCAATGATCCTTTGGTGTTTATGGTTTGCTTGTAACAGTTGTTGGATCGCAATGGATGGGAGGAGGAGCCAATCAAATTCTAAATCAAGTGCTACAATTGGTAATATAAATTATTTATTTAATTGGGTAACTCCATACTTGGGCATTGAAGCTTTAGCTTCGTTCCCTGTTCTTTTTCTCATAAGGCAAAGAACGAAACTTATGAAAAGAAACAATTTTGGGGTTAGGACTTTTACATACGGTAAAAATAGGACATAAAATGGATTTAAAATATTTTCATTATGAAAAACACCAGCCAACAAGAATTGTTTAAAAGTATAATAACGGATGAGTAACAAAAATAAAAATGCAGAAAATGTTAAATGATCAACTATGTAATTTATCTAAAAATTTATAATTAATTTCAGGCCCTCAAAAAAAATTTTCTACCTTCCACTCTTGAATACACTTTAATGAAGAGTGATAAATTCAGACTTTGGAGCCCTTAAGTTGGAATTTTAGGACATATATTTGGTCCCAATTACATAATTAATATTAGGGGTCCAACAACCATGCTGGACAACCTATGATCAATCATGATTTGCTGTTACATCTTGACCATATGATAATGTAAAAAAAGGTGTATGTTTAAAGATTGTCCTTTAACGGCACTTTTAAGTTAGTTTTCTTCATCTTCTTTAAAGAGAGTGTGAAGAAAGGCATTTCAAGATTGCTTGCCAAATTTACATCATCTAATAAAATTTTATCAGATTTAAACTTGAAACTTTCGAATTTTAATGATTGAAATGTAAAAGATTCCTTTAAAAATTATATTCAAAACCTATTTTTAAATCAATCCGTGTTTAAAATTATTTAAAAATTATAAAATCCCAATAATATATATATATATATATATATATATATATCTTTTTTATGCAAGAAAGGTGGTCAGGAGGAGAGGAATGTCAACTCACCCTTTCGGGCGGAGAGTTGTACAGTTTTTATTAGAGAAGTGGGGTTGAGAGGTAGGATGGGTTGGAGGAGGAAGAAGATACTCTTAGGGTTTTTAGAGTGACGAGTGTACATAACCTAGCTTTGGGGTTAAGAAGAGTATGGGCTAATCTTCTCTTGCCATGTGCCCTCTTTTAGACAGGTTGGCTGATCCCTTCAATGGTTCCTTGTTAGATCATAATGTGACAAAAGAAAATCAAACTGTAAGGTATGTGATTGATAAGTGATGATCTCTTATTGGTGTGGTCTGACCATCAAAAACATGTAACTCGCATCTTTCATAGGATCTAGGAAAGAGGCGATTGTGATGTTCTATTGAAGATGGCTTAGTGACATCCGGCAATGCTGACTCGGTGGTAAAACAATATACATAACAAAACTTATGAATTAATTTCTTGATATTGCCAAAAAAAGAAATTAAACGAGTTTACCAATTAAATAATATAGTCTGATCAATTAGAGTTAGAATCAACTCGATATAAAATACAACGAATTAAAAATTGAAATATATATATAAATTTAAACTAAATAAATCTTGACATTACCCATACATTATATCACATAGAATAATTTAGAAAAAGAACTCACAACATAATATTTGTGCATAATAAAACTTGAATTTCAACGTTGAAATACACAAAATCTCAGAAAATGGGTTAAAGTTTCAATAGCTTAATAATTCAAAACTTGATTTTAGCCTAATTGTCGTAATTAGTGGTAGAATTGGGGGGGTTGGCATTTGGCACAATCAAAATAATTGGGTGTTAACAGTAGTCTTGTCCAACTGATAGTTACAGTGGTAGTGTGATACAATGAATATATGGATGGTTCCAAATCAATTCAAGATATATTGTTGTTCAATTTTGAAAGTGAAATCCTTTGACTAATTTTATTTGTTACTGCTCACTCACGATATATATATAGACAAGCTGAAATTAAAGAATAATTATTCGAAAAAAATAATGTTTAAAATGTAAAAAAATGTGGATTGTGTTTTAATTTAATTAGTATAAGTATTATTGTCAATGTATGAACATTGATAGATTTTAATTATCAATAAAATCGTTCTTTATTTTGATTTAAGTATGAATATATTCTAATGGATTACCTATTCGAATTTATTATGATTTAAATTCTTATATTCTCTAAATTTATTTTAATCTAAATTTTAACAAATACCGTATCAATCCAATTAATATTAACAAATGAACACAAATCAGACAAATTTTATTATATTATCTTAAACATCCTTTCAACTGTAAATAAGTCATAAAGATATGATTGCAAGATAAGTGCAAGACAAAGATATAATCTAACCATTCATTACTATGAAATATTATTATAGTTGTGGATTAAATTTTAGCTTGATTAATATTGATATTATTATTAGTGTAAGAGATTGTATGTTTAAGTGTGCGAAGGGCATTATCCTCCTATTTAAGGGTTGAAGAGGAACTATGAGTGGTTCTAGACATTATATAAAAAAAATGATAAGAATTTATAATAAAATTAATGTTAAAAATATTATTATAATATATTGTTGTTATTATTATGTTATTATTAAATTTTACGTTATATTTTCGTATTAAAATCATTGAGTGGTGCCCCATATGCTTCTCATCTCAGCAATGTAATGTGTAATGAGTAAATGATGACTATACTGATTACCATGACGGTTGAGAGATGAAGCATTAGGGTTTTTTCATCTTCGATTAGTATTTTTAAATTTGTTGGTATATTTAAAAAAATTATGTCACAATTATGAGGTAAATAAAAGAAAATATATTTTTTAAAATTTATTGAATAATAATCAATGTATTAAATTTATTTATTATGTGCATAAAATATGAGTATTGTTTTTAATCTAAATTGAATGAATTAAATAGTTGATTGGATAGCTGAAATCATTAAATATCCTCATTTGATAAATAAAAATATTTTAAAATAAAAATAGAGTAAATTTAGATAATAAATATCTGAACTCGAATATATTAATTACAAAAATAAAATAAATTTAAATAATTTATATTTAAAATTAATCTTCATTTTTTATAAATCTATTATAATTAATATTTAAAATATATATAGATTAATATTTGAAACTGCAATATTCGAATAAATGCAAAACATCCAAATTTGCACTATTCGTCATTATTCCCATCTAAGCTTAATATAAAGTAAAGAATCTATATAATCTATAGCTATATATTAATGTAGTGTCAAAACCATGTGTCAGAAAGAAACAAACAGAACTCTTTTTGAGATTTTAAAATAATGGTATAATTTCAGTTTTAATCCTTAAAATATGTTAAAATTTTAAATATATCTATCTATATCCTTATGCTGACACGTGGCACGCCAACGATGCCTCTTTTCTTCTTTTTCCATTTATGAGAATGGTTAAATTTTTGGTTTTGGTCCTTTTGATATTCTTAAAATTGAGATTTAATCCTTATACTTTATTTTTTAACATAATTCAAGATTTATATTTTTATAATGTTATTGATTAATTCAAATAGTTAATATACCTAACTTTTCAATTAAAATGTTACATGGTTATATATAAACTGAAAGCGGATTTTTAAATCTAAAAAGTAGAGAAATTAAATTCTTAAAAATAAAAGTAAGAGGACTAAATTCCAAACGTACAAAGAATAGAGACTTAGAGTCATGGTTGTTTGAATCAGACTGGATTGGCTGGAATATCAGCCCAGAGAGAGGCATTAGATCAGTTGAGTCGTGAACTAGTACGAACCAATTGAATTAGGCTAAAAATGGATTGAGTCGGATTTTTTTAGTGATTTTTAATGGTTTATTTAATTGAATTATACAAACAAGTAGCATAACCAATTCAACCACCAGTTCGATTATGAAAACCTTGCTTAGAGTGTATTTTAATCTTCAAATTTTAACTCTATAATTTGACACAAATAAATGTGACACTAGGCTCTCTCACCAATTCTCTTTTTTGTTTTTTTTTTCATTTTACAAAAATGGTTAAATTTCATTTTTGGTCCCTCTAATACTCTTAAAGTCTATATTTAATCTATATACTTTAATTTTATCATAATTTGTTCCATGTATCTTTATAATATTATTAATTAGCCCAAATATTTAATATCTTTAACTTTTGGTTAAAATGTTACGTGGTTATATATAATTTGCATAACCTAATAGTCTTAGAGATGTACATATGACTTCCAATTTCTTTTAGGTTTATATAAGTGCTTACCTTTTTTGGTAGTTTTAGAAAAATAGTTAAATTATAATTTTAATCCTTCTATTATGCTTAAATTTTATATTTGACCACTACCCTTTAGATTTGCCTTGCTTTATATATATATTATAAAAAATGATCAAACTTCAGCTTTTAACCCTTATACTATGTTGAAACTTGGGATTTAATCTATACACCTTATTTTTGACATAATTTGATCTTTCTACTTTTATAATGTCCTTAGTTAGTCTAAATATTTAATATTATTAACTATTTCAATTAAAATGTAAATGTCAATTGATACATGCACATATGGTGTGAAATTTATTAAAGTCAATTGAATCAAACTATCAATTTTCAAGTTTAGAAGATCAATCAGTTTGCGACGATTTTTTGGATGAGATCTAGGCATTTTTGGGCTAAGATGTTTGCATAGCATTTGAAAAGTTATTCCTTAGCTTCAAAATACATTTTGAATCACTCGATTTTGAGTCTGGGAGCTCAAATTATGACCATTTTACTAAACACTACATGAGGAAAATTTTTTGACAGGATTATTACACGAAATTACAGTTTGGGCCTTTAATTTGAGTTTAACTCATATTGGGTTCTATTTTTAGGCTTGATTTTTGTGATAAATGAGCCCAATATTGTATTCATTAGGTTTTAAGATATTTTTGAGTATTTAAAGTTGTTTAGGAGTTTTATATTTCTTAGTTAACAAGAAAGTTTACTCTATTAAAACAATTTTTTTAGATTAATTAGAGTTTTATTATACTTGAGAGTTTATTTTGATGTAATTAGTTAGCCTATATCTCTTTGTGAGATTTCTCTTTTGTTTATTTTAGAAGTAGATTTTCTTCTTGTTTTTCTTTTTAAAGCCGTCGGAAAACTTTTCACGCTCCAATTTATTAGGATTTAACTTTAGGGGGTTAGTTAGAGTCATTTGTGAAATGGTTTCATAGGACATTGACTTTTTATGACCATCGATTGTTTTTATTGAAGCTTTGTTCTTCAAGGGGGACAATCTTTCCACCATCTATCTTATTTTTGTTTTCTTCCATTCAATATTTTTTCCATCTCACCTTAATATTTTTTTTGATGCTTTGTTTTTTCTCTTTATTCCATTATTTCTAATCCATTTTGTTTCTTTTTTCATGTCAAATTCAAATCTTTTTTCGAGTCAAATAACTTGAAAATTATTTTAAAATAAAAATTGATGCTTTTTTTTTAGTAAGGTTAAAGCACTGGGAGGTCCTAGTATTATAAGGACTAGATCAAATCAATTCCAATATTATTAAATGAATAAATTTAGTCTTTATATTATTAAAAAGAATTAAATAAGTCCAAATTGTAATAGAGTTAACATTTACCATATAAAAAATTTAAAATTATTATTTTTCAATTGCAATTCAATTTCAAACAAAATATTTCATTTACAAAATCATAAAAACTTTAAGAAAAATATTAACTTTGATAAACAACACATGATATCTTTTAAACAATATATATTAACTCTATTCCAAATTAACCTTTTTGATTCTTTTTAATAGTATAAGGACTAAATTTATATATTTAATAGTAGAGGGACTAATTTAATCAAATCCCTATAATAAAGGGACCTTTTAGATATATTCATCTCTGGGGCTGGTTCATGATGGGAACCGCCCCTACCTGGCCCCATGTGGGCTAAACCAAGTTGGCCGATTCACCTACTCCCACCCACGTCTTGACTTTTTTTTTCTTCCCACTCCCTCCTTTCATCAATTCTGTACTTGTTAATGCTCTCTCTCTCTCCCTTAACATCATATCTAAAAAGAAGATATCATATTTCAACTATAGTTTTTCTTTTTAATGTATTGCAATCGATTATAATTAAAATATAATATTATAAATACTAATAGTAAGAATATATGGACTTAAATTAAAATAATATAATGGATAGAAGAAACAATATATATTTAAAAACAGTCATGTAGTGCGATGTGTTTATCTCACTCTTTAATTATGAAGTTAGGGATTCAATTTTTATCCATGCAAATGAAGCATATTTTAAGATCAACTAACTACAAAGAAACAATCGATACCCTAATTTCGACTAAATAAAAAATATATATTTAAAAACAATCTACATATAACTTATGTAAGATAAGAGTCAAACTTAAGATATTGATTTAACAAAGCTTTACAGCCCTTCTCAACGGTACCCAAACCACGTTGACAACTTCCACCTATTATATATTTTTTTTGAATCCGCTATAGTTGATTTATATAATTATTTGTATGATACAACATTAAACATCTTGATATATATAGTTTCAGTAATCTTTGTGTATGTGTCATCAAATTTTTGATATTGTTGTTAAAAGTTGAGTCTTAAGACATTGATGTTGCAAGTTTGGGCCCCTTGGATGGACGTTTACTTCCAGTATGGTGCGTTTAGCTTTTTTTATCTCACACTACAATATTATTATAGTATCTAATATCACTGTCACTGCTGTGCTTACACTAATCGCAGATAAATGTACCGTCCATCCAAAAACTCTCCTTTTATAAATTATGTATAATTTATCTCTAAATTTAATATTATTTAAATCTCCACAATGTTAGATTATTTTTAGAATTCTTTTAATTTAACTTTAAATATTGATTTCTTTTCGCTCCTAGTATATATATTGCTAGTAATTGGAATTATATTTGTAAACTTTAAAATAGAAATGTACGCGGACATGGAGGAGAGAGATGTAAGCAAAGTGGTATTAAGGGTGGTAAGCTACTTTTAATTGGGCTCTCCATTGGAGCTGACAATGAACGTAGAGTTTCCATTGATGAAATTATTTACTTAAATCAAAACAAAATTAAATTATAAATGGTTTAGAATTCAATTCGAAAACTTACAAACTATGTTAAATCGAATAAATAAATAAATAATCAAATATTATTATTTTAAATTTCAACTATTAAGTTCCCGAATTAGCTACTTAATTATGAATTATCAAAATTGAGCAAAGCATGTATCGATTTTAAATATATTGCCCTAACATTCTATCCTCTTGAGTTGTATTTAAACTTTGATTGAAAAGGTGAAATTTTGATTTCCTTTTATTGTCATTTAAAAATTTTCATATGATTTCAATTTTTATTGTGTTGATGAAATTCATTCTTCATTGCTATAACGAGTATTTGTTGTTATTTTTCTCTAAATATATAGTTCGTGAAATGAATTAATATTATTTTTATTTACCTAAAATGTAATTACTTAAATAAATATTTATGAAAAGACTATGAAATTTTATCAAATAATGTCATTTTGTAAAAAAATAAAATCCAAAATTAAAATGGGAAAAAATTCAACAACCAAACCAAGCCATGGATGGTTTAAGAATTTCAAAAAAAATCAATAAAAAAAACCGAACCAAAATCACCCCTAGTCGACCGATTCTTAATTGAGCTAAGGCACAAAATTAATAAGAGTAGGAAGATTAAATTATGAT
This sequence comes from Gossypium arboreum, assembly GCF_025698485.1. Classification (NCBI taxonomy): domain Eukaryota; kingdom Viridiplantae; phylum Streptophyta; class Magnoliopsida; order Malvales; family Malvaceae; genus Gossypium; species Gossypium arboreum. The sequence continues at coordinate 116,663,673 of NC_069073.1, forward strand.
GAATTAAAATATAGGGACTAAAACCATAATATGACCTTTTAGAGCTAGATACTCTGCTAAGTTGGGAGTTCAATTTGATTAGATTCAGACAATGCCTGGGTAATGTTTACCAACAAAAGGCACAACATTTTCTCCAACAATGACTAAAAACAATGGGGTAATGAAAATTAAGATTGTAAGGAAACAAGTGAAAATCGACTCTAAAAGCAATCATCACTTGTGCAAAGTTTGCATTGTAGAAACCCCAAAAACTTCAACCACCACCATGACAGAAATTCCAAGCCAAAGCATATAGATTATCTAATTGGCGTTACCTCTTGATTTTATCGGATTTTACGCGGACCCAGAGGCGGGAATCATATTCAGAGCTTTCAGCATAAAAGTATATGTCATGGCATCTTCTTGAAGCCTCTCAAATCTGCATTCAACAACATATTTGTTTAAACATTCGTGATTCTTACAATACCGGACAATCTATGGCTCCGTTTCATGTGATTTTGAGGTTTTCGTAGAATATAAAGCTGGAATATATATTGATATTTATAACTTAACGATGAAATATTCAGAACCCTAATAGCTTTTAGCAGAGGAACCAAGAAAGAGAAACTACCTTCCGGACTTTGAAAAATGGCCGGCACCAAGTTCACACTTGAGCAACAGCATGTTATCGTCCGTTTTCATATCCCTTAGTTTAGCTACAAACTTTGCAGGTTCTGAGTACATAACACGCGGATCTGCCACAATAGTATACAAAATAGATTAATAGCAGTATGTGGAGAATATATGCTACTAGATATTTCCATTGGCAAACATTTAATGTGCAGAATTATTATCGAGAAGGGACAAGCAATCAACCCATTACTATATGATCACAAAAAGAGAATATCATGTATTATACTGATCTTTATACTTGCCACGTAAGCCAGCTGTAACGAGAATATCCGGATAATTTTGAGCCTTCACCTGCAAAAACTAGATATATTAGAGCCTAAACATAATGAAAATTTTAAAGTGATACATGATCAATATTCAGCGCTCCATATTCATGCTCGACTGAGAAATAGTTAGTTGTCATATAGAATGCTAGTCGCGAAAGCCTGGAGAAACAGCAGTACTAGAGTCGTACATTATCAACAGGGGAATACGATTTCATATAGAAGTAAAACTCTTCCTTTCGAGGGTCACCCCATTCCTGTTGTAACAAAAACAGAAAGAAGGATAACATGGTTAGCAGTTCACGTACTGGACTAAACGATTTAATTTTAAACAAATAAGGCTTATCCGATATTCAGTAAAAACAATTGAAGTTTGGGGTGAATCCTACAATAACTGAAAACAAGAAAAAATCACATACATCTAGTTTAAGGATAAATTTATCAACCCGATAAGCCAAATGGATTGTTTAGTAACTGACTCATTATTACTAATAGTTTGTGCTTCTATATAGTGCAGATCTGTATTTGGCAGCTTATAGAACACGAAAACTCAAACCATTTACAAAAATCAAATTACAACACTTGGATTTCTTAAACATGTTAAAGATTCATCATGGCAGTCACTAAGCAACTACATCAAATCAATCCCCGAAAAGTGTTTGCCAAGATGATAATGCAATTCGATACTGATGCGCCAGTAGCTGCATGTACCAGATTGTTTCAATGGTCATGCAAAAAATGAAAATCAAATTTTGTAAGGAGAAAGATAATACCTCCCACTCTGAAGTTGTAAGAGGGATAGTAGGGTCAAGCATTGTAGTCAGGACATCTACAAAAGGCACTCCAGCGACAGCAGCCTTCCACAAATCAGGCCTCATGTTAAGAACTGCACCAATAAGCAATCCACCTGCACTTCTTCCCTCTATGCACAATTTTTCCTTTGAACAGTACTTCTGTTCAATTAAATACTCGGCACAAGAGATAAAATCTGTGAAAGTATTCTTCTTCTTTAAAAATTTCCCATTCTCATACCATTGCCTCCCCATTTCACCACCTCCACGAATATGAGCTATTGCAAAGATAAACCCACGATCTAATAAAGACAGCCTTGATGCCTTAAAGTCAGGATCTATACATATCTGCGCTAACAGACATGTAACACTAAATTACATTACTGAAATTTGTACACATTCAACTAAAAGGATACTCCAAAATGATAGAGCACATAATCATAGACATGCCAAAGTCATAGTTCCAACAGTTTGCAAAAAGAAAAAAAAATGTTTGAATGTAAAATGCCCTCTTGAAAGATCACTCAACCTTCTGAATGCATAATTTTGAGAAACTAAAGGAGGAAAAAGGGTGAGAGAGGGCACCCCTAGAAGTAAAACAAAACTGAACAAGTTTTTGAGACCTTCATAGTATTCACAAATCCAGAAAAGGCTAGAAAAACCAGAGACTAAACAAAATAGTGTCCAATCAAGGAAGACTATACAAGCATGGAAATTGCCTTCACATCGCATTAAGATAAAATTCCTCATTAGTTCAACATGGTCTAAGCAAAACTGTAATAAAATATAAGCATAATAACTCCAACTGGTAATTAGCACCTCTCACAAGAATTTATCCCATTGAATGAATTGTTACCTCATATGAACCATATCCATAAAGCAACATTGGATCAGATCCATCAAGCTTGACAAGATTCTTTTGGTACACAATTGATATGGGAATTTGAGTGCCATCTGAAGCAGTAGCCCATTTCCTTTCGGTGACATAATTAGATGCATCAAAGCCTCCCAAAACCTGAAAAAGAGACAACGTACAAAATTAATCCAGCATGATATGCACACATTGGACCCAAAAGTAATAATGAAATATAAATTCATAAACCTACTATTTTTATTCTTGACCAGTAAAAACAGATTGTGGTTTCTGGAGGGAGAATAAGTTCTTTAACAAAATGTGATCAATACCATTTTATGAACAGATCAAGTCCTAAGAACTAAAATGGTTTTGTGCAAAATCTTCAGGAGAAAAGGGAAGGATATTGTCAGGAAAAGAAGAAAACTTTCAATATATTTGAGGACCCGCGCAAAAAAGTCAGAAACAGGAAATCAAATATTGTAAGTATTCTGAAATTCTGAGCTTGGAAGGTCCATGTTGAAATTTAAGTCCTGGGATAAAACCATGACAGCTTGAATTGAAGTGCAATGTTTAACTATGAGACCAAAATTATGAGAGAATAGCAGTTTATGCATCAGAAAGCTCCACTTCCCTTTTTTTTATGATAAAAACCTCCAATTCCTTTTAGCTAACCGGAATAAACAAACTAAAAACATGTCACAGTATGATGTAGTAGGTGCTACTTGAATGAGATACATTCCCCATAAGGACTCTTGGTGGTACATGAAAAGACCAATTCTAGAAAAGGAAGATCACTCCAACATGAAGGTGGGAAAAGCAAACCATGGATAGCAAAGCAATCAAGACAATTAGGTAAAGACAGCTATACCTATAATTTGCTTGTAATCGGATCATGTTGTGTAAAGTAAGACACTGTACATATCACTAGTTTTACTATTTTAGATCCTTATTTAGACTAAGTTTTATCAACTCATTTCTTATCATGGTTCAAATGTTAACAAACAGTAGTGCTTACAGTTTCAATCTTCTTCAAAACAGACTCCCCAGTATTCATGTCATAGTCATAGACAGATTTAGGCATCCGCAATGAGCTATAAGAAAACCGCAAAATGGTGGAGGAAAACTGTGATACTGATAGATCAACTGAGTATACAGGGTCAATAAATTGAACTGATTTACCCCCTTCAAGATTTACGAGTGGCTCTTCAACTTCCGGAAGACGGTAAACAGTAATTTTGGGCAAACCTTCTTCACGCTCAGAGACAGCAAGATGATCACTAAAAAGTTGAATATACTGAATCTTTACACTGAAGAAGAAAAAAGTAAAATGGTAAGCTGCCATCCAGTATAAAAGATGCATACAAATGAAAGAATTTGCAAAATAGTTGGTAAACTGATTGATAACCAATCAAACAAAGCACCTGTCCCATTTCCACATCTTAGGAAGCATCATTCACAAATGCAAAATGCAATAAAAACATAAGCTATACAATCTGACACCCAACCAAAAAGAAAAGTTTCAGCTAGATTTTAACTTGTTCTTTCACAGGCTATGGCTAAAAATAACCACAGTTGTGAACTGATAATATCAATGGTTAAAGCAGTACAGCTCCTTGCGCATACATCATTGGAATCATTAAATGATTAACTCATAAATTCCTGCAAAGCAGCCATCATAGATCTGATAATAACCAAAAACAGAAAAACAAATAATTAAGCAAAATTACAAAAATGCATTGCAAGTGATTATAAGTATCAAAAAAAAAAAAAAGATTTCCTCATCTAATCCTGCTCTACTCAGACATACATAATTTTTCTAGGTTTGAAATTGTAAAATATCATTTCAGAAACAAACTAGATAGTTGCATTGGAGCCCCCAACCCCCCAAAAAAAAAAAAAAAAAAGATGCAAGAAGGTGTTTCCATGTTGAACATTATATGTTTGAAAGAGCATCATAATGCAAACAACCTCCTCCACACACCCCCCCCCCCCAAGTATTACTAAGCTAATCTAAATAATGGTACAAGTAAAACCAAAAAAGAAGCCAACATGTCCAAAGAAAAAACAAAATCAAGTTACCGGGGAATAAGAATGAAAAAATAAAAGCAACATATACAAGAAACTAGTGAAAGATCATGGAAAACTTTAGAATTCCTTACGACCTTGCCCTGTGAGGAATAAGAACTGTTGTTGCAGATGTATTATCCACTGGACAAGCTAGTAGTTCTGAATTGAAAAACTCATCACTTCTCCTCTGGATAAAGAAGTGGTTTCCACGATGACTAACAGAGGTATCAATGCCAATTATACGAGGCGTCAAAACCTTAAGGCCTTCTTCCAGCTTGGAAACCTCAAGATAAAAGACAAATCTAGTAATTTTGCTTTCAGATGAAATAAACAAAAATTTCTCACTCTCAGAGGCTTCAAGACCAAGGGAAAACATGTCATCCTTCTCGTGGTAAAGGCACGAGTCATTGGATTGGTCTGCCCCCAACTTATGTAACCATGCCTATCATGAGAAATAAAAGAAAAGGGAGGTTAATGTAATTGTTCTTCAGAGAAGTAGAAAAGGAGAGGATTTATATTTAGATTAAACTGAATTTAACCATTACCTGCCAACACAGAAGAACAAGAAGCTAAAGGTAACAAGAATAAAACTCTATCTGGACTTGAAGAAGGCACATGATCCTATTTGAGCACTAATATGTTATTCAACTGTAATTTTTCCTAGAATCATGTGGACAACTGGAAAGGTCTCATGAATATTATATATGTACATAGACTCCAAAAAGAAAAGAATTATGTGAAAAAGAAAACATATGAGCAATCTTGTATAAAGGTACATGATACAGGGATATTATTTGTAAAAAATCAGGAATTTTTCTCTGCATCATGTAGGGATAAAAACATCCTTTTGAAACTCAAAAGACTCAAGCCATGAGTCTAAAGAATTATATAAATAAAATGGATAGCCAGACTTTTGATTTCTAACAAGAAATCAACGGAAAGGAAGAAATTCAAGTACAGTTTATTAACATCAAAGACTACATAAAAAAATCCAAGATAGGGACTCTGAATTAGTCGTGTATATGGTTATGATATGTAAGTGTCATTATTTTCACCTTATAATGAGTACGATAAAAGATGGACAGTCATATTGATATAGAATCTACTGGAACAAAATAATATGGAGGGAAAAAGTGGGAACGAATAGAAAGCTTAGTTATAACATTAAGAAGCGTGCAAAACAGTAAAGGACTACTGTCTTTAATAGGATCCCAATGTGTCAAAAACCTTTTAAGGAATGGAAACTGCCATACCTTATCTGGCCGAAGGATCTCATCCATTGTAATGTAAACCAAAGCATCATTACCAGCCCATTCAAGATTTGACGTTACACCTACTAGTGGTTTCCCTATTGGAGCTTGAGTCTCTGCATCAATCACATAGACAGTATAAATTTCATCTCCTTTAGTGTCTTCAGCGTATGCAACCATCTTATGATTTGGACTGACCTGAACAACAAATTGCATAAAGAGACTTCATAAGAAAAAAATATGAACATTAACAAAAGGAAAGCAAGCCCATTCAAAACCAAGTTAACAATATAAAGCCGGGTCATAACTGACCTTAAAAGCACCAATCCTGTAAAAACCATGTTCTTGAGCCTTAACATTCTCATCCAAGATTACATGCTCGGGCGGAGCATCAGGCCCAGTTGGCATAGTATCGTGAACAGAAGATGGAGCATCACGATTAGGAATGGGACGTCTGCAATATTGAACATATTCCTTTCCTTCCAAAGTCCTTGAATAATAATAATAGGGTCCTTTCCGAAGAGGAGCAGACATATCATCCTCTTTGATTCGACCTCTAATCTCAGCATAAATTTCATCTTCAAATTTTTTGGTTCCTACAGCAGCGTTATTACGTTAAATAAAATGCTACGAAAATGGAAAGGCAATTTAACAACCGAAGAAGTGAATGCAACTCAAAAAAGTATCATATCAAAACGGTAGCAAAGTTGTTTGTCAACATTCTCGAGAAACAAATAGAAAGTTGAGTAAGCCGGTAGATATGCATAAACAAATATATATATATATATATATATATATTCGGCCTTTAAATCACAGCATAAATTTCATCTTCAAATATTTCGGTTCCTGCAGCAGTATTCTTACATCCAATAAAATGCTATGGAAATGGAAGAGTAACTTAACAACCGAAGAAGAGAAAGAAACTCAAAAAAATCAGATCAAAACAGTAACACTTCCAAGAAACAAACAGATAGTTGAGGAAGTGAATAGATATTACATATGCCTATATACATGTATATAGCTTTGATTCGACCTCTAAGTCTCAGTATCAAATTTCATCTTCGAATATTTTGGTTCCTACAGCAGTATTCTTACGTTCAAAATGAAAGAGGAATCTAACAACCGAAGAACTGAAAGCAACTCAATAGAGTTCCAGATCAAAACAGTAGCAAAGTTGCTTTTTAACATTTCCGAGAAGCAAACAGAAAGTTAAGGAAATCGATATACATATATACATACCGGACATCATGGCCTCGGTATAGGCGTTCTCTTGTTGAAGATAAGAGATGACTTTAGGGTCGCTGCGAGAGTCATCGCGAAGCCAGTAGTAATTGTCAACTCTAACGTCCCCGAACAACTCCATCTCGTGCTTCACTTTCTCGGCCAACGGCGGAGATGGAGGCTGAGATTGAGAGCCCATGGTGGCAGTTGATAGGTGGCGTGAGGCGGAGATCTTTGGATGGCCGGCGAGGATGCGATGAGAAGTAGAGAAGAGTAGTAGCCGGAGATGTAGAACTCCGCCTATGCAATTAGAATTCATATAATAGTGTCGCCAAATGGAATCTTTTCTTAATTCCTCCCAAAGCTGAGATGTGTTTTAATTTTATTTTTTAAATTTTTAAATATTAATTAGAATATTTGTCAGGTTTTAAATTCCTCGAAAAAAAATGAGATGTGTTTTAATTTTAATTTTTATTTTTAAATATTAATTAGAATATTTGTCAGGTTTTAAATTCCTCGAAAAAATGAGATGTGTTTTAATTTTAATTTTTATTTTTAAATATTAATTAGAATATTTGTCAGGTTTTAAATTCCTTGAAAAAAATGAGATGTGCTTTAATTTTTTTAATTTTTAAATATTAATTAGAATATTTGTCGGGTTTTAAATTCCTCCAAGAAAATGAGATGTGTTTAATTTTATTTTTAAAAATTTTAAATATTAATTAAAATATTTGTTCCTTTTAAAAATTCATCATTGAAAAATTATTTTATAGATCTTTTCATCACATCATTTATGATCCTATCTAATCAAAAGAATATATATGTTCTACCACATCATCTACGGTCCCAATTGAGGTGAATAACTTAATTTTTGTGATATAAATTATTCATATTTTAAGTTAATTAATATTTTAAAAATTATTAGTTAAAGATTTTTATGATAATTAGATTTTTTATAATAAGGATTATTTATAAGATTGAATTTTCTAAAAGATAAAATAAAATAATTTTTAAAATATTTAAATCATTTATTATAAATAAATTTCATAAATAAAAAATTAGTGGATTTCATAAAAGTTAATCTATGTTTAATCTATAAAATTCTATATATCATTCATATATAATAATTTAAAACATAGTTTTTTTTCAAATTAAATATTGAATTATAAAATTATTTATAATTATTTATAATATCAATCATAAAATTGAATTTATGTAAAATTATAAAATAATTTAAATATATTTTAATTCATACATATAAATATCACCATATATAAACTTATTGTGACGGCAGGAAAAGGAATATTTTTAAAAAGAATATTATATGTTTTAAGAAATAAGTTAAAATTAGCCATTGAGTAGTTGTCGTTTCCTTTGGATTATTATTTGAGGACAAAAATATTTTGGACTTAATTTTTATTATTTTAGTTTTTAATAATCAAATTTTAATTAATTTTTTTTCATTTGACGGAACAATTTGATCGAACTATTAAATTTTAAAGGCTCTAATATTGTATTCTGTGTGAAAATTTATGTATATTTTATTTCTAACACAAATATTTTTTAAATTTTTATAATTTTTTAATATTTTTATAAAGTACATTTTAATTATCTCGCAAGCTCTCCCGTCAGTATCATTAAATTTTGAACATTTCAAGTAATTTTTTATTTAAATAAAAATAAGTTAATTAAAATTTGAAGGTTAAAAGTCATTTTATTTATGAAATTTCTCCCAATATATTAAATAATTTTCCACGTATATATATATATATATATATATATAAATTTATTGTCATGGGTTAAATTATAACAATGAGTTGAATTTTTTAATTAAAATTTCAAAATCGTGTTTTATAAATGAAAAACAGTAAATTAAAATTTCAGTTTATTTCTTAAAAAAATCGTATTCAAATAGATAAAATATGTATTATGAAAGTTGTTTTCATTTAAAGGATGAACTTTTAACTCAATACTAGATTAAATCAAAACCCATAATAAAAAATTAAACAATTAATTTATTCTTATTATTATACTCAAAGTTTGAATTTTATATAATATTCTTTTTATTCATGTCTCGTCCAAGTAGCTTTTTTATTCATGGTGAGAACAAAATAGTTTGCCAAATTGTTATTTCTTTAAATCCTTGAATTGTCTATGCCTTTTTATAACTAAATAAATTATTTTAGTATAAAGCAAAGATAAAAAAATTAATATTGAAAAAACTAAGAATTTAATAATTTAATTTTTGTACATCAAATATTCATGCAAAGAAAAATAATAATAACAAGAGTTATTACACTAGAAATCCCTAAATTATGACCCTCATTTTAAGTTAGTCATTAAACTTTAAAACATTGTAATTACATTCTTAAACTATTGAAGTTTATCAATAAGGTCTTTTCATTACTAAAATCGTTAATTTAATCGTCAAATATACTCACTTGTCATAATTTAAAATAAAAATTCAAAGAAAAATGGATGTAAAAATATTGTATTTGAGGTTTTCAAAGTTTTTACTCGTATACTCTCTTTCTTCAATTTTATTTTATTTTTAATTTTGTGATAATATTTTACTTTTTTTAAATTTTCATTTTAAATTATATTGCATAAGATTTTATGTTTAATTTAATGATTAAATTAACAAGTTTAATAATGAAAAACTTGATCAACATAACATCGATAATTTGAAGACATAATTAGAATGTTTTAAACTTTAATGGTCAATTTAAAATGAGAGTCATAATTTGAGAATGTCTGGTGAAATTAACTCTAATAACAATAATGCTTATTAATAAAACTAAGACCCAAATTAACTGAAAAATATTACATGCTTAAATTCATTAGGATTCAGTCCCCATAAATTTTACTTATTTGTACCAATATCAAAACTATAAAGCTTTAAATTACTAATGGCCAAGAAACTTTGACCCCAAAATATATCATATATAGTAAATAAAAAGAAAGGAAAAGAAAAACATAAAAAGGAAACAATGAGTCAATTTTAGCACTAGAGATGAGAAGCAATATACATAAATGAAACAAATACACATCCCCAACATTTCAAAAACACACACATTAGCTAAGCATAAAGTAGTAGCAGCATCTATTAACAAAAAAAAAAAACCGAATGCGAAAAATGAAGGAAAAGACGAAGTCGAAGGTCGAAGAGGAACATTTCGAGGTTAAAGCAGGGCTTGGACCAGACAATTTCCAGGGCAGGTCCCATCTGCAAAACATTTTATGTATTTCAAGGCTTCCTCCTTTGACACCTTTCAATAATCAAATGCTTGGATAATATTACAAGTACTGCAGTATGTATTTCTTTTCGATTACAAGAAATACGGGACTCCGGTCCTCGGCCCTCTCATCTGATTATTCTCTTCTGTTTCAGTGAAATACTTCACTTTTCTCTCCTGAAAACCGATGTCAAAAATAGTAAGCATCATGAATATCATGTATTTGAGGATCAGATTACATTTATTATTAAATATCATTAAGAAAAAAAACTAGACCAGAAGTTGAATCAATCAGATCTTCGATTTTCAGTTCAACCGATTGAACCAAAGGATTTGATCAAAACCCTTTTTTAATATATTTTAAAGTTCAAATCTCATTGATTACAAACAAATTTTTAAAAAGGAAAAAGTTCAAAAATACAAAATCTGTCTTTAATGGTTTTATCTGGATTTTTACTGGTTAAACCAGTAATATGGCCGGTTCAATGTCTGAGTTAATACACCAGACCAAACAGCCTTCCAGTTTCCGGTTCAACTAATCTAATCAGCAGTTAAATTTGATACTAAAGAAGACTACCAACACACAAATATATAGACATAATGGGAAAAGAAGAAAAGGAGATAGCGAGGGGAAAAAAAAACAATTCTCACCATATTCTCGTTGAAGCTCAATATAGAAGCTACATTCCCACAACGGTAACAATAATTTGGTGCAGACCACACCTGGAAATTTCAATAAACAAGAAACTCCATTAGCCTCTTAATACCATTAAGCTTAAAAGGTTTAAGCAGAAAGTTTAGTGTCTCACAGTTACAAGGCCTTTATCTTCAAACATATACTTAAGGCCTTCTTGCACGAGTTGGTGAGCTCGACAAACAAGATCGAGATTATTTATGTGGTTGAACTGCAACAGATGAAAAGATTAAGATTATTATTTCAACATGACTATAGACTGAGATGAGATCAATTACCTCCGATGTGACCCTGGACCCAAATAGCCAACCTGCTCCGCGTGGACTGACTGCCCATGTTTCAATATCTTCAGGATCACTCCACATGAGATCACAGAATGGGCCTTCGTGAGGAATCTCAGAGTTCCGCTCAATTACCCTCATCTATTATAGAAGCAGAGAAAAGAAAAATGCATCAAGCACCATATATAATAAAATAAAGAGAAAGTAGAACCTGGAGCTTAACTTGGTTCAAGTGGTCATCCTTAAGGGGTAGCATTTAGCAAATCTGGAGTTTGAGTCCCAACAACTGCAACCCTTCCCCTAATCCCATGCTAAAAAGTGAATAAATAAAGAGAAACTAGTACTTAATATTGAAAATACCATCATTACAAAATGGATGGTTATCGACTAAAGAGTCACTTACTTCTTCAGCAGTAAGAAACCAAAGAAAACACACAGCACGACCAAGACTTAGTTTTTACAAGGTAAGACTTTGAAGTGGATGGCTATTTATGAAACGGAAAGGAATGATATTAATCCTAGGACAAGATGGTTACAAAAACATATAAAGTCCAACGCTGTGATGCACCCCCTGAATGGTTAAAAGCCAGAAAGGTTGCCTGATCAACGTATGCAGCCAAGGCTAAAAAGACCATCCAAAATATCTAAAATTCTATAACCTTCCCATTATTTCCTAAAATATTACTCTTCTTCTCTTGACCATAATTTTGCCTTCCCCTAAAAGACAAGGAGGAAATAAGGCACCATACATGCCCTGATTATATTTGATTCCTAGAGAAGTATAAGACCAGTTCACCACATAATGATAATCGTTCATGCTTTGCTACAAGATAACTATCCTAAACTTCAACATACACAAGTCGTTATCAAAGAAAATATCTGGGCTGTAGGCAAATACTCTAAAATTACAACACATGACATGCACAAGCAAACGTAAGCAAAATAAATGATATATTAAAAATTGAGTGAACTTCTAGCATTGCTGCAAATCAAAATTGCCCACCTCAACCTAAGAAAATACCTGATCAACTGATCGTATATCAGGAGAAAGACCACCATGTACACAGAGTACCTGCAAAATAGGAAATAGGAGACCTATTAAAGAATGCAAGTAAGGTGCTTAGCTATAGATGCTTTAGAAAGAGAATGCTTACAGTCCCATTTATAATTGCTGAAAGTGTAAGATAATCAAAAACATCTGTACAATACCGCCATGCATTAGCATTTCCATACTTCCTCTGGCACTCATCATAGAAACCATAAACCTAGTAAAGATATGTACACACGGTAAACTGTCAGTCCCTCATATTTGGAATGCTTTTATCAAAATTATTACCCTAAAAATCAAACTAATGCAGTATTTGGACATAAAAACTGCGATCCTCACAAAATTTAACCCTTAGAGTTCCATTCATGCGTCCTAGAAAGGTATCCAATCTTCTTCCCCCCCCCCCCAAAAAAAAAAAAGGTCGCTATATCAGTATGACACGCATTTTCCTTGGTGATATAATTTGAACACATACCTGAGTTAATTGTCTACTCTCATGATTCCCCCGCAAGAGAGTGATATTAGCTGGGTGCCTACAATTCAGAAAACATAGGAAAAAGAAAAAGTTACCTCTAGCTGCAAATAAGAAACAACATTAGATAACCTGACAAACCAAAAATAGGACCAGAAAAGTAATTTCCTTATCAAATGCATAGACAAACAGTAGCGGAACCAATTCATAAATATTTATATTTGTATTTTGAATCTTCTAATATAAATAGTATATAACAGGCAATCTATCCTACTATCTTGCTGCCAAAACACCATGGTATGTCTGAAAGGACCATTTGGCCGTGAGTAGGACAAAACTAGTAATTTCAAAACAAATAATGAAATTTGACAATAATGATCTGATACACCTCAACCTATGGTTACATTATACATTAGAAATAATCCGGCTAGTAAATACAAAGAGAACCAAGGACGAATCAGAACCAGAGAAATAATGCATCCAATCACATAGTTGAATACCAGAAGACAAACCCAAAGAAAAATTATAGAAATGCTTGAGTATGTCTCTAGAGGACATACCTTGCCTTAAGAAGCAAAAGAATAGTGAAAACTTCAAGACTATTATAACCTCGATCAACAAAATCTCCCTGTCCAAAGGAAAAAGAAGGTTTAGCACCCATTACTTGAAACCAATATTATAACAGAGATTGACATCACATAGAATTTTCACAAAATTTCCATGCACGACAGGAGATATAAAATATACCATAAAAATGTAATTTGTTTCTGGCACTTGACCTCCTGTCTGAAAGAGTTTCATCAGATCATGAAACTGGCCATGGATATCACCACAGACGGTTACCGGACTGTTGACAGGTTGCACATTCGACTCCTCAATGAGAATTTCTTTTACCTGTAACGTTTTGTAGAATAAAAAGCCTTCAGATAAATCACACAAATAATAAACCTTCACAGAAAATAAAAAACTGACATTACTGCAATGAATGACATAGAAACTATATACTAAAGTTAAGCATATGAATCTGCAATCAATTAAAATCCCCATATTCCCAGGAAATGCCAATTATTCAGGTCCTGGAAGCTTTGTTTTCATGAAATAAAACAACAACAACAATAATAACAACTCAGTTATGGGAAAATTCTTTTCATAAAAGAAATTAAGCAATATAAATTTTAAAAATAATAAGAATAATAAAATGCATAGATGACATAAGTTTCAAGTACAGACATGAACTAGACATTTTTCTTGCATTTCTTGATTCATTTCAAAAAAGTTCTCAAACTTAATTCTACCATATCAAACATCCATTCTTTCAATTTCATCTGATTTCTCAATCACCAAAAGAAGCCACACAAACCCGTCTTATTCCTCCCCCAAAATAAATACAAACATAAAGAAAATATAACCAATTTTAAAAACCCTAGAATCATAAATGAGGCTAAAATGAATATACGTATTCGCAAAGAAGCTGAAGCTCGTCTTCCGAAAGATGCTGGCCTTCTTTAACCTTTGCTATCCACTGATCCAAATCCATCGATTTTTTTCTTCTCTTTTGGAATTTGAATTCCCTTTTTTCTCTTCTTTTTGCTGTGTAGATAAATATATGAAATTTCTCGCACTTTTCTCTTTGGAATTTGAATTCCCTTTTAAGTACCAGAGAGACTGCGAAAAGAACAAGATTTCAATGGACGCTTTCCTTCTTTATTATTTTTATTTTCGTTAAACGATCAAACAAACAAAACAGATCTGGGCGTTTTTCTCTTATTATTATTATTATTAGGGTAAACTGTCAAAATAGTCACTTTTGTTTACTTCAAGTTACATTTTAGTTATTTATGTTTGAAATGTTACGTTTTAGTCACTTATGTTAATAAATGTGTTGTAACATTTTAGGACTTTTATCAGAAATAACCCAAAATTTTGCATTAATTATGAGAATAACCTGTTTTAAACAGACCTAAATGTAAATAGACCAAAAATTTAAAACCATTTAAAATTGAAGCTATCGATGGGAATTGTGTGACCACTTTTTTCATCCAATCTAGAAGGGTAATTGCTTCATCATGTCTCTAAACGTTTTACATAATTAGACTTCAGCCCTGTGCTACCAATGGCAACGGTGACACTTAAAAATTTTATTTTTTTTAAATAAAAGGGTGGTGACACCAATGGCAATGGCGTCATTGACGTTTACTGTTTAAAATAGGTCATTTACGTATATAATTTTCAAAGTGGATCATTTTCATAAATAATGTAAAATTTTGGGTCGTCTTTATAAAAAGCCACATTTTATTCACTTAACCAAACATAAAGGACTAAAATATAACCTGAAAAAAATAAAAATGACAATATTGGTAGTTTACCCTTATTATTATTGTTTTTTTTTTCCATATATATTATATATAAAAAAAGGCAGTGAAAACAACAGCGTCTCTGCCATGATATTTCTTTTTTGGGTCAACTCTAACTAACATCCTCAAACAATCACCTAGATTCCATATTGGTCCTTAAATTTCTAAAGGGTAAACTACACAGTTGCTCACCCAACTTTCATAAGTTTTTATTTTAGACCCCAAAATAAAAAGTTTGCAATTTAGACACTGTTGTTATATACTTTTATCGTTTTAGTCACTCGTAGTTAATTTGTCATTAAATACACTCACTTTAAGTACCTAACTTTAGTAAATTTTCATTTTGGTCAATCATTTATCTTTTAAACTTCCTTTATTCTTTTTTTTAAGAATTATTTTTTTCAATAAGGAAAAAACTTAGGAATTTATAGAGGAAATTTGGGTTAGGAAAACTATTTTATCTTTTTAATTTCTTTCATTTTCTTTCCTGTAGAATTAATTTCAATTTTTTCTCAATAAAAGATAAGAGAAAAATTTAGAGTTTTACAGGAAAGATCAAGGGCGTAGCCAGGGGGGCTGGCATGGGCCCCGACCCCCCTAAAATAGAAAATTTCATTTTAAGCCCTTGACATTTTTTAAAAATTTTAAATTAGTAAAGGTAAAATTCCACTTTGGCCCTCCCTAAAATTATAAAAATTAAAATTTCATCCGGCCCCCCTAAAAAAAATTTCTGACTTCGCCCCTGGGAAAGATACTTAGAAAACAAAAACAAAAAGAAATTTCAGCAAAAGTATTTAAATTAATAAAAAATATCAAGATTACAATTTCATTCAATGTATCAACTAATTGTTCTATTTTCGCCCAACTTATCCTAACTGAGTTCGTTACTAATTCGGAGTATTAAAATTCCCTTAATTTTCTTCAAAGTTGTTAAAGAACTAATTTAATCTAATTATTGAGCTATTTTCTTATGTCAATAATTTAGACCAAATTGATCAAGAACAAACTCTAATTTT
This sequence comes from Gossypium arboreum, assembly GCF_025698485.1. Taxonomy (NCBI): domain Eukaryota; kingdom Viridiplantae; phylum Streptophyta; class Magnoliopsida; order Malvales; family Malvaceae; genus Gossypium; species Gossypium arboreum. The sequence continues at coordinate 116,679,894 of NC_069073.1, forward strand.
GATTACTCAAGGTAATTAATTTTTCATAAAAAGACGTGCCATAAGTATTTGAACCCTAGTTGTGAAATTATTATTTTTCACTAATAACATATCAAATATGAACTCTATTTAACGGTTTACGTTATATTTATAAGTAAACTATAAAATAGTCATTCAACTATTAATTTTTTTCGATTTAGTTCTAAAATATTCATTTCAAAAAGTTAAGTGATTAAATAAAAAATTTAATAATTGGATGACTATTTTTATACTTTACTTTATATTTATTTTCAAGTTCATTGTTATTTTCAAACTCCAATATATAAAATAATAAAAATAATAAATTAATGGCCAAAAAAGAGCATGACATAAACTAGTTACTTCTTGAAGACAATATCAATAGAGACATCTATGAGTCCGGCTGCAGTCTGATTTCAAAGAATTTTCAAATTTTTGTTTTCAAGCCAAATCGATTCAGAACAAAAAATTATTTTTCAGTTCAAAATATTAATAAAATTTTTAAAATATATTTTATATTAATATTTATATATTCTTATATTAATTACATTTAAAATTAATTTTATTATTCAAATTCAATTCCAACCACCCAAAATAATTAATTAATTTATTATTATTCTAAAATATAAGTGTAATAAAATAAGAAAGCATTAAGTTTAACCTAATTTTTAAGGACTAAATTGAATACAATAATCAAAACTAAATTTTAAATTAGATATTTTAGGCAACCTTTTACTTCTACTCATAAAATTGTCCTAATTCCCAGCTTGTAGAGCCAAATATTGTGTTTGTATATATATATATATATTGTTTTAAATTGAGTTTGTATTTTCTTACATCAATGATAAAAATAATAATAATTTCAAACTAAATTTAGTCATCAACATTTATATCTTTTATCAATTTGGTCATTATTCAATTTTTAACTAAAAGATTCAAATTCGATTATCAACCTTTCAAAAAAAAAAGACAAATTACTCTTTTTTAACGAAAGTTATTGATTAAAACGTTAAAGTTTTAAATCAATCACCTCATTAATATCTCTAACCATATATACAATTGGAAAGGGATCTTTGATTAATTGTCGTAAAATCAATCGCCTCGTTAGTATCTCCAGTCGTACATGCTTTTCCAAAATCTTCAACTGAGACGAATATAGTTGATGAAGCTTAGTCTTCTACGATCAAATAACAAATTCTCGATCTTTCTCTTGACCGCTCATCATCCACATTTCCATACTTATTTTAAATTGCACATAAAACATATTCACTCTAAAGGATTAAAACAATATACATATAAAAGTCAAATCTTCAAGTATTATAATCAAAATTAAAACATGATACAATGATATATTTACAAGTTTTATTACTCTAAAATTGTGGCTTTTAATTAATTTTAATAAAACTCACAATATTTGTTGAAAATCTATACTATAATTAGTAGTTAGTTATGAACCCATAAAAAATAACAAAGATTAATGATTAAAGTAAATTGCTATTTGGGGTGAAGTTAGAATTCTTTTAAGGGGACCAAAATTAAATTGAAATTTTTATGATAGTAAAAATACAGTTTTACCATTTGAAGAGCCTATAATTTTAAAGGATTAAATCAAAATTTTGTCATCTTTAAAGGGCTAAAATATAATTTTACCTTTATTAATTTAAAATTTTAAAGGGCTTAAATAAAAATTTTTCCATTTTAGAAGGCCTGCTACTCTTTATATATATTTTAAAATCAAGCATATATATATATTACTAAGATTAAATTTTATAGAAAAGAAAAGTACTAAACTGAATTTAGAAATATAGTAATTAGAAACCTAAACTACAGCTGGAAAAGTAAATTTACGATATTATATATATAAATAAAATATTAATAATTGAACATATATAGAATGCATAATATTTTATAATAATATATATATATATATATATATAAAGCAGATGGAATAAGGATCAAGGAACGTACTTGTTGTTCATCAGGAAGTGAAAATTCATGTCCGTCATTGTTTCGAGACCCTATCGGATCATTCCCGCCACCAGCATAAACAGGATCGTTCCTTTGCTCCTTTCATGTCCCACATCCCGCTACTCAATTGTTTCTTTGTCCATTACCCTTCTTTTTTAATTTAGTAAACAAGTAAAAAGTTTCAGCCAAAGTCTTCCCGAATATCTTCCACGGTTTTTTATCTTTATCTCCATAGATTTCAAAGTCAGGGATGTAATCGCAAGGTAATGGTTCACCATTTACCTTCTTCGAGCGAGAGGTAACATGTGATAAGTTCCTAGTGAGTTGGTATAAACTTATATAGTGAATTTTAAATATATTAAATTTAAAAATTCAAAATTTTTAATAATATATAAATTTTATAAAACTTATAAAAACATTATATAAAATATTAAAAATATATTTAAAAAATATAAAAGTTAATAAATAATTTAATATATTAGAAATTTCATTAAATTAAAAAACCAATTTTTGTAATATACAAATTATATAAAATAAACAATTATATAAAATGAATAGTTCAAAAATTAAAAAGGAAACTTTATTTTAATATTTTATATAATGTTTTTATAAAATTTATATACTACTAAAAATTTTAAATTTTAAATTTAAAACTATATTATATATATTGAATTTTAAATATATTGGCAATCATCCATATTTTGGAAAGACAAAGATATGGGTATCAAAATGTTGGCACTAAAAATCTAAGATTTAAGGCACTAAGAGTGGGATTAAGATTTGGCATGAGATAATTGTAAATTTTGGTCCCTTATTGTATAGTGACTTTGCAAGTTGATCCCTGAACCTCCACTATAAATAGGCCTAACCATTTCTCATTTTTATCAACCCACATTTGTCATTCTCTACTTAAGGCATTTTTCTCTCTCTTTGTAAATCTTCACTTGTATTTTAGAGTGAAATATACTTGGTAGTGCCCGAGGACGTAGGTAAAATTTGTTGAACCTCGTTAAAATACTAGTGTTCTTTATTGTATTATTTTGCATATTTTGTGAGTGTGTTGTCGTGATTTATTGTGCTATTAAATTACGATAGGGGGATATTCTAGCTAGGAAAGACTTGGTACTTAAGCGATCCTTGTGATCCACCTTTCTTTCCTGGGAATTGAACTTAGTGTGATTTTTTAGTATAATAATTTTACTCTTTTACACGCTTCTGCACAACAATTGGTATCCGAGCTAAATTCGTACTTGGTAAATACAATCGTTTACGATACTATTTGCGTATACGGTATTATTCATCCATGAAACTATTCACATTGACAGTACTATTCACATATACAGTAGTTGGGATTGAGGAGAAAAATGACAAAGGCATCGTCATCAGCAAAGACTACTATGACAAATGTAAAATTTGAAGTAGAGAAATTTGATGATACCAATAATTTTGGTATGTGGCAATGTGAGATCTTGGATGTCTTATGTCAGCAAGAGCTAGATATAACCCTTGAAGAAAAACCTGACAAGATGGATGGCAAGGAGTGGGCCAAAATAAATAGACAAACGTGTGGTACAATTCGCCTATGTTTGGCCAAAAAGTAGAAGTACTCTGTCATAAGGGAGACATTAGCAAAAAAGTTGTAGGATACACTGGAAGAAAAGTTTCTAAAGAAAAGTCTTAAAAATAGGCTTTATATGAAAAAGAAACTTTATCGATTCACGTATGCACTTGGTATGTCGATGAATGACCATGTCAACTCATTTAATAAAATTTTAGCAGACTTGCTAAATTTGGATGAGAAATTTGAAGATGAAGACAAGACATTATTGTTGTTGAATTCCCTTCCTGATGAATATGATCATCTTACCACCATATTACTTCATGGGAAGGATACGATCACATTTGATGCAGTCTATAGTGCGTTGTATAGATTTGAGACTCGAAAGAAAGATAAAAAGGATCACAGAGATATAACTGCAGAAGTCTTAACAGGAAGAGGTCGTTCACACAGCAGCAAACCTGGTAGAAGGGGAAAGTCCAAAGGGAGACCTGCCAAAGATGAATGTACTTTTTGTCGTGAGAAAGGGCATTGGAAAAAGAATTGTCTTAAGTTACAAAAGGGCAAGGCTATTTCTAATGCATGTGTAGCGGAGCATGATAAGGAGTCAGACTTTAGCTTGGTTGGCATGGCAATAGCATGTCATACAGATGAGTAGATTTTGGATTCAAGATGTACTTACCATATGTGTCCTAATAAGGACTAGTTTTCTAGTCTTAAAGAACTAGAAGGTGGAGTTGTTTTTTGGGCAATGATAGCGCTTGTAATACAATGAGAGTAGGTACAATCCAATTGAAGAATCACGACGGCTCAATCCAAGTCTTGACAAATGTTCGTTACATACCTAGTTTGAAGAAAAATCTCATCTCATTAGAGATTACTAAAGGTAGTAGTTAGGGTATTGACAATGATGAAAGGTACAATAAGGAATAACATGTACTATTTAAATAGAAGTACAGTTATTGGATCAACATCAACAGTTTCTACGAAAGATGCAGATTCAGAGGCTACCAGGTTATGGCATATGCGATTGGGACATGCTGGTGAAAAAGTTTGCAGAATTTGGCAAAGTAAGGCTTGTTGAAAGATGCAAATTCTTGCAAATTGAAATTCTGTGAACATTGCATTCTGGGCAAGCAGATGAGGGTAAAATTTGGTTCAGCAATTCACAATACGAAAGAAATTTGGACTATGTTCACAGTGATGTGTGGGGACCTACCAAAGTGGCTTTTTTGGGAGGTATGCATTATTTCGTTACTTTTGTTGATGATTATTCAAGAAGTATGGGTGTATCTAATGAAAAGAAAAAATGAAGTTTTGGATGCATTTCTGAAATGGAAGAAGATGGTGGGAACTCAGACTGGTCGAAAGGTCAAATGACTTCGATCAAATAATGGTATAGAGTACAAGAATGATCCATTTCTACAAGTATGTCAAGATGAGGGCATTATGTGACACTTCACTATTCGAGATACACCATAGCAAAATGGGATGTCAGAACGTATGAATCGGACTATACTGGAGAAAGTTCGATGTATGTTGTCTAATGCTGGATTGGGCAAGGAATTTTCGTTTGAGGCAGTTACATATGCGTGCCATCTAATTAACCGTTTGCTATCAGCTGCAATAAATGGAAAAACTCCTATGGAGATGTGGACTGGTAAATCTACTATTGATTATAAGTCTTTACATGTTTTTGGTTCCACTGCATATTATCATGTAAAAGAATCTAAGTTAGATCCAAGAGCAAAGAAAGCATTATTCCTGGGTATAACTGATGGAGTAAAATGATATCGTCTCTGGTGTTCTGATATAAGGAAGATTATTTTTAGTAGAGATGTGACTTTTGATGAATCAACCATAACGAAGAATAAGGATTCACAAAAGGATGACAAAACCAGTAGTACTTTGCAGCAGGTGGAGCTTGAAAAGGTTAACGATGATCTAGCTAATATTGAAGGAACAAATGATGAAGAAGTTTCGACCCAAGAACTACAGCAACAAGATTCAATTGCATATAGAAGGCTAAGAAGAGAGATTTGTATGCCTGCTCGCTTTGATGATATGGTGGCTTATGCACTTCCAATTGCAGATGATGATGTTCTTTCTACTTACACAGAAGCAAGAAGTAACCCTGATGGTGTAAAGTGGAAGCAAGCTATGAATGAAGAAATGCACTCTCTTCATAAAAATAGGACTTGGGAGTTGATGACACTACTCAAAGGAAAGAAGGCAATTGGATGTAAATGAGTATATGCAAAGAATGAAGGATTTCCTGGTAAAAATGAAATTCGATATAAGGCTAGATTGGTAGCAAAGGGTTACGCTCAGAAAGAAGGAATAGACTACAATGAAATGTTTTCTCCAGTTGTGAAGCACTCGTCTATTCAGATTTTGCTAGCCTTGGTTGCACAATATGATCTTGAACTAGTTCAGCTTGATGTGAAGACCGCATTTTTACACGGTGATTTGGAAGAGAAAATCTATATGACTTAGCTAGATGGATTCAAGGTTGCTGATAAAGAAAACTGGGTTTGCAAACTGACAAAGTCACTTTACAGATTGAAACAATCTCCGAGGCAGTGGTACAAGTAATTTGATCAATTCATAAAAGGGTAAAGGTACACAATAAGTAAATTTAATCATTACGTGTATTTTCAGAAGCTACAAGAAGGAATTTTTATATACTTGCTCTTATATGTTGACGATATGTTGATAGCATCTAAGAGTAAAGTTAAAATTGAGAGATTGAAACTTATCTCAACCTTGAGTTTGAGATGAAATATCTAGGTGAAGCTAAGAAGATTCTTGGCATGGAAATATGTAAAGATAGAGCTCATGGCAGAGTTAGCTTGTCTCAGAAGCAATATTTGAATAAAGTACTACAGAGTTTGGCATGAACGAGCAGACAAAACCTGTAAGTACCCCGTTGGCTTCTCATTTCAAGCTTTCTGCACAACTATCTCCTTCAACGAATACAGAACAAGAATACATGTTACAAGTTTTATATTCTAATGCAGTAGGTAGCTTGATGTATGCAATGGTGTGTACAAGACCCGACATTTCACAGGCAGTTAGTATAGTGAGCAGGTATATGCATAATCCTGGAAAATGACATTGGTAAGTTGTGAAATGGATTCTACGGTATATTTAGAAGACCATGGATGTTGGATTACTGTTCAAGCAGGATACTACACTTAGTAAAGGTGTTATTGGGTACGTTAATTCTGACTATGCTAATGATTTATGTAACGCCCCAATTTTCGGGAATTCTGTGAATGTTGACAAAATTTCATACTTTGATTTTGTCATTTGTGAGTGAAATTATGAAATAGGACCTATGTGAAAATGTTTGAAAATGCGATAGGCTAAATTGAAGTGGCCAAATAAATAGGAGTGCAAAATAGGAGGATTTGCATGACAAACCTCCCATTTTACATGAAGTGGCTAGCCATCATGTTGTTGTAGACAATATGAGTACTTGATATCCATAATTTATAGTACAAATTGATACAAATTGATAATAGGTTAGGTAAATGTTCCATGATAATAGGTTAGGTAAATGTTCCATGATAATGGGTTAGGTAAATGCTTCATGATAATAGGTTAGGTAAATGTTCCATGATAATGGGTTAGGTAAATGTCATGATAATGAGTTAGGTAAATGTTTCATGATAAGAATTTCATGTCTTTTGTATTAAAGAATTAAATGGATGAAATATGAAGTTTTATTAAAAGAAAAAGGGGTGAAAAGAACAAAGTTTTGTCCATCTTTGTTCATCATAGCTGAAAGTTAGAGAAGAGAAAGGAGAGGAGAAAGCTCTTGAGTATTCGGTCATTAGGAGGAGGAAAATTGAAGGTAAGTTCTTGGTACCTTGCTTCTATTTTGAGGTTCATGAGTTCTTCTTGATTCTACCTTAACTCTTGAAGTATATTTTGATTTTTAGTTGTGTTGTGAGCATTTAGTCATGAATTAAAATGAAGGAAATGGTTGTTGTTTCATGTTCTTTTGATGAAAAATGGAAGATAGGTGAAGTTGAGCCAAACAAATGAGCATGCATGTGCCTTAGATGTTAAAGGGAAAAATCAGCTAACATGTTGTGCTTTAAAATGATGAAATGGAGATTATACTTAAGTAAAATCATAGATATGTGATGATTGATTGGTGATATACATGTTTAAATAACAAGCATGCAAGTTAGGTGTGAAAGAGTGATTTGGTAATAAATCTGCTTGGGACAGCAGCAGTAACGTGACTTTGGAAAATCACCATAAATTGTGGGAGATGAATTAGAAGCTGAATAAATTATGTAATTAAAGCTTTTTGAGTCTAGTTTCTAATGAAATAAACAAGAACATATTTTGAATTCTGTACAATGAGAAATTTGATTCGTAATGAAGGGTGGTCAGATTAGTCAAATAGTGAAACATGGGAAACTTTGAGAAAATTCTGGTATTGATTGGCTAAACCAAAAATTCTGAAAATTTTATAGATAGAAGATATATGAGTCTATTTTCAGGGAAAATTAACGGCACTTGATTTGGAGTTTCGTAGCTCCAGTTATAAATAATTTAGTGACTGTTGCTCAGGAAGACAGCTTGCAGTGAAATTATGATTATGTGGTAAACATTGACAAAAATTTGTTAATGAGTTGTTTATTGATTTCTTATAAGCTTACTATGATCTGTAGGTGTGGTTGGCTGAATATTGTAAGGGGTTAATACGTAGTTTGTATTTGAATAGTTAGATTAACGTGTTAGTAATCCAATTGTAGGCAGTTCGTGTGTGGATCTCGTCAGCATATCGTCGCAAACAGGTGTGTAACTAACACCCTCTTTCTTAGTCTGGATCGGCAAAAGTCGAAAAGTCGAAATGCCGAAAATCGGTATTTTGTAGATTTGCGAAAAGCGAATGCTCGTGAGGTAAATCGATTAATGTTTTTGGTAAGCTGTAAAATTTGGACTGCAAAATGCATGATTTCTGTGCCCTCGATATTTTTGGGCTTAATGGGCCAAAATTGGAATGATGGGCCAACGGGCCCAATTCAGTAAGAACCCTTGGTACGTGATTCTGTTTGTACGTGAAAAGTAGGAATATGCATGAAAAACCCTAAAATAGATAAATTACTAAAATACCTTTAAAAGTGGAAAATTTACAGTTTTGCCCCTAGTAGATAAATTACCGAAATACCCCTAGGTTAAATTGACCTAAATGCATGTTTGACTGTTGTTATTTACTGCATGCCATGTTGTTATTATCGATGCATGGATTTGGGATATTGACGGAGAAAGTCTTGAAAGTGGCTTGTCCACGATCTTGGAGGCTTTGCCTCAATTTATGATAATCGAGCAGCAAGGTCGCAATCGTGGAGTGTTGGGTGGGTGGGTTGAGCTATTCCCCACATGGAGTGTATGGCTGGTACGGGTGGAGTGTAGTGGTTGGTGGGTTGAGTAGTCTCCCAAATGGGCTTGCATATGTTTATTGATGTTGCATGTATTTTGAAATGGGCCTATGGGCCATATCATTATCTGAATAAGGGCTAAGGCCCGGTTTATTATAATCTGAAAAGGGCTCGCCCAAGACTACTATTACACGAATAGGCTTAGGCCCAATAGGCTTGAGTGACTTGGGCTTTGAATGGGTTTTCCTTACACATCGAGTTTCCCAAACTCACCCTTTTATTTTCATCCACGCAGAAATCCCCAACCATAGTGGGCTTGAGTCGTGAGGGAATTTTGAGTGGCCACCCGCTCAAAGTTTGATTTTCTTCTAGTGAACTGGACATCCTTTTAATTACGTTTGAAGTTTTGGGTTTTTAAATGTAATAGGGCCGCTTATTTATTTTTGATGGTTTTTAATATGTATTACTAAGATAGGTAATACTTATATTTAACTGTTGAAACTGGATAGCTTTAGGCGCGTTTTCAAAAACAACATTGATTTCAAAATAACACGACAACAAGCAAAGCTTCAGTATTTTTCAAAATTAATCACTTTTCCTAAAATGACTTAATCAAATCGGTTTTCCTAGAAATATCCATGACATTAAGGTGTGGCAATGGCGGTATGCATGTCTAGGATTGGATCCGAAGGAGCTTGGTACTTAAGCAATCGATGGACTCACCACCTCTTTTCCGGTTTCCTACGGTGCATAGCTTCCATTCACTTTAACCCTTAATGAATTAATCTTTTGAACATCAAGTACGATTTTCTGGACTTAGAAAGGAAATTTTTTTTTACGTTTTTGATGTGGCATGTCGGATCCGGCCATAACTTCTGAGCCGGGTTTGGGGTGCTACAATTTAGATAAAAGAAGATCAACCACCGATTATGTATTTACACTTGCTGGAGGAACAATAAGTTGAAAGTCTACACTGCAGTCTACAGTTGCATTGTCAACCACAGAAGCCGAATACATGGCTGTAGCAGAGACTGTAAAGGAAGCTATTTGGTTACAAGGTATGGTTAAAATCTTGGGGTTGGTTCAGGAGCATATTAATGTGTATTGTGATAGTCAAAGTGCTATTCATTTAGGAAAGAATCAAGTCTATCATGCACGTACAAAGCATATCGACGTACGATTCCATTTTATTCGGGAAATTATTGATGAAGGGAAAACTCATCTTCAGAAGATTAAAACTGCAGATAATCCCACAAATATGATGACCAATGTGGTAACAACAACCAAGTATCGTTGACAAAGGCAGGAAGAATTGAGTGAAGATAAGATTATCCTAATCAAATTTTCAAGGTGGAGATTATTGGCAATCATCCATATTTTGAAAAGACAAAGATATGAGTATCAAAATGTTGGCACTAGAAATCTGAGATTTAAGGCACCAAGAGTGGAATTGAGATTTGGCATGAGATAATTGAAAATTTTGGTCCCTAATTGTATATTGACTTTGCTAGTTGATCCTTGAACCTCCACTATAAATAGGCCTAACCATTTCTCATATTTTATCAACCCACATTTGCCATTCTCTACTTAAGGCATTTTTCTCTCTCTTTATAAATTTTCACTTGTATTTTGGAGAGAAATATATTTGGTAGTGCCCGAGGACGTAGACAAAATTTGCTGAACCTTGTTAAAATACTAGTGTTCTTTATTGTATTATTTTGCATATTTTGTGAGTGTAATTGTTGTGATTTATTGTGCTATTAAATTACGATAAAGGGATATTCTGGCTAGGAAAGACCTGGTACTTAAGCGATCTTTATGATCCACCTCTCTTTCCTGAGAATTAAACTTAGTGTGATTTTTTAGTATAATAATTTTACTCTTTTATACGCTTCCGCACAACAAAATATATTTTTAGAATTTTCATTTTTGTAATAGATAAACATCATCGTCATATATGTAAAAGAATGTAACATAACATGTTCTCATTATTTCAAAGTTGAAAAGTATTCAAATTAAAGTCTTAATTTTTAAGTGGGACTAAAATGGGAATTATCCTAGTCTGCTCCCCTCCTGGCTTGGTCCGTCGAGGTATAACAGTGGATAAGTGGCTTAATTACTAAAACAGACCTTGAATTTTCTTTTTACTACAATAAGATCATAATTAAAGAAATTTCCAAATATAATAATAAATTTAACTATCAAGATATGTAAATAAATTTAAATAATTTAATCTCAATATAAAAGTAATAATATAATCCACAATCCCAATTTAATTGCAAATCATAATTTAATATATAAAATTTCTTTATTATTACCCCAATATATATACATAAATTAATATCCACACAATTTCTTCTTTTATTAAGTTTCTTAAATTTCAATACCACTTTACAATGGATTCCGATTATCAATATGACATGATGTTTTTTTTGAGTTATCGGTTTATACCAACCAACGAGAAACTTATCACATGTTACCTCTCGAAGAAGGTAAATGGTGAACCATTACCTTGCGATTACATCCCTGACTTTGAAATCTACAAGGATAAATATAAAGAACCGTGGAAGATTTTCAGGGAGACTGCAGATGAAACTTTTTACGTGTTCACTAAACTAACAAAGAAAGTTATAGACAAAGAATCGATTGAGTAGCGAGATGTGGGACATGAAAGGAGCAAATGATCAATCCTATTAACGCTCATGACGGGAATAATCAGATAGGGTCTCGAAAACTTTTGATTTTCGAGATTAAGGATTCTCAGAACGAAAGAAAGGGACGTTCGCTCATGCATGAATTTTCACTTCCTGATGAACAAGTACGTTCATTTGCTGCTGCTGCTTTTTTTAATATTTTTGTTATCAAATATTATGCCTTGTATATAAGTTCGATTATTAATATTTTATATATGCTTTTTTTCTAATAAATAATAATAATAATAAACTACGGCATCTTAAACCTCTGTTTATACTTTATGAAATAAAAAATTTATTAATATATATATTTGTTATATCTATATTTTATCTCTCAAATTTCTTTGTGAGGGATGAAAATAGTGGGAGATGATTAGGATGAAGATGGGTATTGGGAAAAATATATTTAATTACTTTAATTAATTTATTAAAGTAAAAAAGAATAATATAGGCTATTGAATCAATTTACTCCAAATTTACCATGGTATTTGATTCATGCATAAAATACTTCACCCATGAGCTTTACCTAATTTCAGTTGATTCGACCCGACCTGACCCGATTTATTATTTATTAATAATTTCCTTAGTTAAATTAAATTTAAATACAAAAATATTACTTTGAAATAATCATATCAAACACAACTTGACTTAAAAGAAAATCTAACATCATGACTCGCCCTGACTAATGAAGAAATGCAATTACATTAAAATATACCATAAGTCCTATATTCTTTGTAAATTTAAAATTTGATCCTCAAACTTTTATTTCAAGGAATTTAGTCAATTTATTTTTAAATTTCTTTCAAAATTCAAGTAGAACAACTAATACTGTAAAGACTATTTTATTAAATTCAAGTTCATTATAACACCATTTTTTTTGTTATGTTGTTACTGAATTTTTCTTATTTCAAAATGTTACACTAACAAATTTAACAAAAAAATTAACACTTGAATTTTGAAATCCTGAAAGTAAAGGGATTAAATTCCTGAAAATAAATTTATAGGGACTAAATTTTAAATTTGTGAAAAGTATAGGAACCTATGGCATATTTTAACCATCTAATTATAATGGATAGATGAAATGTCAAGAGGATATTGTCTTAAAAGGAGATGAGATTTATGCCAACTCCATTGAAGCTTCCATAGCAACGGCAGGGGAATACAGTCCATACGCGTTATAACCAGCAATTCTATTTATAGACAAGTAATTCATTCTTCTTGTCACAAAACAACTAATTTTCTCTTTGCTAGCTAACATTTAAACTCCATTGAAGACCATGATTTCCTGGCTTAAGCTAAAGGTATGATACATGCAAGTTGTCGTAGGTTCAATGCTAGATAAGTAAAGAGAGGATTAGGGCTAGGGGTGAGCAAAACTCGATTCGACTCAAAAAAATCGAAAAAAAATTCGAATTTCGAGTTAAACGAATCGAATTATTTGAGTCAACTCGAATTTTTTTTTCGAATTTCGAGTTCGAATCGAGTTGAGTTTTCGAATTCGAATAACTCGAATAATTCGAATATCAAACTATAATATTTTACATTTTTACCCCAAACTCCCAAACCTTTTTACTTTTCCCTTAAAATTTTTACTCCTTCCCACTTTTCCCCCAAAACTTTTACTCCCCTTCAATCCCAACCCCCCAATCTACCCAAAATCCATTTCCCACTAAAATTTTACTCTCCCATTTACTTTTTCTCAAAATTTTATTCTCAAAAACACTCAAAACTTTTTATTTTCCCCCATAATTTTTACTCCCTCCCATTTTCTTCTTAAAATTTTTACTTCCTTTTAATCCCACCTCCCATCTACCCCAAATCCACCCCCAATTTTTTTTTAATATTTTTCCTCCAAAATTTTACTCTCCCCTATTTACTTTCCTTCAAAACTTTTATCTCCTAAAACTTTTTATTTGCCCCTAAATTTTTAGTTCTCACCCTATACTCTCAAATAAAAATTAAAATTATCTAAAAAATCACTAAACATAAATAGTAATAATTTTATTTATATCTACTATTTATATTATTAAATTAAATTTCATATTTTATATTATTTATATTATTGGATTGTTTAGTCATATTGAATATTTCTATTAAAATTAAATTATTAATTATGCTATTAAATATTCATGTTAAAATTTTATATTGGTATCAATTTCACATTTTATCTTTAAAATAATTTTATTAAAAATCACATTTTTACATCTAATATATTTTTTAATTCGAAAACACATAGTGACAAGAATCAAGATAATTGAAACAACTAAGCAAACAAAAAAGCTAACCCGTATATAAAAGATTAATAAATAAATATGAGATGATGAAAGTTAATAAAAATTTTAATTAAGGTGGATAAATTTTATTACGATGGGTGACACTGATTACAAGGACCCAAAATCATTTTTTAAAATTTAACTCGAACAAATATATTCGATTCAATTCGATTCGAATTCCATCTCACTCGACTCGATTCAAGAAAATTTCAAATAAAGTTAGGATGATAAAATAAGATTCGAAAACTCGATTAACTCGAAAATTTTCGATTCGATTCGATTCGATCGAATGCTCACCCCTAATTAGGGCGGGTCGATTTGTGGCGGAGATCCACCATGGGTACCATATGCATTATGTGGACTATCAATGGAGAACAATTATAAGCAGAAATGAAATATATAGATATATATAGAAGAGAAAGACCTGAACGATTTTGCAATCTGAGTGTTGTTCACAGCATTTTTCATAATTTCTTTTTCTTTTCATCGGCTCTAACAAGCTGAACTGGTGCTGCTGGTATCCTAAACCACCATTCTCTAAGCCTTCGCAGCCACCGGTCATTGCTGTCTCTCCTATATGGCAGTTCTCTCGTAAAAGCTTCTACGAATACAAACAATATCAAGAATCTCAAAGGCACAAAAGCTAACACTACAGCCAAGAAAACCAGTGAGAGAGCAACCCTGTCAGTGGCCTGGCAGACAGATAACGCAGAGAAAATATTGTCAGGAACTCGGAGAAATCCTGCAGTTAAAAATTAACTAAGAAATTCATTCAATCTGTTTGCGGGACCAATTAACTATATACTGACATTCCACAATATTCATGCAAAATAAAATTCAAGAAAAAGAAAGACTTGGATAATTATGTTACTTTGGCTTTTCATTTTGTTTTAAGTATTCATGTCCGACATAGATTTGGACTATGGGGTTATGATACTCCGATATATGGAAAAGTTTAGACAACAATTTTGTTTGTGTTACACATAAAGGTATCTAACACTCACCCCATAGCCTCAGTAACATAGCTTCTTAGCCCTGCTTCGAGAAGTATTCTAGTCATTTTCCATATGTTTTGGAATAAATTATTTGCCATGACTTATCCATACCTTAACAGTTCACTAGCTACGGGACTTTCAAATTCCAAACTTTCATGAAAAATATTCAGAACCCTAGAATGCCATTATTTCTGGTAAGTTCAGAACAATAAAATAAAATGCCTAACCAAAAAAGTCCCACCCTAGTCCTCTTTCTTTACAACACTTCTATAGGATCAAACCCATAAAAAAAAAGCCACCAAATGATTCAATTAGCAGTGGCAAGGTGATGCAGGTAAAACAAGAAACTTATTCATGTTAATGTACAAGACGAAGATATAAGTTAAGACTCAGATATGAGATTTTAAGTTTTCATTTTGCTCATTTTCAATTCAATGTGATGGGGGGAGGGGAAGACTAGTGCTACCTTCCACACTTTTACTTATACATTATGGGACATACATATTTAGCATATTTCATTTTTCTTTTATGTGATTCAAATATAGCTGGGACATGCACCTGTGGTAAGACTGCAAATAAGATAGCCCTAATCTTGAGGAGAATAACATTCGCAGTTTGGATTAGTGCTTCATATTGGGAGATGACTTCTTGTAATGTCAACAGCTGCTCAACTGCATTTCGATTTGGTGGAGCTATTATTCTGAAGGCTTCTAAGGGCTTCCCTTTGTTAAAATACCTATTCCAGAGCATGACAATTGCGAAGAATACAAAAACAAGTGCCAATATATATGCAATCCACCCCCTGCACATCATAATTAATGGATTCATTATATCATTTGGTTTGTCTATACAATAACAAAATGTGGAAATTTAAATAAAAACACCTATACCAAAGTGAACATACACAAATGGATGTTTATGGTGCATTTTCAAAGAAGCATGGCAAGGACATGAAACTTACCTCAATGGAAAAACGAAACATGAAATGTTGCATGCAGAAAATTCAGGAAACGATCAGCTAAGTGATCCACTAATATAAATATTTCCCACATAGGTTCACAATTCGTATAT
This sequence comes from Gossypium arboreum, assembly GCF_025698485.1. Lineage (NCBI taxonomy): Eukaryota > Viridiplantae > Streptophyta > Magnoliopsida > Malvales > Malvaceae > Gossypium > Gossypium arboreum. Next base: position 116,695,851 of record NC_069073.1, read on the forward strand.
CATAAAGAATTTCATTTAACATGTTTCAACTTTCAGGACATACAGAAGTAGATCATGTATTGTTCTTAAGCAACGTGTGCGAAGGACCAGTCAAAGACAATTTTTACCTTATAATTGCAAAGCTGGTCGACATCAGAAAGACAGTTGACTTAATAGGGGCTTTCCATGAAGACAGAAGCTCAAGAAGAGTGGCTAACTGAATGACAGGAAGTAGCAGCTCCTACAAATTAGAAAAGAAGTCACAACTTTTAGCAACCTTCTCAAATGTTCAAAAAGATTCTGATGCTCGGTTGGTGTGGTACAACAAAAGGCTTGGTAGCCATCCAGTAATCAATTGAACACTCATGTTGTTTCCTAGAAGCATGAACAAACAAAACTTTCCCTAGATCAACATGGACATCAAAATGAATTAATGTTTCTGATGACAAGTTCTGCCTAACAAATTAATGACTTGATTAAAATAGCATATGACAGTTTTTTTGGCCTGAAACCAAATATAATAGATGGGAGATTGCAATAACAAACCTTCATTACGGCTAAATTTGTTTCAATCCCTTCTACTTTCACTTGGTTCACAGTTGCCTGTGCAGCTTCAGCCCTACCTGTGTCAGATATAGATTGCTTCACTGCTGTCTCTAAGGGATTAGTTTCCCCAACACAGAAATCTCCAACTATTAATGCTTCTCCATCCAGAATTGCATTCTTCTGTGGGATGAATCCAAGTTGACTGAGCGCCAGGAGTGAAAAAGGAGATGCAGTTGGTGGGTGTTTCACAGTGTTAGGAGAATTATCAACATTTAAAAGTGCCAAACGACTAGCAAGAGTTTCCAAAATCACATCACCACCAGGAAGGCTCTCAGCTAGGTTAAAACTAAGTAAAGTTTTATACTGGGATGAGAAGAACTGAAATGCTTCTCTCAGAGCACGATAACGATATATACCCAGTATAGCCCTTGCTAGTACTTCCGACTGCTGAGTCTCTTTGAAGTGGTTTTTTCTAGCAAATCTGTGTGAATACAGGATCTCCAGAGATATATCCAACCAAAAGTTCCGACGAAAATTGCCTTTAAATTCAGGAAACTCAAAATAAACAGGCTCTGTACTGTAAATAGATTTTAAAAGTTCCAAATAAATATCAGAAATTCTACTTTCTTTTAAAGAAGACATGAAGCAATATAATTCCGGGTTATTGTGCTGACAGACAACTTACACGGTTGTTGATTTGTACATAACGGCTTTATCAAAGAGACGAGCACCAAGTGGCCCAGTTAATTCAGGTTTTATGACCTGCTTCAGGTCCGTTGCCAGATCATATCTCACGGCTTTGTCATATACACCAACACCCAAAGCCTCAAAGTACAGAGCATAGTTGGTTAGAGTGAGCCGTCCTGCATAAATAGAAACTCAACAGATAAACAACCGAAAGATAATGCATAAATAACCCAAAGCCTCTCTATTGAAGTATACGAATCAATGGCATCAACGAAACTGACAAGATCTCTTGGTCTATAAATTATTTCCGTTGCATAACCAATTTCTATAGATTAGTTCTTTACTACACATGGATTTCATATTAAGGATGCATGTAAAAGTTTAAAATATTTTACATTAACAATTATTCATCAGCACAAATATTAGTACTACTTGATGGATCCATATATTAGACAAGGAAGTCATTAATTGATAAAAATCAGTACCATTTGATACATTTAGATGAAGATAACATTATTCTATGAATACATGTATGATATGGCCTACCTTGATCTCATACAAGCACCACCTGTAGAGGAAATTAGTTAATGTTCTTAAAAACTTTGAGAACACTGAAAGTTTACTTTTAAAGGTTAACTCCATAATGATCAATTTTCACAACATTGACATACCTGGCCATGCTGAGATTCCAACATGTTGCAGAACGGGTTGAGTTGGAACAGCACCTTCAATATCTATAATTATCTCCACATCAGAAAGTGGAAGATTGGTAAGCGAGGGTCCCAATGTGTTTTTCGCAGCCTTAATAACCCTAAGGATGGGTAAAGATCCAAGATCAATAACTATCTCAATCGTTTAAACTCAAATGTCAGAATAGCTAAAAGAAAAAAAATCACAATACTAAAGAAGATATAAGTAGAAATGTTTCCTATTTTATTCAATCTCATCACATATGTTGAAAATTCGAACCCAAAAATCCTTATGCCGTTAAGTCAAACACAAAAATCCTTAGAATTTATAACAACTGAGACTAAGTCATTAAATGTTTTCTACAGCTTGATTCAAGAAAGTTTGGAACACTGATCATGTATCTTTCATGATCCATTTGTTAGAAGTTTAAAATATTTAAAACAAATAGCAAAGGTTAAAGAAGAGTTAAAAGACAAGTATCTATGAGTTTTAACCAGAGGTGAAGCCAGAAATTGCTTTAGGGGGCAAAATGAATAATAAATATATATATATATATTTTTTTTGGGTGGGGGGGAGCGCAATTTTACAATTAACTTGTGGTTTCATAAACTTTGCAGGGACTACATAGTCAATTTACCATATTTGTGGGGGCCAAGGGCACTGCCTGCCCCCCCATCTTCGCCCCTGGTCTGAACCCCAACATTCCCCCTTTTGTTTACTTCAAGTGACTTGACACAACAGTTAAATAATAGAAGGCATTAGAGTTCACAAAATTGATAGAAAACAATAATGCATCCATACTTGTCAAGGCTTCGGAGGTATTTGTCATATATAATAAAGTGAAGTCGGGGGCCTGTAGAGCTTGTCAATGCATCAAAAAGATTGTGAACTGTTATTATATCCGCAACAACAGCACACACAGGAGCTATTCGTTCAAAAGCCTCTCGCCCAACAGTTTTCTTGTCATCAACCTGATAGAAAAGTAAATAATGAATTTTGAATATAATCACCCCCTCCCCTGGCTTAGGCTCCCCCAAAATTCATTTCATAAGCCAACAAATTTAATAAGCCTTTCTAATATTATTACTTCCCACCCACCCCTTCCCCTTTGTTCTTATAAATTCTGTACCTTTTAAACCTTTTAGATTTCCCAAATTCTATATTAATCCTATTCGTTTGAAATTTCTACTGAATTTAATTAGTAAGTTCCTCTTCACTTAATTATCTTCATCTTTAATAGGTCTTTTATCCTTTATCTTCTTAAATGGTTGCCTTCAATTTTGTTCTCCTACTTTTTGGTTTGTTTACATGTAAACTCTTTACCTTTAGTTCTTCTTTTGTACTGTCTTAAATTTCCTTTTTCAAATATTTAACATATCAAAGGCATCATAAAAACATTTAATATCATAAATACATAAAATGCCAGAATTAGATAAAATAGAAATACAAAAATAAAGCCATGGTATAACATGAAATTTAATGAAAGTAGCATAGTTGACCCCTTGACTTAAAACTACAGCTCATATAGTTGGTCATTTAAAGCAAGTCCCAGATAACTAAAAGGCTGAGGAATTATCAAGCCATGGAAGAATGCCAATAACATAGAGCAAACAGGACAAGCATACAACATCTTTATGCAAATGAAATTTATGAAACTAGCAAAAATAGAACAAACCTGAACAGCCATACTGATGGGACTTGAATAAAACAGTGACCCATCTTCGTCATCCTCGACCTCCTCATTGTTGGATGAAGTTTCCTACAAGATATGAGAATTTCAGAGACCATTGTCAACCCCAAAAAAATCATCCACAAAGTTTTTAATCAACATATGGGGAAGAACATGTTTGGCAAACAACTCCAACGCATCTCTTACTTTGGTTCCACGTTCACACTCAACACAGGGGGCCTCCCATGCAAGCATCATCTCGTAGGTTAATCGACGGAAATCCGGGTCACTCAAATAATCTGGACTCCTACTCACTTTATACAATGCTTGGTAGGAGCAAAACTCTAAAAAGTTCCTAGCATATGTGAAAAGCTGTTTAACACTTTCTGGAAGCTCTATATCGAAACGATGTTGTAATTCTTCAGTAGGAACTTTAAGAATCCTGCAACAAGAAGTAAACAAAAGCACATTCAGATTATTATAAAATTGGACTAATTATTGTTGAAGCACAAAATGCATTGATCTGACTAACATTTTAATCAATATTGATAACACGAAGGTATTCTCCTTTTTGAATGCTGTGAGCAACTCTCAAGCTTTTGTCCCCGGCACTGAAAAGAGCCTAGGGTGCCTCTCAATGCCTTAACAGGTGAAACCGTGACGCTAAAGAGCTTAGGTCATGTGGGCAAGTATAGTACTACGTGAACTGGGTGAACTGCTCACGGCACCAAAGAGAACAATATCTTCGCATTATCAACACCGTACTCTAATAAGTATTAATTGATTTAAGAAGCCCTAATTGACATTTTGATCTGACTACGAATTACAATATGGGAATACAACAGAAACGAACAATGTGCGGTGAAATGTATACATATAGAGAGAGAAAGAGAGGGAGAGTACTTGGAACAGCGAAAGACGACGGAATTGGCGAGAGCAGAGAGCTGAGGGATGGGCCTCGGAGAGATTACTTGGGAATCTTCATCATTGGATGAACTTTTCTTGCGCTGGAAAAGGGATTTGAACGTATCCTGATTGTTTCTCATGAAATTTTCCCAAACTCCCTCCATTTTTTTTTTTTTTTTGATTTCTCGTCAATTTGGAAACCCTACCTGATTATTACATTGGGAATTTCACAAAAGTAAAGTTTTGATAGATGGAGGGAGAATTTTCTTTTCAGAACTCTTTTTCACTTCCCTTCCTCTCGTGGCAGTTAGTTAATTTTAACTTCTTCTGTTTTTGCAGTTTCGCCCCTTCAAAATCATTTTTCCCACTTTATACACTTTAAACACGAAAATGGAAAATTATTGACCTAATAAGATGTTATCGATTTAATTCTTTGCCCAATCGAGATGAGTTTGGGTTATAAAATCCAATATCAGTGTTGAGTACATGCTCATTTATCCCTTCATAATAATTAATCCTTTCAGAAGCCATGATTATTATATACAATTATATTATTTTTAAAATTTAAACTGATAAACGGAAAATTAATGAGTTAATAAAATGTTATCGATCGAATCTCTGCCCAATCGAGATAGGTTTGAGTATAAAATCCAATATTAGTTTTGAGTACGTGCCTGTTTAGCCTTTCATAATAATTAATTCTTTTAGAGTTCATGATTATTATATATACTTATATTATTTCTAAAATTTAAACTTGAATCGTTCGACTATAGTTATATATTTAAATTATTATGAATATCTTATTAAATAGATGTCAATTAAGATCAAGATAAGTTTTGATATATTTTAAATTTAATAGTCATTAAAAGTAGTCGATTGATCAATAAAATACACTCTCTTTTACTCTATCATCCACTTTTATTCTCTACTTTTTTTATATTTAGAAATTTTGCAATTCACCCAACATCTAAGTAGAGTGTTGAATAATGAATAATCAAACAACCTTGGATAAAAACTTTCATTTTTTGGCTTAAAGGTGTAAAAAATCTTCAATTTTTTTCAAAAAAAGAACAATTAAGCCCCTGGCAAAATACATTAAAAAGTCTTCAAACTTTAAAAAAAAAAAAGCAATTAAAGTTAAAGCTAAAGTTAAAGTTATAAAATATTTTTTTGGTACAATAATTTTTATAATTATTTTACTTAATTTTATATTTTTTATAATTTTATTATGATTTTATAAAATTTTATATTTTTTCGTATTTCTATATATTTTATATTTTTTCTAATTCTTAGTAAATTTTAATTTTTTATATTTTTATTGAAAATTAATAATTTTTATTAATTTTGTTTATTTTCATTTTTTGTCATATGTTATATCATGGTTGTGACACGTGATGACTTTAATTGAAAAAAATTAGGGATAATTAACTTTAACAGTCAACCGTTAATTATCCGTTAAAGTTAACGGTCAAATAGCCTTTTTCAGTGGCGGATCTAGACATATGACTTAGGGGGCAGAGGCGAAGTAAAAAAAACTTTGGGGGGACCAAAATAAATTGTATATTTTTATGATAGTATGTAATTTCTCCATTTTAATAACTTATATCTTTAAATTTTTTAGAGGATCAAATCAAAATTTTATCATTTTTTGATGGCCAAAGTGCAATTTTACCATTACTAATTTAAAATTTTGTAAATTATAAAGGGTCTAAATGAAAAAAATTACATTTTAGGGGAGTTAGGGGCCTTGCCAGTCCCCTGGATCCGCTTCTAGCCTTTTTGATGCATTTTGACAATTCAAGTATCTAATTGAATGAAAAAAAGCATGGACTTAACTGTTTTTTTTTTATTTTAAGTTTGAAGATCTTTTTTTATACATTTTGGCAGTTCAAGTACCCAATTGAGTGAAAAAAAAGGACTTAATTGCTTTTTTTTTGAAAAAGTTTAATAGCTTTTTATACCCTTAAGCCTTCATTTTTCTTTCAAAATCCCTAACCTCTTAGATATGCTAACCTTTTTTTCCACCCCGATTAGCCAATCATCGGCCACAACCTTTCTCCTCCTCTCTTTGCCCTCTCCTTTTCCGTCAATTTCTTTCTTTTTTCTTCTTTCTTTCTTCCATTTGTTGCTACTTTTGGTTGCTATCGGTGAGGTCTTCGACAATGTTGTCGTCTTCAACCATTATCGATAATGATCATTTTGCTTTCTTTTTTGTCATCCTCTGTTTTTGTTCGCTTTCTTTCATTTTATTTTTCCTTCTCCACTTACCCTCCTCCGCCAATCCTTGCCAATCACCACTTGTTTTCCACCAAATTTCATGTTTGAAATAATAACTATAGCCTTTTGTATAACCTTTGTCTCCTCCATTGATAGAGGTTTTCCGAGTTGGTAATGATTCATTTTTCTTAGATCCATTGAGATTCGATTTGCTTGAGTTCTTTGTGACTTGGTTTCTCAAGTCCTAGCTAATTAGCCTTTGACTATGTCTGATTTGATGTATTTAATATAGTTGCGGTTTTTATGGATTTTCGAAATGGACAAGTTAATCATTAGTGAGCACAATGCACCAATTAGCCTAATCCATTTTTGGTGGTTGACGCCTTTTGATGGAGAGGAACTCAAGATTTGGCTTGTATTCATGGTGAAGGAGTTTTTTTTTCCCGATTAGACACTTTTCCAATATGATTCACCTTCTAGTCAAACTGTTCTTTTTGTATCATTTATATCCATTTTATAGTTTATATTCGAGATTATGACTACCTCTCGTTGCCAAGGTTCGAATTTGTGTCTCCCATTAGTGGTTAGGTGGAATTGTGGTCCAAATTGTTTAAAAATCAAAAAATATATTTTATATTAATATTAATATATTTTTATAATTAAATTTAAATAATTTTTAATTATTTAATTTGAATTGAAGGTTGGATTTATTTAACCCAAGAAACCAGTCCATCTATGGACAAATTTTGAACATCAATATTTAGAAAAATTAGAGTAAAATTATGAAATGTGCACGTAACTTGGATAATAGATTTTTAAAAATTTTACGTCTTATTTTGATTATTGTATGTAATTATATTTATGACTGTGCTCAAAGGCGGAGTTAGATAATTTTTGAGGGCACCGAAATAAAGTTATATATTTTATGGTAGTAAAATAAAATTTTATTATTTTAATAATTTATATCTTTTAATTTTTAAAAGATTAAATTATTTTTTAATTCTCAGGGACTGAAAGTATAATTTTTATATACTATTTTAAAATTTTAAAATTATAAAATGACCAAATGTGAAATTTTTCATTTTAAGACTGGTACCCTTAATTTTTAAAATATATATAATGAATAATATAATATTATTATAAATACTGAAAATATATACTAAGTTATTTATATTTTAAAATTTATAAAAAATTATAATACGAGCTGATAAAAGTTTATCTATATTTTATATTAATATATATTTTAATAAAGGCAAGTTCATTAATCATGAATAATGATAACTAACAACAGAAGTTATATTAATTACGATAAAAAAAATTAAAAAAATCCTGAAAGCTTGCGTTCGTCGTCTTCGTCCACTATGGTTCACATTATTCAATGAAAATTATTTATTTGAAATTAGTAAAAACAAAAGTTTCAAAGCAAAGCAAACCGTCAAACATCGGGGCCAATGCCGGTTCTCCACGTCTCACCTCTCTACTTTCAGCCATCTTCGTGCGGTTAACGAAGCCATTCTTTAACTCCTTGCGGATCGCTTGCCTTGAATTGGTAGTAACGGCAGGTGGATTGCCCAACTGAATCGTCGGTTTGAGTTCCATTGTAGTCTTCGCCGCCTTGTTTTTCTCCGACATTGAGTACTGCGGCAGAGGCAAGCCGAATTCATCACCGAAGTAATCGGGAGATATTGCATTGCTTAATGATCCGAAAATCGACATTGTATTAGTATGGAGCGAGATGCAAAAAAAAAGCTTGGTGGAATTGAAGGAGGATTATAAGAAAATTGAAATCCAAATAGAGGTCTGTTTGATTGATTTATGCTTTAGATAGAAACCAACTTTTTTATAGTATCGAAAGGCGGTTACTTTTAAGGGTTCTTTTCCTGCAAGCAACTTCGGATGGTTATTATATTAATATATATAAATTATTTTATTCACCCTTTTCATCGAGAGATTATTTAATGGATTCTTTTTATCCCATTATTAATGATTTTTTTTAATTATTTAATAATTTTTTTAAACCTTAAATTCAAAATTTCAAACTCCAATTTTGGACTCTAGAGTCGAGTTTGGATTTGAAATTTAGGGTTTAAGTTCAAAATTTAAAATTTAAGATTCGAGTTTAGTTTTTAGGGTTTAAGAGATTCAAAATTCGATGTAAAAAATTATCAAAATTATGTATCAATCATATAGAAAAAAATTGTTAAAATATCGTTAAATAATTGAAAAGGGACCATTGATGATGTGGTTATGAACCCTTCCCACCACATCATTTAGGTTTCTTTCCAATTATTTAACAATAGTTTAGTAATTTTTTCTACGTGATTGATACATAATTTTGATAAATGTTTTACTTTGAACTCAGAATCCTGAATCTCGAACCCGAACCTCAAACCAAAACCTAAATCTTAAATTCGGAACCCTTGATGTAGTAGGAAGTGTCCATAAAATAATTTCTCATACATCTGAACTAATATTCCAAATCAAATATGATGTGTCTTATTTTAATTAGAAGGGACCGTAAATAATGTGGTGGGAAGAATCCATAAAATAATTTCTTCAAATTCTAAGTAATACAAATCATTAATGTGTCAAAACTTTTTTTTAAGAGCGTATAGGTAAAATCATAAATAATACATGTTTGATCAACTAGAACTATAGTCAATCGAAGATAAAGTAAAACAAACTGAAAATCTAAATATATCCGGATAAGGCCTGTTCATTATGACTTAAACTCGTAATAATATGGGGGAGAATCTATACATAATATTTACATATGATATGACTTAAACTCTAATATTCAAAGATCTTAGGACAACGACTTTTGTTAACACTACCAATGCCTCATTGATCAACATGTCAACTTATATAAATGTATATTATCTTAAAATGATTATAACCTATTAAGATAACATGATGATTATAACATACAAAATAATCTGAATACGATATGAATATGCATGTTGGTGTATAAGTGTAAAAAATTCACTCATTTTGCAAAATTTATAACAAAATAAAATGTTTAGCTAAATAATGTCATGAGTTAAAAGGAACACCAAGTTTTGAACATTAAACTTTAAGGTATTAACAAAGAAACTTCCACCATTACTTGAAGGAAGTTTTAGGTTTACAATTTTAAAGATAAATATGTCCCTTTTTTTACTAATTTTTTCACTCAACATCGTTGATGTTATGTAATCTTGTATTATTTATTTCAATACGAAAGTTTTGATTCGAATTTAGAAAAGACGTCTTATAATATATGTTTCTTTACATTTGTTTTTTTTAATAGTCACCATTTTATTTAAAGCATTTCGTTGGATTCTTTCTGATCTCCTTCTTTTCTAACCTCGTTGGAAATCATGTAAAGACAATTTCTATTTGAGATAGCTATTTGTGCAAGTATTTTACAATTCAGAAGCAATTGCTTATTGTACAAATTGTGTATTAATTTACTATAACTATAGGATAACCCCGCTCTGCGAATTACTGCATTTATTCAAGTGATCCACAAATGACGAATTTTTTTTTCTTCCTATCTCTATCCCGATGAGCCGAAACCAAAGCTCTTATTCTTTGTTAAGTAATAGTTTGAGTAATCCTTGAATGAACCCCTCGAAAGCTTAATGTAAATAAACTAATTTTTGTTCAGTGTCTCCGAGCTATATATCTCCGTTTAATTTTAATCATTGGATTAAAAAAATTTTAAAAGAGGAAGTCACAATAGATCTTATAGACCCCAAAAGGGATCGAGTACCCAATCATCCAAATAAGTCCCATACAACAAGTGTTTTACCTTACAAATACAAATTTAAGTTCATTTATTATAACAAACCATAATTTTTTTGATGTTACTAAAAATAAGAAAGATACGACAGTCATTTAGATTTGTTAATAGGTCAAATCAAATCATAATTGAATCCAAAAGCTTATGTCCAAACTTGAACTAGGCTCAAATCAAGCTCAACGTGATTCAGCTCAACTCCTTAAGTCCATTTTATTATTCGAATATTAAAAATATAAATATATATTTATAAATAAATTTAAATAAAAATACTTTTATCATTTAATTTTAATTTAGGGTGAGTTAGGCCAGCTTGGAAATAAAATTCTTATCCAGGACTCAACCGATACAAGCCGGGTTGGGTGAACAATCCGACTCACTAACAAGTCTACAATCATTAAAAGCAAATAATAAAAGTGATGAAATCCCAGATGGCCTTAAAAAGTTCTCAAGCATCATCAGCTTTCAGCAATTCACTTTCCACAACAATCAAATTCATAGTTTAACCATTCCAAACCAAAGCACAAAAATCTATCATTTCTCTATTTTTGCCATTCTCCAATTCACAAAATAGTGTTTGTGCAATAAAAGTTTGATTTTTATTTCAATAAAGATCCTTTTTCAAATGATCTAAGTGAGCACCCAAATTTGGTCATCTTTAACTCTCTCTATTCACAGATGACACAAATCTTTTCATAAACAAGAACTAAAATGCTACAATTATCAATCAAAAATAGCATAAGCAATGAAAATGTATAAGAATGAACTGTTGTCCTACAGCTTTGGTTTTGGTTTTGCTTTTGGTTTCTGAGATTCCTTGAACCATATAGGAGGATAGATTTTATATTCTTGGATTGGTTCATCTTCTTTCTTGACTTCTTTGTCTTCAATGATGTTTTTAGGAAATGCATCAGGGTTACCTTTGATGCAGGTTTGCAAGGCTACAAAGGGATGCACGCAATCCGAACCCTGTTAAAGAGGAAAGTTCAAATATATTAGTGCTTATATAGAAGTTCAACAAAGATAGAGGCTAGACAATGTTGAGGGGTCAGGAACAAATATGACTGAATTATAAATTTTTTGGGAGCCAAGATAGGTTTTTAATATAATTTTAGTTTGACAATTTCCAGTTTATGAATTATGACATCTTCAAGAAGCTCAAAACATATTAGATTGCCTAAAAGTGAAAGCATTTATCTGAGCCTACCCTTAGCCAAATCATTTCATGATAAAAAGTTGAAATTTGAGTTCTGAATGGCAACAACGTGAATAAAAAGATAGGAATTAGTGTTTCAAATGGCCAAGCAGTTAGGGAAGCCCTCTACCAGCCATTTAGATTAGCAAGGAACTACATAAAAATGAACCAATGTTGTGTTGCTCTGATTCTTCGTTTTTTTCAAAGTAGACATATGCGCCACCTATATCTGATGCATATCCAAACATAGTTATGGAGATATGACACTCTAAGGACCCTCCAAATACATAAAATAAACCTTAGAAAAAATGAACATTCCCGTGTTGGACACATCCAGGTATATCCTACACTCACTCACGACTCTGAGAAACATAGAACCAAAGTGCCATGCAATGAATTAAATGAAACAACAAATCACAATACGGAAAACCAGCTCTAAACCTTTGCTTTCTAAACAAGATATTTATAGTATTTACAGCTTCAACTTGGCAGATGATACACAATAGATTCATACTCAAATTCATTTCTTTATTTTGTAAGCAGATAATACCTAATAAGAGTGTCTAGATTAATCAGAACGATAAAGCTTAACACAAAAAATGAGCCCATTTTTTCCCCCACAATGGTTCTCAAATAACAATAATTACCTTTTCTTCAGCAGTGCTTTTGAGAAAACAAAGGAAAGCCTCTGTAAATTGAGTCCCGCAAGCGCCATTCCGCAGCTCAGATACACAAGGGCAATCTAATGCTTTCTGCGCCTGCGCATCAAGAGACTAGCACAAAAATTGAAAGAAACCCATTATATTTCACAACTTGTTAGGTGACCCAAAAACAAAAAAGGGAGCAGCAAGTTATGGAATTAAGAAATGGAACAACCTGATTCTCATCGTTGCCATATGCCGCAGCTTCTGTAAAAAGGCAAAAGATAATGATATTACAAACTACTCTAGTGAAAAAATAAATAGCCTCCATTCTCTAAATCAGCAAAGGTAAAATAAGCAGAATTTAAAGTATGCTTAGATCTTTTGGAACTGAGTTCTTTTCTTTCTTTCTTTCAGACATTTTCGCGAACAGATTAGACGCGAGATTGGTCTAGTCACAGCATAATAATGAATCAAAAGCAATTGATATTAACGACGTAAATATAAACCATGAAACCTGCAATAATAGAATCCATGGAAGCGAAAGAAGAGGAAGGCTGGGTTCGAGCTTGATCGTTAATGGCAGCTGCCGCAGCTACAGCACTTTGAGCTTGGCCCATCTCCGCTTTATCAGTCCCACACTTTTAGCAAATGGCTGTAAAATTATAAATCCGTCTAAGCTTCCAACCATCTCTTGCATTGACTTTGACTATTCTTTTAGGGGGTAAAATTGTTTAGGGTAAGTAAACTACTAATATAGTCACCTAAATTTTTCTTAAGTTTTCATTTTGATTACCGAAAGAAATTTAGAATAAGAGCATTATGGTTAATAAATGTTTTCATTTCGGTTACTTGTCACTAAAGTTTTCAGAATTAGACAGGTAGTTAAATCAATCAAGCCATTAACTCATTGATCTAATTAGTCCAGACAGTTTGATCAAATATATTGTTAAAGTTTTCATAAAAATAAAAACTATTTAAACTCCGTTTAATCAATTTTTTTAGCTCCATCCAATTAATTCGTATCAATTTATGGTATAATTAATTTAAATCTTTCTTCAACCGATATCCTAACCAATCTAGTTCGATTCAAATAACTATAGCAATATTATTTATTAAAATAATAATAATTTAATATAATCACCAAGTGAATTTAAGAAATACCCTCTGTTTTTAATTGATATTTAAAAAATAAAAACTCAATCACATATAAAGTGATAAAAGTCTGATAAAAATTATTTATTAATATCAATCTCGAATTTGTTTGGGAAATTTTCCTTTTATCTTATAAAAGAAGTCAAAATATATTATATATTATTTACAAATTTGAAAATTTAAAATTCAGATTTAATTATTAACAGTGTTAAATTCTTTTTTTAAATTCATATATAAATTTAATAAAATAAATTTAACAGTTTTAAGGGTTAAAATTAAATCTTCAAATCTAAAAAATAAGTGACTAAATTCTCAAAAATGAAAATACAGGGACTTAAGTTATATTTTTAACCTAAAAATGTTCAAAGTGGGCTCGAACGAATACTCCGACCCGTAATACTAGAGGCATTTGGACTGACCCATCTTTCAAGCCTCTGGCAACTTCTTCTCCATTTCTCGGCCTTCCCATTGTTCCATTGTTTGCCTCGTTGAATCCTGAAACGAGAACAAAACCCAGAAACCCATCAAAAAAATCTTTCCTCCAATTTTTCTTCAAATTTTCATTGTTAAAGACCAAAACCCGGAAATCCTTACGTTGGAAAGTGGAATAAAGAGCAATGGGAAGCGCGCCCGCACAGATTCCGACGAGTTTCGGACACGAGCTCCGGGCTTGCCTCCGTTGCCGCCTCGTCAAAACCTACGATCAGGTAATTTCTTATGTTTCTACTTGGGGTTTTATTTTTCTCTCGCTTTAGAAAGTTTCGTAGTTTTTGACGAATTCTTCTAATTACTCCCTTTTCTGGGTATTTAAAAAATTTACAGTTTAGGGAATCGGGATGTGAGAACTGCCCATTCTTTAAAATGGATGAGGATAATGAACGCGTCGTCGATTGTACCACTCCTAACTTCAATGGGTATCTTTCAAATTTACCTTCCTTTAATCTCTTTGAGCATCTTTTCAAATTTGATTACTGATTTTATTTTTTTCAGGATAATCTCTGTGATGGATCCGTCTAGAAGTTGGGCTGCTCGTTGGCTGCGAATTGGTATGTTCAACACTGATTGTATGTTTTTCGTTATTTGTTTTTGCTTTGTGGAAATTATTCATTATAAGGTCTTAAAAGTTCAGTTGCCTTATTTGAATGGAGAATTGAGGCTTGCATGATTAGAAATCCATTATTGCTTTATGATTATTTTCAATATACTATTTGATGAACCCTAGGATTTTAAGATCTATTCTCTCGGATGATTGCTGAGATAATGCATTTTTGCCATGAATTTGGGTGAGTTTTAAATAATGCGCTGAAGACGGGTATGTTTAATTTTCCAAGTTATTCCATACATTTGGAGAATCTGGGTCATATCTCCATTTCCATGTCTGAAATTTTTTCAGACACGGTGTTGGACTGTATACTTCAAGAAACATAAAGAGTCGTTGCAACATAGCTTAAGCACCAGACTTTTGACTTCTCAATGATAGTTTTTTCGCCATAAAATAGTAGATTATGCAATTGCTATTTTTTGTTTATGTTTACATCCTTTTCGAATTATATGTATACATTAGTGTATTATATCTGATTCTTAGATATTTTGGGTTCTTTGACACTTCTCTAAATCCTTCTCAGGAAGATTTGTCCCCGGTTGTTACACTCTTGCTGTTTCAGAGGCACTTCCAGAAGACTTGCAGGTACGGGTGAAATTCATTAATCAACATATTCTTTTCAATAAAGGAAACATGGAGGATGGTAGATATGGAACACGGTTTGGGCATGTTAATTGTGTGAACTTTTCGAATAACTTATCTCTAGGTCTTCTATGATAATATGCAGTTCCATTTCTCGAATTTTTGTGTTTCATCTTTTTAGCATCATAGCCGCTGGGGTTGTATTTCAACTCATTATGCAAACACAATATTGTATACATTATATTGAAGATTTTTTCTTTTCATGTCAAACCCCTAAGTTTTAAACCTACAAGAATAGAGTTTTATTATCTTGATATTTTGTTATGCCATGTCATATTACTTTTGTGTTTCCGGTATTAATAGTTGTTTTCTTTCATACAGAATTTATGCGAAGAAGTGCATGTGCAGTATGTGCCACCTAAACGGGTATGAGACAAGAGTCCTGGTAACATTGTATGTAACCATCGAAAAACTGAATTGCATTTTGCGAGTTATGATCGTTTTTTGATGCTTTTGTAAAAGTATTGCTCCATTGTCTTGGCCATCAATGAAATTGTATGTAAACAATTTCTGGGTTTGAACAACTTATAAACACTCTAGTTATTTACAAGGTAGGATTTGTATGAAATTTGGTTAGAACTTCGGGTTTATGAATTAGTTTTCAGAATTTTGTTGGAAGAAGTTTGAAATTTCAAAAACCCTAGAGCTATTAATTGATTGTTTTATGGTTCGGATTACTCGTTCGGACTTTTAAATCAAGACCGAGCTATCAGCTTGTTCGTATAGGTCCTGATCAGGTTCTGAGCAAAATGTTTTTATATTAGAGTCAATTTTACATGGATATTATATATAATTAGGTTCTGTCATTCCACACAACCTACAATGATAAACTTGTATATTTTTTTAAATTTATTCAATAATGAATATAGGTAGAATGGTGATGAACTTGTATTTTAATTCTTTATTTAAAGATTATATAAAAAGATGTCGATTGAGTTTTAACTCAATTGGTATGAGTATTGTTGCCAATACAAGAAGACGTGAGTTCGAGTGCGCTAAAGCGCATTATCTTCCTATTTATGGGTTGGAGAGGGATTATGAGTAGTTCTAAATATTATGTCACAAAGAATAGCTTCAATACTATCCTTCTTGAGAATCACTTGTTTCAGCCCAATATTCTAGAGTTCGGCATTGAGAACTGAACAACCAATATTCTTTGAGAAATCAGCAATCCACATCCCATGCTGGTTGTGGATTAATTCACCTGCTGAAGTATTCCCAAATACTTTACAAACTGCCACTAATCTTTTAACTTTTGTATGCCTCAAGAAACTTACCAATCCATGGTTTTTGAAGAAATGTAACTTTCTCTCGTGGTAATTTTTATCCAAGACACTTTCACTTTCAACAAAATTGGTGGTAATTTTTATCCAAGACACTTTAACTTTCAACAAAATTGGTATTAAAGACGTAATTGTTTCTCTTGATCCAATGCTGCAAGCAAATAACACCAAAAGGGCTGCCAATCAAAAGGTTCACATGCAAAATGGTTAGGATCAGAGAGATTAATCACAAACCATTTTTCCAAATTGATTGAGAAAAATTCATCTCTCTTTTTCTAGTCTGATCACCAAGATCCATGTTTTGCCACAGCTGGTGTATATAAATGCAGTACATGATTTACACTTTCAATCAAATTTCCACAAATCACGCAGCTTGCATCTGGAGTAAGGTTTCTTCTCACTCGGTTGTCACTAGTTAGGATTCTGTTTAAACAAACCAGTCAAAGGAATACATGTACATTTTGAGGTCCAGGAAGATGCCAAATTCAATGCCAAAAACTACCACTCCTAGCCATGTCGACACTGCAAGAAGTAGAATAAGCAGTGTGAATGGAAAAAACGCACTTCTTTTCATGTTTCCATCTAACAAAATCATTCACGTCACGGGTTGAAGGAGGCTTATAGGTAGAAATGCTCAAAAGTATTGGGGGTGGTAACTTCGATTTGATCATGAACTGAGTTTATAGACTTGATCATGAACTAAGTCACTCACTTAAAAATTAAGAGTTTTGATAAAAATATAGACTCGAAAAATGAGTTCAGACAAAAAATAAAGCTTATTTTCTAAACAAATTGTCTCAGGTAAAATTTTTTACTTGCGTTCGGCTGCGTCTAAATCATATGTAACTTTTTTATTTATATTTTTAATTTATTGAGAAATATTTATTTTAATAATTTTACATATTTAATATAATATATATTTTTAAATTTATTTTATATAAAACATTTTAAATCGGGTGAGACTCGGATTTAATATTTTTAATATGAAATGTGTTTTGACAAAATTGTTTCTTCTTGTTGTTTCCATGTATGTGAGGGGGCGGGGGTTTGGGTTTATTTTGTTTGCTCCCGCGTCGGGTGTGGTCCGCGATCTGACGTATGTTTCGGCTTAAAATATTATATCTTGAGAAACCCGGAAAATCAGTCGATTCTCTACATAATAACAACGAAATTCAATCTATTATTGAAAAGTTGATAATCTCAAAGAGTCATATAAGCCGTCACTTTCCCGTGGAAAATAAGACAAGCTTTAGTAAAAATATATGCATGCGCTTGGACCATATCCCTCAACAAAATACAAAATATTAAAACATTGGAGGAAAAAAAATCCAGAAGTTTTATCCAAATCCACGTCTAGGTTTTGAAAAAAAAAATTAATAAAATATTTATTAAATTAAATGAAATGAAATGATGAGCAAGGCATTAGCTGGCAACCTCCTTTCCTTCTTTTATTTATTCCTTTTCTTTAATTTTTTTGGATAAGTAAATCCTAACAAACTAACAAAACAAACGTTTGCTAGGATTATATTTTTAAGCTCAAATAGTTATGAATATCTACATTTTCTTTTAAATGTGTATATATTAAAAATTAAATTACGAGAGAGACTTGAAAATAGGGGTGAAGTAAAAAAATTTTAGGGGTTGAAATGAAATTTTAATTTTAATAGTCTATAACTTTATAATTTTTAAAGGATTAAATTAATTTTTCTTAATTTTAAAGGGTCAAAGTATAATTTTACATTTATTATTTTAAAATTTTAAATTTTTTTAAAATGCTAAAATAACAAATTTCTATTTTAGGGACCGAGGCTCCTGCTGTCCCCTCGTGAATTCGTCTCTACTTGAAAGAAAAATCAAAGGACATACTAATATATTAAAAACTAATTTATTAATGCTTTTTGTACTTCTTTTTCGGTAAAAAAAATTGTTTTTTTCAAAATATTTTAATTTTAAAAGTAATTTTGAATAACTCAAAAGCATCTTGTTTAAAAATGCTACTAAGCAATAATGTTAAATTAACCCTAATTCATTAAAAAAATTACTCTCTATGTCGCAATTCTCCGGCAACAATGGGGTTGGTGATCCTCATCCTGAAAGTGATCGGAATACTAAGAAAGTGAGATTTAAAGACAATTTAGTTGAAGAAGACATCACTATGGATGGGGAGCTGGATCCAAAACCGACCTCGTCGTGGAAAGACAAACTTTTGGGGGGCTTAACTGGTATTTCTGGCCTGGATTATATTGCTCCTATTGAGGGGAGCGATAATGACTTTGAGTTGCTCGAAGGAGATGTGAATAGGACTACTATTGATGGTGTTCCGGCCATCACATTTTCTGACCGTATAAAGAATATTCTGTTTAGAGAGATGGAATTGACAGTCATCGTTAAATTATTAGGACACAATATTGGTTACAATGCCCTACATAATTGCATTCTTTCTCTTTGGAAACCAGTGAATTCTATTCGTATAATGGGCACTACTAACAGATATTTTTTGGTTAAATTTCAGAGTGCTGTCGCAAGGTCCCTAGATTGTTTATGGCCAATACCTGACAATACAACAGTGGACTAAACATTTCAGCCCCGCACAACCTTACCCTAGCGTAGTGCTAGCCTAGATCCGTCTACAGAATCTTTTGGGTCACCTATATAAAAGAAAAATAATAGAAGCCATTGAGAGTCTCATCGGGAAGGTAGTCAAACTAGATGTTCAGACTGACAACCAAACCAGAGGGAAATTGCTCGTTTACTCGTTTATATTAAACTGGAATAGCCTTTGATTTCTCAGGCTTTCGTTGACAGAGCCGTCCAAAGTGTCGAATACGAGGCCCTTCCGACCGTTTGTTTCACCTGTGGTAAGTATGGGCACGTTGAAAATATGTGCCCATCGATTGAAACAGGGCAAAATTTGGCAGCACCTTATCATACACCGTCGAGCGAGGTAAGTGACTCTAATGAAGGCCAAACAGCCTGCGATTCAACAGGTTTCAGAAGCAGGGAGAATGAATCAATGTTTGGGCCATGAATGCTGGTGGAAAAGAGATATTCACTGTGAGGGAAGAGGGATTTTTCAGCGGAAAATATGGAAAAACAAAAAAAAATAGTCGTTAGGCTCTAATTCTCGGCGTTGTAGGGAGAGGAGGATACTAGTTTCAAAAGCAGGGAGAATGAATAGGTGTTTGGGCCATGGATGCTCGTGGAAAAGAGATATTCACTGTGAGGGAAGAGGGATTTTTCAGAAGAAAATATGGAAAAACAAAAAAAAAAAGCCGTTAGGCTCTAGATTCTCGGCGTTGTAGGGAGCGGAGGATATTAATGGCGAAAGGAGATCTACAGCTAGAGGATTTTTAGGGGGAAATAAAAATAGGAAAGTGACTGATAGTCAAAATGGTTTTGAGTATAGGGTTAGTAAAGATAATGAGGTCATTTCTCTTAACAATGCCAGACATGAGGGGTTTTCTTTTAACAAGATGAGTTATAGGAGTGATGGAATTTTGGGCCTTCCTAATGGGTTTAATATAAAAAAGGGAATAGGTAGTGGGAATGTAGAAGAAATAGGCTGAATGTCTAAAGTCATTTCGGACAAATCTTTGGGGAAAAGGCCAATAGGTTTAGATGGCCTGGTCAATAATCTTGGTGACCCTTCGGTTAAATTACCCAATTTAAATCATTCTACTATTGTTTCAGTAGCCCCGAGTTTTGAAGTTTCACAAACTAATAATCTTTTTAACGTGGCAGGTTGTCAATGACTTTCGAATTCTAAAAATTCGACCAATATAGATACTGAAAATTTAGAAAATAATTAAAGCATATTATAACCCTATTTTTGATAAATCCGAAAGCTTTGTAGTCCCTATATCCAACAATACCCTTGATCCAAGTAAGCATTCCGCTATTGTTTTTAAAAATAATAATAATATTCCTTTTAATCAACAGGCTATATCGGATTCGCGGTCTTTAGAGATCCTAGATTCGGCCTTGGGAACTTTTTTAATTGCTTCTAAAGATAGAAGAAACAGTGGTTTTCGTAATATCGTAAGACCTCTTTTGCCTTACGGGGTAGAGGTAGTCGGTTTAAAACATCTGGGAACACGCGCCTATGGAGACGATGGTGGAACTTTTATCTCCTCAAATCCTCAGCAAGAAGCTGAATACTGAGTCAGATGAAGTTGAATTTCATTTGGAGGGTAATAATGGCCCTGGAAGCTAGGTTTGAGTTCCTTTCTATTCTTTTATTTTTTAATGAACATTACTGCCTTTTCGTGAAATTGTCAAGCCTGTGCTAATGTTAAATTTCCTAGAATTTTTCAGGAGTATAATATAGATCACAAGCTTGATATTGTTAGTCTTCTTGAACCAAAAGTAAGTGGGGCCAAGGCTGATAAAATTATTCCTAAGTTGGGGTTTCAATTTTTGCATCGCGTGGAGGCGATTGGTTTTTCTGGGGGTATTTGGCTTGGATGGAAAGATTTTGTTCGCCTTGATGTGGTTCGTAGTCATCTGCAATTTATCTTTACTCGAGTTTGGCAAATGCCTTCACCACATCCTATTATTATTTCTTTTGTCTATGGTAGCCCCGATAGGCAAACGCGTCAATTTCTTTGGAATGATTTGAGGAGTACAAATCTGCTTGGGCAGATTCTTTGGATAGCTATTGGTGATTTCAACGTGATCCTTGCTCCTTCTAAGAAATCTAGTGGTATTACTAAGGGTAGACATTGCGCACATTGTGGTTATTTTGTTGACTCTACTGAGCTGCATGATTTAGGGTTTAAAGGGCCACCTTTCACTTGGCATAGGGGTTTTTTGTCCGGGTGACTCGATCGTGCCTTGGGTAATGAGTCTTGGATTCGTAATTTTCCTAATTGTAGGATTACCCATCTTCTAAAAATCAAGTTGGATCATTGGCTTCTTTTTTTGGTTCTGAACCAGAGTATTTCTCTCCCTCGGGGAAATCCTTTTAGGTTTTTAGCCGGTTGGTTTGAACATCCGGATTTCAAAAGTTTTTTTAAGAATAATTGGAATGCTCTAGAAATTTTATTGATTCTCTTGGTAAGCTCACTCATAAACTGAAGAGGTGGAATAAAAAAGTTTATGGTAACATTACCACTCGCAAGAGGGATCTTATCAAAAGAATCGCTAGCATTCAAAGGAGAAGTGATTACTCTAGATCTCACCACTTAAATCAAGAGGATTTGTCTCTTCGCCACGAACTTAAGAATGTACTTCACTATGAAGAACTTCTTTAGAGGCAAAAAATGAAGTGTGATTGGCTGAAGTTGGGGGATAGGAACACAAAATATTTCCATACTCGCACTCTACAAAAGAGGAAAAGCAATCGTATTTATGCTATTTGCAACTCTGACGGCAATTGGATTTATAACCCTAAGAACATTAAAGGAGAAGCAAACGATTTTTTTCCAAAGACTGTATAGAGAAGCTCCTGCTCCTTTGGGTATTTTACCTCCTAACAAGTTCCCTCAACTCAAACCTATGGATATTGGTTTCTTTGGGAAACTTGTATCTAATAAAGAGATCAAAGTGACCCTCTTTGACATGGCCCTGTTCAAGGCTCCGGGCAATAATGGTTTTCATGCCCTTTTTTTCTATAAGCAGTGGGGTATTATTGAGGGAGCGATTTGCAATTGGGTTAGGAAGATTTTCAATGAAAACCCTATTAAGTTGGATATGAATAATATTTTAATTGTGCCCATTCTGAAGGTTCAGAATTTGAAAACTTTTGGTTAATTCCGGCCAATAATTTTTGTTCGGTTTTCTACAAGCTGACGATGAAGGTAATCGCTAATTATTTTAAACACATTTTTCCTAAAATTATCGCATAGGAACAAATTGGTTTTATTGCAAGAAGGAATATCAACGAGAACATCATTTTAGCTCAAGAGGTAATTCATTCCATGAGATGTCAGAAAAATAGGAAATAGATGGCGATTAAAATCGATTTAGAGAAAACCTATGATAGAGTTAGTTGGGACTTCATTGATGCTTCTTTCTGAGCGGCAAGTATCCTTGAATATCTCGTAAATGTTATTATGTCCTCTATTTCTAATTCTACTATACAGGTAATGTGGAATAGAGTTCCGTTATCTAAATTTAGTCTCGTTAGAGGAATCCATCAAGGATGTCCTCTTTCTTCTTATCTTTTTGTGCTTTGTATGGAGTGGCTTGGTCATTTGATTCAGGCTGCTATCTCGGAAGAGAATTGGGACCCTATTCGGCTTTCTAGAGATGGACCCGATATCTCGAATTTATTTTTTACTGACGATTTGGTTATCTTTAGTAAGACAAATTCGAAGCATTGCAGAATCCTGAAAATTATTTTGGATAGATTTTGTGCGCTTTCCGGACATAAAATCAACGCTAGAAAGACTAACATTTTCTTTTCTAAAGGAGTGGATGAGGGTTCAATGGAAACGATCAACACAATGTTGGGGATTCAGAGAGTTCATAACCTTGGTTACTATCTGAGAGTCCCTCTCCTTCACCAAAAGGTTACTGTGACACTCTTTAATTTGTAGTGGAAAAAGTGTGTGGTAAGCTTTAAAGTTGGGAAGCCAAAAATCTCTCTTTAGCAGGGCGGATCACTTTAGCTCAATCAGTTCTCTTATCTATTCCTAGTTATTTCATGCAGTTCATGATGATACCTAGGAAAACTTATGATGAAATTGAATAGTTAGTCAAGCAATTTATCTGGGGGTCATCCAAAAGGAATAAGAAGATGGTGCTGGTCAGTTGGGACTCCATTTGCCAAACAAAGGTGTGTGGTGGACTTGGTCTGAGGAACCTACGCGATCAGAACATTTCTTTCTTGATGAAATTAGGGTTTAAATTGGTATCTGCTAAAGAAGCTTTTTGGGTTCGTGTACTTAGATCAAAGTATCGATTGAAGGAAGAGTTACTGATTAGTATTGACAGAGATAGAAACTCCTTTCTTTGGAAGTCTCTCTTCAAAGTTTGGTCTTTACTTCGTGATAACTTACATTTGCCTGTTGGAGATGGCCACAAAATTCAGTACTGGCAGGATAATTGCATTCCTGATATTGGACCCTTGCTTAGATACATTCCTACTGATGTTAATCTAAATCTTGATTGCCGATTGCATGAGATGATTGCTGAGGATGGTTTGTGGAACTTAGATCTCTTTCACGTTTGGCTATCAAAAGAGGTGACTCAAGCTATTAAGGGTATTCCTCATTCACATCCTTTTAAAGGTCCTAATAGAATTTCTTGGAGTCACACTTCGTCTAGTATTTTTTCACTTAAATCTGCCTATAAAGCCATCAAGGGAGGAGCTTGGAACCCTGATGATAAAAAATAGAAGATGGCTTGGAAATTTCGTGGACCTCAACGGATTCGTACCTTTATTTGGACGATTTTACAATGAAGAGTTCTAAGTAATGTTGAAAGAGTTAGGAGAGGTATCTCGGACGACCCTTCGTGCCACATTTGCGATTTTCACTCAAAAGATATTTTGCACATCTTACGTGATTGTCCGGCAGTTAAAGATGTTTGGGCTCAGGTTAATCCAGGTAAGTATATTCCAAACTTTTTTCTTTTCCTTTTCAAGACTGGTTTCTTCTTAACTTGCTGGGGAATAGGTTGGTCCATGAGGGGGGAGCTAGTTGGGATTGCTTATTTGGATTGCTTATTTGGTGCATACGGAAAAATCAAAATTTATACATCTTTCAAGGCAAACCGTGGAGCTCGAACGAAATAGTGCAAGGATCTTACAATAGGGCAATACATTTCTTCTCTTCCTCTCAAGAGGTCCCTTCTGGATGTCTTGATCAACTTGTTGAAGTCCATACCTCTGAAGAATAAGGTCCTTTTTTCACTGATGGGGTAATGCAATTAGACTCTGGACTTACTGTAGTTGGGGGAGTTGTTCGTGATAAGGAGGGGCATTGGATCACTGGCTTTCACCGTTTCCTTGGAAAATGTTCAGTTTTTAATGCGGAGCTGTGAGGTATTCTTGATGGCCTTAAACTAATTCAACGTTTGGACTATGATCATGTTATCATTCATTCTGATAGCTTGGAAGCTGTTAAAGGCATACTAGCTCTTCAAATGTTTCTAATTCTGCATTAATCCGACGTATCCATAATATCATGTTTTAGGAAAATCATTGGTTCCTACAATATATTCCGAGGAAACAAAATTAGATTGTGGATTGTTTAGCTAAGAAAGCTTTGCTCGAGAAAGGAGATCTGCAAGTTATTGACGTCCCACCCGAGATGGCTTGTGTTGTAATTTATAAGACTTAGTTTTCAGGCAACTTTTTAAATTAAGTGTTATTCTTGTAATTTTGTTTTTTCTCACCAAAAAAAATTGACCCTAATTCGATGCAAAGAAAATAATTAATTTACTTATGAAATTATACGGTTTAGATTAAAAATCGGTTAGAATAAAAAATCAAACCAATTGAATAGTATTTTATTTTATTTTTTAAAATTTATTTAATTAAAATCAAACAAATGTATGTGGATACAATTTCAAAAACATTTTAAAATTCATTGATTTTTTTTATTAAATCAATTTTATCCGTTGATGCTTTTTAGTTTTGAAGAGTGGCATCACTAATCCACAGGGCATGTGATTGGCTCTGCTGAAATTGACTCTATTATCAACTTATAAGTGCTCACGGCTTACGATGCTCTCCAATTAATACCGAACGTGTCTCTTTTTCTAACAATTTAATATTAATTTTCATTAAAGCCAAAAGTCCTTAATTTCTTCAAATTATAATAATATATTTTTATTACTAATAAATTATGTCACTTATTTAAACTCTATATAATATTTTTAAAAAGTTGTGGATAAAATATATCAACTGAAAATTTAAATATAATTATTTATCATTTCAACTACAAACTTAAAAGGATAAAGCTATATCTAGTTATTAAAAAAATTGGTCTTTAAACTTTTTTAGTCCATATTAATCTTAAAACTTAGACAACTTTTATTTTTCCAATTTAGTTATTAAATTTAGATTTCGTTAATATATGATGACATAACACTCTAAATTTGTGATATATTATCACTTGAGAATCAAAAGATCCTACTATTCTTTTCTTCAAAGAGTTAAAGACATAACAAATTATCTATTTAAGCGACATTCGGTTGGTCGAATATTACATTATGACTCGTAATGTTACATTAAAAATAAGACTATCTTATTTAGATTCTAAACATTTTGATTATCTCCTAATCTCACATCCCGAATAATATCAAGTTGTCATAATATAGAATATAATCTAGTTACCATTTGTTCATTAAATCCAAATCATTTACCATTTATTTTTACTATTTTAATCGGTTTAATCTTTTTTCTCAAATAAGATTTAATTAATTATTTTAATAATGAAACAATAGATTTTATACTTAATTATCATATCTACTCTAATAAATTATTAATTAATATATTAATAATTATAATTATAAATATAGTTTGTTATACAATCACTTTTTATAAATTATTATAATTATGATTTATAGATTTATTTAAACATTGTATATTTACTTATCAATATATATAAATTGTAATAAAAATAAAAATATTATACTTTATAGTTATGGAAATTAAGATTAAAATGTAAAGAAAATATTTTTAATAAATAATTTTATAAAATATAATTAATCTTAAATTTCACCAACTAAATATTTAAATATTACACTATACTAAAACAAAGTTAAAGTTAAAATAACGAAATTTAAGTTTCAAAGAGTTACTTAGAATTATGCCATTTAGCATTTCCATACAATGCCATGTATGAATTATTAATACTCTTAATTTTTTTTATATATCACCATTTATTAAAAAACTCAAAATTCACTTCATTAATAAAATCATCGTATATTTATGACAGTATAAAAAAATTGTTTCACATTTAATAAAAATATACAATAATCGATTGAGCCATAACTCAAATAACTCAATTAACATAGACATTATTGTCAAATAGGAGGACATGTGTTTGAGTATGTTGAAACTTATTATTATCTTATTTATGAGTTAGAAATGGACTATAAGTAATTTTAAACATTATATAAAAAACAGATATAATCAAAACCTATAATAAAATTACTCAAAATATATATATATGCAAATAATTTACGCGTACATAAAATCAAACATTTCCTTATTCTAAAATCAAACGTTTAATATATATTTATTCTTATTTCACTCTTCTTTTCGTATACCTTTTCCTTTGTTACATTACAAAATATTATAATATTTTATCTTAATTAATTCATTAACATTACTACCCAAATCATTCCTTTTAATTATAAATTAATACTAAAACTTTCTCATTACCATATTTTTATTTATTTATTAAAGATTTAAGGCTGTAAAAGGACTTCAATTTTTTTTGAAAGTAATTAACTTCTGATTTTTTTTTACTTAATTGGGTATTTAAACTTTCAAATGCATTAAAAATGCTTCAAATTTTTTCAAAAAAAGCAATTAAACGCCTATTTTTTTTCACTCAATTGGATACTTGGACTTTCAAAATGCACAAAAAAGGCTCTCAAACTTTTTCAAGAAAAGCAATTAAGATTCTGTTATTATTATTTTTTTACACTCAATTGAGTACTTAAACTGCCAATATGCATCAAAAAGGTCTTTTAATAGTTGAACGTTAAAGTTAACTTACCATAACTTTTTTCAATCAAAGCCACCAAGTGTCACAATCACAGAGTGACATGTGGCAAAAATTATAAAAATAAAAATCAATAAAAGTAATAAAAATATTACATTTTAATAAAAATATATAAAAATGTAGAAAATATTATAAAATTTTATAAAGTCGTAAGAAAATTATAAAATTTAAAAAATATAAAATTAGTAAAAAATATAAAATTATCATACCAAAAGAAGCATTTTATAATTTTCTATAACTTTTATTGAATTTTATTTTTATCATTTTCATCACATGTCATGTTGTGTTGCGACACATGATGGCTTTAACTAAAAAAATTGGTGGACATTAACTTTAATGGCCAACGGTTAAAGAGCCTTTTTGATGTATTTTGTAATTTTTTTATAAGTTTTACAATTTTTTTATAAATTTGAACAACTTTTTTTTCTAATTTTTAAATATTTTTATTAAAAATAATAATTTTTATAATTTTTATTGATTTTTATTTTTAATAAATTTTTTTGCCACATTTTACGCCATGGCTGTGATATAGGGTGGCTTTAACTGAAAAAATTAAGGGCAATTAACTTTAATAGTCAACTGTTAAAGTTAACGGTCCAATGACCTTTTTGATGCATTTTAACAGTTCAAGCACCCAATTGAGTGCGGACTTAATTGTTTTTTTTGAAAAAGTTTAAGAGCCTTTTTGATGTATTCTGACAGTTCAAGTACTAAATTCAATACAAAAAAGAAAAAGAGAGCATGAGTTTAATTGCTTTTTTTTGAAAAAATTTAAGAACTTTTACACCTTAAACATTTATTAAACAAATTTAATAATTTAATCTCATATTTTTTCATATGTTATTATCATATTTTCATAAATAATTAAATTCGGTAATTAAGGAATAAATCACATTATAGGGAAAAAAATTCCACAATAAACATATGCGTGTAGAGTACAATATAC
The DNA here is from genome assembly GCF_025698485.1 of Gossypium arboreum. Classification (NCBI taxonomy): domain Eukaryota; kingdom Viridiplantae; phylum Streptophyta; class Magnoliopsida; order Malvales; family Malvaceae; genus Gossypium; species Gossypium arboreum. The sequence goes on from NC_069073.1 coordinate 116,723,972, forward strand.
AATTTTTTTTGGTAGAAAAGCTGATGAGTGCTTATATTAACTATTATTCGATGAGTATCTTCTTCAAACAAAGATCGAACATGATTAAGTGGGTTTTCAAAAGTTGATAACCTGTTAAGATTATTAAGAACAATTTTGACTAGGCAATCTGCCAGTCTATTATACTCTCGGAGGACATGCATAACAAGGAAAGAAAATTAATAAAATCATATATAACACATAGGATATTATCTCATAATAATAATACAAAATATAATCATATATTTCTTGAATTAAACTTTCAATTATTGTAATATAATAATTCAATATAAAATTAAAAAATTATATTAAATTGTTCTATTTTCTAAATTGATAAATTATGGTAAATAAACTTAAATTACATATATGAATTGATAATGACTCATCGTAAAATATTTTTGAACATTTTGCTTAATTGCATCAGTCATCTCTAAATTATGATACTCTCAAATTTCAAAATATTTTAGTTACATCATCAAATATTTATTGTTATAACGGTTAGGTCATTTCATTATTTAAAATGGAAAATTTAAAGAAATGGGTCTCCTAAAATAAAAATTATCCATTTAGGCTCTTTAAAAATTTTAAATTAGTAAAGGTAACATTGCAGTTTGACCCTTTTAAAAGATAAAAATTTAATTTAATCATTTAAAAATTATAAATATATAGGCTATTAAAAATTATAATTTAATTTTGGTCACCTAAAAAAATTTCCTGACTTCGCCCCTAGTCAAACAACTTTTAAAATTAAAAACTAAAAATAAAAAAAATACTAAAAAAAGAGAATGTGAACGACAAATTCATTTAAAAGCTTTGAAAACTTTAAAATCAAGATTTTTACAACATCCATCCAGTTTTACTTTAAAATTTTCATAACATAAGGATATAATTAGAATGTTTAAAAATTTGAAGACCAATTTAAAGTGAATGTCATAATTTAAGGATCTCTGATGCAATTAACTCCAATATAATTTTGTCTTACTGATAAAAAAAGTGGTTTCTTAAAATTATCTTAAGCTTGCTTATCTTATTGTAAAGAAACATTTATAAAGATAGTCAATTGACAAGGGCAATTTTGGCATTACAAATAATTGCATGAATCCATAAAAGTACAGAGCTTTCAATCAGTATCTCTTTATCCCTTTCATTCACTGTAAATACATTACAAAAGAGATCGCTCTGTTCTTTTATTTTCTTCCTATAAACAGTTCTAAAGCACTTGTTCTTCTTTTTCTTTTGGTTGGAGATCTCGGCGGAGATGGGGAAACGACGCTGTGTTGTGGCGGCATTAGCAGCGATAATGTTGATGATGGAGTTAGCGGCGTTGACAGTAGCAGAACACAGAAGAAGTATGTTGAGTAATGGTCTTGGAATGACTCCTCCCATGGGGTAGGCTATGTTTTTGTTTTTCCAGCTCTTTTTTCACTATTTTTTTTGTCGGTGGAGGTCGTAACATAAAACGCCATAGTTTTACTGAGATTGAACTTCGATTATGTTTTGCTGAGATTGTTCTCTGTAAATACTGATAATATTATGTAAATTGGGTCTGTTTTTATTTTCTTACTTCCACTGCAGTTGGAACAGCTGGAATCACTTTGGATGCAATATTGATGAAAAAATGATCAAAGAAACTGGTAAACATAGGATCCAATTATGCCTTTTTCTTTAAATTTATTTTTATTTTTTTAAACTTAAATACTCTCATTTATTTCCTTTTTAAGTATCCATATTGAACACATAATTGTATCTGACACTCACTCAAATAAGAGTAACATAGGATTGAAAAGCAGTCCTTAATCCAAATTTCATTGGATGGTTGATAATACAGTGATAAATAGTAATACAACTTTAAAAAAAAGGAAGGGTTATTTTTGTTCTTTTTTCCTTTCATTTTTATTATAGGATAATGAATATTTTGATTGTTTGACAGCTGATGCTCTAGTTTCAACCGGGCTCTCCAAGCTTGGATATGAATATGTTAATATAGGTATGATTCTATTAATCTAAAGTAGTACCCTTTATTGGTATCCTTGATTGAAAATGACTGATAAACCATTTCAATATCTGTTTTCTTAGATGATTGCTGGGCTGAAATTTCTCGTGATGACAAGGTGTTTTCCTTTTCTGCATACTTCCTGCTTTCTTTTGTTTTTCCTATATAACAAGTTAGATGCTGTAGAAAGCTGGAAATGATTCTCTTATAAAAGTATAGAATTAGTTGATGTATTTATAAAGATCGGACTCAAATCGAATTTCAGGGTAATCTAGTGCCTAAGAAGTCAACATTTCCATCTGGAATAAAGGCTCTTGCAGATTATGTTCACAAGAAGGGTCTTAAGCTTGGGATTTACTCGGATGCGGGGTAATGCAACTCTTTCAATGTTGAATTTCTATGAATCTAGAATTGTTAGGACAAAGCTGATGGATAAGTTGTTGTTTGTTTTTCCAGGTACTTTACCTGTAGTAGGAAAATGCCTGGTTCACTTGGTTATGAAGAGCAGGATGCTAAAACCTTTGCTTCTTGGGTATGGATTTCATTGTCCATTTTCCATTTGCTAATCTTATATAAATATATAATTATATTTCATTTTTATGTATATATACTTAAATCTGTGATTCTGTATTATTTTATTTGCAGGGTATTGATTATTTGAAGTATGATAACTGCAATAATGATGGCTCAAAGCCAACAAAAAGGTCAATTACGGGATTGGCTTTTCCTTTTTTTTTTCAAACTTTTAGCAATATTTTTAAACTTATAGCAATCTTCTCTTATGTTGCTACTGCTCTTAATTTAGATACCCTGTCATGACTCGAGCTTTGATGAAGGCTGGCCGCCCCATCTTCTTTTCTCTGTGTGAATGGTAATTTTGGAAGCACTGAACTTAAGCCTTTATTCAAGTATTTGCCGGGTCTTCTCAATTCGACTTATGTTTCGTTGTGGTTTCTTAGGGGAGATATGCACCCTGCTGAATGGGGTGCTCCTGTAGGAAATAGCTGGAGGACAACTAACGACATATCTGATAATTGGGAAAGGTAAAATATTAATGCCAAGAAAGTCAGGATTTTATTGTTTCTGGTTCCATAGCCTCGGCCTAGAGCAGTACAATCATAACTTGTGATTTTTGATCCCGGGCAGTATGATCTCTAGAGCTGACCAGAATGAAATTTATGCTGAATATGCAAGGCCCGGTGGTTGGAATGGTTAGAAAATCTGAACCAGTGTCAATGTTCCGATGTAGATATCATTTATAATTATAAGTACAATTTCTGATAAACTTATGCCATCGGTTTCAATAGATCCGGACATGCTCGAGGTGGGGAATGGAGGGATGACAAAAGATGAATACATAGTACATTTCAGCTTGTGGGCTATTTCAAAGGTATTATGGATGAAATCTTCTTTTCCATGTCGGGTGATAAACTTGTTGCATCTGGTTGATAAAAGTGTGAATGTTATTGCAGGCACCTCTTCTTCTTGGTTGTGATATAAGGAATATGACAAGAGAAACGATGGATATCATCACGAATAAGGAAGTCATTGCTGTTAACCAAGGTGTGCCTTTCTACAAATACCATTATGTTCCGTCCTTCATTCATCGATGATCATCACATTTTTTGACTTTCATGTTATGGCCTGCAATAGATCCATACGGTTTTCAAGCCAAGAAGGTTAGGATGGAAGGTGATCAAGAGGTAAATTTCATACAGCTCCTTTTTGTAATGTTCGTGATTTGAACAGCTCTCCGCATCATTGGACGTATCGGGATTTGTTTGTTACCCTGCATACACTTACATCTAAGGTATTCATTGTCTTGTTTGTGCATCCACAAGCCCCTCAATACTTTGTCACCCGAAGAAGAGCTTAGTTCAGTCTGAACCAACCAAGGATCTCTCTATCCTTTTCCCTACTTGACTCCCATGAGGGATTGATTGTCTGTTCCTTTCTGGTGACAAAAGCCTTTAAGAGGTTTGTAGGTGTCCAAAGAGGACAATATTCTTGATGTATGCTCCTGTTATGTGCGGTGAAGCAGGGGAGACATCCTAAACCCGATCATTATACTTTTTGGTTTATTGTTCTCTGCTCGGATTCATCACTCTACTAATCTTTCTCTGCCTTCTTACAGATTTGGTCAGCTCCTCTTTCTGGTTATAAAATTGCCGTGGTCCTACTCAACAGGGGTCCTGTTCGTTATTCTACAACAGCTCGTTGGGATGACATTGGTCTAGACCCCAAGACTGTGGTTCAAGCCAGAGACCTTTGGGAGGTACTCAATTGCATATATTGTCATTTTCCATTGCATGCATAAGTGTTTTACTTAATACCCATTTAGTATGCCTTTAATTCTTTGCGATTTATGTTACTCGGACAATACATGGTTATTTTAAGAAAAACAAAGACTCAGAGTATCACTGCTAAACGAGGATATGATTGTTTTATCCTCCAAATATATAAAAAACTCGAAAAAAATTCAAGTTAAAAAATTTGGACCTGTTTGGTAGGCCTGGGCCTAGCCCAAAAAATTGGCCTAAAATTTTGCTTAAGCTCAGCCCAAATTATAGATGCTAAACTCAAGCCTGGACTGACCCAGCCTGTATTAAATCCTATAGTATTGATACTAGTATCGATACCTTGGGGAGGGTATCAGTATTTAGGCAATTTTCTTTAATTTTCAAAACATCGAATCTTAAAACGTTATTGATACCAAGCAGGGTATCGATACTTTTGTGAAAGGTACTTATACTTTGTTAAGGTTATTGATACATTTGGGCCGAGTTGGGCCCGTGCTGGAAAAAATTACCTGAGGCCCAGTCAATTTTTTAAATGGGCCTTTTATTTAGCCTAAGCTCATTTTCGGACCTATATTTTTGCTCAAACTATCCCACTTTTCGACCAGATGGCTCGGCTCATGATCAATTCTACCCGTGTCTGACATGTACATATATACAAATTTCACTCTCGAGTTTGAGTAACATAGCTAGTAACACACCCATTAATGTGCATCTATTTGCAGCACAAAACACTGAAGACAACATTTGTGGGCAATTTGACAGCGACATTGAGACCGCATTCATGCAAACTGTATGTATTGAAGCCAATTGCTTAAAACCATCATGTTTTTAGGCTTTTTGCCACTACTCCCTTGAAGTTGCAGTCATCATTTATAACATGTAATTCTAGATGTGCCATGGAATTATTATTTATTTCCTTTTTGGATCAGTACATGAATTTATTCATTAATAAGATGGAGGAAGCTAAGCTTTCCTCTTTAATTGGATCCAACAATGGTGTTTTTCATGTTGCAATAGATGATTTCACTCTTACAGACGTTGTTTTCACATATATATATATATATATATACACATAATTGTATATAAAAGTCATAACCGTGTGGACAATCTTAAATCTTAAACTCTAAACCAAATTTAACATACCTACAAATTGAACAAATCATCGATTTTCAGTTACTTAAATGGGATGGTTCCATTGTGTTGAGTTTTGAAAAGTATGATCATTAATCCAGAGGGCATGTGATTGGTTTCTGCTAAAATTTTGACACTATTATAATAAGTAGCTTGCGTCTTTACTTTTTGGTTTCAGATTTCTGTTTCTTCTGCCGTTTTATTTCTGTTTTAAACTAATTACTAAGGAGTCTTATTTTTGGGTAATTTACATTTTATATTCATAAAATTTAGGATAAATTACAGCAAAAAGTTACAAAATGGTCATTGAACTACTCGAAAGTTTTTATTTAAACTTTTATCTACTTGTCATTTTTCACTTTTTTTATAGAAAAATTTTATCAAATTATTTTTATTTTGGATTATCAAATAGTGAAAATATTAAATTGAATTTATATATCGATCCAAAATAAATTTTTATTGATGAAAAATAATTTTCTATAGATTTTGACCCACTGAATAATTACATACTATTTTTTATAAGTTATTTATACTAAAATTTAACTAAATTGCATAGTATTTATTGTAATTATTTACATTTGGTAACAATGGATATACGTTTAATGTTAGAAAGAGAATAACTCAACAAATATGAAATGCTAAAGTAATTAGATAAAATTGTGTAGGATATTTATTTTTCTTTTTAATTTTATTTGTGTTTTTTATTTAATGTAAAGAATCTAATTACTCATTTTACGAGTAGAGGAATAAAATGCAATCGATTCTTAGTACAAATACATTTATGATATTTTAACTAAATTTTGACGCCTATTTTTTATTAGGGGTATGATAATGGTTTTAGAAAAACAAATTTTTGATTATTGTATTATATAACGTTTTGATTTAGGATTTTGTTACTTGTTTAGAGAATTTTTCTCAAGTATTATTGATAATCTTTATAATAATTAATATCCTTTTACAATTTAAAATTATGTAGTTGTGTAATTACAATTTATATTACTAGATATGATATGAGAAATTATGATATAATTACACTATATTACTCAAACACGTCTACCAAATTTAAAATTTTGCATTCTACTACTCTAGTAATTACATTTTCATCTAATTAATCTGTGATGTCCAAATGCACCATTAATAATTTGTATTATATTAACTTTTATCATGCTTTGTGTTTATTTTATTTGTATAATCAATTTGTGTGTAATTAAATATGATAAACAATTGGTGCAATATGGTAAGTCATCAACTTTTTTAGGTCAAAATATGTCGAGAGGGGTGAATTGGTATTTTAAAAGGGAAGAAAAGCTTGGACAATTTGATTTATAGTGGTTTAGCTCCAATTGTCTATCTCTACTAACTTAGCTTTCCACTACTAGGAATTTCTCAATTTTCTACTAGAATTGATACTTTTTAAGGAGATTGTATAACCTTTACAATCTCTATTTCACAAGGATACGATAAAACATTTCCCCTAATTTTTATGGCTAAACTAGAACCTTTTTTAGATTTTGTAGCTCAACTAAAACCCTCTTAAATTACAAATGGTGATATGAAAAATAGTAAACAAAAATAGTAAACAAAGAGACCTCTACAAGGAGTGTGTTTACAAAAAATAAGTTCTCAAAACGATGATATGTGAATGATAAAAGATTTGACACTAAACTCCTAGAGAATATTTACAAGAGAAATGAACGAATAAAGATTTGAAACTTTTCTCTTGATTTTGATGCTTGGATCTCTCTCTTTAGTCTTAAAGTGTTCTTGAATTGTATTTATGTCATAGAACAAGTTTGTGGACATTTATGGCTGTTGGGGATGAAATATAACCGTTGGAAGCATTAAATTGTCCTTACACGTCATGTCTTGAGACCTAACAAGATGTCTTAAAACAAGGTTAAAAAATAGCCATTGGCAGCCATGTCTCGAGACTAATGTCTCCAGACAAATAGGCTTTTGTCTTAAGATAGCAGCCCCAGGAGTAGAATTTTGCTTCCATGTTTTCTTGTTTCGAAACATATAGTCATATATCTCGAGACTTGGATACGAGAATTCCTTAAAAAACATTTTAGACACCTTAGAACACTTTGGTATTAGCCCAAAAATATTTAAATAAAATAAAACACATTTAAAACATATTTTTGAGTATTTTGCAAGTCTTTGAAAATGTTTAATAAAAATTTTAATCATATTTTCACTAAATAATTTTCAATCATATTTAAGACTAAAAATTCAAATTTTGAAAAGTATAGGGACTCAGAATGATCCAATTGAAGAAAATGAACTAAATCTACAACTATATGCATAGTACAAGACTAGTAATTAAATTTAACCAAATGAATGTAATTGCCATTGTTTGGGTCAAGACTAAAATTTCAAATTTTAAAAATATAAGGAATAAAATTTACCAATTCAAAAAGTATAGATACTAAAATTGATCAAATAAAAATACAGACACTAAATCCACAACTTTTGTTAAATAAAAAGACTAGTAGTAGAATTTAACTTTTAAAATATATAACGAATGATTTTTTAATTTTAATTAATATTTAATATTAGGATTAATTGTATCAAACATCTCTAAATCATATCGCTTATCTTTTATATTAATCTTCAAATTTCAAAATGTTAAAGTTGAGTTATTAAATTATTTTTACTTTAATTTAGTCATTAATTTAAGTGTACATGAAGTGCATTTAAACCATATAGATCAAATATAAATTCTCAGATACCTACTGCTTGATCTTGAATTTAAGTTCTTGATTGAACATTAATTTAGTTGGACATTTAAGTAAAATGCATACTATTTACAAATTAATAAATATTATTATGATGGTGTTTTTCGTTTTTTATATGTTATATATAAAATTTATAGCAATCAACTTATACCCAGAGATCTAGGAAGATGAAATTAACACTTAATCTATCTACATTAAGTTTAAGTCTTTGCGTAAGTTGGTGTTATGAGTCAATTGAGTATCGGGTCAATTGAAAAGTGATTTAGGATATTTTATCTTTTCATATTTTTATATAAAATTTATTAAAATTAATTTAAATAAATTAAAAATCAATAAAAACATTTTTGGACAATATCAAATACTACTGTGAGAAGGTTTTTTATATATATTTTATATAAAATCTACAATAATCAATTTAATTCAACTTAAGAAATAACGTTAGAAAAATTTATAATCGGATTTGAACTTAAGATACCATGATTTTTAATAGTAAAATTTGCCGTTTTAATTAAAATCTATGTAATTTTACATAATTTTTAAAAATATATTTCTTAAAAAATTCACTCATATGCTCGCCATAATTTTAATATCTATACTATATATAAAGTGGTTGATTAAGTTAGTTTATAAGTAACTCAACACCAATTCAGTTATAAAATTATTAAAATATACTTACTTTAAAGGATAATTAATATTATTATAATAATATTATCATATTTTTATATAATCTTTCAAATAAAAAAATAAAAAAAATATTATTTGAGAATCGAGCTAAACCTACTCATGGGTTGGGCCATCCAACTCGACCTAAAGGCCTGCCTAAAAAGTGGGACAGTTTGGGCAAAAATATAGGCTTGAAAAATATGGTTGGACAAAAAAAAAGTCTCGTTTAAAAAATAGGTCGAGCCTCTAGTAAGACATTTTTTGGCTGGGCCAGACCCGGCTAGCCTAAATTCACAAAAGGACAAAAAAACTGCTATTTTTTTGTTGTTTTAATGCTATTTTCTTATTATTTTCTCCTTATTTTGTTACCATTTCTCTATTATCTTACTACTATTTTGTTGTTATTGTTTAAATATTATATAACACTTGTTTTATTGTTAATATTATTATTATTTGGAAGTCATTTTCTTGTTAAGTTACATCTATCTCAATTTATTTTAGGATTGTTGGTTGAATTCTAAAAAAAAAACACATTAAAAGATTTGGCACAATCAATTACCTATAAAATATTTAAAAAAGAAAATTTGAAAAATTTCATTTAAAAAGTAATTTTGAATCCGCATTTGAAAATCAAAGAAAAAGTTTGAGTTCAATAAGATTGTATTCCAATGCATTTGACAGTAATTCCATTAAATGAATCGAAAACTTTAAATATGATTTTAATGACAATTAATCAAAAGCATTTTCCATATAGTTTGACATGACAAGTCAATTTCATCTCAATTTGATTGTTTATAGAAGTGTCCTCTTAATTTTGCATTCAATCAAATTTTGACAGGCTAGTTTGACATCTTAATTTTGCATTCAATCAAATTTTGACAGGCTAGTTTGATATCTTAATTTTGCATTCAATCAAATTTTGACATGGCAGTTTGGCATGAAAATCTCCTATACTAAGTCTATATAAACCCTATCTCATGCAATGCAAAACAATCATCAACAAATCTATACATCTTAAAAGGGAATTAAATATATACATAATAAGGGGAGAAATCAGGGGTGTTGATGTTTTGTTTGGTGTTGGGGATCCTTATTAGCCCTTCACATCAAGTTGTTACAGCACTCATCCCTATTGGGTTAAAGTATACGTTGCTTTACTACCTGCGTCGCCAACGAATCCTCCCCTGAAGACTGCATTCAAAATTGCTTGGTGTCGAAAGCACTGGTGGGCTGAGGCGAATGTAGGAGGGCTAGCAAGGGCCTCGCCCCTCCAAATAGAAAATTGTTGTTTTAACCCTTTAGAAAATTTAAAAATTTTAAAATAGTAAAGGTAAAATTTCACTTTGACCCCTCTAAAATCATGAAAATTTAATTTAATTATTTAAAAATTATAAAGGTATGTACTATTAAAAATTAAAATTTCATTTTGACCCCCTCAAACAAATTTTCTTGCTTCGCCTCTGCTGGTGGAAACTATCGAGGACACCCACCACACTAGCAGTTCAACGTTCTGCACACTTGGATGTGCCACGACTATGTGTTCAAGGCTAAGCAGCCAAGGGAAGCCTAGTAGTCTTTTTTTTTCTTTTTATATTAATATTTAATAGTAAGTAAGTACGTATATGAACTCAGTGATTTGTTTTGTTTTTGTTAGGTACAAGGAAAATTATAGGCTGTGTCAATACTTACATAGAGAGATGCGCCATGAAGAACTGATGATCATTGCCTATGAATGAAATAATAATAAAAGACCTTAAATTACATTTAGCCTAAATGAAAAAAAAACATAATTTGGCTACTGCTATATTTTCAGTTTTATATTTGCTCAAATAGTATAAAAAAAGTAATAATACAACTACATTTGAACTTTTTATATATTTTCTTTATACAATGCCTACTTCTATTTATAATCTACCTCAATCTCAATCCTTAAAATAGAAAAGAAATGCATTTAATCACGTTCAAATACCCGTCCTTCTAATTTTTCCAATAACAATAGTTCTAATTGAGCTAAGCCTTAAGCAACATTTTTTTTAAGTATTCTTAGTCTTTTATTAAAATTATGGACATGAACTGATCACCAATCAATTAAGTTGATATAGTCGACAAAACATGATAGTAATGTACAATAATTGGATTTGAACTTAAGATACCATGATTTTTAATATTTAAATTTACCATTTCAATTAAAATTTATGCAATTTTTCATAATTTTTAAAAATATATTTCTTCAATATTTTTTTCACTTAGATGCTTGCCATAATTTTAATATCTATACTATATATAAAGTGGTTGATTAAGTTGATTTATGCGTAACTCGACACCAATTAAGCTATAAAAATATTAAAATACATTTACTTTAAAGGATAATTAATATTATTATAATACTATTTTCATCTTATCATATTTTTATATAATATTTCAAATAAAAATTTAAAAAATTATTTGAGAATCGAGCTAGACTCGCTCATTCGTCGGGTCACCCTACTCAGCCAAAAGGTCTGCTCAAAAAGTGGAAGGGTTTGGACAAAAATATAGGCCTAAAAAATGGGTTTAGAAAAAAAAAGTCTCGTTTAAAAAATAGGTCGGGCCTCTAGTAAGACATTTTTGGCTTGGCCCGACCGGGCTGGCCCGAATTCACAAAAGGGCAAAAAAATTGCTATTTTTGTTCTTTTAATTTTATTTTCTTATTGTTTTCTCTCTATTGTGCTACCATTTCACTATTATGTTGCTACTATTTTGTTGTTATTGTTTGAATATTATATAACACTTGTTTTATTATTAATTTTGTTATTATTTTAAAGTTATTTGCTAGTTAAGTTGCATCTATATTAATTTATTTTAGGATATTTGGATGAATTCTAAATAATAATAAAAAAGACATTAAAGAATTTGGCACAATCAATTATCTATAAAAATATTTAAAAAGAAGAATATTTAGAAAATTCCATTTAAAACTAATTTTAAATCCATATTTGAAAATAAAAAAAGTTTGAGTTTAATAAAATTGTTTTCCAGTGCTTTTGACACTAATTCCATTAATTTTTAAAATGAATCGAAAACTTTCAATATGATTCTAATGGAAATTAATCAAAAGCATTTTCCATGTACTTTGGTATGACAAGTCCATTTCATCTCAATTTGATTGTTTATAGAAATATCCTCTTAATTTTGCATTCAATCAAATTTTGGTAGGAGAGTTTGACATCTTAATTTTGCATTTAATTAAATTTTGGTAGGGTAGATTGGCATGACAATGTCCTACACAAGGTCTATGTAAACCATCTTGTGCAATGCAAAACAATCATCAACAAATCTATAAATCTTAAAAGGGAATCAAATATATACATAATAGGGGGAGAAATCAGGGATGCTGATGTTTTGTTTGGTGTTGGAGATCCTCGATTGTCCCTGAAATCAAGTTGTTACAGCACTCATCCCGATTGGGTTAAGTATATGTTTTGCTTTACTACCTTCATCACTAACGGATCCTCCCTTGAAAATTGCATTCAACATTGCCTGAAATCGGAAGCACTGGTAGACAGAGGCAAATGTAGGGGGGCAAGAATTTGTTTTGGCCTTTTAGAAAAAAATTAAAATTTTAAATTAGTAATGGTAAAATTACACTTTTGCCCCCCTAAAATTTTAAAAATTTAATTTAATCCTTTAAAAATTATAAAGATATAGACTATTAAAAATTAAAATTTCATTTCACCCCCTAAAAAGATTTTTTGGCTTCATCCTTTTGGTGGAGACTATCGAGGACACTCACCACACTAGCAGCTCAACATTCTGCTCATGGCTAAGCAGCCGAGGGAAGTCTGATAATTTTTCATTTTTCTTTTTGTATTAATATTTGATGGTAAATAAGTATGTATATGAACTCAACGATTTGTTTTGTTTTTATTAGTTGCAAGGGAAGTTGCAGTTATGTCAATACTTGCATAGATAGATGCGCCATGAAGAATTGATGATATTGCCTATGAATGAAATAATAATACGAGGTCTTGAATTACATTTAGTCTGAATGAAAAAAAAAACATAATTTGGCTGTTGCTGCATTTTCAGTTTCATATTTGCTCAAATAGTATAAAAAAAAGTAATAATATAACTACATCTGAACTTTTTATATGTTTTTCTTTATACCATGCCTACTTCTATTTATAATCTATCTCAATCACAATCCTTAAAATAGAAAAATAAATACATTTAATCATGTTCAAATACCCATCCTTCTAATATTTCCAATAACAATAGTGCTAATTGAGCTAAACCTTAATCGACTTTTATTTTTTTTTGAGTTATTCCTAGTCTTCTGTTAAAATTATCGACATGAACAGATCACCAATCAATAAATGTTGATGTAGTCGACAAAAAATGATATTAATGTACAATAATTGGATTTGAACTTAAGATACCATTATTTTAATACTTAAATTTACCATTTCAATTAAAATTTATGTAATTTTATATAAGTTTTAAAAATATATTTCTTAAATGTTTTTTTCACTCGGATGCTCGCCATAATTTTAATATCTATACTATACATAAAGTGGTTGATTAAGTTGATTTATGCGTAACTCGACACCAATTCAGCTATAAAAGTATTAAAATACATTTACTTTAAAAGATATTTAATATTATTATAATAATATTTAATCTTACCATATTTTTATATAATCTTTCAAATAAAAAATTTAAAAAAATTATTTGAGAATCGAGCTAGACTAGCTCATGGGTCGGGCCACCTAACTCAACCCAAAGGCCTGCCGAAAAGGTGGAAGGGTTTTGACAAAAATATAGGCTTGAAAAATAGGTTTGGAAAAAAAAAAGGCCCATTTAAAAATGGGTCGGGCCTCTAGTAAGACATTTTTGGCTTGGGCCCAACTCAGCGGGCTTGAATTCATAAAAGGACAAAATAAGTTGTGTTATAGCCCAATTTTACTCATGATCCATTTAAATTAAACCTAACTACCCATTTATAACTCAATACCCCTAACCCATTTATTACTATTACCCATTTAACCCGTTTACAAATTACCCAGACCCATTACAATCAAACCAAGAGGCCCAATCATTAAACTCGAATCCTATTTTACATTAAACCCCCATAAGCCCATTTACATTTACAATACCCTCAGCCCAATACTAACCTAAACCCACTAATCCCTAAAACCCAACATACATCAGGCCCCTTTCTCTAAAACCCATCCAAAACCCAACCCCTATAACCCAAGACCCAAATACAACCCAATAACTAAACCTACCCAAGCCCACCTAAGCTAACCCAACCTAACCCAAAACCCAGAAGCCCAAAACTCCAAGACCCAAATCAGAAACAAAAAAACACCTAACCCTAATCACCCCTTAGCCGAACCTACCCCCACCTGCCCTCTGACACCAGCACCGGTCACCATCCCTTGGCGCCACCAGCTCTGCTCCACCGCCCCAATATCTGCAAGAAGAGACAGAAATAATATAAAAATGGATGTAAAAGGGTATAAAACCGGATGAAATGTTGTAAAAGGGGGATGGGAAAAGAAATAAAAAAACAGCAAATCTAACCATTTGGGAATAACAATACCAGCAATAGATTCAAACAACAAATAGCATAGATCAAATATAAAAAGCAGAGGAAAATACAAAAAGAAACAAGGAACGAAAACATAAATCGGAAGGTGATTTCATTTTTTCATTTTCTTTATTATCTTCTTAAATCTGTTCTTTTTTCTTTTCTTCTTCATTTCTAACATATATATACACATATATTCGAAAAAAAACAAAAAAAATATAAAGTTTTACCTTTCTGGCCACCGTGTACGGACCGGTGCTCTCCCCCATCGGAAATCCCTCCCTCCTTTCTCCTCTCTCTCCTTTCTCCTCTCTCTTTTTTTTTTTTCTTTTTTCTCTTCTGCTGTTACAAATGAATTTTTAAATTTTTTTGGCTTTTATAGGGACCAAAAGCACGCATTTTGGTCCCTCGATTAATAAACGACATCATTTTGGCCCGGGTCGGGTCGACCCGACCGGCTCTGGCGAGATCGCGTGTTTTTAAGGGAGGGTTATTTGCGTTTAACCCTCCGCTTTTTAAATGTTTTGCAATTAAGTCTTTTGTCATTTTTGATTCGCCCCATAATTTTCCATGGTTTTTAATTTAGTCCCCATAATATTGTGCGTTTTGATCGAGGGGTTTATTTCGTTTTAGTCCCCCACTATTTGCAGCGTTGAAATAGGTTGTTCTCTTTTCTTTTTATTTGATTTTCCTAAACTTTGTTTTTAATTGAATTTAGCCCTTTTGTCATTTTTGCTCTCAAATTAAATTTGTAATATTAATTTTATTTAATATTAATATTATATTTACTATTATTATTTTTAAATATTAGTGTACTTTGTATGCATATATTATTATTATGTATATTTTAGTATGTATATATATTTATGAAGTATTATTACTAGTTGTTTATAACATTATTATTCTTTAATATATTATGCATATATTTTAATACTATATTATATATATACATTCTTTATACTACGTATACATACTTTTAATATCATATTTCATATGTATACTCTTAACATCATATTATATACAAATTTTATTACTTTATTACATATATATATTCTTGCATATTATATGTATATTTTAGTATTATGTTTTATATATCTATGTTTTTAATACCATGCTATGTATATATTATTTATATTTATTATTAATATTGGTACATATATTTTATTACAAGTATATATATACTTTTTATTAGTATTATTTTCGTATATTATATTATTCATTATTATACATGTATATATATATATATATATAAATATTTTTAGTACTTATTATAATATTTTCTTATTATATTATTGTGCACATTATTCATTTCTTCATTATTTTATTTATATTTTAATACTTCTATATTCTTATATTATGTATATTTTTATTTTTATTATAATTATTACGTATATATGTTCTTTAAAATATCATAGTATTCATGTATTTTACCATAAATGTATATTGTATATGTTCATTTTAAATATATTATGTATATGTACATATCTATCAATTACTTATATTTACTATTATTATGTAAACACCTTTCATCCCTATGTACATTCATTTTTCATATGTATATACTTTAACATTAATAGTTATGTATATTTTTATCACTTTATGTATATTTCAAATATTACATGTAGTATATTTCCAACATTATTACTAATTATATATATATATGTATAAGTATATATTATGTACATACTCTTAATGTTATTTTTTTATATATGTATATTCATTATGTTCTCATTGTGTTCTCGTATTTGATACTATTGTTACATTTAATATCGCGTGCATTGTCATTGTCTTTAATATTATTGTCGTATGTATTATGTGCCTTGATGCATTTCCAACTGTTATCTTTCGTTTCCCGCCCATTTTTATATATTACCTCGTTGTTCATTATTTTAAACTGTTGATTCGTGTCTTTATTTATTTCAATAAGCAAGACAACGTACCGATTTAAACACCATGTCATCGATTTCATCGCTATGTTGGGTGAATATCAAGTGACTCGTGTTAAAACGGTATGTCCTTCTCAAAAACATAAAAATTAAAATTTCTCGTCTTTTCAATTGGATCACGGTTAAATCTTACATTGAACTCGTATTTTTGAAATTTAAGACAACACGTGTTTATAAGATACCAATTTTGGGCGTCGCGAGGATGCTAATACCTTCCTCGCGCGTAACCGACTCTCGAACCCTAATTTTTATCTGGCTTTTGACGTAGACCTAAACTCGTCCCTCTTTTTGTTTTAAAAAAAAATCTAATAGGTGTCCGATCACACATAGGAAAAAGGATCGGTGGCGACTCCCTGTTTATTTTAAAATCAAATTTCAGTTTGTCAAGTTTTCACTCAATCGCCACAATTAGCGACTAAGCTAAAATTTTATGTCACTACAAGTTGCTATTTCTTTGTTGTTTTAATTTTATTTTCTTGTTATTTTCTCCTATGTTGGTACTATTTTACTATTGTGTTACTTCTATTTTATTGTTATGGTTTGAATATTGTATAACACTTGTTTTATTGTTAATTTTGTTATTATTTTAAAGTTATTTGCTTGTTAAGATGTATCTATCTTAATTTATTTTAAGATATTTGGATGAATTCTAAAAAAAAAGATATTGAAGGATTTGACACAATCAGTCACCAATAAAAATATTTTAAAAAAATTGAAAAATTTCAATTAAAAAGTAATTTTGAATCCGCATTTGAGAATCAAAGAAAAAAAATTGAGTTCAATAAGATTGTATTCTAGTGTTTTTTACAATAATTCCATTAATTTTTAAAATGAATCGAAAACTTTAAAAATGATTTTAATGACAATTAATCAAAAGCATTTTCCATGTAGTTTGGCATGACAAGTCCATTTCATATCAATTTGGTTGCTTATAGAAATGTCCTTTTACTTTTGCATTCAATCAAATTTTGGCAGGACAGTTTGGCATCTTAATTTTACATTTAATCAGAATTTGGAAGGGCAGTTTGGCATTGCAATCTCTTACACAAATTATAAACCCTATCTCATGCAATACAAAACAATCATAAACAAAACTATATATCTTAAAAAGGAATCAAATATATACATAATGGGGGAGAAATATGGGTGTTGATATTACATTTGGTGTTGGAGATCCTCGTTAGTCCCTCACCTCAAGTTGTTACAGTACTCATTCCGATTGGGTTAAAGTATACATTTTTCTTTGCTAACTGCGACGCCAACGGATCCTCCCCTGAAGACTGCATTTAACATTGCCTAATGTCGAAAGCACTAGTGGACAGAGGCAGATGTAGGGGGCTGGCAGGGGCCGCACCCCCTCCAAAAATGAAAATTTATTGTTTTGGCCCTTTGGAAAAAAATTAAAATTTTAAATTAATAATGATAAAATTACACTTTGGCCCCCCTAATATTATGAAAATTTGATTTTTATTTTTTTCTTTTTATATTAATATTTGATAGTAAGTAAGTATGTATATGAACTTAACAATCTGTTTTGTTTTTATTAGTTGCAAGGAAAGTTGCAGGCTGTGTCAATACTTGCATAGAGAGATGCGCCATGAAGAACTGATGATATCGCCTATGGATAAAATAATAATAAAAGGTCTTGCATAACATTTAGTCTAAATAAAAAAAAATAATTCGACTACTGCTGTATTTTCAATTTTATACTTGCTCAAATAGTATTAAAAAAAGTAATAATATAACTATATCTGAACTTTTTATATGTTTTTGAAAATCACACCTAGGATAAGGATCAGTGGCGACTCCCTGTTTATTTTAAAATCAAATTTCAGATTGTCAAGTTTTCACTGAATCGCCACAATTAGCGACTAAGCTAAAATTTTTACGTCGCTACAGCTGGCGACTCCGCTGGAGACCCTTTTTTAGAGTCGTGTCGAATTAGTCGCGTGTTGTCCAAGTTTTTGAAATTCCTTGTTCAAGTTAATATTTAGTCATGATCCTCAAGTTTTGTTTTCGAAAAATCATGCATTCGCATTATGTTGTAAATATATTCTAATTTGTTTTATCTTTTGTTTTTCAGCTTTAAGCTTTATGGTTTTAGTTTAGTAGATTTTTAAATAAAATGAAAGGTTTGTGAGTTTCTCCCCACACACCGTGCACGTGCATCTTTGCATAACATGAGCTCTATACCCAGGCTCCGTCCGTTTAAGTGAAAGTAAACGCTATGCCTTCGTGAGTTAACTCGTCCGTCCGTATAGGCTAGTGAATACTTTCGGGTTACATATGGCTTATGCTTTCGTGAGTTAACTTGTCCCTCTGCATAGGCATAAGTAAATGTAATCCCTCGAATTGAACTCGTGAGCCTGTGATGGGCTACGACCGAGGCTTCGTACTAATCTTAGTAGATGACAGTACGGATAATTCGAGTACCTGTATAGAACAGAAACCGCATATAGTGAACTGTACGAGCCACCTAATTAGAGCCATGCCGAACCTCCGTCCGTTAATAGTCACCAAAATAAGTACATGGGAGAAACACCTTTTACCTTTTATTTCTTTGACATTTGCACTTTCTATTTTGATTTTCCATAATTCATATTTGTTGTACTAACCAAGATATTTGTCTGTGTTCTTATTTTGCATCATGTATTATAGGCATCATATTAGGAAGGTGTTGACTAGAGATCGGTTGCCAAAAAACGGGTTTCTAATGGAAGAGTCAATTATACAAACAACCGAGAAGAATGCCGTGGTTCGGGACTGGTCTCTAAAAACTCAGAAAAAAAGGGGATAGTCCAGTGGAGGGATGTATTGCCAATCTGCCCGAGCATATAACTGTGAATGTTCGCCAGAATAACCTTGAAGATTTGGTTCGGGTTTGGAATCAGTGGGACTCAGACACTAGGGGTATCTTCACTGAAAGATATGGGGACGTAGCCAACTTGATTGTTGTCAACGTAGATGAACGATTAATCCAAGCCATGGTCAAATTTTGGGATTCGACTTACCAATGTTTTACCTTCAATCGAGAAGATATGACTCCGACTATAGAGAAGTACGTTGCTTTGCTTCGTGTTGAAAATGCGCAATTCTATAAAGTATATGTGAATGAGCCTAAGCCGATGACCTTCAAGAAAAAGTTAGTGAGATTGATAGACATGACTGACGCATGAGCCGAAAAATAGATAAAGAAGAAGAATGAAACCATTTGCATTCTATGGTCTTCCCTACGAGATTTGGTTCTGAACCATCCCGACATGTTGAAAAAGGTAAATCTATTCACTTTGGCCATTTACGGTTTGATCATCTTCCCAAAAGTCCTTGGACACATAGAAGTTACGGTGGTGGATTTCTTCGAAAGATTAAAACAAGGAATCAACCCTGTCCCGACTATCCTATCCGAGACCTTCAGATCCCTGAGTAGTTGTCGAAGGAAAGGAGAAGGACGATTTATTGAATGCGCACAGTTGCTCAATGTTTGGATCTTGAGTCACTTCTGGAAAGTAGAGCACACACTGTTCCATATATTTTCAAAAATATTTGCCCCGTTGGAAGCTTATCTCAAGAAAGAATGGCCAAAGGAAGTTACTGAGCAATATTGGGTCTTAGTTTTTCAGAACCTTCGCGCTGAGGATATAACATGGAGAGTACCGTGGATACGCCCTTCGGTTCTGCTATACAAGGTCGGGGATCAAGACTGGGTGCCACTACTCGGATTATGTGGAGGAGTTGGATATGCCCCGCTGTTAGTCAAAAGGTAATTTTTTTGCGACAATTCATACCTGCCACTGGAGGATTAGCACAGTCCGAGTTTACTTTTGCGGGTGAAGGGTATATGAAGAGGGTCCGAGGCACTGCAAAATCTTAGAAGGAAGTTCATCTGATAGAGTTGGCCCTGTACGCTGATACTCTTACTCAAAATTACGATGTATGAAGGATACAACGGGTAAATAGTCAGCAAGTTTTGTCAATGAGTTACGCATTTTAGAATCCTTTCTTAAAGGAAATGTCGTCTGAGTTAGAAGTGGCAAGCAAGAGTTTGAACGTGAAAAGACCAAGATGTCAAGGGACCTCAGTGCTCTTCAAGAAGAAAATTACCAGTTGAATATTGACGTTCAGATTGAAAGGTCCAAAACTGAGAAAGTGCAAAAAGAAGTTGAAGTTGTAAGAAATGACTGAAGGGACCTCCATCTGGAAAATAAAAAGTTAAGAGGCACAATAAAGAACAGTGGGTTGGCCAAGTCATCAGTAGAATGGAAGGAGGAAATTAGCAACATCAAATGAGGGATGGAATTCTGGAAAGGGAGAGCGAAGAAAGAAGAAGAAAAGGCTGCGCGAGCTATGATGGAGCTAAGGAAGAAGAATATCGAATATGAAGCTGTGTCTGCCGAGGTAATGACTAGTCGATCTAAATGTCAAGAACTAAAAGAGAGGATATGAGATTTAGAAGATATGCTGCAAGATCGTCAACAACAGCTAGATACTCTCTTGAAGGCTTTAGAAGAAAAGAATAGTCAGTATGATAGAGACATTTGTGCTTACGAAGAAGGCCTCCAAGAAAAATAAATGCAACTTAGCTATTTGATCAATGAAATTCGTGGGGTAGCCATGCACGTGGTACAACTATTAGAATAAGCTGAAATTCTTATTTGCCAATTCCCTTCAAGTCGAAGATCGCACATATCAGAATTCATAACACGAGTAAAGAAATATGGTGATATAGCTAGGAAGTTTGTGTAATGGCTGAATCGAAAATGGAAAAATGTTTTGTAATGAACTCTTTTGATGAATGAAATGCCTAAATAGGGGTTATCTTGAAATCAACACCCATTTCTTGCATTTATTTCATGATTGACATTCATTTATGCATTCATTCATCCATTGCATGTACCTATCCCATAATCACTCGCTAAGGTTAGAATCATATAATTCGCAGTCACAACACTTCAAATCTGGAATCACGCCATTCGTATAGAACGCGTCGACAAGCTAGAACAATGGAGGCTGAGTTCAATGAAAGGATTGAAAGGATGGAAAGAATTCAAAGGGAATTACAAGAACAGTTGGCCAAGTCGCAGCAAGAGACAAGAGACTTAATGGTGAGGTTTCGAGAAGAATCGCTCGAACAAAGGGACCAAATGGCCAAGATGATGGAAATGATGACAGCTCTAGTAAAAGGAAAGGGACCTATGAACCTTGACGTTGTGAAACCACAGTCAAGGGTTAACCTCGATCAGGATCCGCCCCATCCGCTAGGATTTACTCCACCACATGCTTACGCAACACAAAGAGAGTACGCTCAATGGGAACCTATAGGCCTAGAGCAACGACCTGCGCCCCTGCTAATCTGGGACAAGGAATGTTCGTATCAAACCCGGGGGCTAGTCCTGCTGATCCACTCGTTCCAGATTTGGACAGTCCAGCAAAGATAGCCAGGTTGAAATTGGATAATCACAATGCTAATGAGAAATATAAGAGTCTAGAGGAAAGACTCAAAGTGATAGAAGGCACTGAAGTCTTCTCTACACTAGGTGCAAAAGAACACAGTTTGGTACCCGATCTAATTCTGCCTCCAAAGTTCAAGGTGCCTGATTTCGAAAAGTACGATGGGGCAAGATGCCGAAAAGTGCATACCATCATGTTCTGCCGGAAGATGACCGGTTATGTGAACAAAGATAAGCTACTCATACATTGTTTTCAAGATAGTCTAGTAGGATCGGCTCTTCGGTGGTACAACCAGCTTAGTAAGGAAAATATCTGATCTTGGAAGGACTTGGCATCAGCATTCTGTGAGCAGTACAAATATGTATCGGATATGGTGCCAGGCCGGATGACTTTGCAAATGATGGAGAAAAACCATCGGAAACTTTTAGACAGTATGCGCAAAGATGGAGGGATGTCTCGGCCCTAGTTGAACCCCCACCAACAAAAACGGATATAATCGTTCTCTTTATCAACACCTTAAAGGTGCCATTTTATGACAAACTAGTGGGAAGTGCCACGAAAGACTTTGCGGATATTGTAATATCCGGTGAGCTTATAGAGAATGCCATCAAGAGCGGTAGAATGGAAGGTCAAAAAAGTTCAAGAAGGGTAGCCCCCATGAAGAAGAAGGAACCAGAAGCCCATATGGTAGGAATGGGAAGCCGTTATACCCCTAATCCATATCCAAACCCACCCCGACCTCGAAATTATCCACCTCCGAATTTCTATTATCCCCCTCAAACCCTTTACTACCAAGCACCACCTCCTTCCTACCCCGTATACGCCATAAACAACCAAAGGCCCGTCACCACGCTCCCACAAAACATTCTATCCGCTCAAAGCCAACCCAGAAATGAATCAAGACCAGTAAGGCCCAATCCCGAGAGACAGTAATTTACTCCTATCCCTATGTCGTATGGGGAACTGTACCCAAAACTCTTGGAGAAACAATTAATATCTCCTCATCACATGGCACCCCTTAAACCTTCATACCCGAAGTGGTACGATCCAAATGTTAGTTGTGCATACCATGCTGGAAACTAGGGGCATTCCACGGAGAATTGCCTAGCCTTTAAGAAGAGAGTTCAAGGACTCGTTGATGCGAGCATCCTACGATTCAATAGTGCCAGTAATGCAACTGGGAACCCGTTCTCTAACCATACCGAAGGGAATATGAGCATAGTGGGGAAAGAGGACGAATAGAAAGTCAGAAGATATGTTTCGGAAATAAGGACGCCTCTGCAGAAAATCTGGGAAGTACTGATTAAGAAAGGATTGCTCTGTCACCCCGACAGATTTCTCGGAGAAGAAGGTCAAAGTTTTTGCAATTTCCATGGAATTGTAGGACACGACATTTAATCGTGTGAGGAATTTAAAAGGTTACTTCAAGACCGGATGGATAATAAGGAGATTAAGGTCCTTAACAAAAGGGAAGATGCCAACGAAAGAGAAGTATGCGCCTCTGACAGCCAATCATCAGGTCACCGTTATAGCGCTAATCGGCCGTTTGTAATTTATTACGACGCGAAGAAGGAGCCGATGAAACCGAAAGTGATAATCAAAGTACCATCTCTTTTCCCTTACAAGGACGAAAAGGCGGTACCGTAGAAATATGATGTCAACATCGCCACACCTGAAGTTGAAAAGTCCGAAGCCACAACTGGAGATATTGGGGAGGTAGGCCATTTTACCCGCAGTGGGCGGTGCTATTCTAAAGAAGTCTAGCTGGCAAAGAAGAATAGTGACTTGAAACAAAAAAGAAAAGTACCAATGCATGTGACCGAAGATGAGCATGAAACTGTGCCTGAACAAGAAGCTAAAAAGCCTGTGGACGAGGAGGAAGCATAAGAACTCTTGTCTTTTGTCCTCTATGTACATTTCTCTCAAATACTTATTTTGAAACTCTTTTTTGAAAGAAGTCCCAACTTATCTGTTCCTCAAGTACATTCTGAATCACTGATTCCCACCATACTAAAGCTTCCTCTTGTAGTAATGAGACAACACACACTAAGCTTTCTTGTGGTGTACATTCAAGTTGCTTCAGAACTCTCTTTGTAGTCTTTAACCAATTTTCAGCAGTAGTCAAATCAATTCCCTTTGCACCCAAAAATTCTGTAGCTCCATATTTTCTCAATTCTTTAATTGGAGCTCTTTGGGTAGTAGGGATAGAGGACGTAGGAAACATAGTTCCTACCGCTTTTTGAAGGGCACCGGCGATTATTCTAAAGACTTCAGTATTATCACTTCCAACATTCGGTTGATTTCCTACTGGATTCACACTTGGAGTTGCAGACTCCGATTCATTCACATTATACGGTTCATCATCTTCACTATACATCTCTTGATCAGTATCCTCAATGCTTTTATCAGACATTCTTAATGCTATAAAACAAAAATATTCAACAAACATATCAGCATCCAATCCCAACTCAAATTTGACTCAGTAATGGCATGTACCTCTAGATTCACATTGACATTCGATTTAGTCCTAAAACTAACTAAACCTAATTAGCTCTGATACCAATCAATATTGTAACGTCCCCCTACCCGAGACCGTTGTCGGAGTCAAGCAGGAGACATTACAAAACTTATCTTAGCACTTAAACAGTTTTCATAGTAAATTATCCATCTGCGTCACAGTTGCTAAAAAAATCATATCTTAAGTTACGAAACTCAAAATCCAATTCCGTAAATTTTTCCTGAAACTAGACTCATATATCTACTTACTAATTTTTTTCTAGAATTTTTTGGTCAGGCCAATTAGTACAGTTTATTAGAAAAATTCTCCCCTATTTCAGGGTTTGGCTACTCTGACCCTTGTGCACTTCGAATCAAATTTCTTCCTGTATAGAAATCCAATGACTATTCCATTTATTTCAATTAAAAATAGACTCAATAAGGAATCCATAAATATAAATTTTGAGTCCTAATTCTTAATACACAATTTATACTGAATTTCTAAAGTCAAAATAGGGAATCTAGAAATTGCTCTAACCCTATTTCACCAAAACATAAATATCTCATAAAATACAACTCTTTTACCTATTTTGTTTCTTTCATATAAAAATAGATTCATTAAGCTTCAATTACATATTTTATTCATCATCTAATTCACTTTATACTATTTTTGGTATATTTTCAAAGTTGGACTATTGTTACTGTCCAAATCTGTTTTAGTATAAAATGTTGATAACTAAGTTTATAACATCTTCATTTCTTCTCTCTACAATATTTACCAACACTTCCTCTTATTACTCTTCACTAACATATCAAAACATACCATACTTAAGGTTTTGGTAACATTTGCAAAACATACCAAAATATCACTTAACAACTTAGATACTTTCAAAATGACCAAAAGACATCCTAGGTACAATGCCATTTTCCAAGAAGATAGAAACTTCACCAATTTGAGTTCGGGGATCGGCTTGTATGCTGAGTCCTTATACTTTCGTACCTAGCCTACGCACGGAAACAAACCGTATGCTGAGAATACTCTTAGTGGTATTTCTATAAACAATAGCTTAATCAACTTTAAAACACGGTAATTCAAACACATTATTGCTATTATTCAATATCAATCAGTACTTTAATAATCTTTACTTTATTTATCCTTATTAACATAGCTCGGACACTAACGGATACACGGATCCAACCCACACTCTGGGATAAGCACATAGTGTTTCATCGGAACAAATCCGAAACTTTAACATTATAGTACACAAAGTACTTCATCGAACAAATCCGAACTTTAACAAAGAGTCGACACATAGTGTCTCATCGACTCAATGTCGGAATATCCCAATACTTCCAATTCCTATGACATGTCAACTATATCCGACTAGCCCGACACTGTTAATAGGGTATTCAAAATCACATTCATTTCAATATGATAAAAATACTTACCTTATTCACATTTTCATACAATATAAATATCAAATATAGCAATAACGATTAAGCTCGGTTTATAGAAATACAAACCACTATTTATCGAATTTAATCGATATCTTCGTTCACTTTCTCTTTTCCCTTCTTTGATGATGTATCCGGTGCTACGTTTGCTACTAACAATCATACAATTAAAAATCATCAATATACTAATTCATAAAACACATTTTCACTTTCTATCAAACTTTTACAAAAGTTCCAATTTTGTCCTTTTTCCATTACTAATCTTTTTTCTTTAACTTAAGCTTCATATTCTCTTTTAATCAACTCATTAACAATTTCTAACTCATAAAATTCATTATAAAACATAAATTTTGAGCTCTATTCAACTTAATCCCTATTTAAACCTAACTTAGAATTCTTTTAATAAATCACTCAATTTTCACTTCTAACTTCAATTTCTATCAATTTAACCCATAAAACCTCAATTTATTCAACTAAATCAATATCTAAAAATTTTCTATTTTTCTTCATTTTAACCTCATACATGTAGAACTTTGAATTAGGCATCCATAAACATAAAAATTATAAGAAAATAAGCTAAAACATCTTACCAATCAAGCTTTAGGGCCTTAATCCTCAAATTTCCCTTTTCTATTTCTTTCTTTCTTTCTTTCTTTCTTTCTTTCTTTCTCACGTTTACTCTCTGTAACTCTCTCTATCTATCTTTCTTTCTTTCTTTCTTTTTTTTAACTTATTCATAAATCTATATTCAATATAATAATATTAATAATATAATATTATTCTAATAAAATAACTTAATCTATAAGAAAAACTACTTTAACACATTTAATATATTTACCAACTATTACACATGTTATATCATACATTCACACACATGGCACTTAAGGTCTAATTGCTAGATTAGTCCCTTTACTAATCTTTAATTTATAATTAAACTTTTATACCGTATGCAATTTAGTCTTTTAAACTAAATTCAAGCTACTTCACTTAATTAAACACTAAATAACCATTCAACTATAATTCATAAATATTTTTAATAAATATTCATGAATTAATTTCATGGAAACAGTACTCAAGACTCAATTTCCGATACCGTAACTTTCGGTTCATTACACTCCGTGAAAGCATTGCATATCACAACCCGCTGCAAGGGTTACATAATACCGAACGTGTTCATCGACAATGGGTCGGCACTCAACGTCGTGCCCTTGGCCACGCTTTCCAGAATTCTAATGGATCTGTCCTATTTAAGGCCCTGTCATTCCACAGTAAGGGCATTTGATGGGATAAGACGTGAAGTCATGGGGATGATTGAGATCCCTCTAGAGGTGGGTCTTTATATATACGATGTTGAATTTCAAGTCATGGACATTACACCATTGTACAATTGCCTCTTAGGAAGACCTTGGATTCATTTTGCTGGAGCAGTTCCGTCCTCTCTCCATCAAAAAGTGAAATTTATCATGGATGGTTGTTTGGTCACTGTCGAGGGAGAAGAAGACATTGTAGCATCTATTTCTACCGACGCACCATACATTGAAGTGAGTAAAGATGCTATAGAGTGTTCCTTCCGATCCTTTGAATTTGTCAATGCCACATTCGTTGATGAGGGAAATAGAATTCCCGTGATAAAACTATCGAGAAATACCAGGATGGGTATCAAATTGACTGCAAGAAGGGGAGCTCGAGCGAGAAAAGGTTTAGGGAGACATCTGTAAGGAATAGTCAAGGCTCTAAAGCCAGTACACCACAAGGCTCGATACGGTTTGGAGTTCTAGCCGGACATACGTCAAAGAAGAAAACAATGGAAGAAAGATCAGGAAAGAAGGATCACAAGAACCTTAGGCCGAGAAATAGAATGAGAGCCCATAACGTACCCTCATTTGTCAAAAACATTTACATTTGCAGGAATGATATACCCCGAGCAAGACAATCCACGAAGCACACTGTTAATTATTGAAAGGGGTCTTCAGAATGTCAGTATAAATGTCATTGACAAAGGAAGTGATGCAATTAAGGATGTTACAACGATACGCCCTTGTCCTCCTGGATTCGTTTTGAACAATTGGACTGCTGTGGAGCTCCTTGTAGTTTCTAAATATTCTCCAGAGTAATGCTCAATATTAACACTATTCTTTTTGTGTGCCCCTACGTAATAGTAGGGATTCTTTTGTAAGAGCTTATGATTTGCTTTTTATCATTTAAATGAACATCAATGAAGATGCATTTTGTTACGATCTTTCGTATTATCACTAATTTCATAATCATTCTCTCATTTCATAGCCTATCCTTACATTTGCCTCATGCCATGTCATAACATTCCGTTTGTTGGTTCCAATACTTTGATACTTCTCTATAGTTTCCTTTTCCATTCAACTTTCAGGTGCTCAGATATTAACCGCATGAACAAACCCGTTACAAGTCTTAAAATCGATTTTGAGAAGGCTGTTTGTTTAGGAGAATTCGAAGCCGAAGAAAATGCTGAAGACTATGTCTCATCTTCTGACTTGCTAAGAATGGTGGAACAAGAGGATAAACAGATTTTGCCTCATCAAGAATCTATTGAAACAATAAATTTGGGAACTGAAGAAAGGAAGCAAGAGGTGAAGATTGAGACTTCTATTTCAGGGGGCACCAGGCACAATTTGATTACTTTGCTCCGCGAGTACAAAGATGTATTCGCATGGTCATATCAGGATATATTAGGATTGGATGAAGATGTAGTGGTACATAAGCTCCCATTAAAGCCAGAATGCAAACCCATTCAACAAAAGCTAAGACAAATGAGACTCGAAATACTGTTAAAGATAAAAGAGGAAGTCAAGAAGCAATTTGATGCTGGCTTCCTACAAGCCTCCAAATATCCAGAGTGGGTGGCTAACATAGTCCCGGTACCAAAGAAAGACGACAAAGTACGAATGTACGTGGATTATCGTGACCTGAATCGTGCAAGTTCTAAAGATAATTTTCCTTTGCCACACATCGATACATTGGTGGATAATACAGCCAAGCATTCATTATTTTCTTTCACGGATGGATTTTCAGGGTATAATCAGATCAATATGGCCCCTGAGGATATGGAGAAAACTACTTTCATAACAATGTAGGGAACATTCTGCTACAAGGTAATGCCGTTCGGATTGAAGAATGCTGGGGCAACATATCAGAGGGTTATGGTAACGTTATTCCATGACATGATGCATAAAGAAATAGAGGTCTACATCGACGATATGATTGTTAAATCCTGAGGGGAAGAAGAGCATATAGTGAACCTTAAGAAGTTGTTCAATAGACTGAGAAAGTTTCAGCTAAGGCTTAATCCGGCTAAATGTACGTTTGGGGCTACCTCGAGAAGATTGCTAGGCTTCATCGTTAGCGAAAGAGGCATTGAAGTTGATACAGATAAAATAAAAGCCATTCAAGGGTTACCACCTCCGCGCACGCAAAAAGAAGTCGGAGGATTTTTAGGGAGGTTGAACTACATCGCCCGATTCATCGCTCAACTTACAAACCAATGCGACCTAATCTTTCGGTTTCTTTGAAAACACAACCCGGGAGAATAGAATGAGGAATGCCAGGTGGCCTTTGATAAGATAAAACAATATTTTTCTAGTCCTCCAGTGCTAGTACCGCCAACTCCGGGAAGACCATTGATACTGTATTTGACTGTGTTCGAAAAGTCAATGGGTTGCGTGCTGGGGCAACACGACGAGTCAGAAAAGAAAGAAAAAGTGATCTACTACCTCAGCAAAAAGTTCAATGAATACGAGGCAAAGTATTCGTCCATTGAAAAATACTGTTGCGCTCTGGTTTGGATAGCTCAGAGACTTAGGTAATATATGTTGTATCATACGACATGGTTAATTTCAAAGCTAGATCCAATAAAGTACATAATAGAGTCACCTGCACTCTCAGGAAGAATGGCACGATGGCAAATCTTACTATCGGAGTACGATATCATCTATGTGAGTTAAAAATTGATAAAAGGAAGTGCAATAGCTGATTTCTTAGTAACTCGAACAACGGAAGAATACGAGCCATTGAGATTTGATTTCCTGAATGAAGATTTGATGTGCATCACGGAAAAAGAATGCGAGTCACCAAAAGAGAAGTCATAGAAGATGAGCTTTGATGGTGCATCGAATGCATTGGGGCACAGGATTGGAGCAGTCTTAGTATCAACAGGAGGGAACCATTATCCGTTCACTGCCAGGCTGAATTTCTTCTGTACCAATAACATAGCGGAATATGAGGCCTGTATCATGGGACTTCGTGCAGCAATTGAACGAAACATCAAAACTTTAGAGGTATACGGAGACTCAGCATTGGTGATTTACCAAATCCGTGGAGATTGAGAAGTGAGAGATTCAAAATTAGTTAAATATAGCGATCTAGTGGCAGGACTAATCAAAGAATTCAAAGAAATAACTTTTAATTACTTCCCATGAGAAGAAAACCAATTGGCTGATGCCCTAGCCACTTTGGCTTCAATGTTCAAAGCAAACAGAGAAACAGAAATAATGCCTCTTCAAATGAGCATATATGAAGTCCTTGCACATTGTTTCAACATTGAAAAAGAGCCAGATGGACGGCCATGGTTTCATGATATCTTAGAATATATCAAGAATCAAAAGTATCCCGAACAAGCAAATGAGAACGACAAAAGAACAATCAGAAGAATGGCAGCGGGATTTGTTCTCGATGGGGACATCCTGTACAAAAAAGGAAAAGATCAAGTGCTCTTGAGATGCGTAGATACTGTTGAAGCCAGAAAAATACTTGAAGATGTCCATGAGGGAATCTGTGGGACACATGCCAATGGTTTCACTATGGCCAAGAAAATTATGAGACTCGGTTACTACTGGTTGACGATGGAAAGCGACTGCATTATTTTTGCAAGAAAATGCCACAAATGTCAAATTTATGGCGACAAGATTCATGTAGCCCCTTCACCCCTTCATGTTATGACTTCTCCGTGGCCTTTTTCTATGTGAGGCATGGATGTTATAGGGTCAATTTTCCCAAAAGCTTCTAATGGACACCGTTTCATTTTTGTGGTTATTGATTACTTCACAAAATGGATAGAGGCCGCTTCGTTTGCCAATGTGACGAAGACCGCAGTTTGCAGGTTTTTGAAAAAGGAAATCATTTTTCGATATGGTTTGCCTGAAAGAATCATTTCAGATAATGCCATGAATCTGAACAGCAAGATGATGAAGGAGGTGTGTGAACAATTTCAAATAAAGCATCATAACTTATCACCCTATCGCCCGAAAATGAACGGAACTGTTGAAGCGGCCAACAAGAATATTAAGAAGATTACTGAGAAAATGACCGAGACATATGAAGACTGGCACGAAAAGCTACCATTTGCTTTGTATGCATATCGCACATCTGTGAGAACATCTACAGGAGCAACTCCTTTCTCTCTGGTCTATGGAATGGAAGCTGTGCTACCTATCGAAGTCGAGATCCCCTCTCTACGAGTCTTAATGGAGTCGAAACTAGAGGAAGCAGAATAGGTTCGAGCTCGATATGACCAGTTAAACATCATCAAGAAAAAATGTCTAAAGGCAATTTGTCACGGGCAGATTTACCAGAAGAGAATGTTCGCGGCCCATGACAAGAAAGTACGGCCAAGAGAATTCCATGAAGGAGAACTCGTGCTGAGAAAGATTCTCCTAATACAAAAAGACTTTCGAAGAAAATGGGCACCAAATTGGGAAGGTCCATACATTGTAAAGAGAGCATTCTCGGGCGGAGCTTTGATTCTCATCGAGATGGATGGGAAGGAGTTACCAAATCCAGTTAACTCAGATGCTGTAAAGAAATATTATGCTTGAAGAAAAAGAAAATCAAGATGAAAACCCGGAAAGGGCATCTTAAAAAAAAAGGAGATAAAGGTGAAAACCCAAAAAAGGCGTCTTAATTGACACAAAGGATTAGGATGAAAATCCGAAAGGGCATTCTAATGAAGTAAACCCGGGCTTAAAGAATAACCTGTTTCAAACGGTGAGTTAAACAGCGAGACTACAGTATTTGAAGCATTTCTGAAAGCTCGAAATCTTCTACGCAAGAAGCCGGGCTCGAAAAGATTCTTGATTAAGGAACGTGGAAGAGTTCATGCGTTGAATATCTAGAGCATTTGTATTCGTTAAATGCGACCCCTTTTCTCTTTATGACACTTTTTACTATCATTGATTAACTTTTTTTGTTTGCTACATTTGAAATAAATAAATACGAGGTATCTTTTTGTCCCTACTTGACCAATTTCATGCACTTTATTGTATGATTTATTTACATGATAAATAGTGAAATGGCATACTCTAAACAAAAGAAATGTTAAGCATTACCTGGATAAGAATTTGATAAGTACATAAGCCTCAACGCAAAGACAAAGTTCAACCGGGGCAAAAAAGCGATATCTGAGAAACGCAGATTATTCGTGAAGCTTGAGGACGGGTAGAGGGCTTGAAGAGAAAGTCAAGAGTCAAAGCAATGAACGCAGATCATCAAAAATCATGACAGAAAGAGATATATGACAAACAAGCCCAAGGGTCATAGCATGATCATGTAGGCATAAAGGCATTTAAAACCAACATGTGCATATCATGATAACATCATGCATGACATATACAGGTACCCCAGCAGAGCAAGAAATTTTGAATGATAGTTATACTGGATCAAGAAAGAGATACTTGAGTTCCACCAGATGATTTGTTTTGGTATTCTGATATTTTTATTTAATCAACTCATATTGCGAGAGGTGAGTTGAGTCTCAGGACACGCTGAGGTATTTTCAATTTTTGTTTTTCAAAAATCGACTCATATAGCGAGAAATGAGTTGAGCCTCAGGGCACGCTGAGGTATGCTTAGTTTGTGTTTTTTAATTTTTGTTTTTCAAAAAATCAACTCATATTGCGAGAGGTGAGTTGAGCCTCAGGACATGCTGAGGTATTTTCAATTTATGTTTCAAAAAAATCAACTCATATTTCAAGAGGTGAGTTGAGCCTCGGGGCACGCTGAGGTATTTTCAATTACTGTTTGTCAAAAATCAACTCATATTGTGAGAAGTAAGTTGAGCCTCGACTCACATGCTGAGGAGTTTTCAATTTCTATTTTTTTTCCAATTTGTATTTTTCAAAAATTAACTC
Source organism: Gossypium arboreum (assembly GCF_025698485.1). Taxonomy (NCBI): domain Eukaryota; kingdom Viridiplantae; phylum Streptophyta; class Magnoliopsida; order Malvales; family Malvaceae; genus Gossypium; species Gossypium arboreum. The sequence continues at coordinate 116,756,886 of NC_069073.1, forward strand.
ATATTGTAAGAGGTGAGTTGAGCCTCGGGTCACATGACGAGGTATTTTCAAAATTTACTTTTAAGTTTCAAAAAACCAACTCATACTGCGAGAAGTGAGTTAAGCTTTGGCTCACGTGCTGAGCTATTTTCAATTTCTATTTTTAATGTCTGTTTTTAAAGGGTCAATTCATATTGTGAGAAATGAGTTAAGCTCAAGATCACATGCCAAGTAAAGAATAAAGATTGGAGCTGATTGAAGACACCAGACTTTGCATCCCTGAAGTTGCAGTGGAGCTGATCGAGGATACCAAATCCTGCCTTTCTAAAGTTATAGAAGAGAAGACCATAAACCTTATCTTGCTGAAACGATAGAAGAGCAGATCGAAGCCACAAGTTTCATATAATTGAAGCTACATTGAAGTAGAGTGAAGCTACGAGGAATATATCAGAAGATGTAGTGGATTGAGCCAAAGCTACAAGATGCGATGGACTGGAAAGAGACTACTTGAACAAGAAGAGTACCAATGAAGTCAAGACTCGACAAGACGGGGCAAAATTGGCCTTTCATTATATCTTTGCTCTATTCCCGTTACACAACAATGAGCAAAGAGGGGCAGCTGTTATAGCCCAATTTTACTCATGATCCATTTACATTAAACCTAACTACCCATTTATAACCCAATACCCCTAACCCATTTATTACTATTACCCATTTAATCCGTTTACAAATTACCCAGACCCATTACAATCAAACCAAGAGGCCCAATCATTAAACTCGAATCCTATTTTACATTAAACCCCCATAAGCCCATTTTCATTTACAATACCCTCAGCCCAATACTAACCTAAACCTACTAATCCCTAAAACCCAACATACATCAGCCCCCTTTCCCTAAAACCTATCCAAAACCCAACCCCTATAACCCAAGACCCAAATACAACCCAATAACTAAACCTACCCGAGCCCACCTAAGCTAATCCAACCTAACCCAAAACCCAGAAGCCCAAAACTCCAAGACCCAAATCAGAAACAAAAAAACACCTAACCCTAATCACCCCTTAGCCGAACTTACCCCACCGCCTCGACACCAAAGACGGTCACCATCTCCTGGCGCCACCAGCTCTGCTCCACCGCCCCAATACCTGCAAGAAGAGACAGAAATAATATAAAAATGGATGTAAAAGGGTATAAAACCCGGATGAAATGTTGTAAAAGAGGGATGGGAAAAGAAATAAAAAAACAGCAAATCTAACCATTTGGGAATAACAATACCAGCAATAGATTCAAATAACAAATAGCATAGATCAAATATAAAAAACAGAGGAAAATACAAAAAGAAACAAGAAATGAAAACATAAATCGGAAGGTGATTTCGTTTTTTCATTTTCTTTATTATCTTCTTAAATTTGTTCTTTTTTCTTTTCTTTTTCATTTCTAACATATATATACACATATATTCGAAAAAAAAACAAAAAAATATAAAGTTTTACCTTTTTGGCCACCGTGTACGGTGGCCGGCGCCGACGGTGGTTCGGTGACGGACCGGTGCTCTCCCCCACCGGAAATCCCTCCTTCCTTTCTCCTCTCTCTCCTTTCTCCTATCTTTTTTTTTTCTTTTTGCTCTTCTGCTGTTACAAATGAATTTTTAAATTTTTTTTTGGCTTTTATAGGGACCAAAACGCACCGTTTTGGTCCCCCATTTAATGAAAACGACATCATTTTGGCCCCGAGTCGGGTCGACCCGACCGGCTCTGAGCAGGATCCGCGTGTTTTTTAAGGGAGGGGTTATTTGCGCGTTTAACCCCTCCGCTTTTTAAATGTTTTGCAATTAAGTCTTTTGTCATTTTTTGATTCGGCCCCATAATTTTCCATGGTTTTTAATTTAGTCCCCATAATATTGTGCGTTTTGATCGAGGGGGTTTATTTCGTTTTTAGTCCCCCACTATTTGCACGCGTTGAAATAGGTTGTTCTCTTTTCTTTTTTATTTCAGATTTTCCCTAAACTTTGTTTTTAATTCGAATTTAGTCCTTTTTGTCATTTTTGCTCTCAAATTAAATTTGTAATATTAATTTTATTTAATATTAATATTATATTTACTATTATTATTTTTAAATATTAGTGTACTTTGTATGCATATATTATTATTATGTATATTTTAGTATGTATATATATTTATGAAGTATTATTACTAGTTGTTTATAACATTATTATTCTTTAATATATTATGCATATATTTTAATACTATATTATATATATACATTCTTTATACTACGTATACATACTTTTAATATCATATTTCATATGTATACTCTTAACATCATATTATATACAAATTTTATTACTTTATTACATATATATATTCTTACATATTATATGTATATTTTAGTATTATGTTTTATATATCTATGTTTTTAATACCATGCTATGTATATATTATTTATATTTATTATTAATATTGGTACATATATTTTATTACAAGTATATATATACTTTTTATTAGTATTATTTTCGTATATTATATTATTCATTATTATACATGTATATATATATATATATATAAATATTTTTAGTACTTATTATAATATTTTCTTATTATATTATTGTGCACATTATTCATTTCTTCATTATTTTATTTATATTTTTAATACTTCTATATTCTTATATTATGTATATTTTTATTTTATTATAATTATTACGTATATATGTTCTTTTAAAATATCATAGTATTCATGTATTTTACCATAAATGTATATTGTATATGTTCATTTTAAATATATTATGTATATGTACATATCTATCAAGACTTATATTTACTATTATTATGTAAACACCTTTCATCCCTATGTACATTCATTTTTCATATGTATATACTTTAACATTAATAGTTATGTATATTTTTATCACTTTATGTATATTTCAAATATTACATGTAGTATATTTCCAACATTATTACTAATTATATATATATGTATAAGTATATATTATGTACATACTCTTAATGTTATTTTTTATATATGTATATTCATTATGTTCTCATTGTGTTCTCGTATTTGATACTATTGTTACATTTAATATCGTTTGCATTGTCATTGTCTTTAATATTATTGTCGTATGTATTATGTGCCTTGATGCATTTCCAACTGTTATCTTTCGTTTCCCGCCCATTTTTATATATTACCTCGTTGTTCATTATTTTAAACTGTTGATTCGTGTCTTTATTTATTTCAATAAGCAAGACAACGTACCGATTTAAACACCATGTCATCGATTTCATCGCTATGTTGGGTGAATATCAAGTGACTCGTGTTAAAACGGTATGTCCTTCTCAAAACATAAAATTAAAATTTCTCGTCTTTTCAATTGGATCATGGTTAAATCTTACATTGAACTCGTATTTTGAAATTTAAGACAACACGTGTTTATAAGATACCAATTTTGGGCGTCGCGAGGATGCTAATACCTTCCTCGCGCGTAACCGACTCTCGAACCCTAATTTTTATCTGGCTTTTGACGTAGACCTAAACTCGTCCCTCTTTTTGTTTTAAAAAAAAATCTAATAGGTGTCCGATCACACATAGGAAAAAGGATCGGTGGCGACTCCCTGTTTATTTTAAAATCAAATTTCAGTTTGTCAAGTTTTCACTCAATCGCCACAATTAGCGACTAAGCTAAAATTTTTATGTCACTACAAGTTGCTATTTCTTTGTTGTTTTAATTTTATTTTCTTGTTATTTTCTCCATATGTTGCTACTATTTTACTATTGTGTTACTTCTATTTTATTGTTATGGTTTGAATATTGTATAACACTTGTTTTATTGTTAATTTTGTTATTATTTTAAAGTTATTTGCTTGTTAAGATGTATCTATCTTAATTTATTTTAAGATATTTGGATGAATTCTAAAAAAAAAAAAGATATTGAAGGATTTGACACAATCAGTCACCAATAAAAATATTTTAAAAAATTGAAAATTTCAATTAAAAAGTAATTTTGAATCCGCATTTGAGAATCAAAGAAAAAAATTGAGTTCAATAAGATTGTATTCTAGTGTTTTTACAATAATTCCATTAATTTTTAAAATGAATCGAAAACTTTAAAAATGATTTTAATGACAATTAATCAAAAGCATTTTCCATGTAGTTTGGCATGACAAGTCCATTTCATATCAATTTGGTTGCTTATAGAAATGTCCTTTTACTTTTGCATTCAATCAAATTTTGGCAGGACAGTTTGGCATCTTAATTTTACATTTAATCAGAATTTGGAAGGGCAGTTTGGCATTGCAATCTCTTACACAAATTATAAACCCTATCTCATGCAATACAAAACAATCATAAACAAAACTATATATCTTAAAAAGGAATCAAATATATACATAATGGGGGAGAAATATGGGTGTTGATATTCTGTTTGGTGTTGGAGATCCTCGTTAGTCCCTCACCTCAAGTTGTTACAGTACTCATTCCGATTGGGTTAAAGTATACATTTTTCTTTGCTAACTGCGACGCCAACAGATCCTCCCCTGAAGACTGCATTTAACATTGCCTGATGTCGAAAGCACTAGTGGACAGAGGCAGATGTAGGGGGCTGGCAGGGGCCGCACCCCCTCCAAAAATGAAAATTTATTGTTTTGGCCCTTTGGAAAAAAATTAAAATTTTAAATTAATAATGATAAAATTACACTTTGGCCCCCTAATATTATGAAAATTTGATTTTTATTTTTTTCTTTTTATATTAATATTTGATAGTAAGTAAGTATGTATATGAACTTAACAACTGCTTTTGTTTTTATTAGTTGCAAGGAAAGTTGCAGTTGTGTCAATACTTGCATAGAGAGATGCGCCATGAAGAACTGATGATATCGCCTATGGATAAAATAATAATAAAAGGTCTTGAATAACATTTAGTCTAAATAAAAAAATAATAATTCGACTGCTGCTGTATTTTCAATTTTATACTTGCTCAAATAGTATTAAAAAAAGTAATAATATAACTATATCTGAACTTTTTATATGTTTTTCTTTATACCGTGCCTACTTTTATTTATAATCTATCTCAATGCCAATCCTTAAAATAGAAAAAGAAATACATTTAATCATGTTCAAGTACCCATCCTTCTAATTTTTCCAATAACAATATTGTTAATTGAGCTAAGCCTTAATCGACATCTATTTGTTTTTTTGTTTTTTTAGGTATTCTCAGTCTTCTGTTAAAATTATTAACATGAACGATCACTAATCAATAAAAGTTGATATAGTCGACAAAGAATGATAGTAATGTACAATAATTGGATTTGAACTTAAGATACCATTATTTTTAATACTTAAATTTACCATTTCAATTAAAATTTATGTAGGTTTTACATAATTTTTAAAAATATGTTTCTTAAATATATTTTTCAATCGATGCTTGCCATAATTTTAATATCTATACTATATACAAAGTGGTTGATTAAGTTGATTTATGCGTAACTTGACACCAATTAAGCTATAAAAGTATTAAAATACATTTACTTTAAAGGATAATTAAGATTATTATAATAATATTTTCATCTTATCATATTTTTATACAATCTTTCAAATAAAAAAAATTACAAAAATAGTTTGAGAATTGAGCTAGATCTGCTCATGGGTCGGGCCACTCAACTCGGCCCAAAGGCCTGTCAAAAAAGTAGGAGGGTTTGGGCAAAAATTTGGCTTGAAAAATGGGTTTGGAAAAAAATAAGACCCGTTTAAAAAACAGGTCGGGCCTCTAGTAAGACATTTTTGGCTTGGGCTCGACCTGGCTAGCCCAAATTCATAAAAAGACAAAAAAAGCTACTATTTTTTGTTGTTTTAATTTTATTTTCTTGTTCTTTTCTCTCTATTGTGCTACCATTTCACTATTATGTTACTATTATTTTGTTGTTATTATTTGAATATTGTATAACACTTGTTTTATTGTTAATTTTATTATTATTTTAAAGTTATTTGCTTGTTAAATTGCATCTATTTTAATTTATTTTAAGATATTTAGATGAATTCTAAATAAGAATAAAAAAACATTAAAGGATTTGGCACAATCAGTTACCTATAAAAATATTTTTAAAAAAAGAAGAGAATTTGGAAAATTTCATTTAAAAGTAATTTTGAATCTACATTTGAAAATCAAAGAAAAAGTTTGAGTTTAATAAGATTGTGTTCTAGTGCTTTTGACAATAATTCCATTAATTTTTAAAATAAATCGAAAACTTTATATATGATTTTAATGGCAATTAATCAAAAGCATTTTCCATATAGTTTGGCATGACAAGCCCATTTCATCTCAATTTGATTATTTATAGAAATGTCCTCTTAATTTTGCATTCAATCAAAATTTGGCAAGACAGTTTGACATCTTAATTTTGTATTCAATCAAATTTTAGTAGGGTAGTTTGGCATGACAATCTCCTACACAAAATCTATCTAAACCATATTTCATGCAATGTAAAACAATCATCAACAAATCTATATATCTTAAAAGGGAATCAAATATATACAAAATGAGGGAGAAATCAGGGGTGTTGATTTTTTATTTGGTGTTGGAGATCCTCGTTGGTCCCTCACATCAAGTTGTTACAGCACTCATCCCGATTGGGTTAAATTATACGCTTTACTTTACTACTTGTGTCGCCAACGGATCCTCCACTGAAGACTGCATTCAACATTGCCTGGTGTCAGAAGTACTGGTGGATAGAAGCAAATGTAGGGGGCTAGCGGGGGCCCTAGCCCCCTTAAAATGGAAAATTGCTATTTTTGCCCTTTAGAAAATTTTAAAAAATTTTAAGTTAGTAAGGGTAAAATTTCACTTTAGCCCCCTAAAATTATAAAAATTTAATTTAGTCCTTTAAAAATTATAAATATATAGACTATTAAAAATTAAAATTTCATTTCGCCCCCTGTTGGTGAAGACTATTGAAGACACCCACCACACTAGCAGCTCAACGTTCTGCACACTTGGATGTGTCGCCACCATGTGTTCAAAGCAGCCAAGGGAAGTTTGGCAATTTTTCTTTTTTATTTTTATATTAATATTTGATGGTAAGTAAATATGCATATGAACTCAACAATTTGTGTTTTTTTTTGTTAGTTGCAAGGGAAGTTGTAGGCTGTGTTAATACTTGCATAGAGATGCGCCATGAAGAACTGATGATATCGTCTATTAATGAAATAATAATAAAAGGCCTTGAATTACATCTAGTCTAAATGAAAAAAAAAACATGATTTGGTTGCTGATGCATTTTCAATTTTATATTTGCCCAAATAGTATAAAAAATAATAATATAACTACATCTAAACTTTTTATATGTTTTTCTTTATATTGTGCCTACTATTTATAATCTATCTCAATCTCAATCTCAATCCTTAAAATAGAAAAAGAAATACATTTAATCATGTTCAAATACTCGTCATTCTAATTTTTCCAATAACAATAGTATTTATTAAGCTAAGCCTTAATCAACATCTATTTGTGTTTGTTTTTTAAGCATTCTTAGTCTTCTATTAAAATGATCGAAATAAACTGATCACCAATCAATAAAAGTTAATATAGTCGACAAAAATGATAGTAATATACAATAATTGGATTTGAATTTAAGATACAATTATTTTAATACTTAAATTTATCATTTCAATTAAAATTTATGTAATTTTTACATAATTTTTTAAAATATATTTCTTAAATAGTTTTTTCAGTTAAATGCTCGTCATAATTTTAATATCTATACTATATATAAAGTGGTTGATTAAGTTGGTTTATGAGTAATCTGGACACCAATTAAGCTATAAAAGTATTAAAATACATTTACTTTAAAGGATAGTTAATATTATTATAATAATATTTTTATCTTATCATATTTTTATATAACCGAGCTAGACTTGCTTACGGGTCGGGCCACCCAGTTTTGCCCAAAGGCCCGCCCAAAAAGTGAGAGGGTTTGGGTAAAAATATAGGCTCGAAAAATGAATTTTGAAAAAAAAAGGTCCATTTAAAAAACGAGTCAGGCTTCTGGGAAGACTTTTTTTCCTGGACCCGACCCAGTTGGCCTGAATTCACAAAAGGATAAAAAAACTACTATTTTTTGTTGTTTTAATGTTATTTTCTTATTGTTTTCTCCATATGTTGCTACCATTTCACTATTATATTGCTACTATTTTGTTGTTATTGTTTGAATATTGTATAACACTTGTTTTATTGTTAATTTTGTTATTATTTTAGAGTTATTTGCTTGTTAAGTTGCATCTATCTTAATTTATTTTAAGATATTTTGATGAATTCTAAATAAAAAAGATATTAAAGGATTTGACACAATCAGTTACCTATAAAAATATTTTATTTTATTTTTTGAAAAATTTCATTTAAAAAGTGATTTTGAATCCGCATTTGAGAATCAAAGAAAAAAATTTGAGTATTGTGTTCTAGTGCTTTTTACAATAATTCCATTAATTTTTAAAATGAATTGAAAACTTTAAATATGATTTTAATGACAATTAATCAAAAGCATTTTCCATATAGTTTGGCATGACAAGTCTATTTCATATCAATTTGATTGCTTATAGAAATGTCTTCTTATTTTTGCATTTAATCAAATTTTGGCAAGATAGTTTGACATCTTAATTTAATATTTAATCAAATTTTGGCAGGATAGTTTGGCATGGCAATCTCCTACACAAAATTTATATAAATCCTATCTTATGCAATGCAAAATAATCATCAATAAAACTATATATCTTAAAGGGAATCAAATATATACATAATGAGGGAGAAATCATGGGTGTTGATATTCTGTTTGGTTTTGGCAGTTAAAGTATACGTTTTGTTTTACTACTTGCGTCAACAATGGATCCTCCTCTGAAGACTGCATTCAACATTGTCTGGTGTCGGAAGCACTAGTGGAGACTATCGAGGACACTCACCACACTAGCAACTCAACGTTTTGTACACTTAGATGTGCTGCCATCATGTGTTCAAGGCTAATCAGCCAAGGGAAGCCTGATAATTTTTCCTTTTTTTTTTATATTAATATTTGATAGTTATGCATATGAATTCAACGATTTATGTTGTGTTTATTAGTTATAAGGGAAATGACAGGTTATGTCAATACTTGCATAAAGAGATGCGTCGTGATAATAAAAAATTCATATAAAAAACTGTTCATTTTACTAATAATTATTCATTAATTTATTTTAATATAAAATATTTACATTCACCTAAATTATAAAATCTAATTAATAATAAAATTTTAAATTCAAATATTAAAAAAAGGAAAAAGTATAAATATCTCATCTGTTTTTTTGAGCGAAACAAATTTCTCATCAGTTGTTTCCATTCCATCTTTAAAAGTCTGCATCTCAAAGTGGCTCACTGTCCCACACTGCCACTCAACGCTCTCTCAGCCTCTCAACACTTCCCCACCTTCCAATTGCCTACGTCGACGCTCTTTCTCCTCCAACTCCCCAATCTCTACCATTTATTTTATTTCTTACTTTATTATACTTGTCGATAAGAACCAAAAAGGAAACTAGAAAAAAGATAAAAAAATTCCGTATCTATTTCAATATCCTTCAACGACTCAACATTCCCTAATTTTTTTTTTTGTACTTGTTTGGTTTTTTTAATTTAGTTAAAGGTGATGTTCAAAACCAACAATGTCACTTCCCGAATTTTCGAGCGTCAAATTCGAACCCCTGCGCCTGGAACCAGTGTATGGTCATTTCCCCAACCTTTATTTCTATATTTTGATGTTTATATTTTTATTGCCCACCACCTGTTTGATGATTTGTCTCAATTGCAGGTTCACTCTGCTAGGAGATTTTACGAGAATTTAGTTCCTAGTTTTACGATATATGATGTGGAATGTCCGGACCATTCGTTTTTTAAATTCACGGATGATGGTCAGTACTTTGTGTGTTTCAGTAGGAACCGTCAGGATTTGATTGTGTATAGGCCGACATGGCTTTCGTTTTCGTGTAAAGGAGAAGATTGTGATAATAACCAGGAACTCCCTCCCCAAGCTAAGAGGTTTGAGAGTTTCTTCACACAGTTATATGTTAAACCACTTGCTTCCTGCAACGAGCTTATATGTAAAGACTTCTTTCTCTACATGGAGAGTAATCAATTCGGAATCTTCGCTACTTCGACCGCACAAATTCAAGATGCTCGTGGCACGGATGGTGCAATCCTTGGGGTCCCATCGTTTGAAAAAATCACTATTCACCTCTTCAGGTTTGTACTCTGCACTGTTCTTTGCCAATTTCAAGATGAACATTGCATTTGTTATAGAATCCTTACTATAGATGGGTTGAGGGGATTTTGACCTGCATGGGAGAAGTCTGTAACGTGTCATCTGCATCAAACAAGAGCCATGCCAGGTTTATGGAGTGGGAGAACCTTTACCCACTAAGGAAACCTCAGCATTTGCGCTTACACCCAGGCCCAATACTGGAACTGTTGAGGGTATCCGGCACTTCACAGACTTCTGCTCAAGTAGCCAAAATCCACTCAACAAGATGGTAATTTAAGCAGTACTGATGGGCTATTTGTTAGAATTTCCCCAAAAGGATTTTGAATTATTCTTTTAGGAAATTTACTAGTAGAAATAGTTTATTTGTTAATGCTATGGAGTTCTATTCTTGATTTTGAGTTTGTAATTCAATCAGGTTGGAAGATGGGTTTAAGCTAGATGAGAAGGTATTTCACAATGATTGTGTCAATCTTACCCATAATATGGGTGCCTTCTTGTATGATGATTTGCTGGCAGTTGTGTCGCTTCGTTATCAAACAATACACATTCTTCAAATCAGGGACTCCGGGAACCTTGTTGATGTGCGAGCTATCGGCGCATACTGTCGTGAAGATGACGAGCTTTTTATAAATTCCAGTTCTCAGGCAATAAATTTTTTTTCTTTTATGTTCTCTATCTGAGTTTTATTATGTTTGGCAAGTATTGCATAGGTTAGCTTAGGCATCATTGATTCCACTTCAACTGTTCTTACTTTCTTACTGGTAAATTGAAGTTATTGGGTTTTTTCACTCATTGGTTTCCTACTAGTCTGAAAACTTTTCAATTTAGGGATACTTTTGTGTATGTAAATGTTTTGGGCGCAAAAGGCTTTCTCCATACCATGTATCTCTGGACTCTGCCCATAGTGTTCATTGTTTTAGTTGCTAAACCTGAGAGGCTACATCAAGGTGGAGTTTCTGAGCTAACTATCTAACTATTGATGATAAAGTTTCTCAACTTCTAACAAAAGTTAACTGCATCAGTTGGCGGGTAATCGCGGAGATCTTGTAGATAATGGTACAAATCATGACCAGCCTAATTCAAACAATTCTTTTTTGAGTGGTATCAAACAACGCTTACTTTCATTCATCTTCCGAGAAATATGGAGTGAAGAAACAGATCAAACCCAGGTTAGCTTTCTGCACTTGCAAAGTAACTTTTATTTTGTTTTGCTCATGTTTAATTATATTCTTTTGAAGTTACTTTTGTTTTCACATCACTTTATATTATCAGTATTCTAAGAATCTTTAGGAAGAGTTTCAGAAATAGTTTTATCTCTTGAATTTCAGAGATTTAATTGTAATGTTTTTTTTTTTTTTGCTATATCAGAGGGTCCAATGCTTAAAGAAGAAGTTTTATTTCCATTTCCAGGACTATGTTGATTTGGTGATCTTGAAGGTAGAATTTTAATTTATTTTATCTTCTACACACTTGTGCTGCTGTTTCCCACAAGTCAAATGAAATTATTTGTCTATTCCGTTTTTAAGTCCTTTGATATAGGATGATTAAAGTCTTATTTAGTTGACGGAAATGTAACAAATTTATGCACAACTCTTGGAAAGGTACAATTCTTGGACCGGCATCATCTGCTTATCAAGTTTGGTAGTGTTGATGTAGGGGTAAGATTTTGTTGCTTTTGCTTGTACATATGTTACTTGAATTTCGTTGTGAGTGTAGGAAACCGGTATGTGTTTGTAATGGGTCTGTCCAATTTTTTCCAGGACTTTCATGTATTTGGAGTCTTTGAAGGATCATATCCCTGTACCCATGTCTGGATATGTGTTTTGTCAAACACGAAAACTTCAAGAGAAATGAAGAGTCAGAGCAACATGTGCCTTAGACAATAGTAATAATAGGGCCTAAAATATTTAAGGAAATATATTGTAGTCTCTTGATGAAAGAATTTCAAAATTCATATTTCTTTATCATAAAGCCCTCAATAGCCCTTTATGGATTGTTATTCTGGCTGTGCTTTATATAGAAATATTTGATTGAAATACATTATGATTTGTTGACTTGAAAATTTCAGGCATCACGCAACACTGACCAACTTCCAGCTTTCTTTGCTGTATATAATATGGAGACAACTGAAATTGTTGCATTCTATCAGGTATTATTTCATTATTGTTTTGTTTGTTTTGTCTTCTTTGTTGAATTCTCGAACATTGACATGATATATTACTTCATTCAGAATGCAGCAGATGAACTTTACCTTCTCTTTGAGCGGTTCTGTGACCACTTCCACGCAACATCAATAAATTCAATGTATATGAATTTCATATCTTCTCACTCAAATAATATTCATGCTCTTGAACAACTAAAGAGCATGAAGAATAAAGCCACCAGTATCTCACAGGTGTTAATTTCTCTATCTGAATTTGTTACTAGTCTACCCTTTTACAGTTTTCTTGTATATTTTATGGAATTCCCTTTGGATATTTTTCCTTGCCAGGATTCTGCCAGGCATGATAATTCGTTGCTGGATACCATTTCCAGCATAGTATTTTAAGTCTTCATCTTCAATTTTGTATGCCTAATTGCCTGATGACTCTTCTGCAGTTTGTAAAGAAGATGCTGTCCTCGTTGCCTTTAAATTGTCAATCAATGAGTCCTTCTCCCTACTTTGATCAGTCTCTCTTCCGATTTGATGAAAAGGTTTGATTCATTGGCTGCTAGTATATTCCCATGCTTTCTACCTCGTTGTTTAAGTCCATAATTTCTTTATGTCATTGCGGGCATTTGAGGGGCCATAGTTTCTCTTTCTTCAATGTATGCCTTCCCTCTTCTTATTGTTTATCTGCCCCTTCAAACGTGGTTGATCAGCGCCTCACCATTTTCTGGCATGTTCTTGCAGCTAATCTCTGCAACTGACCGGCCCAGACAATCGACAGATCATCCCATCAGGTTCAATTCTAGGAGGCAAGGAGACATTCTCAAATTTAAGATCAAGACAGGTAATGCTTTTTCTTCGTGTTATCCCAATTACTTAAACTCGTGGTTTTTCCGCCCAACCTTTTTTTGTCATATATAGCTTAATCAAAATTTTCTTTCCATTTATATGTCCCGTAGTTGAATAGTATGAAAAAGTAGTAATGGTCTAAACCTTTTCGGTTTAGGCCCTGAATTTGGCAGCGCGGATGGCCGGAGCAAAAAGTATTCGCATTTCCTCTTCCATCCTGTTTGGCCATTGGCTCTCTCCTTCATCCAGCCATCTTTGTTCTTGCCACCGTCAGCGGTGAATATTCACTTCCGGCGATAAGATTTTAGTAAGTATTTGCTTTGGTAGCCACTATCTTCTCCTCCCTTTTTGAAATGCCCTGAGCTAGTCTTGTAGTTTGATAAATATTATTTTGTATATTTGATACTTAGGTAGTTGATAGTTCATGACTTAATGGGTAAATTATAGATGATTGTAACCCTACCCAAACTGTAAAAATCTATGCAGCTTTTCTTCTTATAGTTGAACTTGACCTAGTAATTTTAGACTCGAAAAAATAATTAAAATATAACATAAACTACGATTCAAATGATATCACCAGCGTGGTATAAGTAGTACATGCAACATGTCAAAATTTAGGCGAGTGTTGAATGTATGAATTCTTTTTGGTTCTATTATGCGCTGAATGATATTTTAGAGAAAACAAGAATTGGTTAGCACATTGGTTTAAAAAAGAGGTTGAATCGGTTGACTCGTAAATTAATACGAACAGTTGGATCAATATTTTTTATTTTTATAATTTTTTAATCAAATCAAATCTATCGATCAAACTAATTGGATTGAGACTTGGTGGTTTGATTAGTCCGATTACAAAGATTGACAAAAGGTTAAAATTGAAAATTTTTATTTATTATGTAAAAGTCATTTCACTTTTTGAAGTTTTTTATAAAATAATATCCTAAGGAATATGTATTATTTTGTTAATTTTATTTGTAAAGGCTAAAATTTTGGTTATGTAAAGGCACCACACATCCTTAAATTATGACTTTTATTCTAAATTTATCCTTCAAAATGTTCTAAATCCTAATTGCATCTTAAACTATTAATTAGGTTTTTGTCAAATTTTATATAGTTAAATTTAAAATAAAAAACTAAACAAATAGAATGTAGTTATATAACTTTCTTTAAAAAAATTATACAACTTCTATAAAAATTCAAAAATCTCAAAATTAATATTTTTAAAATATCTATTTTTGTAATATTTATTTTAAATTTTATCACGTCATTTAATAATTAAATTAATAATTTTATTAAAAATTGATATAATGGATATAATTTCGATAATTTAAAGGATATAATTAAAACAGTTTGAACTTTATGGATTATCAATATATATTTAAAACTTACGTGCTAAACATTATCTATTATTCTCCATAATTTTTTAAAAGTTTACCTACGTATATATAAATTTGCAAAACAAAATGTATTTCGTGAATGTGTGGGACATTTAAACTTTTTTAATAAATTTAATAAATAATAATTAAAATATATAATTATCTAAAACAATTGCTTTTTTGATAGTTATTTTCTATTATAGATAAATTTCTTTTTGAAAATATTATAGATGGTATGTAATTTTTTATTATATCAAAAAGAAAAAAAGTCAGTAGCATTATCATTTTTTTTTATCGAAAAGACTTATTATTTTGAGTAATAAATTAATAAATTTAAAATTTATTTTATTTTACAATTGATATAAAAATATCAAAAAGAAAAAAAAAACGGTGATTGGATTGAAAAAAGGTTGCCTGAGAAGGAATCACCATAACCTTCGATCAACGATTCCGGTTATCTCAACGAACATTCCGGCAGCCGCCATAGTCGCCGGCTCCGTCCTTTGGTGAGTTTCATTTTCCCTAGAACACCGTTTTCCGTTTGTTTTAAACCTTTTCAAGACTCCAAATTATTCACATTTCGATTAATGGCAATATTTGAAATCAATAAACAATTGAAATTCTGAAGCTGATCTACCAGATTAATCGTACGAGTCGAACTGTAGGGAGGCCTCTGATCGCAATTCAATCTCGGATTATCATAATCTCCGAGTTTTCTCCACAGCTGGTGTGAGATCTTAAATATATTAAGAATATAAGAAAAAGGAGCGAGTTTTTTTTTTTTTTTTGTATGTCGCCATCTATTTATTTCTCCGTGGTTGTGAATTTTGTTGGTGACAATTACGGAGCTAAAGCGCGTGAACGAACATGCCGAAAAGTGGGAGTCTATCGAGGAGTTGTAACAGTCCGTCAGTGAGAGTGTCTTCATCTCCGTCGCAGTCGCCGTCTCCGCTGTCCCAGCAGTCGCTGAGGCGGCTGAGCTTGTGCTCGCAGATAGCATCTCACTCTTCTCCAATTGTGTTCCCAGAGAAACGTACTAAGAAGCTGAAGGCTTCCTCCCGACGTGGTGAAGCTCCTGTCACGGATGATCAGCCAGATAAATCCAAGCGCGACGAGCACCGGATTGATATTGGAGAAGGAGATGAAAAATCTGATTTGCTTGGCTATGTGGTTTACTCAGGAAAGGTCATTTTGGACAAGAGAAAGAATGTCCCCACTACTGCTAATCCCGACGATGTAGAGCAGAATTCTGCCACCGATATTGCCAACCAAGACGCCGTTGTTGCTAAACTCACTAGCAAGGCCCTGGTCTGGGGTTCTCATGTCTTGCTTCTTGATGATGTGGTCTCGGTAATCATTTAACCGCTGAATAGACCATTTGCCGTAAATATTTATATTTGGATTTTGTGAGTTTGCTATCAGTCTATTTAGATTCTTTATCTTGACAGGTATCCTACAATGTTGGTGTTAGACATTTCATTGTGCATTCTTATCCTCTAAAAAAGGGTTCTTATGGCCTTTCTTGTTTTATTAAACCAAAGAGGAGTCGGAAGGATTTTTATTTCGAGGCTTCTAGTGTAGAAGAGGCAGTTCAATGGGTTGCTGGGTTTGCAGATCAGCAGTGTTCCATCAATTGTTTGCCTCAGCCTTTAGTTTCTTCAAGGAAGCAAGGTTCTTCTGAACTTTTTCCTATAGATACCCCGCCTGAACTCTTGTTCAGGTGCAAGAATCCACCTAAAATGCTTGTTATATTGAATCCAAGGTCAGGCCATGGTCGTTCTAGTAAAGTTTTCCATGGCATTGCAGAGCCAATATTGAAGGTATGTTGTGTATCTTTTATCTTAGCAGTTCATATGGATTTTACTTTAGTTCTGACAGTTCCACATTATTTATGGATTTAATACATCGGAATATGTTGTCAGTAATCACAATTTCTGTTCTTATTTTGGATTTCTCTTCCTTACCATATCAACCCCTCAAATGAATAAGTACGTACTACATTTTCACTTAGGTGAACCCACATTGATTGTTTCTCTGTATCTGATGGTTGTGTGTTTTTAGCTATTATTTCCTGCTTTCAGATCCAAAGCTGCCAGCCTGAACTTCCCTTTGTTTGCATCTAGATCATCTTGGCCTTGCTTCAATTCATCCTTTCAGAAATATTTGAGCTCTTCCCCATAATTGCTTCAAGCAATGAGCCTTCTCTGATTTGACTTTTTGTGCTTTACGTTTATGGGAAAAGTGTTGTCAGGGTAAAATGAATTTTCAGAAATGAAGAGGGGTTAGGATTCTTTGCAACAACTGTAGAAGCCTAGACCGTTGAACATTTTTGCTTAGATTGCCTTCAAAGTGAAACAAAAATGGTAAAGTTCATGGCAAAACTATTTATCAGTAAAAGAAGAGATCCTTATATTATCAAACCTTATATTATGTTTTGTGGGGAGGGTTGCTTTTATTTCAGTGGGGTTTGGACCCTAATTACAGCATGTATCATTGATAGATTACAAAATTTTTAGGATTTCCAAGTTTGTAAGAGTGCTACATTGGATGTAAATAGGTCTGTGTAAAACATGAATAATAGGGTTCTTCTTTTGTTCCTTGCTGGATGTCTTGAATCCTATTGCATACTTAGCATTGCATGTGGCTGTAGTTGTAAACTCTTGTCTTCCTAAGGTGTCAGCTTATTCTAAGATGCATGTTCGACACTCATAAATTCTGAGGATTTCCCGTATGAGGATAGATGTTATTGGAGTAAAATAGAGGAAGGGATTATGGGTCATGTTCTCAATAGTTTATAATCTACTGATTTGTTTACTATTAGATGATCAAACATTGATTATTTTTAGGATAATGATATTTTGTTTTGTTGTGCGCTTTATTTTTCTCATTTTCGTAACTTCTATCTTCTTTCCTTTATTATAAAGTCTCTGCTTTCTTTTCTTGTGTTATTCAAGTTATTGTCAAGGAGAGGCTAGTGTCGGGTTCGGACTTGTTTTGAGTTTCAAATTTTATATGCAAATCGTGACAGCTTGCAGGGTTTGAGTTGGAGGTAGTCAAAACAACATCTGCTGGCCATGCTAAAAAGTTGGCATCTACTGTTGATATCAGCACATGCCCCGATGGTAGTACTACTTGAATACTTAGTTACTTATTCTAGCTTTTGACAATTTTTATCCTTGTCCATGAATATGAATCTAAATAATTCTCCTTTCAGGAATTATATGCGTTGGTGGTGATGGTATTATCAATGAGGTTAGGGATTTCAAATTTAGTTAAGTTCTCATTTTTTGTATTTATTAGTTTTCTTGGGTATGTGTTTTAATTTTCTAGCCTTTCGGTACTGTCTGTATTGTTGAGCTACATTGACAAGTAAAATTATGCAGAAACTTTTTTAAGGCAACTGGTATTCTGTTGTTTCATTGTGTGATTCCTCCTGGAGACCTCTAATAACATTGCTTCAATAATAAGATTGGGATACAATTTTAGAGAAGGAATAGTAACTATTTTTTTTAAAATACATTGGATTTCTATTTACTCATTATGCAAGTGTATTCTTCCAGCTTACTTTTTAATGGTATTAAAGATATTGGGGTGCAAAATCAACTTTGAACTTTATCCAACTTAATCTTGTAAAAGAAGGATACTACAGTACATGCTATGCATCTCTCGGAATGGTTACTTATTGCAACATAAATCATCTTTGGTTTACAAATTATATTCTTAATCAGAAGGTCTTGGCTGATATAAACACTTGTCCTCTGAATGTAGAGAGGACTGATTTGCAAGTGAGGCTGTATCTGTATCAAATGCAGTTTTGCCTGATCCCGAACATGGTACATAGCTTCCTATTTTGAGCTTTCATCAGCCAAAAATTGGAAATCATTTTTCTCTTAAAAGGATACAACTTTTGAAGTTGTTAGATAGAAATCCTGACCCTGGAAATAGATAATAGCTGTATAGGATTCTTTTATGGTGGTTAGGATTAGGCAAAGTTGAATTATGTGTTACATTATCCTCGGCTATTTTATTGCTGTGGCCCATGCCATTTTTCACGATCCCCTTGTTTTTCCCCCTTTTTCTTGCACGCCTTAAAAATAGTAAATCTTCTATAACGCAAGTCTACTAAATTTTAATTCATCCTATGAAGTTTAATTTTTAGCTTGATCAGTGCTTTATGATAATGCTCTTGCTAGCCCCTTATATATCATTGAATAAGAAATATTTCCCTTGCTCATGTTCTTCATCTGTAATTGCAAGAAATCACCTAGAAACCTTGTTCCAAATTATATCACATGCTTGGTAGTTCTTTTTCTGCCCTTCGCTGAAGTTTTGTTTGTACAGAATATCTGATTTTAAGTTTCTTTGTTATAATGCAATTGCTTAAACCATCAGATTTTTCGATCTTCAGTGTTTGGGACTTCTCTGTAGTTTGTTTGAGGATTTTATGGTGTAGGTATTTTATGATACTGAACAGGGGCTAGATTGCTTTGTTGGAAGCACTGTAATATGACATAAAGGTTCCTTGTCCTTTGGATTTGAATGCCTGTTATTTCTGTTTTTACTGTTAAGTATTTACTTCATCTTGGTAAATTTGTTAGGTTCTAAATGGTCTGCTTAGTAGAGAAAACCAAAAGGAAGGAATTTCTATACCCATTGGAATTATACCAGCAGGTTCTGACAATTCACTGGTTTGGACTGTTCTTGGAGTTAGAGATCCAGTCTCTGCTGCAATTTCTATTGTGAAGGTAATGCTAAAAAAACATGAAATATTCCTTGCTTCTGGTTATTCTGTTACCTCTTTATAGATTGATGCCTATCTTCTTGTTGAAACCTTTTTGATTCATGGGTCAGAAATTGGTTAACAATTCTTTGCTAATCCTAATTATGTTGCTTTGAAGATCATTGGAATCTATATTTCTGATTATATAATAAAGCTAACTAAAATAACTAAAAATTATATGATAGTAGAAAATGCATTTTTAGCGCTGAAGTGTGGTAGGAACACTGTCCTTATAACCAATTCTGCCCGCTCCAGTGATATCCGGTCTTAATTAAAGCTACAGTGGCATCTGTTTTCCTTGGATTCAACAGCCGGTAATCTTTGTAATTTTGCACCTGAACTACAGAGATCAAGCAACCTGTCTTTGATTCCGCCAGCTTGTTATTTAAGTTACTAATTTATTTTATGTAGTATAAGACTAATTATTTAAAATGACCTGACACAAGAGGGAAAGCGTCAAACAATTAGAACTTGAAAAGTAGTAGGATTCTTGTATGTTTAGCCGAGTTACCAACCCTATTTATAGGTTTACAATATTTGATTTCTTGGCTTGTAAGGTTGTTTACAACGAACAACTTGTATGTTGGTTTACTAACAACCAACCTATTTCTGAGTTTACTAACACAAAGGCATACCTCAACCTAAGTAAATTTATATGTTGGTTTTTGTAATGGATACCATCTATTGATTAGTATTAGATTATGTGTCAATATACTTAATTTGAATTGTTTCTAACAATGACTCACATAATTCAAATTAATTAGCTGGATGAACTGAAAGGTAAATGTACATAAGGACTGGATCAAATTACTCCTACTATTAAATGGATCAATTTAGTCCCTGTACTATTAAATTCAATGGAGTTAACATTTGCTGTTTGAAACATTTAATATTTTGTGAAAGCTTTTTATGGTTGTGTAAATGAAATCTTTTGTTTGGAGTTTAAATGCAAATGAGAAAAATAATTTCCATGTTATTTTTTAAACAGTTAAGGTTAACTCTATTACAGGTTGGTCCTTTTTGTTTCTTTTTAATAATACAGGGATTAGATTGATCCATTTAGTAGTAGAGAGACTAATTTGATCCGGTCTCTATAATAGAGGGCCTTGGCGGGTACTTTCACCTGAATTGAAATGGTATACATAGTTGTCTGTATCTTTTGGATTTGAGCTGCCATACAGGACAATATTTACAGCAGCCTGGTGAAATAAATTTTTTGAATCATTCTCCTTATAAGTGTAAATAAGCTAACCTTGCATGCATTTATCATTCTCCTCTTAGTATAAATGTCTCCATGCTGTTGACTCTATTAGTGCAAACATGGTCTTTTTGTAGTAACCATCATAATAAGAAGAATGTTGGTAATACCATATTTTTCCTGTTATAGATGCATTAACTTTAAACTGGGCATTTTGGTGCCAATAATTGAGGTTCTTGTTGGTTTCAGGGAGGTCTTACTGCTACAGATGTTTTTGCTGTTGAGTGGGTTCAGACTGGTCTTATTCACTTTGGGATGACATGCACCTATTATGGTTTTGCCAGTGATGGTATGGATTTGCGAGAGGAATGATTAACCTGGTTAACACAATAGAAGTTGGTTGATTTTTATATTCAGTCATCTGTTCTCACAATTATCTTTGTTTTTCTGGTTTGTTTGAATATGGCCCCGTCATATGCTTTAATGCTTCCAAACTAACATACCTTGCTAATTGCTGACATGCCTCAGTTCTGACTGGGAGTTGCACTTATGACATGATAGTCCTTTTTGAATGATTTGAGCATTCAGCCCAGTTCCTAACATATGTTGCGCACATGTAATTGATCACCAATTTTGGCTTTTAGAGATGACCGGTTTTCCTTGTCATTTTTTCCGCATTTCCCTGCATTAGAGAGAAGTTGTCTCCTGTTCCCATCTGTTTCTGTTGTCCCATCACAATAAGTTTGTTGCTATAGTTCAAATCATATGTCAGACTTGCTCTTTGACCATCTTTAACTGTCTGCAGCTGTTGTTTCATTCTTTTAGTTTTAAGTTGCCTATTTAAGCTTTATGCACCATGTAAACCTTTAATCTCTAGTCCTGAACTAACATGGTTTCATTCTTATGAACTTATGTCAGATATTTCGTATACTCTGAATTATCATCTGTTTGGCATTGATCTTCAGAATATAGTACAATTATAATCAGATGATGCATGCTTCTTACTGTAACTGACAATAGTTAAATACCAATTCAATGACTGAGTTCAAGGATGGTGAATTAGGGTCCCATTTGCCTGTTTTTGTTGCTAGTTTTGTGTGCTTTTCCATTTCTTTGTTTCGGTTAAATCAGATTTAAAGAAGACAGATACATTAACATGAACAAATTCAACGCAAATTAGATTTAAAGAAGGCATTCATGGTTTTCTGTGTATAGAATGAGTGAACATAAAGCTTGTAAATAAAAATTTTTTCCAAATCTTTTATTGTCTTTATCATGGGAGTTATAATTGTGTTCTCTTTTTTTTTTCATTTGTTGCAGTGTTGGAACTTTCTGAGAAATATCAGAAACGATTTGGCCCTCTACGGTACTTTGTTGCCGGTTTCCAAAAATTTCTGTGTTTGCCAAAGTACAACTACGAAGTTCAGTACCTTCCAGTAGCAAAAGAGAATCAAGGTGGTAAAAACTCTGCCAATCGGGAAGTAGTTGACATGTCAGACCTGTATACAGACATTATGAGGAGGTCAAACACAGATGGCATTCCCAGAGCCTCTAGTTTATCTAGTATTGATTCAATAATGACTCCTAGCCGAATATCTGGGGGTGAGATGGACACATTTGGTACCACCCACGCCAGCACCGAACCATCTGAATATGTCCGAGGCCTTGATCCCAAGACTAAACGACAATCATCTGGGAGAAGCAATTTGACAGCTGAGCCAGAAGTTATTCATCCCCAATTACCACACTCGACTCTAAACTGGCCAAGGACCAGAACAAAATCAAGGATAGATAAAGGATGGAGTGGATTGACGGCAGCACATGATCCTTCCCGATGTTCTTGGGGTAATGCAGCAATAAATGACAGAGAGGATATATCTTCAACATTGTCTGATCCAGGTCCAATTTGGGATGCTGAACCAAAATGGGACACTGAGGCTAATTGGGATGTCGAAAATCCAATAGAGTTACCTGGGCCATCAGATGATGTTGAATCCGGAATAAATAAGGAAGTTGTCCCTAGATTCAAAGATAAATGGATTGTAACTAAGGGGCCATTTCTTGGCATCCTTGTGTGCAACCATGCATGCAGAACTGTGCAGAGTTCCCAGGTAGTGGCTCCAAGAGCTGAACACGATGACAACACCATGGATATGCTCTTAGTTCATGGGAGTGGGCGACTGAGGCTGATGAGATTTTTCTTGCTGCTACAGATAGGCAAGCACCTTTCACTGCCATATGTTGAGTATGTTAAGGTATACACATTAATTTTCCTGCAGTCCATAAACAATCCCGAATTTCAAATATAGCATATTAGTTGTTGCCGGTTTGAGCATGTGTTTTGCAGTTAGAGCTATGTTTCCTTATTATCTTCATTTTATTTCCGGAAACATAATGAATGTTTTCTGTCGGAACATCATTAAATACCGGGTCCTATACTATGCATAAATGTTATCTAACTGTAACTTCTATCGAGATGTAGGTGAAATCGGTTAAGATCAAGGCCAGAAAACACACACATAACGGTTGTGGCATCGATGGCGAGCTTTTTCCCCTCAAGGGACAAGTAGTTTCGTCTTTGCTTCCAGAACAGTGCAGACTAATTGGTCGCTTCCCAGGCCATCACATATGACAGCCAAAAGAGGGTTTTTGTTTTTTTTTTCGATATTCTTTTGGTCTATCATATCTCGGATGCAAATGCTCTCTTCCAAAACAACTATATCTTTTGATATATATTATTTTTCATGTTAACCCCCCTTCATTTGTGTCATTACAAACAATGAGGGTAGCTGTAAATTCTTTTTGATAAGAATACATACTCATGTATTGCTTTTTTGTCCCCTCGTACTCTTTTTTTCTTTTGTTTGTTTCTCTGTATTCTACCTGTAAATGAACAGAACTTTCGATGGATAGTTTGATTTTTTATTTATTTATATTGAACACGAACAAAATATGTCCAATTCATTTATGTTAAGTTCATTTATGAATCATTTTAAAATTCCTTTATTTTATTATTCAAGTTCATAATATGCTATCATTGTTTGCGTTTACGTTCATTAGAAGTTCATTTACATAAACAAAATGTAAATTAAGTGAACTGAGATTTTACCCAATTTTAAAATTTTAATAAATATGATTCAATAAACTGAATACGAGCATAAATTTGTTGTAGTCCCTTTGAATGAAAAATAAAAATAGGCTTAGCAATCTACGTGTATTGAATCACGTTGGTCCATTTATTGTCATAATTGTAATTAAAGTTTATATTATATTTTAATTATTTCATCCTTAAGAAGATATTGAAAACTTAGTCTTTTGACTTTAATTTACTATAATTTGATCATTGCATATTAGGAAGGTAATCTAATTGGGTAATAATACTAAATCTTATCATTAAATCAATTTAGAAATCATTAATTCAATAATTTATATATTAAAAAAACAAAAATCAACTATTCAAATTCATATATTTTACCAACGAATAAACTAAGTGTTTACTTCTCAATATTGGTAAAATACAATAATATAACTTTAAAATTAAAATTAAAATTTTAAAAAATCTTTTAAATTTTAATAAAGTATAGAGAAATTCAGGTTTGAGTCCTATCTGTAGAACCAAAACAGTCCAAAAAAAATATTAAATGAGTGATAAATGCATGGAAACTCGAATGAATTAATGAAAAATAAAAAAGAAATTGGTAGAACTATAAAAAGCAAAAAAAACGAGATACTGAAATCAATGTTGATTTGTTGGCATTTGCCAAATGTGGCCAAAACAACATTATTACTTCACAAACCCCAATTAAACTTTCATTCAATTTCAACCCCCCTTTTTTTATTTTCAACTTATTTACTTCAAAAAAGTATAAAAAAAAAAAAAAGTCGATGGCACTGTTCTTCAACTTGTTCATCACTAACATTGAATTTTGATTTTTTTTTCCTTTAAAATCAAGTCAAATTTTCTCAGTATAATTATTTTCTTACTTAAATTTGAGACAAAAAAATTTTGATTTTTATTAAAGTGGGAACAGTGGTGGGGTTAGTGTCATCTGAAAATGTCATCTCCATGGGATTTCACAGTGCCTAATGTTCCAACCCATTCCAATCTTCAATGCTTTCTTCAATGCATCACACCCATTGTTAAGGTAGAATCTTTCTTCTTCTTCTTCTTTTTTTAATTTAATTTTTATATTAAGTTTAGCCATTCTTGATTTTCCTTTCCTTTTTTTTTCATCCAATTTAATGTTTTATAGTTTAGATAATTTATTTGTATGTGTTGTATGTCATGTTCTTTTTTCTTCTAATTGTTTATATATAAATATAACCCAATAAATCTTTTAAAAAAGATAATCTGCGTGTTATACGTGTCGTGTTAAATCGTTCTATGTATGTCGTGTTGTATTTATTATTTTATTTTATCCAAAATTATTGGATCTAGTTTTGCAGGCCAATCAATTAGATATTAATTTTCATGGTTTTTTTTATTTTCTTTCTGGGTCGATCGATTAGATATTATTTTTCTTTACTTTTTATGTTAATTTTTATAAAATTTTGGTTTAGTTCCAATATATTAAATTATTTTATTTTTGAGAAATTCTTTTTATCGAACAAATGAAATTTTGGACTTACATAAACCCCTTTTCTTTGAAGTGAGAAGTTGATTTTGAGCTTATTTGGGTATAAAAATTGAAATATTTATTTAAATAAAAATAGTAAAATTAAGGATTTTTCTGTAATTCGTAAATATATTTTAGTAGGAAAAGTCAAGAAATTCACCATTTAAATTATTATTTTTATTAAAATATGCTTTAAAACTTTGTATTTTAGAATTTTTTAAAGGAATTTAATGTTTTTACTATTTCAATTTTAAAATACAAATTTAATTGATGACATTGTTAAAACTCTTCTATTAAATTTAGGTTTATTACGACGTCATTGTTTGTTGTATAACTATTAAATAAGTGAGTCTTTTTTCGAAATTTTAAAACGTCACACCAACTTCAGTACTTTTAGAGAAAAATTTCTAACAAAATAATAGTTTAAGTACCAAAATAGACAAAATAAAATGTTGAAGTTCCAAAGTAAAAAAAAGAAAAAGAAAGAAGAAGTGTAATTCAAGTGCTAAATTGTGAATTAATCCATTTAATTGTATTTTCTTTACTTAATTTACAGAAATGTAATAAAAGTAGCAAAGAGGAAGCTGAGAAGGAAGGGTTCAAATTGAGTGAGGTTTGGGAGTCATATAGTGAGTGGAGTGCGTACGGCGTTGCTGTTCCCATCCTGCTCAACAATGGTGATCGTGTCGTTCAATACTATTCGCCGACCTTATCTGCTTTGCAGCTATACACCTCCACCCTAATCGACGATAAATTGTGGTAGTCGCTCTTCTCCTTTTTCAATTTGGGTATTTTGTTTCAGGGAGTAAAGATAGAATTATAAAATTTTGGAAGGGCTAAGGTTAAAAGACTTAAATTGAACTATTTTACTTTTTTGGAGGGGTTAAAAGGAATTTTCCCATTAGAGTTTTGAAAAATGATATCTTAATAAACAAGCTTTATTCACAATTTTACTCTTCAACTAGACTTTGGTATCTAATTTTTTTAGTTTTACTTTTATATTTAAATTGTTAATTTTATCCCATTTTATCTCTAAAAGTATTATTGATAAAAAAATTTAGATACTAAAATAAAAATATATATAATTCTCGGACCAAATCATAAATTAAACTAAACATGAGCTTTGGTTTGGTATAATTATACATATGAAACTTTAATTTTGATTTAATCATATACATTTAAAAAATAAATACATCAATTTATTTTTTATATGGATTAATATAATCATACGTGTATGCAATATATATACACAAAATGATGTTAATAATTGTGTTAATAATTTATGAGAATTGGATCAAATCAAAATTTCATATACAAAATTGCACATTAGACTAAAATTTATGTATAATTTTGTTATTTATCCGTATTTTAATCTAGATAAATTAGCCAATATATTTATATAATATTTTAAATTATTTTAATAGTCAAAAACTATTTATTTTTTATTAATCAATTTATCTATTGATTTACTCGATTTTTTTTTTAAATTTTAAAACAAACTAATCAAATGCTTATTATTACTAATAACTTTTGAGATCAAAATGTAAAACTTGCTCGTTTTATAATGTTATAAGGGGAAAAGACAAGAATGACAAGACATCAAGCAATGACAATAGGTCATGTTTGGGTTCCAATGTGGCTAAGAATGATGATAATTCATGTAATATTCAAACAACAGCAGATCGATGTGGCTATTTGTACTGTCAATATGACGAGACTACAACCCCTTATGATCGAGTTCCATTCACGGAAAAGGTATCAGAGCTGTAATTTTTTTTCTTGTTTTTAGGACATTAAAAAAAGTCATCAATTGAACTATTGGTGGAGCAGTAAATGACTTGATATTAACTCTTAAATTGAGATTAATATTGAATTCAATCACTTCAATGATGTTTAAAGAATCAAGTCTAATATATGTGAGTTTATGTTTTAACAGATCAAGGAGCTAGGCAAACATTATCCGGGCTTAATCAATCTCCACTGCATGAATCTTTCACCGTATAGTTGGATAGCAGTAGCTTGGTACCATCTTTTTTTATTGTATCTTGATTGAGATTAAATTTGTTCATATGTTGGATCAGGACAAATCACAACTCGATTTTGAAAATTCCAAGCTTGAGGATGAATTTAACTTAAAAGCTTACTTCACGATTCATATCTTAGTAGAGTATTAAAAGTACATCTTTTTAATAATTAATATAATTAAATTTAAATTAAATATATATTTTTATTATTTAAATCAAAATTCTCTAAATTAATGGAGAAGCTTATGGTTAGGGGTTTCATTTACCAGTGGTAAAATGGTAATTGTCTGTTAATATTTGATTATTTATAGGTATCCAGTATATCAAATTCCAACAGCAATAAATGTGAAAGAACTGTCAGCTTGTTTCGTTACATACCATCCTTTATTTTCTTTGCCTCAAGGTATTTTCTCCTTTACTACTTGTATATAATATTGTTATTTGATTATTTTTTATTGAGACTTTAAAATATATATATTTTTTGAGATCTAAATTTAATGTTGGTAAAATAACTCGAACTCATTGTGTATATAATATTAGATGTCTTGGCTATTTTAGGTAAAAGTATTATGGGGACTCTTGTATTAAGAGTCATATTACATTTTGATCACTCTACTAAAAAAATGAACAAATTAGTCCATATGCATTAAGTCAAATAGCAAATTAGTCATTTTTGTTAAAGTTTTCATCCATTTGTATTGTTAAAAATTTGGCATGGTTGATGGAATAACTACACAGTGTCACGTAGCATGAAAGGGCCAATATTTAACAGTAAAAATGGATGAAAATTTTAACATAAGGACAATTTTGCTCTTTGATCTAACGTAAGGCTAATTTATTCATTTTTTTTAGTAGAATGGGTAAAATATAATTTGACTCCTAGTATAGGAGCATCAATGGTACTTTTACTCACTCGATTAGTAAGGCTGGGTCCTAGGTCATTAAGTATCTAGATTTTGAGTCTCATTATATGTGAATTTTTCCTGATATTTATTATGCTTTGTGTTAGTTTCATTCTAATTATAATTACTCAAACATACATTATTTAAATTTGAAATGAAAGTGATATATTTTTAAAAAATGTGAAATAATTTATCTTACTAATATTTTACAGTTTAATTCAACAAAGGTTGTGAAAATTCATTTACTTTTATTTCCTTTATTTATTTTTCTTTATAATTATTTATCTAAATATAATGCTAATTAATAGATTTTTAAAAATTGGAATTTAAGTTTTGAGGCAATGCAATTAGAGAATGGAGATTTCTTTTATCTTAGGATTAGATTAGACATACCCACGAATTGAGTGATTATTTACTTCAATAGACTTAATTCGAGCTTGATTAAAGGTTTTTTACTCGGAATAATTCGATTTGAATCGAATAATAATTTTATAATTTAAATTTAATTATAAAAAATATAAATTTTAATATATTTTAAACATTTTATTTATAAGCCAACGTCAAAATTAACCTATTTGTTAGGTCGGGTCAATTTTAAAACCGAATTTAAATTTCTTTTGAAATCAGATAATGACTTGACTGATGAACAAATATAACTCAAGGTTTTTAGTTTAAATTCAAGCTTGAATTCGATTCTGTCTATCTAACAGTATAACAAAATCTTTATCATTGGTGTATGAGAAATTTGAGTGTGGTGTTTGGCTGGCAGCTTCAGAAAATATGAAGTTAGAGGTGGAGAAAGTTGAAGGCAAAAAATCTAAGGAAGAAGAAATGTGTCTCCCTCCCTTTGCAATGGTTTCTTACAAGATGTTCGGAACACTGTGGACAAATCCGAAAACAACCGATTCCGACATCGCTCTCCGCCATCGAACTGCCGCATGTTGCTGGTTGAAACAACTTAACTTCCACCACCATGACTTCAACTTCTTCATGTCTCGTCAGTACCAAAACTAATAGTTTTTTCTTTTCTTTTTTTTTAAAGTAGATATATATAGGAATATGAGTATTAAGCATAATTCTCCTAAGTAAAAACTTAATTCTATGTTAGAAAATATGGATTTGAGGATTTGAATTTAGATTTTATTTATTATGTAAAAATGAAATGCTTATGTTATAGATAAATTAGTTGAAGTTCAATATAATATATATTAGAAAATATAAAAATATGAATTTGTTAAATTTAAAAATATTTTAAGAAATCAAATTCATTAGTAAATAGTTTATTACTTAATTTATAATATTTTTGAAATCCAAATTCTAAAATCTCAATTCTCAATCGCTAACTAAAAGAATTAAACATACTCATATTATTATCAAATCTGAGTAATGTGCAATTGAATACATAAATTTGTGAGTAATTTTTGTGTACTCAATCAAGTGAACCCTGTTGATAACATAGATAGCTGTATGGACTGCTTCAGCCTATGAGCAATTCCCTTTTAGTTCAATATTTACCCGAGTCATCTCCTGAATGGTTCTGTTTCTCCATTCTACCATTCTACCACTCCATTCTGCTGGGGAGTCTTGGCAGCTGAGAATTTATGAGCAATGTCTTCCTCATCACAAAACTCTGTAAACTTTTGATGTTCAAACTCACTCCTAATCCTAACAATAGCTCCAATGGTTTTCCCTTTCCCAATCATAAAGCCTTTTGCAGAGTTTCTTAAATTCATTAAAGGTGTCTAATTTCTCTTTCAAAAATCTTACCCAGATGTAGCGGGAGAAGTCATCAACACATACCAACATGTACCTATTACCTCCAATGCTCGCAGTTTGCAGTAGTCCAAAGAGGTTTATGCAAAGAAGCTGAAGTGGAGCTGTGGTTTGAATCTGTGCCAACAGTTTATGGGACTCTCTATGCTACTTCCCTTTAAGGCAATCTCCACATACTTTAGATATTGTTCCAAATAGCTTTGCCAGGCCTCGAACTGCACCAAAGTGTACCAACCTTTGCAGTCCTTAATAGTGAATGTGGCCCAACTTCTCATGCCACAATTCTAGTTCAGACAATTTTGCTTTGTTGCACCTGGATTGTAGTAGGACTTTATAGAAGTTGTTAAATATCTTGACACCTTCAGTTTATTATCAATACAAAAGGGAGTTTATACAAAAAAAAAATTGATAAAATTAAATGTTCCAATTTATTATCAAAACAAGTTCTTCGGCAGGTCAAGGGATAAGGCGAGGAGCTTCATCCCATGCAAATTCTTTTGACTCTCCTAACTCTTTAAAATATTTAGGAATCAAATTGAGTTTTGACAGCAAGTTCAAAATTCATTTTACATAATTTGGCTCTCACCAAGCTTATACTATAACTATATTATCTTAAAAGTACCAAATTTGAGTTTCCAAACAGATTCTACAGAAAAAAAGCATAAATGAAAATAATGCTACAATGCCATTTAAAAACAGCAGGTAATATGATGCTGTATTATTCAATATCAACCATTACATTACTTCCTACAAGCCAAAAGTGCCTTCATGTAGAACTTCAACAACAGTTTATAGTAACAAAGAGCAACGACATTTATATATTTTGCCAGATAAAAACTAGGGTAACCCTCAAAAAAGGTAAATAAGATAAATATAATTGTATGAAAAAGACCGGCTAATATTTTTCAACAGAAATAGAACAATACAAGGGAAAAAAAAAGGTGAGCATTGATCCGATGTGCCTAAACTATTAGGAGCTTACAAACTAGAGAGACATTTACGAGAACCAAGTGCTCCTCCTATAACGCCCCTACAAATCAAGAGTAAACAAATTAATACCACTGTGCGGTATGGAAATTGCCAATGATATACGGAAGCATATGGAAACTGTTTCTTTACCTTTTTTTAATAAATTCAAAGATCTGAAGAAGAAAAGATCAGATTCTTCTAAGTTATTTTAGATGAAGTAACAATTTTAAAGAAAGCAAACAGCCAGGCATCCATAGCAACAGGTGACAAGTGGAATAATATAAGTTGGAAATTTGAGCATTTTGCATTTTCTGTTCCTTATCTTCACTTTATATACCTTTGCATGCAAAATAATTTACTAAAGACAGGGTCTAGTAGCCAGAATATAAACCTACACTATTGAAATTTTATAGTAACATTTTCTTACTGTATAATCTTTTTAATTATCAGATATTATCCAGTGCAATAAAAACTACTTGCTTGAGATAAATATAAGACTCGGGTTAAATCAAATGACAAAGCATTAGAAGCAGAAACTTCAAGCATCATGCTTGTCAAAAGTATGTTTAATAGAGCACAATTTAGTCATCAACATGAAAATAGAATATATAAGCTTTTCATTTCTAGGAAAGGGTAAAAATAAAAACAAAAGCCTCATCCAATGACATAACTGAGAGTCCAAGACATGAACAATCAAGTTATATAGCTTGTTCCTGTCTTTTGCATTCACATCATCCAATACCCCAACGAACAAAATGGCACATACAAGAAATCAAAGATGTACCTGTATTTTACTTTGACTGAGATGGAATCATCCCTGTTTTCCTTGCATATGCAAAGATCCCTCCAGCCTCAATGACTGGCCCAGCATCTCCAATGGGCTTTAGTTTATACTCTTTTCCGGTGGTATGATTGATCAAACGGCTCTCACCCAACTCAATTGTCACCACATCCCCAGTCCTACACTCCTCACATATTCTCACTTCTGATTCTAGTGGATAAACTTCCCCAGTTGCTACAGAATTCCTGAAAAATATTCTTGCATACGATTCAGCCACAACTGCCTTTGCCCCTGCAGCTCCAAGTGCAACAGGTGCATGCTCACGCGAGGACCCACAGCCAAAGTTAGCACCACCTATCACGATGGAGTATTTGGTCTTAGTCTCATTTGGTTCAATAAAACGTGTAGCATATGATGAAGGGAGGCCAATAAGAGCATATGAGCCCAATTTCTCATACTCATCTGGGTTTGAAGGAACCAACGTAAGGTATTCAGCGGGAATTATTTGGTCTGTGTCAATATTATCACCAACAACGTAACAAAGGCCATGAAAGGTTGTAGTTGAGGTGTCAGAAGGAATGGAAGAGGGGGTGGAGGTGGCATGTGGCGCAATGGTGATCGCATGTGCGCCATGTGGGGTGAAGCTAGAATTTAGGGGTTTGACAGTCAAAGACGAGAAGGTGGGAACTTTGATGGAATGAGGGGAGAGAGAAGGTCCGGAGACTCTGGTTTTTGATGCTGAAGAGGTGAAGGTGGATGAGTATGAAACATGAGACAGAGAGACAGCCATTATTAGATTAATACGTCTAATACAAAGGCAGCAATATGTTGGAATTTTGGCCTAGTGTTATGCTTGATGCCAACTTCAACTTTCACCAGGTAACGGAAAGCAATATTCTGCGAAGTAGAGCTTTCTATTAGGCAAGGATTTTATGAAAGAAACTATTAGTATAATTAGACAGTAAATTCAAAAATAAATTCCATATACCATTGTATACATAATAATACATGCATAGAAATTTATAAACACTCATTAAAATTTAAATGACAGCCGATATATACATATATATTAAAAACAAATGCTTTCCACATGTGAAACAATAAACAAACAGAATACTCTATTGAGATTATAAAACACAATTGATTAGTATTTCTTTTCTTTTCCCGCAAAAAGTAAACCTAGAGCGTCATTCACATAAAGCACCTTATCTGACAATAAATCAGTTTGGTTTTTTTCCAATCCCTTCTCCCTGCCGAGAAGATAGGAAAGAAATTTCAACCCCATACTTCAGTTGAATAGTTCAGTGTCAAATTCATATTTGTAACGTTGGTTCAGTTCGATGATATCAAGAAATTGATCTAATTTAACCCCCCTCTCCGCCCCCCCCCCAACACACAAAAGTTCATGGAGCTTTAAACATATTTTGAAAAATTCACTTACCATGTGATTCTCAATATCATTATTTTATTCTATACCCTATACCCTATCAAGATCCAAGTCAAGAAATGATTCAATTAGAGGCACGAAATTTGATTCAATCCCATCAAAAAATTGTAACCCAGTCAAAGTTCATCAGTATCAAAAGGTAAAGAAAAGGGCAAGGGAAAAAAGGAAAAAAAAAGAGGTAACAGCAAAACAGGAAATGGGGGGAAATGTTAAATTGGGAATTAGGAAAATTGTCTATAAAACCCAGATTCAATAAATTCTATACTGTTCGAAAACCCTAAGTCCATGTTATATCCGGCCAATTCCAATGTAAAGCTACCACAATTTTAAAGATAAAAACGTAGTAATAAGCGAGATTTCAACGAGATTATACCACCATAAAGAAGCATGGGAAAGAAATAGAGAAAAGAGAGGGAGGAAGAAGAGTAAAGGAAAGGAAATATACCTCTGATAGGGGGGAAATGTGAGCAGCAGTGAGGTCAGTCAATGGCGGCTCTAAAATGCTTCCAAGTGCATTGCTGAAAATGTAAGGATACATGTGTTTATAAATGAATTTTAAAAAGTTTCCTTTGAATTTGCTTCGTCTCTTAACGTAAATCACTGGCTCTCTGATAGTGGGACCGGTTATTCGGGCACAAATATAATTAAAAAAGAGTAAATTACACCCAAGGTTACCGACTATTAGTAAGTTTACGTTTTAATCTCTCAACTATAAAATGTTACAAAATGGTTACGTAATCATTCAAAAGTTTTCATTTAAGTCATTGAGCCATTAAAAAAAGGGTAAAGTATCATTCAAAAGTTTTCATTTAAGTCATTGGGCCATTAAAAAAAGGGTAAAGTTTTTATGGGTAAAGTACAGAAATAGTAACTAAACTATTGCCCGCGTTCTATTTTGGTCACTGAACTTTTAATTTTTTCTATTTAGTTACTAAACTATTCAAAATCAAATTTTTTAGTCACTGAACGTTAAGAGTCGTTTAAAATTTGATGGAAGTACTGACATGGGTTTTTTATTGGCTTAATAATAAATTTAACCCTCTAATAATTACACATTCTATCAATTTGATCCTAAATATAAAAAAATCAATAAATTTAACCCTTAATGTTTACAAAATTTGTCATTTTATCCTCTAAAATGATTTATTCCCCTTATTGTCCAATCAGATCAAGCCACAACAATCAATCAAATGTCCAGTCAGCCACGGTAGCATCCAACTCAATTTGAGACATCGCAGCTCATATGACCTCCATCAATGATCTCACCTCCAATTTCTCCACTTATTTTCATCTCATCAAAATAAAAGACAACACCTTCCTCTTTAGTATAATTTAATTTGAATTTTTAATCAAATTTGTAGTTATTTTAAGATTTCCTTCATTGATCAACCCTACCAAATTTACTATTTTAAGAAAATGTGAATTTAATTAAAATTTAAAAGAAATTAATATAATTTGCTCATTTTTATCAAAAACATCAATTTAATTTTTGATAATTGCATCATACTTTATAAGGAAGAAATAAAGTAAATTAATGTCGGTAGTTAGGTACTGATGTGTGTGCGTATATATTTATATAATATTGTGGGTTTGTTTAAGGGTAAATTACACCAACAGTTACTCAACTTTGGGGTAGCTGACAAAACAGTCACTTAAGTTTCATTTCAGTCACTCAACTTTAAAAAAATAACAAAACAGTCCTTTTAACCATTTTTCGTTATAGATGTAACGGAAAAATGACATGGCATTTAACGGTGGTAAGCTGTAATTTTAACAGTCCTTTTTAACCCTAAACAGCCCTGGGCAGTAGAAGAAAAAGAGAAAAAGAAGAATAAGAGAAGAAACAGAGAAGAAAAATAAGAGGAGGAGAAGAAGAATTAAGAGAAAATGGAAGGAGATGAGACTAGTGCTCAATTTAGTTTTTACTGGAGCCATCCTGCATGTATCATGCATGATTATTCCTAATAAATAATAATTGCTGGTTACTAATGTTTTCTGTCTTCACAAGGTGCAACGTAACTCAATCTTTGATTCATGTTTGTTTTGAAAGAGTAAATGAAAGGAATATGAGAAAAAAAATGAAGGGATACATAAAAATGGAATTAATTTTCTTTACTAGATTTGATAATTTTTATTAGTTTCTTATCAACTTTACATAGGCATTCAAACAAGAAATGAAATATTATTCTGTTTATTTTTCATTTTTCTCCACTTCTCCATTTTCCTTCCTACTTCTTTTTCTTCACATTTCCTAATATCTAATCTGTAGAAAATATTGTAAAGATCTTTGGCGCTCTTCTTGCATTAATTTCTCCTTTTTCAATGATTGCTTTACATATAATAATAACTAGCTGATACAAATTCTACCATTGTAGGTTCCTCAAAGGCTCAAGGACAGGGTGAACTAGATGCTACACCTAGTGAAGTCTTGGCTATGTCTACTACACAAACAAAATCAAAGGTACAAATGAGGCAAACAACAAGTGTGTCATCAGGAGAAGATTCAAATGATGATGAACTTAGAGATACTGAAACTACTGACAACATAGATCCGGCTGATGCAAAACGTGCAATGAGGTGATCATGTTTTCTATTTTTGACTTATATTATTGATTATTTTGAGGAGTTTGAAATGCTTTCTATTATTTATTCTCTTTCGCTTAACATGTTTGATTTCCTTTTCTCTTCTTTTTATCCTAATTAAAAAGACTAGCATATCTTTTAAGTAATAGCTATAAGAACTAATTTATTATCTTCAAAAAGATCAAATATTTATTTTGCAAATAGAGCTTGAACTTACAATTATATACCTCTTAGTCGAACATAGTTCTGTTTTCTTTTTCAAGAATTAATCTCAGCTCTTGGCTCAGGCATTTTTCTTTTTGTGTTTTCTTAAGTCTTCTTCTTTGTCACCTTTTCCTTCTTCATTTGTAGCTCCTTCTTCTACTGCTTCATCTTCTTCTTCTTCTTCCTCTGCTTCTTTTCCACTGGTTCATAGTAATCCCATGGTCTTTCAGGGATGCGGATGGCTTCTTTTCTACTGGTTCATAGTAATCCCATCGTCTTTCAGAGATGCGGATTACTTGGGGTTGTTCAACAACTGTTGTTGTGGCTCTGATTTGTAGCCATTATTCTATTGTGGGAGAAAGAAGATGAAGAGAAATGATAGAAGAGCAAGAAAAAATAAAAGCAGCATAAAGAGAAAGAGGTTAAGGGAGAAGAAGATGAAAAGAAAGATGAGAAGAAAAAGAAGAAAAATTATTCTGACCAATCATCTTTTCTTTTTTGTTTGACCCTTTGACTATTTGTCTTACGTGGCAAGTTAACTGGCCATATCAGCTAGTTAACTTGCCAAGTCAGCGCTCCCGTTAACCTCCTAACAGAAACTGTTAATCAGTGACTATTTTTTCACTTTTTCATAACGTTAGTGATTGTTTTGTAACTTTTCGAAAGTTGAGTGACTGAAATGAAACCTAGGTGACTGTTTTGTCAGCTACCCCAAAGTTGCGTGACTGTTGGTGTAATTTACCCTTTGTTTAATTTGAAGGAAGTAGTTTCAACTAGGGCAAAAATATTTGTTCCCTCAAAAGTTTCTCAAGTTTGCAAACAGTCTTTTGATTATGGAACTGATGGCGACCAAATAAGAAATTATTTTTGGTTCGAAATTAAATTGTATATTTTTATGATTGTAAAAATATAATTTCACTATTTTAATAGTTTATATATTTATAATCTTTAAAAGTTTAAATCAATTTTTTTTATCATTTTTAAGGATAAAATATATTTTTACCATTACTAATTTAAAATTTTATCATAGCCGCTGAGATGGACCACTTTCATTCCTCTTATTTTCCCTTGGTTTGTTTCCCTGTACATACCACATTTTCTTTTCTTCCTTTGTTTAGCTTATGCTACTTGGACTTGAGGTGAGGATTGGATACGGGAATATGATTGACATAATTTTACTCATTTTTTGAAAAAAAATATATATATTAGAAGGATAAAATGATAAATTTTGTAAACATTGAGAGCTAAGTTTGTTGAATTTCTTATATTTAAGATCAAATTGATAGAATGTGTTATTAGAGGGCTATTAATGTTTACAAAAAGAAAAAAAAGAAAAAAAAAAGCTCATGTTAGCACTTCCGTCAAATTTCAAACGACAATTAATGTTCGATGAACAAAAAAAATGATTTCAAATATTTTAGTGACTAAATCAGAAAAATTAAAAGTTCAGTGACCAAAATAGAACATAGGTAATTGTTTAGTGACCATTTCTATACTTTACCGTTAAAAAACTAAACTATACCCAATGTCACTAAACTATTAAGTTTATGTTTTGGTCACTTAATTTCAAAAAGTTACAAAATGGTCAATTAATTATTCAAAAATTTTCATTTAAGTCACCGAACTATTCGAAAGTTTTTATTTAAATCACTAGACTATTTTTTTTTAAATCCAACTAGTGAACTCCAAGCAACAATTCAACAATTGGTACGGTGAATTAGTACTCATCGATGAGTAGAAGAACATACCTTAGATCCAAGTCGATTTGACAATTAGTGTTGGAGACCAAATAATACAGCTATTTGGATTTTGGTTTGCAAATTCGTGACTTCAATGCTATTTCATGAAAAAAAAAACTAAACAGTAAAAGAGAAGGGGAATGAGAGAGCCCTTGATTGATGCATGCAGTGCGAACAAAGAAGGCCATACAACAATGATTTTAATAGCTTAGTGACTTAAATTAAAACTTTCAAATAGTTCAGTGAGCATTTTGTAATTTTTTGAAGTTAAATGGCTAAAACGTAAATTTACTAATAGTTTAGTGACTTTGGATATGGTTTACCCTTAAAAAATTAAATTATGGTATAATTACGATGTAAGTGAACATATATATACCTAAAAAAGGTTAATGTAAAAAAAAAAAAACAAATGAGTGTTCAGCTAAAATGATAAACTTGATACTCTAAAAATCTTGCTAATTTAGGTTTAAATCCCATAATGTGTGTTTTTCTAAAGTTTATATATAAATTTAAAAAATAATATACACCCTAATAGTAATTTTCTTTACTTTCTACAAGGAAATAGAATTTTGGTAATTTTACAACTGAGTCAAGACTCTGTTAATGTGTAACATCAATTCAATCAAACACTTAAATTGTAAAATTTACATGAACAATACCTTGAATAGTCATTTCCTATATTAGTTGATTAATGTCTGTTTACTTATATCTATTAACTTTTCAACAAAACTCTTCATTAATCGGTCTAAATCTGTAATACCCTGAAAATTTTTAC
This sequence comes from Gossypium arboreum, assembly GCF_025698485.1. Lineage (NCBI taxonomy): Eukaryota > Viridiplantae > Streptophyta > Magnoliopsida > Malvales > Malvaceae > Gossypium > Gossypium arboreum. The sequence continues at coordinate 116,795,292 of NC_069073.1, forward strand.
AGTAAGATATTATCCTTGATATAGTAAAATAAGGAAATAAAGTGACAAAAAGGGAAATTTTGAGTTATGTCAATATTGAGAAGTATATTATGATATATTAATTCAAGAAAGGACTAAATTGTAAAAGTGAGAAAAGTATTGTTGCACAAGAGTAAATATTCATAATTTGAGGGTTAAAGTGTAAATATGAAAAAGTTGAAGGACCAATAATGTAAATATTTTAAGAGTGGAATGATCTAGAAACTAAGGAAAATGGATGAATTAGGACCAAATTGAATAGATAAAGAACTATGAGGGACTAAATTGCAATTTTACCAAATTAAATGATGACTCAAGGATGGAATTTTAAAAGATAATGAAGGGCAAAATGGTCAATTGGAAGAGAGAGAAATCTAGAAAGTAATAATGATGCTAGAGATATTTTGATATTTTATAATTATTTAATTAGATAAATATTATTTTATTAATACTTTAATAAGATATTTTATTATTATTTTATTAGTATATAAAGAAAGAAAGATGAGAAATTCTCATCCATATTTTCCCATGCACTAATGTGAGAGAAAGAGAGGAAGAAAGAAAGTTTTGCTTTCTTTACAATTTGGTCCTTTTACCAAAAAATTCACCATTTTCACCCAAAAATCAAATGAATTTCCATAGCTACCAAGAGACAAAAATGTTAAGGAGAGCATGGAGAGTTAGAATATCAAGTTGGATTCAAGAAAAAGAAGCTGGAGGAGAGAGAAAATCAAGTTAAAGATTAGTATCAATAGAACAAGGTAAGTATATCAAGATTTCAATATGTTTTTAAGTTTGTTATTATTGACAAAGCATGGAAATAATGTTATAGTAGAGTTTTCTTACATAAGGTCCTATGTTTTTGATATGTTAGTGAAGAGAAAATGAGAGAAAGTGATGAGAAATGGTGTAAAAAAAGAAAATAAGGGTGTTATAACATGGTAATTAATAGCTTGCACAAAAACACTTTGGACAGCAGCAGTAGACTAACTTTAAAAAATCACCATAAATTGTATAAATCGAATTAGAAGATGAAAAAAACATGGAATTAAATATTATTGAGTATAGTTTCTCATAGAAGAAATAGTGTAAGCAATGGAGTTGTAAATTTTGAGATATAATGAATTTTGTGAGACAAGGTCAGAATGAATTCGGGTTCCCCTGTTCTGACTTTGAAAAATCATAAAAAATTGAATAAAAATAATTATGGGCTTAAATTTATATTTCTAAAATCCTGAATGAGTCTATTTTTAAGAGAAACAAACAATAACATCATTTTAATCCTGTATGAGGAGATAATTAATTTTTGGTGAAGAGGGGTCAGAACTGTCAGACAGCAGAACAGGGGTAACTTTAAAGAATAAACTGTACTTATTGGCTAAACCAAAAATTCTAAAATTTTTATGGTAAGAATATATATGAGTCTAGATTCATGAAAAATTATCGGATATTAATTTGGAGTTCTATAGATCCAGATATAAATAATTTAGTGACTATGATACAGATAGATAGCTTGAATATTCATAAAAGTAAATAATAAAAATTATGGATAATGTTACTTACAAGTGTGTTATCTACATTAAGGATGTGGAATGGAGAGGAGGAGGAAAAATATGTATGAATATTCATCTAGCATGGCTAATTTGCATATTTTAGGCTCAGGGACTAAATTGAATAAAAGTAAAACTTTATGGGCACTTTTGTAAACATGTCAAAAATAACCAAATTGCATGAAATGGATTATTTTATTATTTAAATTACAAAATTGAATGAAATTATTAATTTAGTTCAAGATCGAGGGAAAACATGTTTTAGGGATTAAATTGAAAAGTGTTGAAATTATGAAAAAAATCTGATATTTTATAGAATTCATGGATTTTTATCAATATATATGAGAATAATAGCTGGAAATAAGGATTAAATTGCAAGAATTTTATTTTCCTGACCCTAAGGATGAAATCGTCATTAATTAAAAGTTTAGGGGCAAAATAGTAATTTTGCCTAGAGCATTAATGAAATGCATTAGAATATGAAATGAATGAAAATGATGATCAAATTTATTTATAAAGATCCAGATGACTCAAATATGAGACTTGATCTTGGAAAAGAAAAGATATCAGATTAATGAAATTATAAACACAAACAAGCAATGAGGTAAGTTCGTGTAACTTGAATTATATTCTTAAATGCTTGAGATTGTATGTTATTTATGTGAATATGATTTGAATGTTCATTGTATGAAAATTTATGAAACATTGATAAATTTGATAAAAGGAGAAGAAATCTCGGTTGAATGAAAGGAAAATTCGATGGATCTCTGAAAAGGAATTGACGGTAAAAAGGATCTAGCACGGATGGGTGATCCTATCCTGATATAGCCCTCCCGAGAATATGTGTAAAAAGGATCTAGCCCGGATGGGTGATCCTATTCTGATATAGCCCTCTCAAAGAATACGTGTAAAATGGATTTAGCGCAGACGGGTAATCCGAATTAGGGTCTGAATTTAGCCTGGACTGGTAATTCAGATCCAAGCTCATTAGAGTAATTGTCGCAGGGATTTAGCTCGGACCGTAATCCCGACAATACTCTATGAGTTTATATTACAGGGGATTTAGCCTGAACTGGTAATCTCACTGTAAGGATAAGGTTCGCGGGAGTGTGCTCTCTGATATGAAATGTGTAAGACCATGGTTGAAAGATACCATGGCAACCTGTGTGTAAGACTCTCTGATATGAAATGTGTAAGACCATGGTTGAAAGATACCATGGCAACCTGTGTGTAAGACCATGGTTGAAAGATACCATGGCAACCTGATATGAGATGTGTAAGACCATGGTTGAAAGATACCATGGCAACCTGATATGAGATGTGTAAGACCATGGTTGAAAGATACCATGGCAACGTGACATGAAAAGAATAAGACCATGGTTGAAAAATACCATGGTAACATGACAGAAAATAAGTAAGACCATAGTTGAAAGACACTATGGCATCACGTCAAAGATAAATAAGACCGTGGATGGGAGATGTTATAACATCTGTTGAACAATTGATATTCAGGTAAAATGTATCAAATGACGAATGGTTATATGACATGGTTGTGTGAAATGTTTACAAGAACTGGTCATATAGAAATATATGTACAAAGGCGTTGCATGAAATAATTATGAAAATGGATAAACAAAATAAGTATAAGTACATGGAATATAATTTATGTTAAGTTTGATATAAGCTATTACCAGAATAAATATACATAAAATATATGGAAATGATGAAGCATAAAATATTGATATAATGAAATGACTGATATATGCTTGTGAAGAAACGGTAAGAGCATGATATGTTTCATGACATGTACATATATGATTATCTTTGATATGTTGATACAAGGAAATTATGTAATTGAGACTATTATTAAACTCAAGTGCGACATGTCGAGAAAATAGATATATCAATGTTGAATTTATATGAGATATGTGCAAGTATACTAACAATGTTGTTGTTTGATGCTTATACAAGTGCCAAACTGTTGATTGAATGGTAATATATTTATTTTATATGATGCACTGAATTGGTAAGTATTTTAATTTTTTTAAGTGATCTGCAAATGGTAGTAATGCTCCGAAACCCTGTTCTAGCAGCGGATACGGGTTAGGGGTGTTACAAAATCTCTTCATTCATTTCCTCTCCTCTATATAAAGCCAAGTTAAGAGACTTCCAAGACACATCATAAAAAAACCATCAATATAAAAAATTCATTCTAAATTCATTCCTCTTAGTGATAGAGAAAGGCAAGATTGTGTTCAATTGATCACTTTGTTGTGCTACTACTGTGATCGTTTGTTATTGTATCTTGGGAGACAGACGTCCAACGTTACTCAAAACACCGAGGAGAGATTGAATCTATCTTAAGGAAACTATTCATACAGGCCTCAACAAAATTCTTCTTCTAATTTTTAACTTTGTCTGATTATAGGTATTCTGTTGTGCTACTTCTATTGCATTGTATTGCATTATTATTGTTACTAACATATTAATACTACACACGATATTATATTTTCTTACAATCTTAAGACAAAAGATCTTTTGTAGTTTTAATCTAAGGGTATAGATTATCATCATAATTTATTTAGGTTGGTTTATACTTCTATTTAAAATTTTAATTTATTTATAGATCCTGGTCCTTCATTCTGAATACAGAAAAATGTCTCATACGTCAAATAACTCATCTAATTCAAAGGTTGAGGCTATTGTCACTACTTAGACTCAAGTTGTGAGCCAAATGTTACTTATGACTATGAGTCACAATAAAAAGCCTGCGAAATCCACTGGAGAGAATTTTAAAACATGGCAACAGAAAATGTTGTTTTATTTGACCATGTGAATATGACAAAATTTTGAAAGATGATCCTCCTATTTTTAGAGAGAATGAAGAAGATGCTATTACTGTCTTCAACATTGCCGAAGCATGAAACAACTCTGATTTCCTATGCCGTAACTACATTTTGAACGGTTTATCTGATGAAATTTATGAAGTATACAGTATTAAGAAAACAAATAAGGAATTATGGGAATTAAAACTGAAGATGTTGGTGCCAATAAATGCTTAGTTACCGAGTTTTTAAACTTTATAATGGTTGATTCTAAAGCTGTTGTAAATCAGGTACAGGAATTCCAACTGACTACTCATGGCATTCTCATAGAAGGGATGGTTATAAGTGAATCATTTCAAGTGACAGCCGTTATTGAAAAACTTTCCCCTAATTGGAATGTCTTCAAGAACTATCTTAAGCATAAAAGAAATGTAATGACAGTGGAAGATCTGATTGTCAGACTTTAAATTGAAGAAGACAATCGAGGTGCGGCTAAAAGACTAAACAAAGCAATCCTAACTTTGCTAAGGCAAATGTAGTGGAAGTCAATAAGGACTCTAAGAAAAGAAAACATTCTTAGACTGGGTCTAAACTAGGACCAAAAGTCGGTGTCTTCAAGAAGCTAAAATTTCAAGGAAAATGTTTTAATTGCAAAAAGATGAGACACAAGTCATCTGATTGTAAGTTTCCAAAAAGAGTTAGAACAAACGAGGCCAACGCTGTGGAAAATATTACTAATGAAGTATTTGATCTTGACCTTTGCGCTGTAATTTCTAAAGTCAACTTGGTTGATTCAAATCTAAGAGAATGATGGCTTGATACTAGTGTCACACATTATATTTGTTGTGACAAGGACACCTTTGATGAGTTGGTTCCTTGTGAGAAAGGGGAGAAGCTCTATACAGGTAACGCTGCAACTTCCAAGATTAAGGGGAAAAGCACTGTGATTTTAAAGCTGACTTCTGGCAAAAATTTGAAACTTCAAAATGTGTTGTATGTGCCTAACATATGCAAGAACCTTATCTTTAGGACCCTCTTAAATATGCATGGCTTTAGGATGATATTTGAATCCTAAAAGTTAGTTTTGTCAAAAGGGGGAACGTTTGTGGGAAGGAAATATGTATTAAATTATATGTGGAAACTCAATACTATCTCTGTAAAAGCTAATACTATGAATAAGAATGATGCCAAGTTAGGAGACTTCCAAAACACATCATACAAAACCATCAATATAAAAAAATCATTCTAAATTCATTCTTCTTGGTGATAGAGGAAGGCAAGATTGTGTTCGATCGATCACTGTTGTTGTGCTCAAGATTGTGTTCAATTGATCACTGTTGTTATTGTAACAACCTAATTTTTAGTGGTGTCGGAACAGTGATTCGAGATCATTAAATTCGACAAATGAGCAGGAAATATTATTAATTTATTGAGTATGAATTAAATGTGAAGTTAGGAAAAATTTTGAAATAGTGAATAGTGTACTAAAAATAAATATTAAAATAATTAGAATAGAAAATGAGGTATCGAGACCTCGAGAATTTTAAATCGAGCCATAAATATTTTTATAAATATTTATGGAGTGTTAATAAGTTAGTATTAAAATCTCGTCAAGAAATTTTAAAGTTCTGATAGTTAATTGAATAAAAAGGACTAAATTGTATCAAATGCAAAATTGTGGGAAATGATTAAATAACTTAAATGATAAAAGAAAGAGGGTTTAAAAGGAAAATAGACCCAAGGTTTATTTGGGCTGGACGGCAAGGGCATGAAATCAGCAAGAAAATAAGGAGAATTAAGGGTAAAATTGGAAAATTACAAAATTTACTTAATAAAGCTAGGACTAAAGTGGAATTATCTAGATTTCTCTTTATTTTCTGCATTCTCATCAGCAAAAACGCCATGGAAGAGTTCCCTTAAGCTGGTTTTTCAAATTTTTACTTCAATTAAGTTTAATTCTTGATTATTTCTTAAAATTTTTGTGTTTTTGTGACTTTTACAACTAGGTAGCTCGGGTCGGGCATGCCCTTTCTTCTATTCTTTCTCGTCCACGAAGCCGGGGGTCCACTTGTTGAATTCATTGGTTTTTGATTCTATGAAAGAAATTGAAAGTTGATATGAATATGTGCTAGAAGTATATGATGATTTGGCATGGAATAAGAGCTTTAAATTGTTTATTTGCTGATTTTATTGAAAGAATTGAATAGAAAGTGAATGTTTGGGACTTAATTGTAAAAGAGTTTGAAGTTGGAGTTTTATGTGAAAATTATGAATTTCAATAGTTATGAAATAACTTATAATGTCTAGGAAAAGTATTAATTGAGAAAATTATCTTAATTGAGGGTTTAATTGAGTAAGGACTGAATTGTATGAATTGTGAAATTTGGGGCAAAATGGAAATTAACATTTTGCACTAAAACTGTTTTGGACAGCAGTAATAGTCTAACTTTGAAAAATCACAAAAAATTGTATAAATGGAATTAGAGGATTAATAAAATATGAGATTAAAGCTTATTGAGTCTAGTTTCTTATAGAAGAAATGGTGTAAGCAATGGAATTGTAAATCATAAGATATGATAAATTTTGTAAGACAAGGTTAGAATGATTTCGGGTTCCCCTGTTCTGACTTTGTAAAATTATCAAAAATTGGATAAAAATAATTAGGGGCTTAAATTTATATGTTTAGAATTCTGAATGAGTCTATTTTCAAGAGAAATAAACAGGAACATCATTCGAATCCTGTATGAGGAGAAAATTAATTTTTAGTAAAGAAGGGTCAGAACTGTCAGACAGCAGAACAGGGGAGACTTCAATGAATAAACTGTATTAATTGCCCAACCAAAAATTATGAAATTTTAATGGCAAGAATACATATGAGTCTAGTTTTTTGGAAAATTTATGGATCTTAAGTTGGAGTTCTGTAGCTCAAGATAAAAATAATTTAGTGACTATGACACGGATGAATAGCTTGGATATTCACATAAGTAAATAGTGAAAATTATGGATAATGTTACTTACAAGTGTGTTATTTATACTAAGGATGTGGATGGAGAGGAGGAGGAGGAAAATATACATATATATATAAATGACTCGTGTATAAATTGATTACATGCCCGATTATAATTGATAAGTGTTGAATTAGAAATGATATAATGTTTTATTTGGAATATTTATTATGAAACTATGATTATCGTTATAATACAAAAATTGAACTTGTGAGTTTATATGGCTAAATTTTAATGATCATTTGTTAATTTTATGAATTTCATGATGTGTTATTTCATATGTATTGATGATAAAATCGTGAATAATGTACAAGCATGAAAATTGAATAAATGATCAAATTGAGCACTTCAGTTCAATGACAAGATGAATTGACAGAAAAGACCGTGGTTGGTCCATGGCAAAGTGTGAAACGTAGGTATGGTATCATCCATACCAAGTTGTGAAACGTAGGTATGGTATTAACCATACCGAGTTGTGAAACATTGGTATGGTATTAACCATACTGAGCTGTGAAACATAGGTATGGTATTTCCATACCGAGCTATGAAACATAGGTATCGCGTCGTCCATACTGAGCTATGATACGTAGGTATGGCATCGTCCATACTGAGTTATGAAATATAGGTATGGTATTTTCCATACCTAGCATGAAAAGTAGGTATGGTGTTTTCCATACCGAGTTGTGAAAAGTAGGTATGGTATTTCAATGAGGAAAACCATACTGAGTTGTGAATCGTGGAACTGAGAAACGACATACTCAATTTTGTAAGACGTTTCCTAATTTGATAATAAGTAATTTGATCAGTGAAAAATGGTACCTCCGGCTACCTGATCAGTCAATAGTGGTAGCTTCAGCTACACGTGACAAGTGATTTCTGTGTAAGACCATATCTAGGATATGGCATAGGTGTGATATATGTATAAGATATAAGACCATAGCTGAGCTACGGCATTCTAGTGAAAAGACCATAGCTATGCTATGGCATCAGTGATTATCAGTGAAATTCAGTTGCATACCGGTACAGACCAAATCCGTAAGATGTTCACTAATTTGAAGAAGTTTGGTAAATATTACATGGAATTATGTGACATAAGGAAATACGAGTTGATGAGACATGAGCATAAAACTTGGTTGATGAATGAGTTCATTTGTGATTATATAGTTTTACGCCTTGAGTGTATTATCCGTATGAATTGGTATTCCAAATGATTAATGAGAAAACTTCTAGTATGAAATAATCTAAGTTCGAAATGAAATATCATGAAAACGTACTTGAAATACATTGTTATGTCTTGTATATGCTATTTGAATTCATAAATGTGGAAAGTAAATGTATGTGGAAATATGAGATGATGATATCTGTACATGGAATTTATTGATGAATACGTACATCCAAATTTATATGATAGATTTTAGTGAACATTGAAATTGGGCTCAATAAGTGATTTGGTAATTTAAATCGTGATTGGCACGAAGAGTTAGTGAATTGCATATTTATGAATTGTTACACGTATTTGTCTGAAACACGAGGAAGTGATAGTAATTTATACATAGAAATATGAAACTATGATATATATAAAAACATGGAATATGTTTGATAAATGTGTTCATTCATAATTATGGAATTATGTACCTCATGTGTGCTATTTGCATAAAAATGATATTTCAAATACTTTGGTGAATAAAGCTTAAATATGAAATAGTATGAAATCGAGACAAGTTGTTATGAAAATGTATTTAAATTATCTGTAAGTGTTTTGTGCTTCTCGATAATGCCTCGTACTCTATTCCGGCGACGGATACGGGTAGGGGATGTTACAGTTATGCTACTACTAATCGTTTATTTTTGTATCTTGGGAGACAGATGTCCAGCGTTACTCAAAACACAGAGGAGAGGTTGAATCTGTCTTAAGGAAACTATTTATACAGGCCTCAACAAAATTCTTCTTTTAATTTTCAACTTTGTTCGATTAGAGGTATTGTGGTGTTACTGCTACTGCATTGTATTGCATTATTATTATTATTAACATATTAATACTGCATATGATATTATATTTTCTTACAATAAATCCCTAGAAAAATCAAAGTTAGACTGGGAAAAGATAACAATGTTTAATTAGAAGAAAAACCCGATTTAGTAGGGAACCCTTTGCCAAGTCGTGGCATGGCATATTACCTCGTTAGGACGTGGCGATTCTTTTTGTTGGGACATGGTTGTCGTGCCATCGTAACGTCTACTTTTCCTTGTCACGACATTGGCTCTATTTCATCCGAAATGCAAGGTACACTTCACAGCCACTGCTATCAAGTAGTAGTGCAACAACATCATACGTGCCATTGGGTCTATTTCTGTAACACCCTTATACCCGGTCCAATCGTACAGACCCCATATAAAACTATTACATTTGGTGCCAAAACGGTTATGGCTAGATACTATTTAATTTAAAGATTTATACATAGTATTTTAACTAACCAACCATATTTGCAAACATACTTATAGTTTCTCTAATTCATTTCATATATACCAAGATAATTTAAGTAACCCAAAATAGATAGAATTTCAAGAGTTTACATTTTAGTCCCTAACACACAAAAACATATTTGATCTATCTATATACATGCCATTTTAATTCAAAATATGGTACCTACTCTTGAAGCTCTCGAGGATGTGATAAGATCAGAGATCTCCTAACCCGACTCTACCTCTTTGAGTCTAGCTGTACCTATGCGTTAAAATAAACGCGTTAAGTCGGTGAAGGCTTAGTAAGCACAACATGTAACACCCCCAACCCTTATCCGTTCCCGGAACAAGATTACGGGGCATTATCAGTCAATACAGTTCAATTACAGACATTAATTAATATAATTGTTTACACTTATCCTAAATTTAATGTATCGTCCCTTTAATGGGCCCTCGAAGTCTATTATGAACAGTAAAATCAAATCGAGACTAATTTAAAATCACTACGAATTTTTTTCAAAATTTCAAAATTTTCCTATCAAACAGTACCCACAAGCCCGTGTGGTCTAGGGGACACGCCCGCATCCTTTACCCGTGTAACTTTCTGACTTATTACTTATGAACAAATTAGTTTTACATGGCCAAGACACACGCCAGTGTGCCAGGCCGTGTGGACTCAAAATGAGTCTTACAATTCAAATTTACCCACCTTGCAAATCATAAACCACAAACAACATAATTTCTAATCTTTTAACTTACTCAAATTACGATCAAACACATCTAAAACATATTAAATCGACCATCTTAAGTGTCTAACCAATGTACCTTCATTGGTACCATAATTTTTATCAACAAAACCTAGCGATAATTTACTAATCAAACCTATTTATAATTATTCCCAAATTTGCATCTCTATACCAAACTTATTTAAGCTATGTGCTCAACCATTATCATTTATAACAACATTTACAGTAATTTTCCAAAATGACTACTTTAACATCCTAGATACATGCCATTACCAATAATTAACATAAATCTCCACTTACAGTTTGGGATCGGCCTGGGATGCTGATTCAACGATTTGACTTTAACTTGTCTTGCACACGGAAACAAACAGTACGCTGAGTATGAACTCAGTGGTATTTCTATAATCTGAACACTTAATAACTTTACATACAGTTAAAATCATATATTGACCATAAATATTCAATTATTCATTTCATGGATAAATTCTTTATAACTCTTTCAATCTTTATCATCTATTAACCCGATTAGTTTTTCAAAATAAATTCACAAATCATTTAAAACAATAATATTTTCCATTCATATGCCATTCATATGTCCCACTTACACATCTATTCACTATTCAATTTCAGTAAATAATATTCAACTATTACATTTCATTCAGTAACCCGTATAATCCAAGCTAAATATCAGTCAATATTTTTCAGTGTCACTCAATTTATCAGTTTCATTTAGTAACATTCAATTATTCTGCAGTAACAATCATTTGCTCAATAGCAATCAGTTATTCAGTAACGATCAATTTTTCAGTAACAGTCAGTCATTCAGTACTTTTATTTACTCCTATTAACATGACTCGGACACTGACGGATACACGGATTCAACCATCACACCAGTACAATACGGCACATAGTGCCTCATCAACCAAGCCGAAGTAAACAGTAATAGTAACAGTTCGGTACAGAGTACCTCATCGGAATAATCCGAAGTAACAGTAATAGTACGACACACAAGGTGCCTTATTGACTTAAAGTCGAAGTAACAATACGACACTTATAGTGCCTCATCGACTCAAGGTCGAAGTATCTCTGAACACTTCCAATCCTATAGCATATCAACTATATCCGACTTAGCCGGAATATTGTTAATAGGGTTTTCAATTTCACTTTCAATTTTTTTCAACCAATACACATTTCAATTAATCACATATATTCTCAAATCAATACAATTCACTTTACTTTTCAATAACAAATATTTAAATTTCACAATAATCACATATTCATAATTAATTTTATCACATTCCCAATTAATATATTTTTCAAATATAACATACATCCAATATTTAATTTTCATATCAACAACATATTTCCATATAAATTCAATTCAATAACAATTACTAGTACTTACCTTAATTTCTTACAATAACATATAAACCGAATATAACAGTTAATAATTAAAATTGATTAATTACCATTTCAATTTAAATTCAATACCAATGCTCAAATATCATATAAATTATAATTTCACAAATACTCAATTCAATATCAAATATACTACAATTACCTTAATTTTCTTACCATAAACATTTAAATTAAAATATAACAATTAATAATTACATTCGGATTATAGAAATACAAACCATAATTTTTGAATTAACCCCCATCGACTTTGCCTTTTTCCTTGTTTAGCCGAGGTTTCCAACACAATGTTAGCTACGGAAATCAATTAAAAATTATCAATACACTACCATTTAATTTCACATTGAATATTTCAATTTTTATTCAACTTTTTTTCTAAATTCTAATTTAGCCACTAAACCGAAACTAACTTTTATTCTTCACATTTAACTCAATACTTTCATTCAATTCCCACTTTAAACTAACCTCAACTCTCTAATTTCACCATAAAACCATAATTTTGAAATTTTTTCAATTCAGTCCCTACTATTCAAAACTTATAATTTTCTTTACAATTCAATCCTTACTTCACTTCTAACTTGAAATTCTATCAATTTAACCCTTAATTCATCATTTTATTCAACATGGAAATATCTAGAAATTTAATAACTTTCAAAACTTCAACTTAGTTTGAACAAAACTTTACTCTAAAGCTTTTAAAACATCAAAATTAAGTAAAAAGGGCTTGATTGACTTACCAATTAAATTTCCAAACCTTCAAACATAAATTTTCCCTTTTAACTTACCGATCCCCTTTCTTTCTCCCCTTCTCCCCATTTCGTTCCACATTCTGTTTCTTTCCATTCTTTTGTTTTTTCTTTCTTTTATTTATTTATTTATTTAATCAATATAAAATAATATCAATATAATAATATTTACTTAAATAATAAGTAACTACATACATGTATTACAAATGTATGTATAATATTTATTACACATGTATTTTATTTTTATCACACACTTGACATTCACTTTGGCTTATTTACTTATTTAGTCCCTTCAATTTTATTTATTCTATAATTAAACTTTCACACTATATTCAATTTAATAATTTTATCCAATTATCCTTAATTTAAGCTAATTTACTTAATTAAACTCTAATTAACCACTCAATTAACTTCTTAAATATTTTTAATAAATATTTACGAACCCGCTTTTTAGAAACGGAGACCTAAAAATATACTTTTCGATAACCGTAAAATTTGGGTCATTACACAACAATAATAAATAGGTAAATAAATCATAATTAAAATATTTTAAACTTATTCAATTAATACATATTTACACACATTTAAGCTTCTTTAACTATGCCTTATATTAATAAAATTTAACTTATCTTTTTTTTTTTGTAAGTTATCAAACTTACCTTAACACATTAATAATTCACTTTTGTTCACAACTAATATTCTTAGCCCAAAGTAGACTTTATAGAACACACCGGATATACGGAACAAACATAGAGGTGCATTATTATGCATTAATGAACAGAGAGCACTAAAGTGCTATACAGAAAGCACGAATGTGCTAAATAGAGTGCACTAATATTCTAATAATCAGAGAGCATTCATGTGCTAATTATCAGAGAACGCGCTAAAATTCCTTAATGCATGCTACTAATATCCTAGTAGTTCTAAATTCTGTCTACTTTGGCATTAAAACTGAATTTCATACATTTAAATATTTTACATAAATATTTCGAAAAAGATTTCTCATTTCTCCATCATTACGATTTAGTCTCCATTTCACAATTCACAAATGTCTCACATTTTTCACATATATATTTTTATCACAACATTATTACTTAATGTTCAAACAATATACCATCTCATATTCTCCATCTATAATTTTCTTTACAAATTTCATAATTCCATAATCTAATTATTTTTTATTTACAAATTTAAATATATATTTTCCATTTCTTTTCTAAGTAATTTGATACTACAATATAAGCATTTAAATAAAGATAATTTAAAAATCTAGTAGTACTTGCAACAAAAAGTTGAGATGATGTCTTCCTTCACTCCTTAGCCTTCTCTTTTCCTTTTTCTTCAATTAGGTCCTCTCTTTTCTTTTCTTTCTCTTCAATTTCATATAAAACATATAACATTTGTATGTTAAAAAAACAATCAAATAATTTTCCTATACTATTTAATTAAAATAAACATGTATGGTATGATAATTTCATCATTTTTTTTACCTTAGCTCACATTTCAATTTAATCCATTAATCAAAACTAACTTTATTTTATTTAAAACTAATTTCATATTTTCATTCAAATTCCACTTTAGACTAATTTTAACTTTAAAATTTCACCATAAACCCTAATTTCAAAATCCTCTCAATTCACTCTCTATTAATTAAAAACCTATAATTTATTTTACAATTCAATTCTTTTCTCAATTCTAACTTGAAATTCTATCAATTCAAGCTCTAATACTTCAATTTATTCTACATGAACAACATCTAAAAATCCATTAACTTTCAAAATTTCAACATAAATCAAGTAATATTTTATTCTAGGATTCTAAAACTCAAAATTACAAGAAAAGGGCTAAATTAACTTACCAATTAAACTTCAAACCTTGAAACCTTAATTTTTCTTTCTTTTCTTTCTCCCTGCTCTTCTCTATTTAGTTTCAATATTCTCTCTTTTCTATCTTTATTTCTTTCATATGCTTTTAATTATATAATATAATAATATATAATATAATTTAATGATATTTACTTATATTATAAGTAAATATATAATAATTACTAATATATATTTATTATTATTCCACGTGTATTTCACTATTATCACACACTTTGCACTTATGGTTTAATTCCTAATTTAGTCCCTTCATTTTTTTCTCTATTCTATAATTCAACTTTTACCCTATATTCAATCTAGTCCTTATACCTAACTACTCTTAATTTAAACAAATTCACCTAACCAGAACCTAATTAACCACACAACTAATTTCGTAAATATTTTTAATAAATATTTACGATTCCGTTTTATGAAAACAGAGACCCGAAAATACACTTTCCAGTTACCCGACTATCGAGTCATTACAATTTCTAAACAAACCAATGGATATCTTCCAACCTTTATCTACATCCCATGATACTGTTGGATCATCATTGCGGAGTTTTGTATCATTATTAGAATTATATTGTTAATTCCCACTCTAACTGAAGGCATCTAGAATTGTCATTAAAAATTGATTTATTCTACAAATCATCCGAATAGGATCAAGGCCAGTATGATTGAATATCCTTTCATTTCTAACTTTCCAGATAGTCCATAAACCAACAAGAAGGTAAGTAAAGAACGCCTCACTCGTGCCACCTATCATCAATCATTGCAAACCAGAACTAGAGGCTTTAAAGTAAATCCATATGGTGGAAGTCATCCATATTGAGTGACAATTGACTTTTAAACCATACCGCCTTGACGAAATTACATTTCATTATGCTTCTAGCACATAAGGCATTCTAAATGTGTACTAATGATGCAAGACCTTTTATCTATCTCGACGTATAAAACGGATAAGAGATGTTAACAACGTAATTGCTCTAGGGTTGAAACTAACATTCATGTAAGGTATGGCTTGAAAACAATGATTAAATTCCATAAATTAAGAAAATCTTAAAACCTAATTCAAAATTAACTATCACTTTTCACATCTCATTCCAACATTTTTTAGGTCTTAAATGCTATTTTAAACCCTCCCCAAAGTCTCATTATGAAATGAGAACATTAATTTGGGCATTATTCAAAATCATTTCGGAGCATAAAAGCTTAAACCTTGTGGTGCAGTACAACATGTCTCAAGACATGGGGTCAATGTCTTGAAATATGACCCTATGAACTGTAAATTTTAAACCTCAATATCTCATCTATGTCATTAGACCGTTAGAGAAAAAATAAATATTGTAACTTCTTTATCTCAACACATATGTATTGTGTCTCGAGACCTAGAGGGAGAGTACCAAAATTTAAGCTTCAAACACTTAAAAATTATCTCAAAATTTCTAAAACATGCAATATCATGACTCAATCTGTAACAGCCTGATTTTCAATGGTATCGGGAATAGAGATTTGAGATCACTAAATCCGACGGGTGAGTTGAAAATTTAATAAATTAATACCTATGAGTCAAATGTGAATATAAAAGCATTTTTGAATTAGTGAATTTGGTGATTTAAAAGAATTAATTAGGTAAATTGGGTCGAGAATGAGGTATCGTGACCTCAACTTCATAAATCGAGCCATAAATATTTTTAGAAATATTTATAGAGTGTTGGTGAGGTAGTAATAAAATTTAGTCAGAAAATTTTAACGTTTGGGTGGTTAATTAAATAAAAAGGACTAAATTGAAAAGGGTGTAAAAGTTGCTAAAAGGATTAAATAGCTCAATTGTCAAATGAGGAAGGACCTAAAGTGAAAATAAGCCTAAAAGAGATATTTTGGGCGGCAATAACTGAGAAAAATCAGGAAATGGGTGAAATAAGGGCAAAATTGGAAAATTGACAAAATTAGCTAAATAAAAATGGGACTACATTGGAATATCTAGAATTCTCTTCATTTCTCTTCATATTCATCAGCTGAAAAACAGCCATGGAGGAGGGTTCAAGCTGGTTTTCATACTCTAGCTTCATGTAAGTTTAATTATTGCTTTCTCCTTGACATTTTTATGTTTTTGGACTTTTACAATTGGGTCCAACTTACTATTTCATTAGTTTTTGATTCCATGTATAATTTTTGAAGTTGTTATGGATGAGTGCTGGAAGTATATGATGATTTGGCATGGAATTAGAGCTTTAAATTGTTTATATTCTGATTTTATTGAAAGAATTGAATAAAAAGTGAATGTTTGGGACCTAATTGTAAAAGAGTTTGAAGTTAGAGTTTTATGTGGAAATTCTGAATTTCAATAGTTATGAAATAACTTATAATGTCTATAAAAAGTATTAATTGAGAAAATTATCTTAATTGAGGGGTTAATTGAGCAAGGACTGAATTGTATGAATTGTGAAATTTGGGGTAAAATGGAAATCAACATTTTGCACTAAAACTGTTTTGGGCAGCAGCAGTAGTTTAACTTTGAAAAATCACCAAAAATTTTAGAAATCGAATTAGAGGATGAATAAAATATGAAATTAAAGCTTATTGAGTCTAGTTTCTTATAAAATAAATTATGTAAGTAATGGAATTGTAAATCATGAGATACAATAACTTTTGTGAGACAAGGTTAGAATGATTTCGGGTTCCCCTGTTCTGAATTTGGAAAATCATCAAAAATTGGATAAAAATAATTATAGGCTTAAATTTATTTAGAATCCTTAATGAGTCTATTTTCAAGAGAAACAAACGAGGACATCATTCGAATCTTATACGAGAAGATAATTAATTTTTAGTGAAGAAGGGTCGGAATTGTCGACAATGCGAGAAGGGGAGACTTCAATGAATAAACTGTATTAATTGGCCCAATCAAAATTATGAAATTTTATGGTAAGAAGAAATATGAGTCTAGTTTCGGGAAAATTTATGGATCTTAATTTGGAGTTCGTAGCTCAAGATATAAATAATTTAGTGACTATGGTACAGATGGACAGCTTGAATATTCACAGAAGTAGATAGTGAAAATTATGGATAATGTTACCTACAAGTGTGTTGTTTATACTAAGGATATGGATGGAGAGGAGGAGGAGGAAAATATACAAAAATATATGGATGACTTGTGTATAAATTGATCACATGCTCGATTATAATCGATAAGTGTTGGATTAGAAATGATATAATATTTTATTTGGTATATTTATTATGAAATTATGATTATCGTTATAATACAAAAATTGAACTTGTGAGTTTATATGGCTAAATTTTAGTGATTATTTGTTAATTTTATGAATTTCATGATGTGTTATTTCATATGTATTGATGATAAAATCGTGAATAATGTAAAAGCATGAAAATTGAATAAATGATCAAATTGAGCATTTCAGTTCAGTGACAAGATGAATTGAAGGAAAAGATCATGGTTGGACCATGGCAACAATTGATAAGTGATAGCTTCGGCTACACTTATCTGATCAAGGAAAAGTGAAAGTGATAAGTGATAGCTTCGGCTACACTTATCTGATCAATGACAAGTGAAAAGTGGTAGCTTCAACTACCTGATCAGTGAAAAGTGGTAGCTTCTGCTACCTGATCAGTGAAAAGTGGTAGTTTCGGCTACCTGATCAGTGAAAAATGGTAGCTCCAGCTACCTGATCAGTGAATAGTGGTAGCTTCGGCTACAAGTGACAAGTGACAAGTGATTTTCGTATAAGACCATATCTGGGATATGGCATCAGTGTGATATATGCTACTGTATAAGACCATGTCTGGGATATGACATCAGTGAGATATGTGATTCGTGTAAGACCATAGCTGGGCTATGGCATCGATATATGAATATGTGTAAGACCATAGCTGGGCTATGGCATCATTATGTGAAGATGTGTAAGACCATAGTTGAACTATGGCATCGAGAAAACGAAGTACTCAATTTCATAAGACGTTCACTAATTTGACAAAGTTTAGTAAGTGTTACATGAAATTATGTGATACAAGGAAGTACTAGTTGATAAGATACGAGTATAGAACTTGGTTGATAAATGAATTCATTTGTGATTGTATAATTGTTCATTTTGAATGTACTGTCCATATGTATTGATAATTCAAATGTTTTAATGAATAAAATTCCGATATGGAATAAATTGAACACGAGACAAATAATTATGAAATTGAACTCGGAATTCATGAAAATGACGATTATTGATATATGGAGACATGAGACATTGATATATGAATATGGAAAATGTTTGATAAATGTGTTTATTCATAATTATAGAATTATATACCTCATGTGTACTATTTGCATAAAGATGATATTTCAAATACTTTGGTTATTTAAGCTTAAATATGAAATAGTCTGAAATCAATATAAGTTGTTATGAAAATATATTTAGATTACAAAGATATGGCTGATATATGTTGTATGATTACATAACGTGAAATTGTGTATATATATGAGAAATTGAATGAGAATGAAGCCCATACACGTTTCTTGTTATTTATATGAAGTGTACAACTGACAAGGGTGATGAAGTTATAAACAGAGAGTTACACGGGTTGAAAACACGAGCGTGTGACTCTCCAAAGTGTGAAAATTTTTTAAGTATTGCAAAAGTTTCATATGTTTACGGTTTGGTCCCGAACCACCCTGAATGTATGTTTTGGGCCCCGTAGGCTCATATAAGGGACGTTAAACATATGTATGAAAGTTTTTAATTTAGAAAAAAATTTATGGCTGATTTTTTTACATGATTGATCATATTAAGTTTGGTAATGCCTCGTACCCTATTCTAGGCTCGGAATACGGGTAGGGGGTGTTACACAATCAATAAAATGCATGGAAACTACCAAGCCTTAGATCATACTTTAGCATGAGAACTGAACTAGAAATTCATAAGTTGTGTGACCATTCAATAAAAGCCTCTAATGCCAAACATAATAATGCTTCAAAACCTCATAATTTAGTAAGCACTTTAATGTTAAGACCAGTGGCGGAGTTAAGGAGGCTGGCAGAGGTTTTGGCCCCCTAAAATAGAAAATTTTTCATTTAGGCATTTTATAATTTATAAAATTTTAAATTGGTAATGGTAAAATTGTACTTTGACCATCCTAAAAATGATAAAAATTTGATTTAATCCTTTAAAAATTTCCGCTCCTCCCCCTTAAAATTTTTTTTCTAGCTCCGCCATTGGTTAAGAACTTCAAGTAGCTACGAAGCTAATATATATACCAAAAAATCATATATAAATTAATTTCATACTCTTCCAACTTTGTGATGGTTAAGTAATGGGGGAGTTGTCGATTAAGTTTTAGCTTGATTGGTATATGTATTGTTGCTAATGCAGTAGGACGTGGGCTCAAGTGCGTTGAAGCACATTATCCTCCTATTTATGAGTTAAAGAGAGATTATGGGGAGAGCAGATATGATCAAAATATATAATAAGATGTAGAAATTATATATATATATATATAATATAATTTAACTTTCACCTCCTCATTTAAATCAATGTTAAAAGAATCTTCCAATCCTAAATTCAACATTTTTATTTACTTATTTGACCTTCACGTATATAATATAAGTTACATAATCAAATCTTTTATTTAAAAATTCCACATAATTCAAATTAATGAAATTATCATTGAAATCAATCGTTAAATAAGAAAAAGAAAAGCTAACGAGAAGTTAAATTCTTGAAATCAATCGTTAAATTTTAAATGCACAAATAATATGGGGATTAAAAGGGTAATAGGACGTTTTAGACCCCGCTATTGTCATTTAACTCCTAATTGTCAGAGACCAGAGTCTTAGCCCTTTCGTTCTCTTATTTTATTATCATTTCAATTTTTTTTTTTTTGAAATATTTCCTTCACTTTTAGCTACACAAACTCCAAAACCTCAAAAATCAAGAGGTGTAGTTTCAATTTATTTTATGATCAATTTGCTAATTTTCTCTACTAAATTTATTTTAAATTCTAATCTCTAACACTTTCTTTTTGGTTTTTAAATTGTTGAATTCAGCTATTTGACCCGATATGTCTTCCAACTCGCAGAAGGAATCCACTGCTACTGGTCAGCTTAATCTCAGATTCTTTTTCTATGTTTTTTTTTTTTGCTGTTAAATTAGATTTTTGTATTTTATTCTGAGATCTGTTTGAGCTCCGTCTCATTGTTTCTTAATCGTCAGTTGACTTAATTTAGTGTTGTGGATTGTTCTAATCACTACTGTTTAGTACCATGTTTCGGTGATGAATTGATGTTGTTTTCGAATCCGAAGTAGAAAGGTAAGTTTCTTCGTTATTTTCAATGCTATATTGTAATTGTTTATTATATTTCCTTTAAGTAGTACTAAATTTAGTTCTTATACTTGTATTAGGGATTTTGTTGATTGGGACTGAGTAACATCGATTAATCCGATCTGTCTTGGTTGTGGAGTTCGTAAATTTATAAGTTCGGTTGGTTTTTTTATGCTTTTTTTTCTTGTCTTTTTAGGTGAGAAATCGAATTTGACAACGGAGGGCGAAAGCTCAAAACCTGAAACCTCCACGGGAGAGTCAAAACCAGCACAGGGTGGAGCTTCACCTGATACCATGCCTGGAATGGGGTTCACCCCACCTAATCCCTTCGATTTCTCAGCCATGAGTGGCCTTCTTAATGTGAGCTTCTCTTCTTTTATTTTAAATCTTGTTTTGGATTGTTATGAATTGTTTCTTTGAATGGGGAAAAAAATACAATCGTCTTTAAGTTATTCATTTGATCAACTTTTGATAATCATAGCTCATCACTTTGTTCCGTGTCTTTGCCGATGCTGCAGTAGTATGGCATCATAAATTCTATGGTTAACCTCATTGATTCACTGTTTCAGTAGAGTACTTATAATTTTATAGCACCTAGTATGACATCCTTGCTAATGGCTTGGGGCTGACAGAATAAAACAGTGTCCACTGATAATTTTAAGGCTTGGGTAAGGTTGTAAATTGGTCTGTAGTTGCACTTGGGGACATTAAATTTTGCGGGGTCTGTCTTTATGGGGCTCAAAGTTCAATCTGACATAGCTAGAATGGGGTGTCAAGTAGTGGTGGCAAATGGACAGGTTTGGTTGGGTCATATAGAGTTAAAGTCATTCTAGATTTTGGCTGTTATGTGTTTGAGTTATTTTCAGGTCGGGTTTCCCTTTAGTTCAGGTGAATGAAATTTGTATTTTTTTTTAATGAAAAAGTTGTTATTAATTTTAGTGTCAAGTTCAATTTTTTAGGTGTTTGGGTCAGATCGTTCTTCAGTTTAAGGTACAGCTCATTTTGGATTTCGTTTAATTTGCATTCAGATCTTTGACTTTTTAGTCAATTCAGGTATTTATAGTTTCTAAAATTTGTTATTCTAGTGACTGAATTCAGTCTGATGTTAATCTCATATTGCATTCCCTTCAGACTTGGTGGCTGTAACAACTTTGTCTTTAAATCTCAACAAATTTTAACTTTTGGCTTATGGATGTTAATAATTTCGGTTAGGATCCAAGCATCAAGGAACTAGCTGAGCAGATAGCAAAAGACCCTTCGTTTAACCAAATGGCTGAGCAGCTCAGTAAAACTTTTCAAGGGGCAGCAGTTGAAGAGAGTATTCCACAGTTTGATCCACAGCAGTACTATTCAACTATGCAACAGGTTATGCAAAATCCCCAGTTTATGAGCATGGCTGAGCACCTTGGTAATGCATTAATGCAGGTATATGTGGGTTCTGCAAGTTTAAGCAGATTTATGATTTTTTTGTTTATCTTATGTATGGTAGATGAAGTTTTAGTGTCTTTCTTCAGGATCCAGCTATGTCTAGTATGCTTGACAGTTTGACTAATCCTCAACACAAAGATCAGATTGAGGAAAGGATGTCACGCATTAAAGAAGATCCATCATTGAAACATATCCTAGAAGAAATAGAGACCAGCGGTCCTGCAGCAATGATGAGGTGATTGATCAAAATACTAGGAGATTAAGAGCATCATCATATCATAAGCTTGTGTTGTGTGCATTACTTTTCCTATAAGCTTGTGGGCATAACTTTTTCTCCTTTAGAATATCTACATTCAAAAATTTCTTCGCTAAAATATTAATAAAGAAAAGGATTCTATTCTAGGTACTGGAATGATAAAGAAGTTCTGCAGAAGTTAGGTGAAGCAATGGGTGTGGCTGGTTCAGGAGATGCAGCCACCTCTGCTGGTAACTCTGCTGCAGATGAAGGCGATGTAGGAAATGAGGATGAGTCAGTTGTACACAATTGTGCTAGTGTTGGTGATGTTGAGGTATGGCTGAATGAACCCTTCGTACAGATGTTCTTCCCCTTTGACAGATAATCTAGAAACTCTTGACTGTATTCATTACTTAGGGTCTAAAAGCTGCGCTAGATTCTGGTGCTGACAAGGATGAAGAAGATTCAGAGGGAAGGACAGCATTGCATTTTGCCTGTGGATACGGTGAGGTAAAATAATATTCTAACTGAATCTCTCTCTCTCTCTCTCTCTCTCTCTCTCTCTGTGCTGTTGCATCACCTGAGAAATGAAGTGTTTTCATCTGGCTAGGACAAATTTGGTGTTGAAATAAGATAGTTTTAATCACTAAGGTAGCCTTGATCTTATCTATAACTTTTAGAAAAAGGTTAAAGAAAACACAGTTAACTTTGAATTTTAAAATGAATTTTATTTTGAAAAGGTAAAAACTTATAATATAAAATAATCACTATTTCGGAAGGAAGTTCTGAATTCACGCATTAAAAGGGTAACTATTGACTCATTATTTTAGAAAACACTTCACCTTGATGAAAAGAAGTCTCTTTTGGATGAGAATCAGTTCATTACCCATCTTAGCGAGTTGATTACCTTTGGTGATTTAAGATCAGTGTCAAGTAGCACTGAGATTTCTAATAGCATCGATGCTGTAGAATTTGGATCCTTTTTGCTTGTAGCATCTCATCTTGGGATCTTTAAGGTGGGGAGAAATTTTATATCACTATTACATATCTAAACACAAATCAATAAGGCTCTGCTAATGATTATCAGATGTCATTGTTATCATGGAATCCGTCAACTACTAAGCTATGCTTTCTTCTTGGTTTAGTGGTATTTTATATCCATTCCAGCTAATGCACATGTTATGTTTCTATAGCTTTGTAGATTTCCTTGCAAAGGAATGGGTGTAATTTCATGTTCATTTTATGGCTGGGTAAAGCTAATACAAATTTGATTTTATATTAAGGTGAAATGCGCTCAAATCCTTCTTGAAGCTGGAGCAGCAGTGGATGCTTTGGACAAGAACAAGAATACTGCACTTCATTATGCAGCTGGCTATGGACGGAAAGACTGCGTTGCCCTTCTACTGAAGAATGGCGCTGCTGTGTAAGTAAAACAAATTGTCAGTAAACCATTAATTTTGATCTCTCATGAGTATCGACCTTTTTTTTTCTTTCTCCTGTAACGTAACTTCTTACTGCAGAACTCTCCAAAACATGGACGGCAAGACTCCGATCGATGTTGCGAAGCTCAATGATCAGCACGAGGTAGTAAAGTTACTCGAGAAGGATGCCTTTCTGTGAGCTGGGAAGTGGCGCTGGTAAGTAAGGGGTATCGATCAAAGCTCGACCCATTTTATCTTTTTACAGATATGCTATTTATAGAATGGATTCTTCATGTGGAGAATGAGACAAGATATACGAATACTTATTTGAAAAACCTGGTGAAGTTAATGAAAATAGAAATGTGTAATCACAAATTTATTTAAAGGGGACGACATTGTTGGACGTGATGGAACCTGTTGCCAAAGTGGTCATCTTATCTGCAACTCTAAGTCCGTGACACTAGGCTATAAATATGAGAGAAAGAGACCTTCCAATTCCGTCCGTTGATCCATTCAATAGCCTCATAGCTGTCGCTTTCCTCCTCGATAAAATGATAGCCAACATTTCAGGCCCAGCGAAGACCCTGTACCCACAACTCTGTTTGAACAATAGAGCAGCTTTCAATTCGGCTTGAAAAACCCTGCAACCAGTTCCCATTATGATCACGTTGCCGTCATTGTTCATAACCCATCAGAGTTTAGCTTTATCCAGTCGGTAGGTGGCGTAAACCATTTTCATAAAGATCTGTTGCTACGCTTCTGCGCTATACCATTCCCCATCGAAAGTGTAATGTCCTCAGCCCAATGGAAAGCTTTAATAATTATCTCTTCAGAAGAGGAGAAATTTTCATGGAGAAACCATGATGTGACCGCAAATTGAGTGCCCCGGTTAGACCTTCCAAAAAAAAAAAAACACACTTTCAACTATTAATATAGTTCATGTGTTTCAAATGTTCCACGGCGGATTTAAACTATTGTGTTACTATTTAAGGTTTAAATTGACAATTTAATTAATGGAATAACTCGATTGATATCAGATTTATTCATGGGTTGGTGCGGTTTTAAAGGTCCATTTAAAATTTGAGAGAATTTGGGTAAAAATATTAGACTTTAAAAATAAACTTTGACTAAAAAATTAGACTCGTTTAAAATATGGGTTGGGCTCAGTTTGAATATTTAAGGCTTAAATTTTGCCCAATTCATTTTAAGTTTATAATACTTCATATTATGATATTTTTATATAATATGTAATTTAAGACACATTAAAAAATAAATCTATGCTAAATATATAATACTACTATAATGTAGATATTAAAAAATGTCGACTATATAAAAATTTTAATAAATAAAAATTACAAAATTATTAAATATTAAAATAAAACAATAAAAATATTCTTTTAAAAATAATATGGGTGAGTCTAAAATGAGTTTGAGTTATTCTTTTGTAAAGAAGGACAAGTTTAAGTAAAATTTTAGGTCTAGATTTCACGCCGAGTCAAATTTAACATATCATATTTAAGCTTGACATGAATTCGGCCCGGCCCATTAACACCTCTAATTGTTATAATCTTATAATTTTGATATTTAGAAAATATAACTAGAGCCATTGAAATTAACCTTTTCCTCTTATAAAAACACATCAAGCCGGCAAGGTGTCATGAATTTGTACGGTGTAAGATCAAAGTTAAATATTGATGCCAAGAAAATGTATGGATTTTTCTTCAGATTTATTCGAAACTGTAACAACTTTGAGCGTTTTCATTATTGCAACTATGAGCGTTTAAGATTCATCATTGCGAAATGAGGTAAGGATCCGGGATTTACGAGTATGAAATTGCTGATTGGTAGAAAAGAAAAGAAAAGAAAAGAAAAGCTTAAGAAAAAGAAAAGTCAACCAACGGAATGGTATTTTTACTTTTTTTATTTTTCTTTATTCACATCAAACAGTATCTGAACGAGTCGTTGGCTGCCTATGATCTATAATAGCCAATGGACTTTGAACTTGGACATTGCTGCCGTTCCTTTCCATTTGTTTCCATGAAATTCAACAATTGTATAATTTAGGTATCAAAGCAGTTTATATTAAGTCCTCTTACGCGTTTTACTGCCACACATTCTGCTTAGAGTTCCAAAATTTTGGTTATATATCTGCTGATTTACGTTTCAGATCTGTATTGGAAAATTTGGTACTGAGACATGGAGAGAGAGAAGAAACAGTCATCTGCCGTATCGGATATCGGAGCTTGGGCTTTGAACGTCGTCAGCTCCGTTGGCCTTATTATGGCTAACAAACAGCTCATGTCCCCCGCCGGTTATGCCTTCGTTTTCGGTCAGTTGCTCTTTCGTTTCTTTCTCCATTTCCGATCTGTAGACTTATTACTTGCTATTCATAGTACGATTCTAGCAAAAAAAGAAAAAGAAAAATCGGGAACCAATTTCAACCATTGTTGGATACGATTTTGGTTTTAGTTTTATTTAATTTTGTTCAATTTTAGCTCAATTATTGCTTAAATTTGAAGTCGAATTAGTTCGAATCTATAGAAGACAAAGTTCATCTTGTACTATTTTCTCCATTTATAGTATACAAATCCGAGATGTTATTTAAAAGTCATCAACCTCAGTATTCTTAGCATTTTGATGATTATTAAAAAATACAGGGGCATAGTGGTAGGCAGGTGGCTAGATGAGAGAATTGCCTCTTAAATCCTCCATAAATTAAAACATTAAATTTGAGTCCTTTTAGCCTTTCATTAAAAGGAGTAATTTCAATTTTGGACCTTATAGAAAGTTAATAATTCAATCTAAGCTTTTCCAACACAAAATCTTTTAGCATTGACCCCTCCAAAATTTTAAAATTTTATTTTGGTCCCCAAACAAAATTTATGGCTTCGCTCTTGATGAAATATATTCACTATCCCAAAATTTAAAAGAAAAATCAAAACCAGACCATAAATATCATTAATTCTCACCTTCAGAAAACATTTTAAAGAAAAAAAAAAGGAACATTGTGTTTGATGAAATATACCAAATTTATTTGTTGATTTAATTTTGTTAGCACCTGCTGGAAATCTAACAAGCTGATTGGTGCTTTTTACAGCGACAACGTTAACTGGGTTCCACTTTTGTATGACTGGCATAATCGGATTAGTGTCAAAGGCCAGTGGTTACACCACCCAAAAAAAGGTTCCATTATGGGAACTTCTCTGGTTCTCCATTGTCGCCAATACTTCAATTACTGGGATGAACTTGAGCCTTATGCTGAATTCAGTTGGATTTTATCAAGTAATTAAAATTCCTTGTACCTATGTTACTCGGATTCGAATATTAGTGTCAGGATGAAAAAACAATAGAAACCAGTGAATGGTTTGAGATTATGATTTAGATATTGAAGATAAAAATGGTGATGGGTTTTTAATGATACAGATTTCAAAGCTAAGTATGATACCGGTCGTTTGTGTGATGGAATGGATCCTCCATGGGAAACAATATTCGAGCAAAGTGAAGGTGGCAGTGATGGTGGTGGTGGTTGGTGTGGGTGTTTGTACTGTTACCGATGTCAAAGTTAATGCCCAGGGCTTCCTTTGTGCTTTTGTTGCTGTCCTTTCTACCTCCTTGCAACAAATTGTAAGCATCTCTTCCTACTACATATTATCCTTTCTTCTTTACTCCATGTGGATTCGAACTTGAAAATTATGTCAGATTCAATTAGATTTGATCTAAAATTAAAGTTGAACTCATTCTAAATTTGAAACATTTCATGTTCAAAATATCTAACAAGTGATTTGTAATTGAAACGATGAGAGGATGAAATGACAAGAGAAAATAATATCATTTTCCTTATTTGGAATAATCTCATTATAACTTCTGATTATATCTGTTATTTTTTAAGATAATGCTTAAAACTACTGATAATCCCTTCCTAGCCCATAAATAAGAGGATAATATGTTTCAGCGCATTTGAATCCATGTCCTTCTGCATTGACAAAAATGTCTATGTCAATCGAGTTAAGACTCAACCAGCTTAAGTTACTTAATTTTTAATTACCTTGATTTCGAGAAAAAATTAAGGAAAAGAAAGTGATATTTTTGTTTTAACAATCTCATTATAAGTTCTAATCATATTTATCATTTTTGACATAATGCTTAGAACTACCCATAGCCCTTTATCAACCCATAAATAAGAGGATAATACGTTTCAATATACTCAAACTCATGTCCTCCAACATTGGCTGCTATTTTTCTCTTCTGAATCTGAACTTTCCACATATTAGTTGAACAAAGATATCTTTCACTTTATTATTTTTTTCTTTTATAATTATTCACCTCAGCATAGTCATACGTGTGCATATGTTTACTAAAAAAACTTAAATGCATGACATGAACATTGGTGAGTCATTCTTTGTTACCACATTTTGATAATTTAATTAAAAATCTCTGGATTTTAAGTTTAACCATATGTTTTTTCTTTGTGGCAACAGTCAATCGGGTCCTTACAGAAGAAATATGCAATAGGGTCCTTTGAATTGCTGAGCCAAACAGCTCCGATCCAAGCCCTATCTCTTTTATTGCTGGGTCCATTCGTTGATTACTTCCTCACCGGCAATTTACTCCCAACTTATCACTTATCCTCCGCCGCATTTGTAAGTCCTTCTCGTCTCTTCGTAACTAAATTGATTTTCGATTAATCATTATATATTACAAAAAAAAAATAATAATAATAACTTAATTATGAAATGGTTGATTGGGTGTGCAGTTCTTCATACTGGTATCATGTTCCTTAGCCGTATTCTGCAATATAAGCCAATATCTCTGCATCGGACGGTTCTCCGCGGTCTCGTTCCAGGTTTTAGGCCACATGAAAACGGTTTGTGTCTTGATATTGGGATGGCTACTCTTTGATTCAGAGCTAACATTTAAAAACATACTTGGGATGGCCATTGCTGTGCTTGGCATGCTCCTATATAGTTGGGCTGTTGAAGCAGACAAGGCTACATCGTTGCCTAAACATGGTTCGGACCATGTTAAACTGTTGTTGAAAGAGCACGAAATGGACGGTTCGTCTCCGGTTAAAGACGTTGAGCTCGGAGTTGGAGGGTTATCTCGTGGTTAGATGATTTTTTGATACGGGTATACGTTAAATTCTTTTGTTTTTTAGATTTTTTTTTATATATTTGGAGGATTATATCTTAGTATTGATTTATACCTATGTCGAGTATAGAATGATTGGTTACTAGATAGAGTGTATAAAATGTTCAATTTAATTTATTAATTTTGTTAATATGTGATATTTCATTGTAATACGTTGTATTCATTTGTGATACAATATTTTTGATGAAAAATAATTGGTCCCTAATACATTTTTTTTATCGTATTAATGTGATTCTAAGAATTTATTAATGTTAGTAAATTTAAATTTTTTCTATTATTTAGGAAAATATTTATTTTACTTTTTTATTAAATTAAAATAATTTTACTTGTTATTAACAAAATAAACCAGGCATGTAATATACATTCCCCACATAAATTCATTTAAAATAATTTATCACATTCATACACTAAAATCAACCAAAAATAATCTATTTTATTTAAATGTAATTGTATATACTTAAATTTTTTTCCATATTATTAAAATATCATAATACCATACTCATATTCAAATATTTATTTAATACGAATATTAAATAATAAAATTACTTTAAAATATGAAAAATAATCGACCCTCCTAACCTACTTTGCGGCATGTGCGATTATATTGCTAATGGTACTACCGGTTTGCTCTTTTGCGGCCTCCACCAGTGAATCCTACAACTCAGACAAATAAATAAAAAAGGAAAAAACATTAATTCACTCGAAAATTTTGAAAGTAAAGGTATTTTATTAATTAGTCGAACCAAGACGATATCCAATTTTTAGAAGGATTTCTGGTTCAAATTTGTAATCACTTAAGTTGAAACTAGGTCTATTCATGAATCAGATTATCCATTCAGATTAAAAGGTTCGTCCGAAATTTAAAAAGGTTTGACTAAAAATATTAGGCCCGAAAAATAAGCTTGAACAAAAAAATTAAACCCATCTAAAATAAATCGTGTTTAAGCTTAAACATTCAAAGCCCGAGTCAACCCGACCTATCCTGTTTTAAGTTTATAATATGTTATATTATAAATATTATGTAATTTAAAATATATTAAAAAATAAATTTATACTAAATATAAAATATTATTTTAATGTAAACATTAAAATAATATTAAAATGACAATATAAATATTTTCAGTAAATAAAAATATATATAATTATTAAATATTAAAATAATATAATATAAATATTTTTAAAAAAATTTAAAAATAATATGAGCGGGCTTAAAATAGGTTTGAATTAATTTTTTTGCAAATATAGACGAATTTGAGTAAAATTTTAGGTCCAAATTTTAGGCCAGGCTAAGCTTGGGCAAGCATAAAATATGCTATTATCATGTTTAGATCTGGTCCATGAACACTCTAGTTGAATCTCGATTTTCTTTTTAAAAAAAATAAAATTACTAGGCATGAATTTTTTGTAATTAATTAAGTTGATGTACCTGTGCAGCTACTGAACGTACAACAGTTCTTTTGCTTGACTCTTGAAGTTCACCAGATATCAAGATTTCATCCAATATATAGTACGCCTTCAATTTCAAACATCATATTCGGGTTTGAGTGTCAGTTAGAGATATGTGTTTACTGCGAGTAGGTTGAACTTTTTAAAATGGTTCTATATATATAATTGTAAATTGTTGTAAAATGATTTTCTTTACTTGGGTGATAATGATTCGGTCTAAATCGATTTTGTAAAAAATTTACAATTTACTGTGCAATATTTTGATTTTCAAAAACTAAATCAAAATTGAATTGAATATCAAAAGTAACTAAACCAAATTTAATTGGTTCGTATCTGTTTGATTTATCAATTTTTAAGTTTATGAATAATGAATCAAACAGAATATTTTCAAATAATAATTGAATCGAAATCGAATCAAATTAAATAAATTAAACTGAACATTACAGTTCGAACCGATTCTCGATATTTCGCTCAGCCCTATTAGAGGGAAAGGATAATAAACATACCTTATGAAAGTTGTAGATCAAGTCCAATTCACAAACCTGTCTAAATAATTCCACAATTAGAGATGGAAAACAGTGTAGTTATGGTAAAAAGTATTATAAAAATCCTTATATTAGGAGTCGACTTGCATTTTATTATCTCTATTAAAAAATAATCTCTAAATATTAGATCAAATAATAAATTTATCCTTTTATTAAATTTTTTATTTATTTATACTTTTAAAATTTTATCACTATATGTCGAATAAGATACATGCACATATAATTGTCTCGATTATTTTATCAGTCACATCAATTTTAATAATAAAAATAAATAAAACTTTTAACAAAAAACAATTTATTCTTTTATCTAATGTACAAACCTTTATGCATGTATGTGTATGTGTGGCATTCAATAATACACCTAACAGAGGTGAAAAGTTTAGTTAAGGTAAACTCACACTGCCAAAGTATCTGTCAAGAACCTCAACATAGTGATGAATAATTTCCAGGATCTCTAATTCATTGCCATCAGGATCTATGCACATGCAGAAATAAAGGCTAGCATATCTGCATTAATTTAATATTATATAAAAATCCCAGAAACCAGATTCATAGTTTTTGATATATATATATATATATATATATATATATATGTGTTTTTGTTTTAATTACCTTTTATAAACGACTTTAAGTCCTCTCCATTCCACAAAATTGCAGAGTCTGGGGCCTCTTGTGAGAATCACCCCACTCAGCTCTCGGAGTACCTATGCCATTTGTCACAATTAGATATGTTCATAGATTGGGTTATTTATTCAAATTTGAATGTTCATTTGAAATTAATGAAGATTTAAATAAAAATATTAGGCCCAAAAAATAAGTTTGGACAAAAAATTAAGCCTGTTTAAAATATGAATCGAGTTCAAGTTTGAACATTTAAGGCCCAAACCCGGCCTAGCTCGACGTGACCCGCTTTTAAAAGTTTATAATACTTTATATTGTGTTATTTTTATATATAATGTAATTTAGAACATATTAAAAAACTAAACCTATACTAAATATATAATACTACTCTAATGTAAGAATTAAAATAATGTTAAAATGACTGTATAATATATTTCAATAAATAAAAATAAAAATAAAAATATTATTAAATATTAAAATAATATAATATAAATATTTTAAACAATAATATGAATGGGTTTCGATAAAATTTTAAGCTCATATTTAGAGATAAGACAAACTTAAATAAGTATAAAATATGTAAACACCTCTGATCACAATCTCTAAACCAAAAGCAAAGTACCAAATACAAAGGACAATTGCTGCACATTCTTATGATTCTGATGGGTATGGATATGTTATGTTACATTGATTTTTTATTTTTATTTTAATATTTTGTTTAACATGTATTCCAATATGGATATAGTGATTTGACATTTTTATTACATGAAAATTTATGATAATTAAATTAAAATTTGAAATTTAGTTCTTGTACTTTTATTTTTAAGAATTTAGTCACTCTACTTTTCAGATTTAGGTTTAAGTGTCAACACAATTAACTTTTTTTTGGTTAAACTTGTTGGTGTGCGATTTTTCAAATAAAAAAATACTCGCTCGGTAGTAATGTAATTAAAAAAAGATGTTGTAATGAACTTGAATTTAACAAAATATTTTAATAATGTTAACATTGGACCTGAATTTTAAAATCTGAAAAGTATAGAAATTAAATTCCTAAAATAAAAGAACATACACTAAATTCTAAATTTCTGAAAAATACAAGAATTTATACATATTTTAACCTGAAATTGGACACAAATGTACCTAATACAGGGTAGAGCCAAAATTTTTAATAAAAACAATAAAAAATTAAGGATGAAAGCTAAAACCTTTTTGTTAAAAAGGGTTTAAATTTGAAATATTTAAAAAAAAACTAAAAATACAATTATTTATTAGTTCAAAGGATAAAAGACATGGTAAGTTATTAGACAGGTCTTTTTTTGCCCGTGACATAGAAAGTATGTGACAAAAAAAAGAAACTTACTTATTCAGAGAGTTCTTAGAGAATCATTTCAATATATATATATATATAAACTTGTCAATTACGGATATTCAAACACAAATATTTCAAAAAACAATCGAGAAATCTTACATAAATAATAAATAAAGAAGTAAATAAAAATGGTAGTCATATATACCTTAGATCTTTCCTTCTTAGAATAAGTAGAATACCATTTTGTCAACCTAACTTTCCCTTGTCTACTGATTAGAAGTACAAAGTGAATCTGAAACAATTTCATACCACATATTACTACTATGACAAATATGGATATATAATTATCTTAATCAAATATACTTATATTCAACACTTGATCTAACATATATTTAAATATAAATATAGATTGAAGGTCTATATACGCCATATCCCTAGATTTCAGAATACAATTGTTGATCATATGACTAAATTTACGATTACAAATTTTATAGGGATTCAATGGTTCTTACTTAGTACCAGATTTAACTCGGATGTATTATTTCAATTCTATGAGGAACTAATGTAATTTTATAGTGTTTTCGTGTTTTATCTAAAATATATATAAACATAGATTACGAAGATAAAATCTTTTAAATATATATTGAATACATATTTATATATAACACTCGCATTCAAATTCAAGTGTTACTAAAGATTTGTTAAAAAAAGTGTCACTAAAGATAATATATTCTAGCTTTGAAATGTCCAAAATAACCATTAAATTGAAATGTTTTAAGTATGATCCGATGTGATTAGTAAAGGGAGTAAAGTTTTTAGAATGTTGATTGGAAAACATATAGTTGATGAGAATGTGCAAGGCTTAGATTCAATCAAATTAGGAAAGCAAAATTAAAAAAAAATCATAAAATTCATGTTTAGATGAAGAATCGAACCATCGCAACCTTACTTTTTACCTTGTGGCATGCATTTATTATGTTTGGAATCGCAATAAATGCAACATTTTAAATCATATATGAAAATGATGAGTTAATTACCATCGTTGACGTCGGCCGGGACGGGAACTCAAAATGAAAATCAGGGCTGATCTCAAGGCTGAGAAAGCAAGTGGTATCTCCAATTCTCGGATTTGTGCTGCTAAGATTTTTGCAGTTATCTGAATTATTTTAATCTAATGATTCAAGCAAATGGCTTAAAATTTTCATATTGGAGAGAGATTGGAGAAAAGGATAAAATTTTTTCGAAATACTCGGATCGCATGCCATCCGCATTTGCCCTTCAAAAAATATCCTAAAAAAGACAATTTGTTATTTTTGCCTCACATGCCAATGCCATATTTTCTTCAAACATTTACTTGATGAATGATTTGCACAAATCAAAATCATATCCCTTTGCAATACATGTAGCTGAATTGTTAGGGTTCGATGAAGCTTGTATCAGTGGCGAATCTTAGCCAGCTCCCTAAAATGAATTTTTTTTCTTTAAATCTCTTTATAATTTATAAAATTTAAAATTAGTAATAATAAAATTACACTTTGGCCTCCCAAATGATAACATTTTGATTTAATCCTTTAAGAATTATAAAGATATAGGCTATTAAAATGGTAAAATTAATTTTTTTTTTTACTATCATAAAAATATACAATTTAATTCCGCCCTTCTAAAATAATTTTCTGACTTCACCCCTGGTTTGTATAGAAAAGTTTGGCTTCCAATTTTCCATAAACAACCATGTTATTGAATATGAAAAAATTTTCCATAAACAACCATGTTATTGAATATGAGAAGGTTGTATTCTATCGATCTATAATGACATTTGAAAGCAAACCACATTGCTATACCAAAATGGCATTTTTAAAAAGGTGGTTGTTGATGTAATTTTGTTGGCCTTGGTTAAGCTATGTGGTAAAGGTGCAAAACAACAGTGAGCTAAGACATATCGAAGTTTATGCTTTGAACTACTTTTCGATGTTTAAGTCAATATTTTGGTAGAGACGAAGGAATATTGAAAGATGAAGATAGAATAAGATCATATGTGGGAGATGTTATATATAAGAAGATGTTAATGTTTAGCATTTATATAAGATTCAGAAATTACAAAAATGCTATTCAAATCTAAATATGATTCAATGATTGGTTAACATAATTTTTTTTTTGTAGAAAATAACAATATAAAGTGAGACATCAACTAGTTACATTTTAACTCGATATTGATCGAGTTAAATTGGTTAATAGCAAACTTTTCACTGAATCTGGGGGATTGTCGTATAGTTGCAAACTTGAAACTCCAAGAATATAACATTTAACTATATGATCAATCACTTCATTATGAATTTTTAAAATATGATGGATTCTTACTCTCCATCTCCTTCTCAGGACTTGATGCAACAAATGTAACTCAACCAAACAGCTATTTTCTCCTTCACCAGTAGTGCATTATTACACTCAACCTCTATTTATTTAAACCCCTTCTCTTAAGCCATGATTAGAACTTCCAATATAATTCTTCTTATTTCTTAAGGATGTTAGCAACATATTTCTCTGCCTAGAATCTTTTATTTGTTGAAGGAAGATGAATTCATATTAATCTTTAGGCCTTACATGGATTTAGGTAGAATTTATTTGAGTATTACCGGTGATGAATCATTAGCATCATCGATTGTTTCTACCTTGAATGATATATCCTTCCATGATTGATTATGCAAAAACCACTTGGCTAAGTGAAGATGCACCAAGCTTGTTGGGTTAAGGCTTTATAAAGATCCACATGCCTAGCCCACCTAGCCATTCAAGCTATTCTAGCTACAAAAATAAACCTTAATGGTTCCATCCTTTTTTTTTTTACAAATATACTTTGGGGGTTCTTCTACATGACATCATATAGACTAGAAGCTATTCTTGTTTTGTTGAGAAGTATTTCTTCCATTTTAATAACTCTCTTTACGTTTCAGTATTTATTGGGACATAGGTCTTATTGTATATGGGAAAATTCACTTTGCCATTTGCCTTTTAAAAATAAGGTGGGATAGTTTTTATGTTTTAAAAGAAAGTGAGAGGTGGGATAGTTCACTCAAAAGATAAAAGAGAGAAAAACCTTTGACTCAAATAAATTTTTTTTCCTTAAGCATTTTTTATCAACTCTTCAATAGGAGTTCATCAGTGGTTTGTTAAAGTTGATTTTAGGGTAATGACTAATAGATTTGAATATGTTAGTTGTGTACAGTCTTATCTTTTATCATGGTATTGTAGTTTCGTAATTTTAATTTCAAAATCAACCATATTTTAGGTGATATTTTTAACTTTTTTCTTTTGTTTGTTTGCGGTTACTTGTTATTAGTCTTATTGGAGTTATATGTTCAATGTAATAGTTTTATATTGTGAATTTTGTAGCCAGAACTTTAAATATAGTTGAGCTTTTGAGTTGAGTGTTAAGTCAATGTTATTTTTACCCTCTATTTTAAAATGGTTTTTTTCACGTAAAAATCATGTCTCATTTATTTTCTTGTGATTGTTTGGTGTTCATTGAAGAGATATTGTGTTATTGTGGTCGCCATAGTTGCCAACTTGTGTTTATTGGGAGAAAGAAAGAACATTGGTTGTGTTTTTGTGCTATTTGGTAATTTCAATTTCGTTCCTTCAAATTGGTATCAAAGTTTAATTTTCATGTTTGGTAGTTATGAAAATTAACACAAGTAGAACGATTGTGTTGAATGGTACGAATTATCAACTTTGCTGAAATAAAATGAAAGACCTTTTGTTTGTGAATGTTTTACATCTTCCTATTTTTGTCACTCAAAAACTCAAGCTTAAAATGATAACAAGTAGGCATTTGAACATCAACAGGTGCATGGTTTTATTCAATAATTTGGTGACGAAAATGTTTACAATTACACTGATCAAGAGACACATCCAAACATAATGTGGAATAAACTTGAAAACATATATGTTACGAAATTTTAGCTTTTTAATTTATTTTTAGGGGAGAAGCAAATATAAAGGCAAAAATGATAGAGATAAAAGCCGAAGCAAGTTAAGATCAAGATACAAGAATCTGACTATTATCATATTGTTGCAAGAAAAGTCATATCAGGAAACACCGTTACAAGTGCAAAAATTAAAATACTATTTTCACAACTGAAAGAATCAAACATAATTCGAAGGAAAAGCATTATCACCTAAAGAAGTATGCAATTTTAAGAGTAGGGGATAGGGTTAACATAACTCAAACATGTGCCAAATAGGTGTCTAGTTAGACTTTTAACCACTAGTTAGACTTTTAACCACAACTCCATTTAAGTTAAGACATTAAAAATATCATATTATTAAATATGACTATTGTTATATGTAATCACTTTGTTAGACAACCTTGCCAAAATCAGTCACATTCGATCAGAGAATAAGAAGTTTGCCTGAATCAAAGATAGAGAAAGATAGAGAGCTACACCTCCAGAGAAAACACCACATTTTGTATTGCATTTTCATGATGATGAAGATGTCATATTCTTCACCAACACTTATCTCTCACATGTTCAGCACATGAGCCCTTGTTAAGTCAAACCCACTTAAGTCACTCCAAAGTGAAATAGCAAACCAAACCATATTCTTTTTTTTTATTTAATTTATCATTAATTTTAATTTTTATGAACTAAAATAAATATTTTATATTTAAAATAGTTAAAATAACTTAAAAATCTATATACAATATATATTTAAATGTTATATAATTTTTTATTAAAAAAACTTTCAAACTTTAGTAAATAATATTCAAAAGCCACAAAAATAAATGTTGTTTTATCAAAATAACCCGAAACCCAAATTAATATAAAAAAATTAAAAATCTGAAATAATTTATTTTGAATGGTTTGAAAATTTTTAAAAACATGATTGAATCAAACAGAATTCATCCCTACTCATCAAAACTAGACTAGACAGCTTTCGACACCCTTATTCGAACCATCCATAACCACCAACATCAAACCATGTATCAACAAATAACTTACTATTATGAATTAATTAGATACACAAACTCCATGGAGAAATTATTAAAATTCCATTTTATATACAAATAAGTTATCTTATTATAATGTACTTTTTTTCATTTTATATTTTTAATAAGAAATTCACATATGGCGATATTTGAAACCATGACACCAACACTTATAAAACCTTAATTTTATCACTTTAACCAAAATTTCATTTTAATTTTTATATAAATTTTAATATTTTTACACAAAAACTTTTTGCATCAATGCCATAATTTAGTATTTATTATTGTTTTCACTACAAAATTATACATTTTGTTTGGTATTTAACCCCTTGTATTCATAGTAACATTAACTCTCAAATAAACCGAAAGTTGAATTACGTCAGACCTTGAAAGGGAGAAGCTCTCCTAATATCTATTTTCTCCATTTACAAAACTTGAATTCAAATTCTTGTTTAAAGAGGTAATGATGATTCAAAGTTAATCAAAAACCAATATCCAATGTTGTAAGTATCAGTTCGGTCTTGAACTAATCAAACTATGATTCAATTATCGGTTTAACCATTCGAAATTTAAAGAAAAATAAAAAACAAAATAATTAATAATAAATAGAAAAATCATAAAATCATAAAATAAATAAATTATAACAACAAAAGCAAATATTTGCCCTTTTACATAATTTTCTTATCCAATTTCAAGGACCATATTTTGGTATAAAAGTTCAATTCTACTATCGTGCTTATATTTTATGAAAGTTATGGATTTAGTCCTTATACTTTAATTTTATTATTTTTACTTATATTTTTAAACTTTAAAATTTCAGTTCTCACACAATGATATCTATTAAATTCATTAAGTTGTGTTATTTCTAAAATCCGACGTGACAAACATATTATCATATGTGTAATGTTATGTCAACTTGTTATTTCCACATATTACTCACTAAAAATTCAGTTAATTGATTAGCGATTGTCGTCTGTGTCAAGATTAAATTTTTAAAATTTGAAAAGTACAGGGATTTAGAACGATCCCTTTGGAAAATATGGACAAATCTATTAGTGTATGCACAATATGAGACCAGTAATTGAATTTAATCAAATAGATATAACTGTAACTATTTGAGTCAGAATTAAAATTTCAAATTTTTAAAGAAAAGAGACTAAAATTGATCAATTCAAAAAAGATAAGGACTAAATTTAATCAAATCAAAACATAGGGACTAAATACATAATTTTTGTTTAACGACTAATAATAGTAGAATTTAACCAAAAAAAAAAAAAACCTCAATACCCTTCGTTCACGGACACAAGGCCTTGAAAAAAAGAAAAAGAAAACAACACAGCCATGAGTTTCCATCTTTCTGCAAACTGAGTTGTTGATGAAAGGAAACAGCAGTTGTAAAAAGTGTGGGCAAATCGCCCAACTGTAACCAAGCAAACAATAAGACTAAATTTCTTTTGACCCATCCCCAAATTCCCATTTCAACTTCATCAATAACAAGTCAATTCCTCGCCTTACATTGAACTGCGGTGAAAAAAAATCAGCTTTTTATCTCAAATCAGGGCTTTGGGTCAGTTTCCTATTCTTTCATTATCATCATTCATCATTTTTATGTTTATATTCATTTGGTTTCTTCTAATTTTCGTGTTTTGCTGTTTATGAATTGATATTTTTGTTTTCCAATTAATTCAATGCTTATATTGAGAGTTAGAAGCTTGCTTGGAGTAGGTTTTCGGTTCTGGGTTCGAATGATTTTATGTTTTGGATTAAGAAACTTCTTTATGTTTTTTCACCAGAGGGTTCATATTAAACGAATTTATATCCAATCCCACCATTATAGAAAAGCTTAATATATGCATATATGTGTGTGTGTGTGTGTGTGTGTACATAGCATAAAGGATGTTGAGGGTTGGGTATCCGGAAAGGGATCGTAGAGGCCGGAATTTGAATCCGGTGCTGGCTTAGTGTTACCCTCCGAAGGATGGTTGCATGAACTAACTGAACTAATATTCAGGGTTCAAAACTGGAATTTGAATCCTATACCTACTTAGTACTGCCTCTTAAGGATGAGTGCATGAACCTATTGAGCTAATCTTCGGGCTCAAAAGCTTTTTATTGTCGTCAATAAAATCTATATAGAAATTGGATATGAAATTTTCTGTTTCTGAAACCTATTATGTTTGTTTTCGGTCAATGAAAGATGGTGTAAAGAATATTAGCTCTAGCATATCCTAATTTATTCAGTTGACCTTATAAATCGACGCTTAAATTATTAGGTGAGGGCGGTGAGTCGCTGCTTAAGCATTGATCAAATGTGTAGTAACTAAGAACTTGAATGAGGAGCTTAAACACATTTTGTTTCTTTTTGTTTGGTACAGTGGGATTTTAGAGAGAAATGAGTGCCACAAGACACCGGGCCGTAGGGGGTGGGGTTAACCATGTATTGGACTATTTGAGACGAATGCAAGCGGAGAATCCTTCGTTCTTTTATGCAATTCAAGGTGATAATGACCACACCGGTGGAAGCATATTTTGGGTGGATGCAACATCAAGGATGAATTACGCTTACTTTGGGGATACTGTCGTATTTGACACAACATATAGGACCAATCGTTATAGGGTTCCATTTGCCTCGTTTAGTGGACTCAACCACCATGGGCAGCCGGTGCTGTTTGGTTGTGCTTTAATTCTCAATGACTCTGAGGCCTCATTTGCATGGCTATTCCAAACTTGGCTTCATGCAATGTCTGATCGTCGTCCCATCTCAATAACAACTGACCCTGATCGTCTCATACAGATGGCTGTCACACAGGTTCTTCCAGAAACACGCCTTAGATTCAATAGGTGGAGCATTTTCAAAGAAACCCAAGAGAAGCTGGCTCACATATACCAATCACAGCCTACATTCGAAATAGAATTTAAGAAATGCGTTAATGAGACTGAGACAATTAATGAGTTTGAATCATCATGGGTTTCGCTTCTGGAACGTTACTTTGTTATGGACAATGAATGGCTTCAGTCAATGTACAATGCTCGGCAAGAGTGGGTCCCTGCTTATATGCGAGATATCTTCTTTGGGGACTTTTCTATAACCGAGAGAAACATAGGTTTAAACTCATTCTTTGAAGGGTTTGTGAATGCATCGACCACCATACAGATGTTGATTAAACAGTATGAGAAAGCCGTAGCAAGTTGGCACGAGAAAGAGTTAAAGTCTGATTATGACAGCACCAACACTTCACCGGTTCTTAAGACACCATCTCCTATGGAAAAACAAGCTGCTAATCTCTATACGCGAAGAATATTCATGAAGTTCCAGGAGGAGCTAGTTGAGACCCTTGCCAATCCTGCCACTAAAATCGATGACTCAGGAACAGTTGCAACATATCGGGTGGCCAAATTCGGGGAAGAGCACAAAGCGCACACCGTTAATTTCACTTCTTTTGAGATGAAAGCTAATTGCAGTTGCCAAATGTTTGAACATTCCGGGATCATATGCAGGCACATATTAGCAGTTTTCAGAGCGAAAAATGTTCTCACACTACCTTCACAATATGTACTAAAGCGATGGACGAGAAATGCCAAAATTGGAGACATGCAGGATGAACATGCTACCGAATTGCCAAATAATTCCCGGGAATCCTTAACAGATCGGTACAATACTCTACGCCAAGAAGCTATTAAGTACGTTGAAGAAGGGGCGAAATCTATTCATGTTTACAATGTGGCAATGGATGCTTTACAAGAGGCACTGAAAAAGGTTAGCTCTGCAAAAAACCAAAGCCCTATATCTGCTGAAGATGGAGCACTGAGCAATGGACGTAATCAAGAGTTGCATGCAGCTGGAGATATCGAGACAGTGGCATGTCAATCTGCGGTCAGTTTCTCCTACTTTATATATATATATTTGCTGGCATTTAGGGCTTGGACGGTTGATCGGTGTTTAGTTATTCAGTCCTGTTGATGTGTTGGTATGTTCATCGAGTCATATCAACAATACTCATCTGAGATTAACAGCGGTACCAACATAACTCTAACTCAATGCTAACTTTTTTACACTACTGCCTCAATGATTTGGGTTAGTATGTATGTGTGTATTATCTAACTGACTGCAATCTTTTTCTATTAGAGAGGATCCCACCAGAGCGCCTTCTACTTCTATTAGGCCCTAAACTAAGATCAAAATCATTCTCGACAAACACATAAAAAGTGCATCCATATTTTTCATTTGGTCTGGGTAGAGACCAAAGGTCTTGAATGATTGATCCAGCCGAACCACTCAAAAGATAAATAGGTATTTTTTTATTTCTTCATGCTCGTTCCTAGCTCAAACCACCATTCCTACAGATAAGAATCCCATTCATTACATGATTTCTTCTTCATATAGATAGATACAGGACATACGAAGCAATTACATGATCATTTTTATGATATATATCTGACCCTTGTGTTCATTTATCTTAAGCACACTGATACATGTGCGTGCGTGGGAAAAGAACAATCTTGGACGCATTACCATCTTTGTTTTTTGTTGTATTTGTAATTGAAATCTATGTTATTTTCCTATCATTTTGTCAACCAGGACGAGAAGGAAAAGAAAATCCGGGAATTGACAACAGAGTTGGAGAGCATAAACCGCCGATGCGAAGTGTACAGAGCGAATCTGCTGGCTGTGTTGAGGGACATGGAAGAACAGAAGTTAAAGCTGTCTGTTAAAGTTCAAAATGCAAGGCTTAATTTGAGAGAGTGAAAGCAATGAGTAAAAAAGAAATGTTGTGAAAATGAGTCTTTGGTAGCATTTGATTTTGGCATTCTTAGATGATTTGGCAAAGAATTAATGAATAGCTGGTTGGATTAATTTGCCAATGTAGTTCAACTTGTATTGAAAATATATTGTATTATATATTTTAGGGTAAGAACAGATTTCTAGGTTTTTTTTTAAATTAGAAGATTTAAATATCACATTATTTTTTTATTTTATCATTTACTATATATAATATATGGGGTTGACTAAGTCGGTGTTACGAGTCAACAATATTAATTCAAAATTGCTCAAATAACTTTTGGGGAGAGTATTAAATAATATTATAATAATGCTTTCTTAATTTTATATAAAATCTTTTAATACAAAATAAAAATAAATTAAATGTCTAAGATTCAAAGCTCGGATTTGATTTGTATGGGTGAAAGTACCATAAAATTTTCTGTACTATATTTTAGATTGTATTTTAGCTCATAATGTACATTAGATAAGTAAGTAAAATAGACTCTTATAGAGCTTAGTGTTTATATATGAGATATAATAACAATTTTAACCCTTAATCTTTACACATTTATTCAATTTGATCTCTATTTTTTATTTGAAGTAAATTAGAAATTTTAAAATTAATAAGGTTAATATTTAAATTAATGAGGCATGGTAACAAAATTTTAAAAATTTCAATTAGGCCTTTTAAAATTAAAAATCATAAAATTATAAAAAAATTTATAAAAAATAAAAATCTTGACCGATTAAAATCTAGTAGTTATTAATTTTTTAAAAAATTGACTCCTATTCTTTTTTTAAAGGGTTAATCATTTTTTTTTTAATTTGTTACTAAG
This sequence comes from Gossypium arboreum, assembly GCF_025698485.1. Classification (NCBI taxonomy): domain Eukaryota; kingdom Viridiplantae; phylum Streptophyta; class Magnoliopsida; order Malvales; family Malvaceae; genus Gossypium; species Gossypium arboreum. The sequence goes on from NC_069073.1 coordinate 116,838,991, forward strand.
GTCATTTTGACTCTTTAACCTTATTAGTTTAAATTTTTTCTAATTTACTTCCAATAAAATAATAGGGTTCAAATTAAAAAACTGTTAAAGGTTGAGGGCTAAATTTGTTATTATACCTTATATGTAAACACTAAAACAAACATTTAACGGTGCAATTTTAACGGATGAGTTGTTTTGCTCATTCATGTAATGTATAGGGGCTACCTATTTTTTAATAAAAGGGCTAGAATGCAATCTAGGGTATAGTAAGGGGGGCTACCAATATTTGTATTAATAATGTAAAAGGTTTTTCAGCCAAGGTAAAATTACCCCCTTATTCTCGTAAAATGTCTTACCAATTATTTTCCGTAAGATATTTGTCAATCTGATAAAGCTTAGTTCACTGTAACACTCCCATTCCCAACCCGAACAATGGGTCAAAGCATTAGGATGTTACATTCTCTACTACATTCTTCACGTATCAAATATTTTCTTATAAACTTTTATAACTTTTCGGTTTAGTTTCTTTTTGTAATAAAAGTTTAATATTCACTAATTAATCATATTAAATCAAGTTTTTTTTTCTTGTTACACTTTAACCACATAATTTTTCTCAATATCTTATTTCACATATCAAATTTCTATGTATTTCATTTCTAATATTTCATCCACATATTTTCTCAAGTTAAATAATTTAGTCCTTATCATCATAAAATTCCATATTTTTCATAATTTCACTTTTACATTACTTTGTGCACATTTCAACATCTCGAATACATTCATTAAACTTTTATCATAATTTTCTTATTCACATATTAAATTGTTTCCCATTTAAACTTTTGTATAATTTTCAATTTAGTCCCTATTACCATGTAATTTATTTTTCACCATATAAGCACTTTAATCAAATAATTCATTATAATATCTTATTTCACATAACAAATCGTCATGCATATCAATTCCATTGTTTCGATTATAAATTTCACAAAGTTTACAATTTAATCTTTAACATCATGAAAATTCATTATTTACTATAATTTCACCTTAAAATCACTTCGTAATCAATTCACTAATTCATTTAAACTCTTTATCATAAATCTCAAATGCATATTTATTTCAGTGAAAACAAATTTTATAAAATATTTTTCAAGAAATCTGCTAAACAATAGAAAATATTTTGCTTAGATTGATCCAAACACTAGGAAATATTAACTTTTCTAGAAAATAAGTCCTTTTCCAGAAATTATTTTCCGGAAGTCATTTTTAGTGAAACAAACAGAGCCTTAGATTAGATTTTACCCTATTGGTATGTGAATGAAAGTTCAAAAAAAAAATGTAGTTTGGTACATGAACTATATTTCATTCTTCAATGTGGTACTTCGAGTATTTTCATTCCCAATTTGGTACATGTGGAATCATCTGTCAACTAATTTACCCCAAGAAAATGATGGTATGAAACAGGAATGTTACATCATCTTATATCCCTTACCAATTATTTAATGTCATTTCAACATTTTTTTTCATGTTATTGACACATCATTTTGGTAATTCGTTTCAGGAAGATTTCCCCTTTCCCACATGAACCAAACCTCCTATATCCACAAGTGAGCAATCTTCAAGCGTTTTATGAAAATTATTCATTCGTTTTTCCTCCCTCAAGACCCTCTATTTTTTTTATCCCATACAATATCTCATTAAAAACCCCACAAACAATCCAAGGTAAACTTTGGTCCTCTCCTAACTATGCAACAAATTCCACGTTTCCTCTTTCTCTTAAGGATCAGGAGCCCTATAGAATCCTGTCAACCTCCACTCCTGGCCATTATCATCCTCCTTGATATTAACATTTATGTGATTTTTCGAATAGCTCCTTAATTGAACAGACATTCCTAGCTTCCAAGCCAGACATAAGCCCCCTCGTGTACCATCTGTCAGAAACACAAGGCCATTTTGAAAACCACATCTACGGTAACATCTTTCCATCCTATCACAATTTAACTTAGTCTCAATAAGAAAGACCATCTAGGGACAAGCACTCTTTAACACATGTTGAAGTCTTCGAATAGCTGTGGATTCTCCAAACCATGAACATTCTAGCTTAATAGTTTCATTGTTCCCGACCGACATACCTTTTGGTAGCCCCCAATCCCTGTTGAAAAGGAGCTGAGTGTTGCTCCAAATTGGACATCTTCGAATCTGATCATTCAGAAACGTTAGAGTCTGTAAAATTATGGCCCAATGCATTAGTTACCAAATCTGGTGGCATCTTCTTTGACTCCACATCCTCTTTTGACAGTTGATCGGTCACTAGAGATTGTTTAGCCATCCCATCTTCACCATTGACCCCATAGATTACCACCAATATAGAAGCATTGTGTCATCGACCTCTTGGTAGAAAAGCCAAATTTCAGACTTTATTTTCCTAACAGTTTGGGTTCGACTTTAAGCGTCAATGAGTAAGGATGATCATCCTCCGCCTTATCTCTCTTGTTAGTGGGTATTGCATCACATTCCTTAACCCCATTGACTCATTCGACCACACTCAAAGCAGAAATTTGACAAATTTTCATATTTTAAAGCAAGCCATACATTTTCTTAACATCCAGTCGATATGAATATTCCTCTTCTTAATGATTTTTGCGCACCTAGTTGAACTTATAATCAACAAAACTCTCCTTTAACTTTGGATCTAATCATTCCTCCAAAAGTTGACCCAATAACGTGCATAAGATCTTTCTTATCACATTCCGGCTCACATGGACTAATCTTAAGCCAAAATGGAGAAAAACATGACGGATCTTACTCTTCTTGATAGGTTCTACCAACCGAGCAAAGATTATTAGTTGCCTTCTAAAAAACCAAGGTCGTCCCTCCATGATAATTTCCATATCATCTTCATTCTCAAATGAGATTAAGAATAAATTTTGCCCTGCCATTTCAATATCAAACTTCTTTTTTATCTTCCATATACTTTTTTATCTTCAATATTAGGATTATATAATTTCTTCATCCAAATAGAGCATAGCAATGCCAGCTTATCACTCAGGATGACCAATGAACTTTTCACAGATAATTGGACAAGTTCTTCTTCTAAGAGAGAAATCTCGTCCCTCCTCATTCTCAAAAAAGTCACCACTCTCTTTCAATCCAATCACAACTATCACTGTTTCTCTGGAACACTAAGAGAGAGCACTCTTGACTATTCAAATTATTCTTGACTAATTTCCTTTTTATTCTTGATATAACTTAAAGAAAATATTTTTTCTTTGTATTTTCCATTGTCACCCGATCTTCTCTCCGTCCCCTCCTCCTTCATTAGTATTGTCTCACTTCCTATTTCTTTCTTCTTTCCTTTTGTTTCCCTTGAAGCTTCAAAGGCTAGAACTTTCCTTGGTGATCATGGTGTTGCTTTAGGTGGTTCTGTTGAAAAGTCAATTAAGAGGGTGTTGAAAAGTCAAAAATGGGAGGTGCAATTGGCACCGAAAGAAAAAGTGATAAGCAAGTTGTTTAAAGTTGAATGGGATAATTGCAATTTTGGTTCCTAATTTTTTAGGCCGTTTGCAAGTTGGTCCCTGAACCTCAACTATAAATAGGCCTAATCATTTTTCATTTCAACCATCCCAACCAATCTTTCTCTCTTAGTTTCTCTCTTCTCCCATTTGAGAATTCTTAAAGAATTCTATTTGTTTGTAATATTTTGAAGATAGTAAAGTTATCATTTGGTGTTAGTGCCCGAGGACGTAGGTATAATTTACCGAACCTCGTTAAAACTCTTGTGTTCTTTCTTGTCCTATTTTTCTTTCAATATTTGAGGGTATAATAGTAGTATTTAATTGTGCTATTAAATTACTATAGAAGGGATATTCTGACTAAGGAAAGACTTGGTATTTAAGAGATCCATGTGATCCACTTCTCTTCCCTGAGAATTAAACTTTGTGTGATTTTTTAGTACAATAATTTACACGCTTCCGACCCTATTGTAACAACAAGTGGTATCAAGAGCCGAAGGTTAATCGTAGTATGCTCTGTGGTTGCAGTTTAAACTGATCTTCCACATCAGAAAAGATTTCCTTTGGTATATTGAAAGATTATGGAGAAAACGGTCGGTGTAGGAGCTTCAACATCGTCCATGTGGACAAGACCGACAATTGCAAATGCAAGATTGGCCGTGGAGATCTTTGATGGCACGGGCCATTTTGGTATGTGGCAAAGTGAGGTTCTAGATGCCCTTTTTCAGCAGGGTCTAGACATTGCCATTGATGAAGAGAAACCAGATGATGTACAGGAGAAAGATTGGAAGGCGATCAATCGGTTGGCATGTGGCACAATTCGATCATGCTTTTCTCGAGAGCAGAGGTATGCTTTTTCAAAGGAGACTTCTGCAAATAAGTTGTGGGTGGCACTTGAAGAAAATTTTTTGAAGAAAAATAGTCAAAATAAGCTCCACTTGAAGAAAAGACTGTTTCGCTTCACTTACGTCTCAGGTACCACAATGAATGATCACATCACCAAATTTAATCAGTTAGTCACTGATTTGCTAAATACGGATGAGACATTCAAAGATGAAGATTTGGCTTTGATGCTGTTGGGGTCACTTCCTGAGGAGTTTGAGTTCCTAGAAACTACTCTACTTTATGGCAGGAGTGATATATCTCTGAGCGAAGTCTGTGCGGCCTTATACAGTTATGAACAGAGAAATAAGGACAAACAGAAAAACTCAATTAGAGATACAAAAACTTTAGTAGTCCGAGGTCATTCGTACACTTGGAAGAAAACTCAGAAGGGGAGATCAAAGTTAAAGTCCAAACTTGGGAAAGATGAATGTGCCTTTTGTCATGAGAAAGGCCAGAGGAAGAAAAATTGTCCAAAGCTGAAGAATAAGGGAAAAGCTGCTGTAGATGCTTGTGTTGCAAAGCATGATACCAGTGACTCTGAACTATTACTGGTTGCATCATCATTGTAGTTCTATTTAGATGAGTGGATATTGGATTCAGGTTGTACATATCATATGTCCCCTAACCGGGAGTGGTTCTCTGATTTAGTAGAACTAAATGGAGGAGTTGTTTATATGGGCAATGACAATGCCTGTAAAACTGTTGGGGTAGGTTTAATCCAATTAAAGAATTAAGATGGATCAACCAGAGTTCTGACTGATGTTCGGTACGTGCCCAGTTTAAAGAAAAATCTCATCTCATTGGGAGCCTTGGAATCCAATGGTTCAGTTGTTACTATGAGAGATGGGGTTTTAAAAGTGACATTTGGCACACTTGTGATATTGAAGGGCATCAGGAAAAATAACTTGTATTACTACCAAGGTAGTACTGTTATTGGAGCGATCACTACTTCCCTTAGGTAACAAAGAATTGGACTCAATGCGTTGTGGCATATGAAGTTGGGACATGCCGTGAAAAATCCTTGCAAATTCTGGCAAAGCAAGGATTGTTGAAAGGTGCAAAGGCTTGCAAATTAAAATTTTGCGAGCATTGTGCTCTGGGAAAGCAAAAGAGAGTGAAATTCGGCACTGCTATCTATAATACAAAAGGTATTTTGGAATATATTCACTCAGATGTATGGGGGCCTTCCAAAATACCTTCGTTGGGAGGAAAACACTACTTTGTTACTTTTGTTGATGACTTTTCCAGAAGAGTTTGGGTGTATACCATGAGAACTAAGGATGAAGTGCTTAGAGTTTTTCTTAAATGGAAAACTATGATCAAAAACCAGACTGGCAAGAAAATCAAGCGGCTTAGGACGGACAATGGAGGGGAATATAGAAGTGATCCGTTCTTCGATGTGTGCCAAGAGTATGGTATTGTTTGACACTTCACAGTTAGGGATACACCACAGCAGAATGGAGTGGCAGAGCGTATGAATCGAACATTGCTGGAGAAAGTTCGATGTATGTTGTCCAATGCTGGGTTGGGCAAGCAATTTTAGGCTGAGGCTGTGACATATGATGGCCATCTTGTTAATCGTTTGCCATCATCTGCTTTAGAAAGAAAAACTCCTATGGAGGTATGGTCTAGAAAACCGGCTATAGATTATGATTCCTTACATGTGTTTGGATCCACTGCATATTACCATGTGAAGGAGTCAAAGTTAGATCCGAGGGTAAAGAAAGCTCTCTTTATGGGAATCACTTCTAGAGTGAAGGGATTTCGTCTTTGGTGCTTAGACACAAAGAAAATGATCTGTAGCAGAGATGTTACCTTTGATGAATCTACCACATTGAAAAAGGTAGCAGATGAAGATATTCAGACAAGCGATACTCCACAGCAGGTGGAGTGTACTCCAAAACAGGTGGAGTTTGAGCAGATAGGGATTTTTCCAGTTAATAAGTCTAATTCTCCAGCCACAATGAAGGAATTAGAGGTTGAAGAGGTTCTGACCCAAGAACCGTTAAGTACACCGTAACCGATTCAGCTTGCAAGGCCACGAAGAGAAATTCTTAGACCGCCGATTTATCGATATGGTGGCCACGCCTTCCCGTTGTTGATGATGATATTCCTGTCACTTATCAAGAAGCAATCCAAAGCTTAGAAAGTGACAAATGGAAAAGCGCCATGGATGAAGAAATGCAGTCTCTCCAGAAGAACAATACTTGGGAGTTGGCGCAATTACCGAAAGGTAAAAGGGCAATCGGATGCAAGTGGGTATTCGCAAAGAAAGATGGATCTCCTAGCAAGAAAGATGTTCGTTACAAAGCAAGATTGGTAGCTAAAGGCTATGCTCAGAAGGAGGGAATTGACTACAATGATGTATTTTCCCCTGTTGTGAAGCATTCCTCCATCAGAATTTTGTTGGCCTTGGTAGCACAGTTGAATTTGGAGCTAGCTCAACTTGATGTTAAGACGACTTTCTTGCATGGTGAGTTAGAAGAGGAGATCTATATAACTCAGCCCGAAGGATACACAGATGCTGGTGGTAGAAATTGGGTTTGTAAGCTGAACAAATCGCTATATGGATTAAAGCAATCCCCGAGTCAGTGGTACAAGCGATTTGATAGCTTTATAAAAAGGCAGAAGTACACAAGAAGCAAATATGACAATTGTGTGTATTTGCAGAAGCTGCATGACAGATCTTTCATTTATCTACTCTTATATGTTGATGACATGTTAATCGCTTCCAAGAGCCAAAAGGAGATAGACAAGCTGAAGGCTCAGTTGAATCAAGAGTTCGAGATGAAAGATCTAGGTGAGGCCAAGAAGATTCTCGGCATGGAGATAAATAGAGATAGACAGAGAGGCAAGCTTTGTTTGAATCAGAAGCAATATCTGAAAAAGGTATTACAATGTTTTGGTATAAATGAAAACACAAAACATGTAAGTACCCCACTTGCTTCTCATTTGAAACTTAGTGCTCAATTATCTCTGAAAACTGAAGAAGAAAGAGAATATATGGCAAAAGTCCCATATGCTAATGCAGTTGGGAGTTTGATGTATGCGATGGTGTGTACGCGGCCTGACATTTCACAAGCTGTTGGATCTGTGAGCAGGTATGTAACACCTCTATCCCGTAACCGTTGTCGGAATAGGAAAGGGGTATTACCAGACTTGTAACTCATGTCAGAACAGTAAAATTTTAGACTTTTTCTTGAAATAAAGATCATTCATTTAGATAAATGCTAAATACAGCTAGGGATAAAATTAAACTTCTATAAGTACACATTCAAAGGATGCCATTTTCGCATGGCTTATATACATTAACCAGAGTATTATTCCGCTACTAGTCTATTCTATACATGCCATAAAATAATACAAAACATAGTAGTACCATACAGTGGATAGTGATGGTGTGACGAGTTATTGACGATCCCCGAGCAAAGGCCAAATTTGATAATCTATAAAACAGAGAAACGTAACAACAGAGTAAGCTTTCAAGGCTTAGTAAGTCTTAAGTAAAACAATTAACTTTGCTGGATTAAATACATTTATAACTTCCAAAAAATCCAAGTGAAGTCTCGATGGGCTTAATAAGCCTACACAAGTACATAATACATACCTGGCCAACTTAATGTGCTGAACATCCGTAATTGTTGATTTATTACTAAGTCACTTAAGATTAGACCTTACACAAATCACGTTTTGAAATGTCAAGATATATCACCATTCGGTCAAATAGATTAAACCCTATGTATGCACATGTAATTCATCTATTTCATCCAAATTTAAGAGTATATACCCCTTCGCATTTTAAAAAAAAACATCAATGCTATTTTTAGTTTAATCAGTCGAACTAACACATAACACTATAATCACATTCGGTTTCCATATTTGGAAACACATATTCATGTTTTCATATTACATAAACAATTTGATAGAGTCAATACTCGTTGAATATAACTTATAACCATCTCATAAGTGATTCCCAAGGTACATTTGTAATACAAACGAAATCGAGTTCACATAGCAAGTAAGTATCACTTACCATATACTTAACCTTTGTACACTTACCGTTTCCATAGTTACCAATTACCAATTCAATCTTTCAATACCTCTAACCACTTAATCATATGCACTCATTTCGTGCACATACATAAATGTATATATGTATTTAGAAGCTTAGTTCTTTAGTTCATATTCACATTAATATTTCAAATAATCAAATCATGACAAGTATTAAAGTTTCGTGTACGTATATAAGGGACTAAACATATTCCTTATCACATACATAAATGACCAAACGCAATCCATACCTTGTATTTGCACATCCTGCCGAATACAACTCAAATTAATAAATGTTTATGAAACTAATTAAATCCTTATCTTAAAGATATACAAATGGTCTTCAGTTTGAAATAATTCAAGACACTTAGCCATAGCCTACTAGGTTTTTAAAAAAAAATCCGAATCCAGTTACCAGTACCAAGCTTGCGGAACTTTAAGCCCGGATATATCATCATAGCTAATTCACAAAGTTGTATACACATCAATTCACATACCTTCGATTTTTCCAACACGGAAACACATTAATAAGGTATCACTTCATTCGAACTTATTCGTATCTCAATATAGCTAGTCTCATTTCACCAGAGCCATTAGGCCACATCACGTAGTCAGCGAGTCTTAACCCGGATACTTTCCAAATTCCATGTATATTTAATCACATGTTACCACATTTCACACAAACTATCACCATTGTAATTCATTAACCTCATTCGAATATAAGCATATAGCATGTACCTTAACTTCATGTCATAATATCATTCGACTTTAATACATATATATATATATATATATATATATATATGTATATCCCTTTCAATAAACTTCCAACTAAATAAGAAAATACACACATGACTTACATTCTTCTCATGACAACCGTTCGGCTAAACAACATATAAGTCACTACACCTTCAATTTATAAAACTATCAACACATATTTCATATACATTGCTTACGTTTATAAAATAGCCATTCGGATAACTTACACAAATTTAAATTTTAGCCATTTTGGCCTCACCACCTATATATTTATCTTGTACATCAATTCAGCAATAGCTTATAAGCAACTCAATTAGTTTCATCAATGTTTACAACAAAATCACAGATTCACTACAAGCTGTTTTCTTGAGCAACAATCATTAAATTATTTGTAACTGGAGGTTCGGAACTCCAAATGAAGTGCCGTAAATTTTCCCCGAAAATAGACTCATATATCTTCTATCCATAAAATTTTCAGGATTTTTGATTTGGCCAATCAAAACCATAATTTTCTTAAAGTTTCCCCTATTTCACTGATTAGCTATACTAACCACTCTTCACTATGAATCAAATTTCTCATTGTACAGATTTCAAAATATGTTTTTGTTTATTTCATTTGAAACTAGACTCATTAAGGAGTCTAACAATATAAATTTTATCTTATAAAAATTTTTGTACGATTTATAATTATTTTCTAAAAACAGAACAGGGGATTTCAGATTCATTCTGACACTGTCACACACAACTTTAAATATCTCTCTATAGGAAATTCCTTTGCTTGAACTGTTTATTTTATAAGAAACTAGACTCATTGAGATTTGATTACATATTTTATTCAGTCTCTAATTCCACTCCAACAATTTATGGTGATTTTCAAAAATCATGCTACTGCTGCTGTCCTAAGCAGATTATTACAATTTGCTCTTAAATTTCCAAGTCCAAACACTTAAGAACTTACCATTTGAGTTTAAAACATATCATCACATATAAGTACTTCTTATTATCACATACATATCATAATTTAAATATCACTTTTCTAATAACCAATCGGCTAAGGCTCATAGAAGTAACTTATTCCTTATCATTTTACTATAGGTAATTACACCAATTCATAGTCCCATCTTTACCCGTATTCCATATCATTCTTCATTATAACTAAACTTATATGCTAGAAACTTACCTCGGATGTTGTCGAACAGTTACGGGTAGGCTACTCGATTGCTTTCTCCTTCCCCTTATCTGATTTAGTTCCTCTTTGCTCTTGAGCTTTAAAATTAAACAATTGAATTTGTTTAATTACCTACTCAACTTTAATTCTTTAATAATCACATTTGATAATCATATAACCTCCATACATGTTAAGTTTTATAAAATGTACTATGACTCAATATCATGCCTATTATTTACACGAATTTATCTATATATAATATATATATATATATGTATAACTGAATGTCTCTATGTCACAAGGTACTTACCTAAGGCATATATTTATATACCTATGTGTGACTAACACAATTTAATCAATTACTCATTTTTATGCACAACCACGTACACACATATATATATAATCATAACATGCCTTAATATCTCATATACCACATTCGACCCTAACCACTCGAATTTAGTTTTCATATACAAATTTCATTTCATGATCAAATGTAGCAATTTGCACATTGGTTCCATCTATGCTAAACAATGACTGAATATACATTTCGAAGAAATAACTTACTTAATATATAACTCACATTACCAAGTACATATAACCTTAATGACGAATGTATATCACTCCAATTCCAATGACCTAGCCATTTACCCCTTTTTAGCCGAATATCCATAAAACATCTAGTTCACATACACAAACACAATCTCTTAAGGCTTATTATATTTTCAAGTACAAATCAAATTTATATAACCGAATATACTTATATATTTAACTCATCAACCGATGTTTAATCATATTTTTCCCTAATACAAATGTATTCGGCAATGACCACAACCATTTAACCAACTTTAAAACAAACCATAACATTTTAAATTTATTTTTTATTCCTCCCCCTTTTTGACCGAATGTACACACCAAATAAAACTCAACTAAACAACAACATTTTTTTTTCTTTCCAAAATACACATACACACATACGGCAAATTTCAATTCATACTTTTCAACCATGAATTTTACTTATTTAGCCATCATTCAAGCTATTTAACATCTAAATAACATCTTCCCAAAAACTTATCAAAAGTAATATCAATGTAGCACTTGCCGAATGGACACTTGTTCATTAATTCATGAATTTAAATCATGGGTTATCTATGTTATGTATTCATCCATCTAATTTCATAATCAATTAAAAATAAAAAAAATTGCATTACATACCTTTAAATGGAGACAACCATGGCCGAATGCCTTGGCTTATTCTTCACCATTTTTTTCTTTCCCAAATTCGGCAATCAAGAAAGAAAATGATCATCTATCTTTTTTTATCATATTTTATTGTTTTACTAATTAATTTATTTCAAAAATAAAGCTATTACCTATTATAATACTTAAATAAAACATATATTATACATCAACCATCATTTATGGCCGGCCACTAAACAAAATTGGTCCATTTGACATGCAAATCCCTCGTGTTAACATTTCATGCATTATTTGACACTTTACAAATTTACCTATCACACTTTCAAGTTTTATCACATGAGTCCTATCTTATAAATTTTACATACAAATGACAAAATCAAAGCATGAAACTTTCACACATGTATTTACACATATAATAAACATAGAATTTAATAGTTAATTATTTTTATGACTCGGTTTTGTGGTCCCGAAACCACTTTCTGACTAGGGTCAAATTAGGGATGTCACAAGGTATATGCATGATCCTGGAAAAGGACATTGGCAAGCTGTGAAATGGATTCTACGGTATCTTCAAAAAACCGTAGACATTGGTTTAGTTTTTGAGAAGGATGAAGCACTTGGTCAGTTTGTAGTTGGATATGTTGATTCCGACTTTGCTGGTGATTTAGATAAACGTCGTTCAACTACGGGGTATCTGTATACTCTTGCTAAAGCTCCAGTGAATTGGAAGTCTACCTTCTGATCTCTGAGTGTGTCTACTCTGAGGCGTAATATATGGCGATTCTGAAGTCATTAAGGAGGCTATTTAGCTTAATGGATTGTTGAAAGACTTGGGAGTTATTCAAAGTCACATTAGTTTATATTGTGACAGTCAGAACGCTATTCATTTAGCGAAAAATCAAGTCTATCATTCAAGAACCAAGCATATCGACGCAAGATATCACTTTGTCTGGAAGTCTTTGAAAAGGAAAAATTCTACTTGAAGATTCCGGCAGCAGATAATCCCGCAGATATGATGACTAAGGTGGTAACAACAATCAAGTTTAATCATTGTTTGAACTTGATTAACATCCTGAGAATTTGAGCACCTTCAGGTGTATGGCGCTCGAGAGCGCATTTGGAGGCACTACAAAAGATAGCTTTATCGAATATGGGGAGTTGAAGGAAGTGTGAAGATGTGATTATCCGAATCAAATCTTCAAGGTGGAGATTGTTGAAAAGTCAATTAAGGGGGTGTTGAAAAGTCAAAAATGGGAGGTGCAATTGGCACCGAAAGAAAAAGTGATAGGCAAGTTGTTTAAAGTTGAATGGGATAATTGCAATTTTGGTCCCTAATTTTTTAGGCCATTTACAAGTTGGTCCCTGAACCTCAACTATAAATAGGCCTAATCATTTTTCATTTCAACCATCCTAACCAATCTTTCTCTCTTAGTTTCTCTCTTCTCCCATTTGAGAATTCTTAAGGAATTCTATTTGTTTGTAATATTTTGAAGATAGTAAAGTTATCATTTGGTGTTAGTGCCGGAGGACGTAGGTATAATTTACCGAACCTCGTTAAAACTCTTGTGTTCTTTCTTGTCCTATTTTTCTTTCAATATTTGAGGGTATAATAGTAGTATTTAATTGTGCTATTAAATTACTATAGAAGGGATATTCTGACTAAGGAAAAACTTGGTATTTAAGAGATTCATGTGATCCACTTCTCTTCCCTGAGAATTGAACTTTGTGTGATTTTTTAGTACAATAATTTACACGCTTCCGACCCTATTGTAACAACAGGTTCGTTCGTTATCTTTTCTTGCTGATAGAATCGAAGTGGCAGTAACAACGGATGTCATCTTTGATTTCTTGTTGGGCATGTCGACAATGTTTGAATTCTTGATGTTGTTCTAGTGTCAACTAGCAAAATCTTTAGTCTAAAAATCGCGTGGTCTTAAGCAATTTCTGAGGTGAAAAATAAGAAAGATGTCTAGAATTCTCATTTCACGATAATTTAAGTTTATTTAGACGCATTTAAGGGAAGAAATTGTCTAAGCCTATGCGATTTGCAAGACGAAAGATCTAATCCATTGACACTAGAAGAAAAATTGAATCTCTGTCGGCGGTTGGTGGCTAAGCTCGTTTGTGTCAGGATAAGGGTTTGGAAAGAAAAGAGCAATTTCAGCGGCATCACTTCCAACTTTCAGTGAAAGAAAGCAAAAGCTGGAACCAAGCAACAAGAAGAAAAAAAATTCTCATCGATTCATGAAAGAAAATGATTTTAACCATGTCCGTTGGTTGTGTTTTAGTGAAAACTGAAATATAGTACTTTTATTTAGGGAAAATTAAAAATAAGTCAGATTGGGTCTGTTCATAATAGCTTGATTATAGTATTTGGTTTGTAATTAAGGAATTTTGGTGATGATTACCGAATAACTTAGTGGATGAAGCTTTGATTGCTTGAGCATGGAGAATTTGCTTAGGTCTTCTTCCCTATTACACAAAAGGTCATATCTTTTGCAAGCATTTCCTTTGTAGTCGGAAAATAACCTCACCGGAATCTTGAAATGGCCGCCAGACTTTGAGATTTCTTATGAAAAATTATGAATTTTCTGATGGAAACTAGAAATTTCCAATCACTGAGTTTATGTCTAGAAGAACAAAGAAAATGAAAGGGAAAAGGAGATAAAAAGAAAAAATAGAAATAGAAATGAAGGGAAAATAAAATAAAATGAAATAATAGAAATTTTTAAAATATAACGCCATTTATCTGTTGCAGATCTGTCATCAAAGTCCACATCATCTTTCGGGACGATTTGGTTTAAACTAGTGTTTGAAACTATTCAACTAAATTAATATAATTATATACGTAAAATTCTAATTATATACGTAAAATTTTAATTCTAATTATATATCTTACTTCTGATTTAATTATAGGCATTTAAACAAACAAACAAATTAATTTATTTTTATATTTAATAAATATAATTATTTATATATATAAAATATAAATATAAAACGATATTATATCAATAATTGTATTAATAATTTACAAGAATTTGATTAAATTAAAATTTCATATATAAAATTATACAAAATCAAAATTTATATATAAAACGTGTATAATTTTAAAATTTATTTTTTAAATTACTGAATAATTTTCCCATTTTGGTAAATTATGATAAGTTACAATAGCAGGCAACACACGTACCAAATTCAGAAAAATAATAAAAAATTCAACACCTGTCAAATGTGCCATTAATTGACATTCATTAATTTTATTTGATAATTTTAGTATAATCTGATTTTGAAAATTAAAACATACCAAATATAATTAGCTACACAGATTTTGTAAAATTTTTTTAACATTCTTACCGTATCTGTTTTTTTAAACAATGTCTAGAACTATTTATAACTCTTTCCTAACCCTTAACTAAGAAAATAATACGTTTCAGCACATTCGAATCCACGTCCTCATGCACTGACAACAATACCGATGTCAATTGAACTAAGATTCAACTGACACATATGATCATTGTATTTGATATTAATAGATAAATAAGTAATGAAATGGAACTCCCAATTTAGTAATAGTGTAGATAAATACGAAATAATGAATTTTATGCTTAATTTAGTTAGATGTAGTCAAATTATGAGATAAATTTTCAATTGGTTCATAAATTCAAATGTTTTAATTGAATCCTCAAAATAAAAGTGTTGTTTTAATTTGATCTTTTAAATAGTCTAGTTATAAGTACTGATGTTAAATGTCAATATGGATCCAACGACTCAATTGAAAATTTTTAAAATTTTATGAATTAATTTAAAATTTAATTAATAATATTTGGTACAATAAACCCTAATTATTTGAATTTAGAATATATTTAGCTTATTATATAGAAAATCTTGTAAAATAATTTAATAATCAATTGAGCCCTAAATAAAAACAACACTCAATTGAACCTTCAATCGAGAATAAGCAATTAACTAAACCCTCAAAAACACCAATTTCTCATGTAAGCCACTGACATTCGTTAATTTCGCATCATGGCAAAATTTGGTAAATTTTTTTTAATACATGAAAATTGGCTTTTCGAGAGATTAATTAATTTCTTATTTTCGGTTAAGAACTCAATTGAGTGCTGCTTTTTATCAAGAGATCAATCGATTATTGAATTATTTTACCGAGTCTTCTTTATAGAATAAGCTAATATTTTTAATAATGACAAGACTTATGTTTTTTAAGAATAAACTTTGCACATAAATGGGCTTCATATGTTGTTGGAAATGGGCTCAAGCCCATTAAGACTTTGAAGGGTCAATTTCATTCAAATGGTTTGGTTTTAGATAAAATTTTACCAAAAAAAAAAAAAGAAAAAAAAAGAAGAAACAAGTAAACAACACCGCTCCATCCCTTCAACAGTAGTTCTATTTTTTAATTAGGTCAACAGTTCAATTATCCCCACTCTTGTATCTTCTCTTTCTTTTTGTTTTTTTTTTTCAGCTCCAGGCCAAGCCAAGGGTTCAACCTGCAGTTGGGTCTTTAAGGTTGTTCCTTGGAATAAAGACTGTAAGTCAGTTTTTTTTTTTGGGTCTGTTTAGGGTTCATTAATGCCATAAATCCCTTTGAGTTCATGTTTTTTAGACTTTTTTATTTCATTTTTTTTTGCAGGGCTCAAAATAAAAACCTTCTTTTTATTTTTTTTACCTAGAAAGCAGGGATGGATGTAAGTATAAGCAAAGTTTTTTTTTTTAGGTTGTAATATAAATGAGTTGAAAAAAAAGGAGTGATTTTTTTTTGAGGGTGGTGTTTAGGTTTTTTATTTAATCTTGTTTTCATTGTCTTTCTGTTCGAAGAAAAGTGTTTGGGTTTATGGATTTTTCTTATCTTTTCTCCATTTTTGGATTTTAGGAACCTGAGAAGGTGATTGGTGGTGTTAGTGAGGCTGAAATGGATGGTTCAAAACCAGTTTTGGAAGAAACAGAAACTGAGGGTCAAGTCCCAATGGAGGCCGAGACTGGAGCTGGTGAAGTTAAAGACCAAGTTCAAGTTGAAGAAGATGTGAGATTGGAGGCTGATCAGCTGGTTGGTGACAACCCAGATTCAGTAGCACAACAAGTCATTGAAGATACTAGCAAAGCTCTCATTGTTGTTGGTGCTCAAAATGAAGAAAAAATGAAGCCTGAAGAGAGTGTTGGTGTTGAAGACAAATCTTTAGCTGAAATTGATACCAAGATGGGTGTTATTGACCATGACGATGAGGGTGGTGACGGTGGTGGTGGTGGTGGCCCCATTCATTCACATGATAATGGTCTTTATGGAAGCCCCAACTCTGACATGAAACCCCAAGATGATGACCATGGCATTGACAATGGGGAACAGTTAAAGGACTTGTCTACTGAAAGGGAAATGAATATGCAATTAGCAACTGAACTTGGTGATAAAAACCCTAATCTATGCTTTGATAACTCAGGGTCAGACACTGAAGAAGAACAAGCAGCTTTTGTGAAGGAGGTTGAAGCCTTTTACAAGGAGAAGAACCTGGAATTCAAGCACCCTAAGTTTTACAAGGAGGATCTAAATTTACTTAAGTTAGCCTTTCAAAGTTCTCATGTTAATTGCAAACTTGTTTCTTTCTAATTCAAAAATGAAACCTTTGTGGTATAATATAACCTTTCTGTAATTTTTTTACAGGTTATGGAGAGCTGTCATTAAATTAGGTGGCTATGAACAGGTTTGCCTTCAATAGGATAGGATATGAATCTTTTAATTTTCTGTTCTTTTTGTTAACATGTGGTATTTGCATGACATTTAATTGTAGTTATTCGGGTTTACGCAATTGGAAATATATGATTTGTTTAGTTGCTTTGTTTATTTATGATAATCGAGGAAATTAAATACATTTACGGTTAAGAATAAGACAGAGTTATCGACTTGCCTTTTTAACCGTGCTGTGGGCTTTTTAGGTGACCTCATGCAAATTGTGGAGGCAAGTGGGCGAATCATTTAACCCTCCGAAGTAAGGATGATGTCTACTGTCTAGTCGATATCTGACTTCTAGCTTACAGAGCAATTTCCGTAACTTAACTGCAGAAAGCCTACATCTTCCTCCTTTTGAAACTAACTCGTCCAATTTGTTAATGATGTACCTTTATTATGAATATATTACGTTAATGATGCTCCTTTTATCGTTTGTTCCTTTGGCATAGGACCTGTACTACTGTATCGTGGACATTCCGTATCTTTTATGAGAAGGTTTTGCTCTGACTGATGATTTCTTTTTAATTTGAAAACACATACCATGTGATTTAAGGCCACAACCCCGCGCCCTTCCTCTGTCAGCTCTAGTTTTTGTTTTTCCTTTATTTGTTAATTTAAAATGTGGTTCTGTTGTAATTTGGTTCCATCGATTAGGCACTGCTCGAGTATGAAAAGCATAAAATACACGGTGGATTACTCCCTCATGCAGATACTTCATTTGTTGAGCCTAATGGAGTTGAAGCTCAGGTAAATATGCTTGCCGGTCAACTTCAACATGAATGTTGTTTGTTGTAGCCATGTCTTATGTTTATCCCATTTTCTTTCATGTAATTTTTATGTCTTCCTGCAATGAACTAGTGAGATTTTGGCTATTACATATGCAAGTGTTGTCTTGTTTTCAATCGATAACAACTTACTAGGACATTGTAAATCTTGTAATCAAAACCGTTAGTGCCTAAGTTGGTAAGAGAAAGGAATCGAGTAAGTTGATCTTCCCTAAAAGGTATGCTTTAATTTTCTCTGTAACACTATATGTAATTATACTTGCATGTTAGTTTTTGAGACAGCTACGTTGATTTGTACGATGATATGATAGACAATTATTGTTTTGCAAAACATGACAAATTAGATGTTTGGTGGTTGAAACTATGGTCTTAAATGCTTGGTGTCCTTCACATTAAGTGTATACTTAACAATATGATTGAAATTATAATTGACACACTGTACGCATTAACTGACTTGCAAAATCATATACACGGAAAGAGATAACATACTAGTCTCTCTTTTCTTGTTAGGTTTTTAGTTGACCGGTACATGAATTTGTTACGATATATATATATGGTTATGCAATAATTACAATTAATTTTTTTGTAGGCTGGTAGTAATCAAGCTCCTGGGTCAGGTAGGGCAAAGAGAGATGCTGCTGCTCGTGCCATGCGGAGCTGGCATTCTCAACGTGTTCTTGATAACGGTGAGGTCTGTCATCCAATCATCAAGGTTTGTGGAGACCTTCTAAGCTTATATGCATTTACTGTTTTGTTAATCTTTTTCTCTTTTTCCTTTCTTTCGTCTGCCCTGACCTCACCATTTTTATGCAATGTTTTCGAATTATCTAGGACAAGACCTCTAGTCCGACGCTCAAAAGTGACAGACAACTTAAAAATTTTGGTATTTCTTATATGCTGGCTTGGCACATGAACCTCTACTACAATGCTAAAAATTGTCTTTATTTATAAGATTCAGTCGTGGCCTCAGGTTTATTGAAGCGTAAAAAGCCATCCACTTTGGACTCTGGTGTCCGAGTTTCTCAACTTAAAGCAACTAAATCACAGTTACGAATACCCGTTACTTATTCCTATTCCCTACTTTTTTTTAATAATGTATATGAAACAGTATCTTGACTTTTCAAGATGCCGAAACTAGGCGTTCTTTTGGTAGGTTGGATACCGCGGTTGTTGATGTCGGAGCCCCAGCTGATTGGGTGAAGATTAACGTGCAAAAAACCGTAAGTCTTTCTCTTGTTTATTCTTAGGATAATGTGATTACATAGCTAATTTGCTCTTTATCTGTGATTCTTTCTCTGTGGTCTTCACAGGTTGACTGCTATGAGGTCTATGCTTTGGTTCCCGGGCTTCTTCGTGAGGAGGTTCGTATATCTTTAGATGATTCTCTGTTTTGTGTTTCACGTTTGCTAGTAGTAAATTTGCTGGACTGGAGTAACTGGGAAAAACTGGAGCCCGTCCAATTAAGCCGATATATCGTTAGGTCTAACCACTTATGTTGTTAATAGAGGTCTTAATGTGCTAAATATGCATTAGTCTTGCTATTATACGTGCTACCTGAACACAATCCTTTCTGTAAATTCCTGGGTTGCAATTAGCTAATTACGTTAATCTTGAGATCTATCGCTTGGCCAAGATTCTTAATTTAGTACGAACAAGGATCCCCCGTATGTGTTTGATTATCGCTGGTGAACTACCGTATTTTTTTAAAATGAACCAGGTGCATGTTCAGTCTGATCCAGCAGGACGTTTGGTTATATCCGGTCAACCAAAGGAACTCAAAAATCCTTGGGGTGTTACACCCTTCAAAAAGGTTTGTCCGAGTTGATCATATTACAACGTACAATAGGATGCATGATCTGTTTCAATGATTAGGCGGGGTTCATTCACCCATTTTTTCTTCAGATAGCCATTTCTAATGTGCACTAACGATACGTGTGATTGTGTCCAGGTTGTCAGCTTGCCATCTAGAATCGATCCGCACCACACTTCAGCTGTGGTTACCCTGCATGGTCAATTGTTTGTCCGAGTCCCGTTCGAGGCAGCCGATGTATAAGATGGATTTGTAGGTTTCTGTTTTTTAGCATCTTCACAGTTAGAGATTTCTTTAGTTTGAAATCAACCTGACATCTAATTCAGGAATGCACATGTTTAGCTTTATGTGAATATGACTCCAAAGATTTGGATTGTGTTCCGTTGCTTGACCTGTTTGATAGTAAACAATGGCAAGCCAAATGTTGGCTCTCTCTCATCACCTTCCTTAAAATGTTGGCAAATTTTGGGTGATTTTGGGTTTAGATCATTTTGTTTTCATATTATTTTGGGTTTGGATTAGTTTCGAGTTTGGTTCATTCGGGTTTGTTGGTTGGGTTCATTTGGGTTGGCTTGTTCGTCAATATATATATATATCATGTGGCATCATAGCATTATGATAAGTTGACATTTCATCTATTATAAATATATTTTTAAGTTAAAAAATGTTTTTATCTCAAATTATTTAATTTAATTTTATTAATAGAAAATTTCTTAGGGTGTGTTTGGATAGCACAAAGTAATTGAAAATGTAATTATTAGAGTATTAATTATACTTTTGTAATTATAAAAATTGTAGTTCTTTCATATGTGTTTGATTAATAGTGTAATTGTATTGTAATTTTTTATGTCTTTTTAGTAGTAAAATTATAATTACGTAGTTATATAATTTATATTTTTAAAAATTAATTACTATAAAAAGTTATTAATATGATAAAAATAATTTTAATAAAAATAAGAAAATTAGAAAATACGTATCATATGTAATTTTATCTAATTGTTTTAGTACATATTTGATGAGTCGTTCTTTTTTTTTAATATTTAACATGTTTCTTACAATTATTTGTTGGTCTTTAACGAGCTAATTATCATCCGAGTTTGAATATGCATTATTAAAATTATTAATATATCATTTTTGTCATTTATTTTTCTAAGTATGATTCAAGTTATGAAAAATACATCATGTTAGTATGATTAAGCAATGGTTTTTTGTTATATTAAGATTATGTTAATATGTAAAATATTTTTTAGAAAAATAAATGGCTTCTTAATTACATTTCAACGTATTGAATGTTTCAAATTAAAGAGTTCACGAGTTATCTGTGGTGATTGTGTCTGGAATCATTCTTTCAAATGATATCATACCTCATGATATGGTGTAAGAAATTTTTTTGTATTAGCATAACATCCGCTTTATAATATTGGGTTTCAAAGTCCAAATAATCTAACTTTAATTATAAAAATTTATATAAACTTAATTTCAAACAAACTTATGTTAACTTATATCCCTTTACTACAATATGTATATTAAATAAAATTAATATAAATTTTACAATATATAACTTTCATAAAAAAGTGTTATAAATTCTCTAATAACTTTCCCAATATTTTTATAAATAACATAATATTTTATCATAACTTTAGAAAATTATCTTTTATAAATAAGTTATGGAAAAAAAACTATATATATTTCTATGAATAAGTATATTATTTTTATAATGTATAGCATGAACACATAAATAAGTTATGTTCATACTTATTAACCACAAGTTTATATAATAAATATATTATAACACTTGTATAACATGTAAATTATTTTTATAATAAAATTTTAGCCATAAATTTTAAAGAAATTTAGGGTTTAAATAATATAATTTTTATTATAACTTTATAAAATACACATTATTTTTATAATATAATCTTTTAAGATTTGTAATATAATAATATTTTGGCCATAACCATCCAAAACACTTATGTGTGCTCGTGCTTATAATATAATTTTTATAACTTGTATAAAAATAATATTTTTAAAAATAATTTAATTATAAGTTTTAATCACAACTATCTTTTTTGACACGAGAGGGATTCTACTTGTAAGATATCTAATGAAACTATCGCTAGAATTGAGATCTCATTCAAAGAGAAAGATATCAAATATCTGGAGTTTCTTTTTGTATATTATATGGATGATTCGATCTGCAAGGATCATGATTGGGAATTGTTTGATCGTCTTTCTTCGAGTAAAAAGCGAAACCTAATCAACTTGAATTCGGGACAACTTTTCGAAATCTTAGTGAAAGACTGGATTTGTTATCTCATGTATGCTTTTCGTGAAAAAATACCAATTGAAGTGGGGGTTTCTTCAAACCACAAGGAGCTGGGTCAACTATTCAATCAAATGATATTGAGCATGTTTCCCATTTCTTCTCGAGAGGCAATAGGGCTATTTCTTTGCAAAATCGTGCTCAATTTCATATATGGCAATTCCGCCAAGATCTCTTCTTTAGTTGCGGGAAGAACCCACATGAATCGGATTTTTTGATGAACATATCGAGAGAGAATTGTATTTAGTTAGACAATGTATGGTTGGTAAATAGGGATCGATTTTTTTAGCAAGGTATGGAATGTATCGTCAAATATTCAATATGATTCCACAAGATCTAGTTTCGTTCAAGTAACGGATTCTCACCAATTAAAAGGATCTTCTGATTAATCCAGAGATCGTGTCAATTCCATTAGTAATGAGGATTTAGAATATTACACATTGATCAATCAAAGAGAGGTTCAACATGTAACACCCCTAACCCGTATCCATCACCGGAATAGGGTTACGAGGCATTACCAGACTCATACACTAGCATTTATACAAAATCGAGTCATAAATTTGCATTCCAAATCAAAACTTTTGAAATTTCACCATAAAGTCCCTAATATGGGCCTACGGGTCCCATTACATGCTTTAGAAGTGATTTGGAACTAAACCAGTAACTTTGGAAAACTTTGAAAAATTTTCTTGAAGTTAGGGGCACACGCCCGTGTGGCTTCTTTGGCCGTGTGGCCAGCCCGTGGGTAGTTCTGACTTGCATTTTCTTAAGTAACAAAGGGGCACACGGCCTGGGCACACGCCCATATAGCTAGGCCGTGTGTTAAATTGATTTTTCACAATTTTTAAGCCATTTTCACACGATTTTGACACACGACCATGCTTGAAACCTGTGTTCTTCACACGAACAAGACACACGGTCGTGTCTTTTGCCCGTGTAATATCCTGACTTCACATTTAAGGATGCAGGGGACACACAGTCTATCAAAATGCCCGTGTGCAAGCCGTGTGTCTCACACGGTCTGATCACACGCCCGTATGACATGCCGTGTGGACTCAAAATGAACCTCATAGTTCAAATTTACCAACCCTGTACATCTTGAATAGCAAGCAATTTAAAATAAAATCTTTCAACGAGTCCAAAACATGATTAAACATACCTAATACACACTAAAACCACTAGTACAACAATCTATCATATGTATTTTATTTATAAGAACCATTAAAGTTAGATCAAAATGAACTATATTATATCATACACTTACATTATGAGCCAACTATCAACATTCTTTACTAATATCTTTTATACATAAAATAACATCAAAACAACCTAGGTACATGCCATTCTTTAGGTTAAGAAACATCACCAAGTATTTGAGTTCAATAGTTGGCTTGGATGCTGAGACGTTAGTTACGTTTGTACCTAACCTGCGCACAGAAACAAACCGTACGCAGAGTATACACTCAGTGGTATTTCTATAAACCAATACTTAATTTATGAATTTATACTTAAACTATAGAATCCAATAAATAAACACATCATAAGCATTCAATTAATTAATTGTCTTCATTTCATAATAACATTTAACATTAGAATTGAAACCAGTAAAATATTTAATTCAGTCAGTATCATTCAGTTTTCAGTGCAGTAATTTACCCTATTAACATAACTCGGACCTGGACGGATGCACGGATCCAACCTACACACCGGGGTAGTATATAGTGTTTTATCGACCGAAGTCAGAATACCATAACATTAATGATAATGATAACAATAACGTAATGATGTGATGAGCGCTTTGATTACACAGGGTAGCTCATCGGAATAAATCCGAAACAGTAACAGTAGTAGACACTTATAGTGTCTCATCAACACAAAGTCCGAATATCCTTGAACACTTCTAATCCAATGGCATGCCAATTATATCCGACTAGCCCGACACTGTTAATAGGGATTTCAGTTTCTTTTAAATTTAAACGTTCACATTTCAAAACAGTACAATATGATAACAATACTTACCCCATTTTCATTTTTCATACAACTTAAATAATAGATGCAATAAACAATTATTAAGCTCGGTTTATAGAAATACAAACCGTAGTTCTCGAGTTTATTCGTTATCTTCGCTCACTTTCTCTTTTCCCTTATTTGATGAAGTTCCCGGTCCTACGTTAGCTACGAAAAAATTAATATTTAAAATCATCAATACATATCATTTAATAACACACTCTTCTATTTTCCATGTAACTTTTACATAAATTCCAATTTAGTCCTTTCACCATAACCATTCTTTCTCTTTAAAACCAATCTCATATTTTCATTCTAATCTATCTTTTACAAGTATTAACACTTAACTTCCTCCATAAAACATCAAGGCTGCAATATTTTCAATTTAGTCCCTACTATAACAAAACTTATATCTCTTTTTACAATTCAATCATTTTCCCACTTCTAACTTGAATTTCTATCACTTTATCTCATAATTCATTCAATTGTTCAACTTAATTAACATCTAAAAATTCACTAACTTTCTAAACTTCAACATAATTCAAGTAGGGCTTTATTTTAGGATTCCAAAAACATCAAAATTACAAGAAAAGGGATTAAATTGACTTACCAATTAAGCTTCAAACCTCAAAACCCTATTTTTTCCTTTCTTTTTCTTTCCTTTCTATTTCATTTTCATTCTCTGTTCTTTCTTTTTCTATTTTGTTTCTTTTATTTATTTTGACTATTATATTATATTATTATTATAATAACATATTATATATATTAAATATCTTATACATAAAATATAAGTAAATACATATATATTTTACATTTGTATAAATACAATTATTATAAATGTATTAATTTATACCACACATTTGTCTCCTTTTGGTTTATTTACTAATTTATTCCCTTCACTTTTCTTTAGTCTATAATTAAACTTTTACCCTATATTTAATCTAGTCCTTTCACTAATTTAGCCTTAATTCAAGCTAATTTGCTTAGCCAAAAATCTAATTAATCACACTACTAACTTCGTAAATATTTCTAACAAATATTTATGAATTCATCTTATAGAAATGGTAACCCGGAAATACACTTTTCCGATACTCATAAACTTTGGGTCATTACACAACAACTAAAAGAAAGATCGATTCTTTGGGATCTTTCCTTTCTTCAAACGGAACGAACCGAGATAGAATCAGATCGATTCCCTAAGTGCCTTTCTAGATATTGCTCAATGTCCCGGCTGTTCATGGAACGTGAGAAGTGAATGAATAATCATTTGCTTCCAAAAGAAATCGAATTTCTTAGGAATCTTATAAGATCCATTTGTTCTTTTTTCTCTGATAGATGGTTAGAACTTCATCTAGGTTCGAATCCTACTGAGATGGTTAGAACTTTTCCGATACTCATAAACTTTGGGTCATTACACAACAACTAAAAGAAAGATCGATTCTTTGGGATCTTTCCTTTCTTCAAACGGAACGAACCGAGATAGAATCAGATCGATTCCCTAAGTGCCTTTCTGGATATTCCTCAATGTCCCGGCTGTTCATGGAACGTGAGAAGCAGATGAATAATCATTTGCTTCCAAAAGAAATCGAATTTCTTAGGAATCTTACAAGATCCATTTATTCTTTTTTCTCTGATAGATGGTTAGAACTTCATCTAGGTTCGAATCCTACTTAGAGGTCCACTAAAGATCATAAATTGTTGAAGAAAGAACAAGATGTTTCTTTTGTCCCTTCCAAGCGATTGGAAAATAAAGAAATAGTTAATATATTCAAGATAATTATGTATTTATAAAGTACCGTCTCAATTTATCCTATTTCATCAAATCTGAGATGTGATATGGTTCTGAAGGATAAAATAGGCAGTTCTTATAATATTTCATTCTTGAACAAAAAATCATTTTTTGATTTATTTTATCTATTCCATGACCAGAACAGGGGGATACAAGTTACACCACAATTTTGAATTAGAAGAGAGATTTCAAGAAATGACAGATCTATTCACTCTATCAATAATCGAGCCGGATCTGGTGTATTATAAGGGATTTTCCTTTTCTATTGATTCCTATAGATTGGATAAAAAACAATTCTTGAATGAGGTATTCAACTCCAGGGATAAATCGAAAAAGAAATCTTTATTGGCTCTACCTCCTATTTTTTATGAAGAAAATGAATCTTTTTATGGAAGGATGAAAAAAAAATAGGTCCTATTCTCCTACGGAAATGATTTGGAAGATCCAAAACAAAAAATAGTGGTATTTGCTAGCAACAACAGAATGGAGGTTGTCAATCAAGATAGATTGATCCGAAATCCTATTCAAATCCAATATAACACCTACGGGTACATAAGAAATGTATTGAATCGATTCTTTTGAATGAATTGATCCGATCGCAACTTCGGATATGGAATTCAAAGGGATCAAATAGGAAATGATACTCTAAATCATAGAACTATAATGAAATATACAATCAACTAACATTTATTGAATTTGAAAAAGAGTCGGAAGAAATTGTTCGATCCTCCTATTTTGATTTCTCAGACTGAGAGATCCATAAATTGGGATCCTAATGCATATAGATACAAATGATCCAATAGAAGCGAGAATTTCCATTTGAAACATATGAACATATAGATACATATGAATTTCCAGGGTCCAATGCTTATTCCTCAAATCATCCCCAGAAAATCTATTGAAAAGAAAAAAATGAAAAGAAAAGAATCATATGAATTTTTTTGGCACAAAAAGAAAATCAATTTATCATTCTTTTACCAGTATGCATGTTGTACACTTTTGGCAATATGGCCAAACAATGGTGTCTCTAGAAAAAAAATAAATGTATACAAAAAAAAGAAAAAAGAAACCTGCAAAACATGAGAAATGTGAAGCGTTTTGCAATTAAGGGAATACAAAACCAGCACCGGTACCGGCGGCTCCGAGGTTTCCGAGTGCTCCTGGGTTTATAGCGAGCCATAACAAGGAAATAATAATGGCGATAAGACCAGCCCAAACGAAAACAATGGTGGGTGTTTTTCTTCGTCGACCCATTAACCCTTTAAGGAAAGGATATAAATGAGCTAAAACCCAAAAAGCAAAGAAAGCTCCTCCGATGAACATATTCCATTGTCCAGTACCGAAAAGTGTTCTCGCAAAAGCAATCATAAGAGCAATGATATTGACCATGGCGATAACAATAGGTGGAATCATTAATGAAGTCCATTTCACTATGTATAAATCTGCATATATATCATCTTCATCCTCACCTGCTGATTTTGCTGTTAATGTAAATGAGATTTCAATACCTGCAATTACTTTCAAAAGACCTTGAATACATGCAGCGAAATGAGAACTGGTTCCTGATATGAGCCAAAACTGTTCATTTCTCCACCAATCTTCAAGTGAAATCTGTGCCCATCTTACCTCGAGGAGTGCTAAACCTATGAGGCAAAATGTGATAATCATAAGGTAAACCAAAAAAAAGATGTTCAATTGTTTCACGATGAACTGGCCGGAGATTAGTGAAAGTGCGGGGAGGAAACAATAAACGATGAGGAAAAATGATGTGAATGGGTAAATGCCGACGTTTAGGTAAGCTAAACGTTGGAGGAATTTGAGCTTGCGAGTAGCGAGGAGGGCGTTGTTTCTTGAGAAGAATATCTCGACGGAGCCTGTTGCCCATCGGAGCACTTGGTGAAGACGATCGGTAAGGTTGATCGGAGCTGACCCACGGAATGCGTCACGTTTGGTTATGCAATATACTGATCGCCACCCACGGTTGTGCATACGGAACCCCGTCACCACATCTTCCGTCACTGAGCCGTAAATCCACCCTACTCGTTCCCCCCATTCTGTCTTGTCCTCGTACCTTATCGGAAACAAAAAACAAAACGAATTATTTAAATTAGACGATTTTTTTAAAGAAAATTGATGAACGTACAACCATCAAGAAATGACATACCAGCAAGAAATTACGGAAACAGCTTCAGCAACAGTGACAGCATCGAGTGGTTCACGAGGTACCCTAAGAGCACCGGGAGGTCGTCCGAATTTAATAGCCGGATGGTCGGCAATAGGTCGACCTTGGAACTCACAAACCGGGATAGACTCCGCCAACATCGTTGAATTCCCGAATCGCTTCGGTAACAGATTTACATCCAGGTCAGGGTCCAGATCACCGGTCGTTAATGGCTGCGTTTCATTCTCTTTAGCTTGCGTCAATTTATCAGGATTTGGAGGGGGAAATGCATACAAAGCAAATCGCCTAAACATACAACCAGTACCCACGTAAACCGGCCCTTGTACACCATCAAGTGCTCTCATATTACCATCGAAAAACACCGTGTTGTGATTAGCGTAACGATCAGAAGGATCGATCCCCTCAAATCTTTGAGGGAATTGAATGTAACAAATATCTTCACCGCCTCGATCCATCATAAAACACATCCCTTCTCGAATAGCTTTACAATTGTTTATGTAATGATCACAATCGAGGTTAAGGATGAACGCACCGTTCGATAAGATCGCAGATGCTCGAACCAACGCGTTCATGGCACCGGCTTTCTTGTTGTGATCATATCCCGGTCTTTTCTCTCTCGAGACGTAAACGAGCATCGGAAGTCGTATATCGACGTCGGTGAAATCAATGAGCTTATCTTCGCCATTGCCGGTAAGTGGATCATGGCTTGGTGGTTTCAACATGACTTGTAAAATTCCTGCATGGTCGCCCTTAGAGTGTTCACTGGTTCCAACGGCCCAAGTTCCTGGCCAATGTGTACCATCAGCCATCCATGTTGCCTTTTGGATCTTAGGTTTCTCCATAGGGTCAGCTCCTGTTTCCCTAAGGTGTTTTAGCATTTTCATTTCTTCCCTTGCATTGAATGCTTCGGATCGTCTTCGGATCGAGTCGGGAAGTCCATTGATCCTAACTTTAAACTCATCGTATTCCCTTCTCACCCTCCTTCGATCTTTTACGAAGTCGGACCGACTCTTATTCTTAGTCGGATCGATTTTTAAGTTGAAGTAGGCATCAGGGTTCCTCGGCTCGATATTGTGTTTCCGACAGAATGGAACCCATAAATCAGCGAAACTTGCAGCTTCCGCCATCGCTTCGAAGGTGAGGAGGGCGCCACCATCGTCGGAGGTATAACACGCTACTTTTTCGACAGGGTAATCAACCGCTAAAATAGAAAGGATAGTGTTGGCAGTGGTAAGTGGAGGTTCCTTCTCTGGATCGGCAGTCGATACAAACAAGTCTATGCCCGGGAGATCCGATCGTCCTGTTGGATTTGACGGTGACGGTAAATCAAACTTCTCTCGAAGAACCTCGAGATCTGTCGTACGATTTACCGGACATATTTTAGGAATTTGATCAAGGATCCAAGAGAAAGCAAACCATACTTCACATACAATTGACATTGTCCATAACCATATAGCATCATCATTTGGATTCGTAATTCTCCAATGTAGGAAAAAGGCCAACACCACCAATCGAACGAAAACCAATAACCTACGTTAAAAAAAACATGTTCCATTTATTTCATATTTCGAACAAGCAAATTTTGAGTCGAAAATAAGAAAAACCCGAACCTGTAAGGGCTAAGGATGGCAGAATCGATTGGGATCTTACGACTTATGGGCTTCCATGGCTTATCATTGTTCTCAATGTCACCTTGGAGTCTTTCATCACCATCATCACCACCATACATATCATCACGAAAAGCATTACCATATCCATAGGTACCACTTGTTTCAAACAACCATCGGTTATGATCAAAGTCTCCCCCTTGATTCCTTTTCATCATTGACATGTTATTAGGATCTCTTTTACCATTCGGAGCCGGCAATTTCAACGTTCCGTTCGAGTATTCTATCTCATCATCGTAATCCCCGACCTTGTATGGTTCCTTGCAACCCGGGCAGAGACCCTTGTCCTTTTGAGCATCCATGTAACAATCCCTGCATATTTTGAACCTAGAAAAAACCAATGCAACAATAATAGTCTCAATTCCTTATATGTATCATTTATTTATATAGGTAACAATACTATGGAAGTTCATACAGTAAGAGTTAAATTATATTTTGTTCTTTTTATTCAAAAATGAATAAATTAATCTATATATGTTAGAACAAGAGAAAATTAGTCATTTTGTTAAAAATTAATCCATTTCTATTGTTAAAATTGGCTTCAGTTACACATGGTATACCACATGTATATCATTCTGATGTACAAAGGTAGTTTTCAATATAAAAAATGAATGAAATTTTTAGTAGAACTCGTTTGATCTTTAATCCAATATATAGGGATTAATTTATCTAATTTTTTTAATAAATGAGACAAAATATAATCCAACATGTATATGTGTATGTATGTACCTGCATACACAAGGCATTACGTCATTTCCACGTTCATCTTTCATGACTTTGCCATCACATGCAGACATAGCGCAAGAGGCACCCTTTGCACCCGCCATTTGAGGGTGAGTCACCTCGGACTCGATCACTTTATCCATTAAATGAGCTCGAGTCACGCTGTTGAACCCGCCGGTGAACAACGAATTCGAAACGTACTGTTCTTCGGCTCTGGCGGCGATCGAGTTGTCCATCGGTTGGTTATCGGGTGTAGGTGGGATATGCACGGTGTAGTTCATGTAATCCCCCGACATCTCCCCGGACATATCAATGTCATCCCTCGACAAACTAACGTACCGTCCGCTGGACGTCCGCCGAGCGAACTTCACTTGTTGTCCAGTCGAATTACGTGAGCCACCTTGAGCATTGTTGGCACCGCCGGGACTACGCATTCCTTTCTTCGACTGTTGGGACGTTAGGGAAGTCGCCATGCACGATTAAAACTTAAAAAAACAAAACAAAACAGAAGGACCAAAATGAAAAAAGAAACAGATAGAGCAAAAGTTACCTTTCCCTTGTCAATGTTATTGAAAGTAATGATCTCTTCACCATAGCATTAATGTTTTCCAGGATTTTATTGAAACTGGAAAAACTTTTGCCTGAGTTTAGAGATTATGACAGGGAAAGGTAAAAGGGGGAGGTTGTTGTGTAAGGAAGAAGGGACTGAATTGTGGCCATTGATCAACTTATTACATTTCTACTAGTATGTCCACCATTGTTGGGGGCCAAATTGGAATTCTATTTTGGGTATGATGGATTGATTATCGGAGACCAAGTCCTAGGTTAGGGGTTTGCCAGTTTTTATTTTTAATGGTCTGTTTTTAGCAGGTTTTATGGAGATTTTCACGTTAATGGATGTTATTTATCTTTGAAGATTTTGGTCCTTTTATGGTCTGTATTAAACTTTGCCTCTGCAATTCCTCGTTGTTTATTTTGTTTTACTCTAAGTTTGTTACACTTAAAATGCTTTTCGAAAAATAATTTAAAAAAATGACTTCAAAAAATTAATTCTTTCTAGTATTTTTATGAATCTATTTAAAATATTTTATGTTGTTTAACAAATTTCTTGAAAATATTTTATAAAAGTTGTTTTAATGAAACAAACATATGATAAGTAATAATTGATTACAAAGTGATGTTAAGGTGAAATTATAGTACATAATGAATTCTCATGATGTTAAGGATTAAATTGTAAACTTTGTGAAATTTATAATTGAAACAAGAGAAGTGATATGCATTAAAACTTGTTATGTGAAATAATATATTACAATGAATTATTTGATTAAATTGTTTATATGGTGAAAAATAAATTACATGGCAATAGGGACTAAATTGAAAAATGTAAAAAATTTAAGTGTGAAACAATTTAATATGTGAATAATGTAATTATGATAAAAGTTTAATGAATTTGTTGTGAGATGATGAAATATACATAAAGTATTGTAAAAGTGAAATTATGGAAAATATGAAATTTTTATAATGATAAGGACTAAATTGTTAAACTTGAGAAAATATGTGGATGAAATAATAGAAGTGAAATTCATAGAAATTTGATATGCGAAACAAGATATTGAGATAAATTAGGTGATTAAAGTGTAACAAGAAAGAAAATTGATTTAATATGATTAATTCGTGAATATTGAACTTTTATGAAAAAATGGACTAAATTGAAAAGTTATAAAAGTTTATGAGAAAATATTTGATAAGTAAAGAATGTAGTAGAGAATGTAAGATTTCGGTGCTTTAACCTGATGTTCAGGCATGAGCATGGGGGTATTACAGTGAACAGAGCCTTATCAGTTTGGAAAATGTCTTATGAAAAATATTTTGATAAGACGTTTTACGGGAATAAGGGGATAATTTTATATTGATTGGAAAAACTTTTTCGTTAACCGTCCTATTTTATATGAAACAAACATCGGAAAAAGATAAAAATATTTTTCGTAAAAGCTTTTAAGTTGAAACAAACGGATAGTGTTTTTAGTAATTTTGAGGTTTAAAAAAAAATATTTTCTATAATATATTTTTGGCCTTGAACTTGGCAACTAAGTTCACTTTAATACTTGTATTTTTTTTATCCATTTTGATAGCTGAACTTGGCAACTAGATTCATTTTGATTCTTGAACTTGAAAAAGAAAAAAGTTTGATACTGTGACACTATGAGATTGTGTCACTTAGTCAATTGAAAATTAAAAAGTTATAAAAATTTTCAGGTAATAATATGGTTAATTCTTCAGGTGATAATGTGATAAAATTTTAGAGTGTCATATTAAGTGTTCTATTAATTGGATAAGTGGTTGAACCAATTATGACAACTGGTTCTGGATTCAATCGGTTTGATCGGTTCAACTACTAGACCAACAATACTTAAATAAAAAATTAAAAAATAATTTTTTTTAAAAATAAAGAAATTATTAAATGATTTCAACTATTGGTTTTTGTCCTAGTTTTTTTTACCTGTTTCGAGTTGTTTTTGATTCAACAAGTTCAACCCATTTGTTTAGACTAGTATCCCGGTCGATTCTCAATCTAATTGGTTCAACCGACTAATCAAATAATGTTTTAACACATCGATAAATCTTAACAGAATCCAAATTTGAGGACCAAAATAGGTCTAATTGCCAAGCTTATATCAAAGTGAACCAAAAAAGTACAAATACTAAAATGGACCTAAATGCCAAGTTTATAAGTAAAAAATCATATTAAGTGTAACTTCCTTGGTGATAAGATAAAAAAAATTAATTTTTGAAAGTTGTTTGGTAACATAATGAAGTTCTAGTATTTTATAGTTTTCACTATCTATATAGATGAGGTTTTGATATAGCTAGTAAAGGTGAAAGTCTTGAGTTTTGAATATCTAAATTCGAGACCTACTATGCATTATTATATGCGTAAATTTCTAAGTCTCTCATATGTAGTTACCATATATGGGCTAGTTAGTTTAGTTCATCGACTTTAGTCCAGGCTGTATTAGTTCTTAGTCCATTTATGTTATACTAACTTAATTCTTAGTCCATTACTTAGTTCGTTTGTGCTATAAAGTCTCAAGTTGCTATTGAAGTTCCTCGTATTTGCGCTTGCTTTTTTTTTATTTTTTATTTAATGCTTCTTGTTTAGCTTGTATCTTGACTAATTCAGATTTCAAATCGTTGACTTCTTTCAAATGAACCACTTATTTAGATCGTGATAAAGTGTATTGCTTTGAACTACCACAATGGTAACTTGATGGCGTTGTACCTTGGCTGAATTCATCCTCAAAAGCTTGTTTTGAAATTGACTCTGTCGATGGTTGGATAACTCGAAACTCTACATTTAAAGTGTCAAATTTAAATACCAAATTGAGTCAAAAAAAATTTAAATATCAAATTAAGAAAAAATGTTAAATTTAAATACCAAAATTACATTAAACCTTCATATTTAACAACAATCCCAATCAAGAGACAAATAGCTTTACACCCAAAAACAAGAAACTCCTAAGCATCCAACAAATAGATTAGTAGAACATTAAGTAAATGAAAAATGTCAATCACCAAGTAAACATGGGTTGTCAAATTAAGTAATGCCACTATAATTAACAACATTCAAATAAAATCCACCACCAAAAAACAAGTCTTTAGTTCCAATCATGTGAATCTAGCATCTATATCTTCATAATCAACACTACTCACTACTCATTAAAACTAAACCCTAACTTCTTTTGAAAGAATTAAAAAGAATACCCAAATTAAAATTAACACACTTAATCCAAGCAAAGATTTATATTTACTATTAACTCAGTAAGGATTATTTAATTGAAATTACTTGATATCCAATTATTAAAAGTTAGAGACATATCATAATTTGTTGTGTTTCCGCATTTAGATGTGATCCATCTTTTTTATATATGTCAATTTAAATAAATCAAACCTATCAATCTTTTCCTTTTCAATCTCTTAAAATATAATATTAATTAGAATATTAGAAATAATATCATAAATTGCAAATCTCATAGAATTTAGGGTTAAAAATAATTAATATATTTTTGAGTTCTGTTTTAATTTTTATTTTGCTTATATATTTTGAATTAATATATATTTTTGAGCTATTTATCTGTCTCTCTATAATAATGCGAGGTTTTAAAATTTCAATAAAAATAAGAAAAAATTGAACACACTCAATTTTTATGAGGAGAATTTTAAAGAAAAGAGGAGAAAATAGTAACACAAGTTAAAAGACTTAAATCCTAGACTTGTATATAATTATATGACTTCGGCACTAGCAACTTACCTTGTATAGATATTGATTTGTTGATTCTGTAGCTAAAAAACGAAAAGGTTTGAGTTTTGGGTCTAGGAAGACATCATAGAACTGACATAATCAAAAATGGAAAAAAAATAGGTAAGCAGATTATAGCGTTGGAGCTAGAATTTTAGTTTCATAGACCGTGCTTCCTTAGGCGATTCCTTAGTTTCAAATTCGTCTAAGTCAGCCTTACTTTCAAAAGTAAGATTTCTCCATGAAAATTTTTGAAAATATTGAAAATAAAGCAAAAGCAACTTAAAAAACAACAACAACAATAACAATGAAAGAACAAAAAAGCAATAACACACTAAGTGTTTGAGTAAATCCGCTCAAATTTATTCAATAACTATAAATGAAATGATTACAAATGAAGCGGAAAGCTCTATTTATAGTTAAGCTTTTTTAGATTTAACGGTACAAATCGAATTACATCAATGACTGAGATTAGTGTCTATCTACAAAATTAAAGTCTTGAGGGATTTAAACTCAATGCATCTTTATCCCTTAGAATTTACAATAATTATATTCTGGTAACTCTAGTTTTACTGGAGTGTTTTACTAGGCCACCAATGTTTCAAGTAGATGAATCCCGTTTGATCAATTAACCTCCATGGAATGCTTTATGTGCATTCATCACGGGCTTTGATCTGCGGCTCGTGACACTAGCACTTGGTAGGTTTTGGTTGCTTGAAGTACCTGTTAAATGCCCGGCGTGAGGAAGCTGGTCGGCAATGGTAACAGACGGCGGAGAATCAACGATGAGTGACAGCACCAAAGACGAGCTGTTGAAGGAGTAACTGGGGAAGAAAAGTTGTGGTCTCTTTAATTAATTGTGTTTTTCTAATTTAGGGAAGAAAGGTTGCGGAACCCTATATCAACTTTTAACGGCGTTGAAAAAACAAAAGCCCCTAAATATAAAAGAAGTTTCATTTAATTACAAAATTTTATTTTACAATATTTCGATTATTAAAATACATTATTCACTTATCATGTTAATGATATTATTCATTTAGTAGCATTTATAAACGCCACTAAATTCGATAAATTTGTGGCATTTATATAAAATGCTATTAAATGTGTAACAATTCGATTTTTAGTGGTGTAAAAAATAGTAATTTCAAAATTTTATTTCGATGAGTAAGAATGTAAACATTATTATTTAATATTTACGAGTTTATTTTGAATTATATGAATTTTAAATAGAAATTTTTATTTAAGAGATAATTAATTAAGGTATAAGTGTATTGACCCTAAGATCAATTGTGTCAGAAAGTGAGATATCGGGACCTCGTTTCCATAATCAAACCCGTAAATATTGTTATTAAATATTTACAGAGTTGTTATGTTGGTGAACTAATTTCTTTTTGATAAGTAACTTTACTCAAAAATATAAGGATTAAATCGAAAAAGGTAAAAAAGTTAATTCCTTGAGACTTTAATTGCTTAAGGACTTATAAGATAATTAAATTAAGGTTTGAATGTATAAATAAATCAAATGAAAGAAAAGTTAGATAGGGATGCATGTTGAGGGATTGGTGGCCGGCCAAGAGTGAGAGTTAGTGGGGATTAAAATTTTTATTTTATTTCCATTCCATTACCGTGAGTTAGGGAGAATCTCACTTCTCTTTCTTGGTGAGTTCTCTTGTTTTCTTCAAGTGGAAAAGAAAAATGTTGGCCGATTGCATGTAGGTGAAGCCATGGTTGTGGCTGCTTAGGAGTTGCTTATTTTTCAAGAATTCAAGGTAAATCCCATAAGCCTACTGTTGACAGAATTTTGAGTAGCTGGACCGAAAGTTTTGATGAGAAGAGGAAATTATCTTCTCAATTGTTTTATGCATGTTTTAGTAGCTGGGAAAAAAATCTTTTGATTTCGGCCGGAGAATTTATTTATTTTGGTGAATGTTTCCATTTTTTTTTTTTTTTAACTTGGGGCTGGTTATGTTTAGATAAAGAGGTAGGTGAAGAGCATTGTGGGAAAGACAAGGAACAGGCTTGAGGAGGTAGGAAGCAGCTTGGGAAAATTTTTGTGTGTTTTCTTTGAAATAGTTTCTGTTTATTTCATGTTCAATTTTTTATTAGGTCAACATGGATGATTCAGTTGTCTAAACTGATGCTTAGGTGCTGTCCATTTTTGAGCATATCAATGCTGTCCAAATTAGTGCTTAAATGCTGTCTATTTTTGTACAAATTAATGTTGTCCGAGTATTGTTACTGCTGTCCAAATACTTGTGAATTAATGACGTATGAATGTTGAAATCAATGCTGTCCGAATGTTGTTACTACTGTCAAAATGACTGTGAATTTATGTTGTCTGATTTTTTATTTATTTTTGGAATTAAAGTTGTTAGAATTCATGGTAAATTGAAGAGTTGAAGCTGTCCAAAACAGGACATGTTTCCTATGATTACCGAGTGTAAATGCTTGTTTAATTGGAGTATAAATGCTGTCCAAAACAGGGTAGGTTACCTATGTTTTGTCTTATTTTAAATGCTTATTGTCCAAATGTGTTAAATTCACTGTCCAAATGTGTTGTCATTTATGTGGTTTTATTTAACTAACTAAGATGTTCAAATGTGTTGATTTTCACTGACCAATTGTGATGCTGTTATGCTGCCATATTGTGTGATTTAGTTGCTATCCAAATGGTGGAAAACTTATTGACTTAAATGCTGAATGTTGCTGTTGTTATTGACTTAAATGCTAAATGTTGCTGTTGTTATTGACTTAAATGCTAAATGTTGCTGCTGTTTATTGACTTAACTGCGAAATGTTAAGTGCTGCTCGAAATAAAATAGGGGTTGTCCGAATGCTGAAATTTCGGCATTTATCTTTTGATTATAATGTGTCTTGCCCCTGCTGTAAATAGAATATTTATGCTGATCATATGCCTAAGCTTAGCTATTAATGAATATTAGTTATGTTGATGATGGATCCTAATTATGCTAGTTTCGGTTGCATTTATGCTGTCAAAGTTGAGAACTATTAATTGAGATTATTTCCGGTTTAATGCTTGTGTTATTAGGTTTGAACCCGGGGTGTTGGCTTGATGGTTAGGGTGTTCATCGCCCCAGGTGTGGCCTGGGTTTAAGTCACGCTAGTCTCGTTGTTATTATGGCTCTGCTCTCTTCTTGTAATTCACCAAAATAAAATGGCCTATCTTGGTGCCAAAACTGCCAATTAAGGCATAGTAATAAAATTGGTTTTGTATAGGATGTACAGATGAATTGTTGAAGAATTTAGCTAGTTTTTTTCTTTTATAGGTGTATGAGGATAGCTAAAGGTCACCAGTAGGGAATGTTGAGTTTGGACATGAAATTTGATACTTAATGGCTCAATCATGCATTCCACGGCCGTGTGACCCATGTTTTGTACAATTTCCTTTTTCTTTTAAAAATGTTACAATTTAACCCTTGTTTGTTCTCGGAGCTTCGTAAGCTAGATTTTAAACCCGATTTTGTTTGCAAAGCATGATTTATGTGAATGTAAGTGATTATTCAATGTTTAATTGAATGTTGGAGTTTATAGGTCACGAATTTGAAGATGAATATGTGACAATCA
This sequence comes from Gossypium arboreum, assembly GCF_025698485.1. Lineage (NCBI taxonomy): Eukaryota > Viridiplantae > Streptophyta > Magnoliopsida > Malvales > Malvaceae > Gossypium > Gossypium arboreum. Next base: position 116,877,446 of record NC_069073.1, read on the forward strand.
GTGAGTATGACTATAAATGTGATATGGAAGGATTATGTTCTTATAATTTAGTATATTAAACTGCTTATGAACTTTTGATTTTTATTTTATTTGTCCTTGCATAATTTATGTCATGTTATAATATTAGTTATAAAAATACTACTGAGTTAAATACTCAGTGTTTGGTTTGTTTTCTGTGCGCAAGTTAGGCTCAATCATACACACCCATGGTTATCAGCATCCAGCAGAAAATCTCGCACTCATTAGTGGGTGAAACTTTTGTTAATCTGGTCGGCATATACCTATAGCATTGTATGTTATATTAAACTTGGAGAATTATTACATACTTTGAGATGTTTTATAAATAGGCATGTATGATAGTTGATAATGGTTTGTACAATGTATGTGTATGGTGTTGATGTTACTATGCAAGTATTTAGATGAGGTTACAATGCTTTGGATGTGAACCGGTATATATATAATTGGAATAGAGGATGCATGAATTGCAATAAATAAATAGGTTAATAGTTAAGATATTGATATATTAATCATGACATGGCTATGAGTCTAAATGTATGATTTGAATTTAGTGTAGAATGAATGATATCATATGTTCTGGCAACGAATGTGATATTTAGTTGTTCAGACGGGTAATGGGGTGTTACAAAATTAGCAACTTTTATACAACAAACGTCATTGAATTTGTTAGATTCGTGACTTCTATACAATAAACGCCACTAAATTCGCTAAATGCGTGACGTTTACACCAAAAATGTCGCTAAGTTCGCGGCGGGCGATTAATTTTTGAACGTGGCTAATCCGTTTATTTGGTGGCTTTTATTCCCAACATGTTGCTAATCCTTTGATCTAATGGCCATTTATTGGGCAAACGCGACGGATTCTTGAATTTCCTGTAGTGCGTATAGTCCAATTAGTTCGGGAACCAATCATTATTAAACTAGTACTTGAGCGAATCATTCAGAAACAGTAAAAAATTAGGATTCGGGACAAAACTAGGCAGTCAAATTGGTTTACTAGTTTTTAGACTTTTATAAAATTTTAATTAATTAATTAATTATTATTAAATTGATAGTTGAATCAATTTAATAAAAAATTAGTAGTATAACCCGTTTTTAAAACATTGCTTCTATACATAAAAGGACACATGACACCCGGTCAAGTTTTTAGTCATTGAAAAAAAAAAAGGGTCAAATTGCAGTTTTCATTCCTCTACTACGTTTACGTTTAGGATTTAGTATTTATATTTTAATTTAATATTATTTGGTTCTCTAATTTAATAATTACAATAGTAATCCGAATAGTTAGTATTCGTAATTATTTTGTTTCAAATGTTGATGTGAATTTTTTAAAATAATTTTCTAATACATAAAATTATCTACTTTAGCATGATAAGTTTTTATTTTTGGTCTCATAAGTTAAAATGGGTAATTTTAAGAAAAAAATTGCCTAAAAATTTAATTAAAATGATTAACAATTTTAATTGTTTAGACTAACTAATGATATTATAAAAATAGAAAAACCAAATAATGTCAAATTAAAGTATAGATATCTAGATTTAAACATAGTAAAGGAACCATAGCCATAATTTGACCTAAAATAAATCTATACCTAACACAATAATTTATCCTTAATTTAATAAAATGTTCTATATTTAAAAAAATCGTTCAATTAGTAAAGAAAAAATTTAGTCATTATATGTCATAGACATTCATTATATGACATGTGTCCAATAAGCCTTTTTTTTATTAGATGATGTAATAATAGTCGAAATAGTTTCGGTTTTATACTAAGCTCGAGTTTAAGATTTAACTTCTATATTTTAATTTTGACATAATTTAATTTTTAAAATTTTATAATGTCATTAATTAGTCTAAATACTTTATAATTTTGATTAAAATGTTGACGTGATTTTTAAGAATGGTTAATCTGTTAAAATTCTCTATTAAATTCAAGTTATTTTTTATTACACGATTACCAAGTGAATAATTTTTAATTGAGATGTCACAACAATGAATTTAATAAAAGAATTTTAAAAACTTTAACCATTGTACTTGAATTTTAAATTTGAAAGTAAAGGGTCCACATATTATTAAAAATAAAAGCATGAGGACTAAATTCTAATTTAACTAGCTTTAAAAATATATGATAAAAAGACAATGTAACTAGCACGGATTTTATCGAATTGTTACAAAATGATCACCCAACTGTTAAATATACCACATATTTAAAAGAAATATTATTTTTTTCGTTAATGGAGTAATGTTTACACGACGTGATACGTTAAATATGTCACATATTTATTTTCCTTTCTTTCTATTTTTTTCACCTTCTTTTCTTCTCCTCCTTCCCAAGACGAAGCCTTAGCCGTTGTTGCCTATCGTTGACAGGCAAAATCGAATTAATCAACCGAATCGATCTAATTCAATTAATCGGTCGGAGATCGGTTAATGAATTTTTGAAAGTTTAGTTATCAATTAATTTGGTTTGAAATAACGTAATTAAATGAATTAACTGAATTTAATAATTAATAATACAAATTATATGTAGTTTTAATTGGTTAGTTTGGATAATTTGATTAAATGAAAATTATCAATTTATTTATTTATTATATGTTTTATACTTATTTTAACAAACAAAAATATATATAAATTTTGTTTCATTTAATTATTTTTAAAATTTTTTGATTCAATTAATAGTTAAAAATAAAAATTTAATTAATTCGATTAACCATCTCATCATCCCTAATAACTACCATGAAGATTGGCCGAAGAACCTACTACTTACAAACTTAGAACCCTATCTAGTAGTGGAGCCACATTGACCCCACAAAAATTTTTGAAAAATAAAATAATTTTATAAAAATAAATTTTAATTAAAGAATTAGAAAATTGAGCCCACAATTTTTTTTTGAAAAAATGACCTTCACAATTTTAAAAAATTACTTTTTAAAATAAATTAATTTATATGAAAATAATCTTGCTAAAATTAAAAATGCGTAATTTTTTCTTTTAACATTTATCAATTTTCTCTCGACTTTTCTTTCTTTTACACACACTCTAAAATTTTACAACATTGATGAGCGAAGATAATTCAATGATTTTAACCTATGAGAAAAAATTGTGGACAATCGTGAAAATGTACAAAATATTGAAATTTATTTCATTTATCTTTTCTTTTAGTTATTTTAATAATTTTGTAATACACCTGCAATTAATTATATCATAAATTAATTTATCGAATATTAATATTATGCATTAATTTATACGAATTTTTTAAACATTTTAATTTTTTAAAATTTGACTCTATTATCCAAATTTCCTGACCCGCTACTACCTTATCGACTCAAGCCAAACCATATTACAACCAAAACAACTATAAGAAGCACTCACCTTCGGCAAACCACGAACTTGGAGATATCCAAAGAATTTTTGAGAGATCTCGACGGTGGAATGGTGGCCACTGACGGGGAAGAACATATAAAAACTGGTGATGATGTCAATGTCGAAAATGAGGCTTGGTTCGAATTTTGGGTCTTTCAAGGACTTTTTTTTTGAAAAATTCTAAGCCAAATGATAGAGAGAGGACAAGAAAATGAGGCTTTTGATTGTCTGAGTTGCTGGGGAGTCAACCACTATTGGTGGAGATGTAGATGGTGGCGGCTAGGGTGTCGGAGAAGAGAATAAAGAGAAAGAAAGAAAAATGAAAAAGAAAAAAGAAAAAAAATAATTTAATATTAAAAAAAGGAAGGTGATAATTTTTTTTTTATAAATGTGGCATATTTAATGGGATAAATGTTGGCTCATTAATCACACTTAACAGTTGGATGACCGTTTTGTAACAATCTAATAATGTTAGTGACAGTTTTATAATAGTTTGAGTGACCAAAATATAACATTAATCAAAATTTAGTAATTATTATACATTAACCAAAATGTACCATTATTTTATTTTTAAAAATTATATTATAATTTAAATTAATATTTAACACACTGACAATTTACTTTTTTTTATTCTACAAATAACTATAAAAATTGCTATATATCTTTTTTTTATAAATATTTTACAAAAATTTTTCCTAAACAGAAATCATCAATTCTTGAATTTCTTTTTGTATTTTTATTTTAATATTTGAGTTTATCTTGTTGATTTTTAATTTATAATATTTTATACTTAAATATTACATTTTATTCTAAATATTTCGTATTTATATTAAAAACCATTTAAAATTTAATTTTCTTTAAAATAATTTAAAAATATTTATAAAATAAGGATAAAATTATAAAATGTACAACTTTCGTAATTAAAAATTACATTATTCCACACTTAATTATACCAAACCTATTTTATAATCCAAATTTACATTATCAACAATGTATACAAATTTCAAGGAATTTTATAAAGAAAATTCACAATCTCAAGAAACACATCAAAATCCCAATAACGTTACTAAAGTTCACAAGAAACTCGACCACTGCAACAAATAAAAGAATACATGTTTTTTATTCCAAAAATAGAGTTAGATTAAAAAATTTCCATGTCCCTTATTTAATTATTATTTAAATTTTAGATATCAATTAAAAATATTTAGTATGTTAAATAATTATTATATATATAAAATAAAATAAATGAAATGTTTGTACATTGTTTTAGTTTTTTATATATATACAATATTGGAGACCAGGATGGAATAACATTGTTTGAATCATGGTAGTCGATGGCTGGAATGCTTTGTCGAAACAACAAACTTTAGATTCTATTCCGATGCAAATTTCGATCTGTATTAGTAGATTTTTTATGTCAATCGGAATACGGTAGCGGTCCGTACAAAAAAAATTAATTTAATTATTTATTTGTACCAAAAAGTAAATTTAAAATGTATTTGAAATAGGAATTTATTATTTATTATTTATTTTGCATTTATAGAATTATGAATTGTTATATGCATAATATTGAAAGGGCATGTTGTTGTCATTTTTGAAATGATTAAATATCATCAAAGTAATGTTTAAACCCAATGATTCAAGGCAAAGATAAAAGACCCTATAACAAGGAAAAACCCTTTTCAATTTTCTCAACAACTAGATTAAAATGAAGAATCAAAAGAACCTCGTGTATTGGCTAGATGGTCAAGGTGTTCATCACCTTAGGTTTGGTCTGGGTTTGAGTTGCACTAGTCGCGTTGCTGTTAGGGCTTTGCCCTCTCTTGTAATTCACAAAAAAAAAATGAAGAATCAAAATAGATTCTAAGTGAGACAAACAAAAAAGGGGATAGAGACCACTCAAAAAAAGAATGCCTAAGGATTTTTTTAAAGCATTTTGAAAGTTATTTGAGTTGAGTTATGAGAGTACAAATGCTTTTTTTCTTTCTATCAAATAAAATGACAATTTCTACAAGGCGTAGGCCTCCCAAAAGGTAATGAAGGTGTGCAAAGGTTTCCTTGAGTTGGACAGAGATTGGCCTCGAGTGCAAAGGTAGAAAGGAGATTTGACTACAAGATCTACCCATTGAGCAGGGACGAAAGTCGACCTCAGTGATTCAACGATGTTGAGTGCAAGAGTTGTCACTCAACAAATAAAAGTTACTCTAGGGATAACAGGCTGATCTTCTCCAAGAGCTCACATCGACGAGAAGGTTTGTCGCCTTGATGTTGGCTCTTTGCCACCTGGGGCTATAGTATGTCCCAAGGGTTGGATTGTTCACCCATTAAAGCAGCATGTGAGCTAGGTTTAAAATGTTATGAGACAATTCAGTCCATATTTGGTGTGGACGTTAGAGCATTGAAAGGACCTTTCCCTAGTATGAGAGGATTGGGAAGGACGCACCTTTGTTGTACCAGCTATCATGCCCATGGTAGACTTTGGGTAGCCAAGTGCGGAGTGGATAATTGTTGAAAACATAGTAAGCCTACCCTAAGATGAGTGCTCTTTTATTCTTAGTTCCCTAAAGCCTCCGATAGCACAGTCGAGACAGTAAGGGGTTCTCTATCCCTGCAGGGATCGAGTGATAAAATTTTTGAGAATTCAAGAAAAGGTCACGATGAGACGAGCCGTTTATCATTATGATAGATGTCAAGTGGAAGTGCAGTGATGTGTATAGCTGAGGCATCTTAATAAACCAATAGACTTGAACCTTGTTCCTACATTACCTAATCAATTTGATCAGTCACTCACCATCTATTTTCATTGTTCAACTCTTTGACAACATGAAAAATCCAAAAGCTCTTCTCTCTCTCTCTATCTATCCATGGGATGGAAGGGCGAAGGCCTTTGGTGTCCCCTCTAGTCAAGAATTAGGGCATCATAATCATTAGCCAATATGTGTTTCTTTTTCTAGCACGCCTTTCTTCATTCATGGTTCACTATTTTTGGTGTCCTAGGTGTAGAGGAACAACACCAATCCATCTCAAACTTGATGGTTAAACTCTATTGTTGTCACGATATTGTAGGGGAGGTCCTGCAGAAAAATAGCTCGATGCCAGGATGATAAAAAGCTTAACACCTCATATTCTTATTACTTTTTCATATTGAAAAAGTAATAAGAATGAAAAATGAAAAGGTCATCTTATTCAAAACCCTAATTATAAAATCCCCTCTCTTGTTTCACACCTCGGAATGCATCATTCTTATAGAGAGAAAGGCACTTTAACATCTTCTTAACCCGAAATGACTGGGGAGAGGAAATGTTCCTTTTTTAGGGGTTCAAATCCCTCCTTGCCCACAACCAACCCAAAAGGGAAGGGCCCTTACTCTTTGGGGGTAGGAAAATCATGATTGGGAGCGAACCCAAAGCTATAAAACTTGGCCATAGGTCTTTTGCCGAAATGGAGTGGCCTTTTATTTATATTATTTATCGTATATTTACTTTTATATTTTATATATAGTATTATCGACCAAAATAAAATAATCATTTTTTTTTGTTTTACGCCTCGTAACTCTTCCTCAGCTAGGCTTGGGCGGAATAACAAAGCAAGCACAAGTATTAGTAGCATGGAAAAAAATGTGCTCCTCATTATGTTTGCTCACGGTAGTTGTCGCCTATTGGGAGAATCAATTAAATATCCCAGAACAAAGATAAATTTATGAAATAATTTTTTTTCTTATTTTGAGTTTATTTGATTATAGATTGTATTTGTGAATCTTATTAAATAACATTTTATATAATTGATGAGTCTTTTTTTTTATCTTAAAATTTACTATGTCAACCCATGCTACTAGCATTTTTAAAATTATTTTTTTACTATTTCAACTAAACCTTTATTTTTTTTGAGTATTTTATATTTGAGATTTATTTAATCTTATTATTTGATATTTGTATATATTATATATATCAATTTCTTTTCAAAAATAGCAATAAATTCAAAATGGTATACCAAGAAAGATCGATATTGATACGTATCAGTACCGATAAAAAACGATATATCCACTAGTACATTACTAACTACCTTAATTTGAACCTATGCAAAACAAATACCAGAGAAGAGTTTTAACTAGTACATTGATTTAGGGTGGTTTAGATGGGCGGTGGAAGTGCGTTTAGCTTACTTTTTATTTCACGCTACCGTATTGTTACAATATCTAATCTCACCATCACAGTTATTTTTACACTAACCGCAGATAAACGCACCGTCCATTTAAGCCTACTTTTAATTGTTAATTTGAAATTTTTGGATAAATATATTATTTTATTCTAATGAAGGTAGTCTAATGCTCTTTGTAAGCATTTTCCATATATTTCTCAATTTTCAATGTTTTCATCAATTCTATCATTTTATTCTAACGAATTATTCTAATGTTCTTTTGCACAAAACAAAACAAAATCGAAAAGTTGCTATTCCCCTTTTTTTTCCCAATTTTTGGAATTTTAGGGTTTTCTTTATGGAATTGCAGCCTTCCCCAAAATTAATACTATTTATTATTAATTAAACTTTGATTTTTAAAAGGTATATTTATATTTATTTTATAATTTATAAAAATTAATTTTTATTTTATAGTCATAATTGTCCTTATGATAATTATGTACGGTAAAACTGAAGACTCATATATAATAAATAGGTATAGTGAAACTCGTTATAGTAAAACTCGAACATAAAATTCAAACATCAAAAACTTCATTTTTTTACCAACAATATTTAAAAATCATTCAGTTTATAAATATAGTTTTAATTCTTAATATTCAATACTAAACTTGATTAATGTTTCCCATAATTATATAGGTGTTTTAACATATGGCAAAACCTGTTGTTAAAGGGAAAGGGAAAGCTTGCATGTTAGCCAATTGTAATGTGCTATACTTTCCCCAAAGGAGCTTGGTCATTAAAAAAAATGAAGAAAATGTGATTATTTTTTATTTCACGAGAATAACAAATTAAATTTTCTCTTTAATTTTCAGTTTTTTCTTCTTACGAAATTCAAATCCAATTAAAATGCTAAAAACTATGAAGAAAAATTTAATTTATCATTTTTCTATTAAAAGGAATAAGGACAATGTAAAATCACAATTTCATACCATTTCTTTTCTAATGGTAAATATAAAAATTTTTGCTAACCCATCCCATGCATCTACCAAATTTATAATGACAAAATGCATACATGCATGCAGAAGAAAATATCATAAATTATTGTTGGTTCCAAATATATATATATATATATATATATATAGTTTCAACAAAATCTCTAGTGTGTTGATATATAAATTAAACAGGTTTGGAAAGTGAGAAAATCCCAGGGAAAAAAAGAACATAAAATGGAAAATACTATGTTTTATACAAAAAAAGAAATCTGTGACTTACTGATGAATCATTCTTCAGTCTTCAAGTTGCAGCAACAAATTTTGTCATCGATTTTGCTTGAAATATCGATCAAAAGGAGGGACCAAAAATTTGAGACCTTGTGATGATTCGTTGATTTGTGTTCATCAAGTTCATAATCCTATGATGAAAAGAGAAGAAAAAACAAAACCCAGAACTTATAAACGTTGTTCTTTGATTCATAGTGAAGATTTATAAGGGAGGTCTCGTTGCACTACCACTCCAACCGTATACATCACCTGGAAATGGATAAGTTCCCATGTTTGGTCCCAAATTATAGAAAGGAACCCCGCCGCCGCCGCCGCCGCCTACGCCGGTTCCGGTTGTGCCACCGTTGTTGTTGTTTCCGCCGCCACTGCCGGTTAATCCGGATGATTGTGAAGCTGCTGGTTGTTGTTCGTGAACGGTTGGTGGGTCTTCTTCTTCGAGAGGTAACCTATCGTAAACTGCATTGGCGAACGATGCAGCCATTAATACGACTGGACCTGAAGCCATTAACGGTCCCACCACGCTTCCTCCGACTACTTGACCTTGAACTCCGGCGAGATAAACCGTCAATCCACCAGCTCCAGGCGGTGCTGGCGGTGGGAGAGAAGTCCCGGTTAAAGATAAAATCTCGAACCGACCGTGTAGTGTTACGACACTTCCAGGTGGAGCAGCCGGTTGCCTTAACGTGACATTCGTGACGGCACCGGTCCCGCTGAGTACACAAACGCCACGGCCGCGCCGCCGTGCGTAGTCCGACACCGAGTCAACTATGTCTGAACCGGAAGAGATTTCGAGCACGTGGGATCTCAACGAGTTCGGACTGTCGCGAGCAACGATTATGGGTGGTTTCGGCTTGTTCTTGGATCCCGCTGGACGTCCTCTAGGTCTTCTTCCCGGAGTGGTACTTCCTCCTCCAGAGCTTGTAGTGGCTGCGCTAGGATGATCTGTTGTTCCTTGTTTCTCCGGCGAGTTGAATTGGGGTTCCGATGATCTTTGAAGCTGAAGCTCCGGTCCAAGTAGATGATGAACATAACGAGAACCGGCACCGGATTCCATAGCTAAAAAAATCCCAGTTTCAAAAACACCTCTAATATTAAACTCCGATCTGAATATCCTTCATTAAAACTGGGAAATTAAAAAGAATAATTCATAAAAAAAAGGAGAAAAAAAGTTTATGAAGCTACTTTGCCCTACAAGGGCTAGGTTTGCCTCATACATATGAACTTTAAGTGCCCTTTTTTTGTATAAAACTTTTTAGCTAACTCAAAAACAAGCGATCAATCTAAGAACGACAAAGAAATTATATAACTTAAACCCAGATCCAGATCCTTAAAACTAATAATAATTAAGGAAAAAACGAAAAAAAAAAAGTTTAACCCACTTCATGAACTACAGTACTCTGTGTGTATATGTATATATTTCTCTCACACATATATAAAAATACTAAAACGAATGAACTTTTTTATTTAGAAATTTTCAAGGACTGTATTGTTTATTATATAATGATAGATTTGTTTTTTTATTCATTACCTCAAAATCTATGGGTTTGAATGTCTGAAACTCTAGCTTTGAATGGATTTTTTTAGGGGAAACAAAAGAGTGAAGCAAAGAGGGAGAAGAGGGAGAGAAGGGGAAGAGGAAATTTCAATTTCATAGGGTAAAGCTTAAAAAGCTAAAGAAGAATGCTTTGTTGACAAGCAAGGCATGAAGCTACAATGCATTTTTCAGTCTTAGGTTCACCTGGTGATATTTTTAATATTAATATATAAACTTTAATTTATTTCATTTTTCTATTTATGTTCGAGTTGGTAGCTATCCCTTTAATAATATTATTTTCAAAATTTGAATCTACATCTCTTTTGAGAAAATAATTTGTCTTATCACTACACTCAGTTCTTATCCAAGTAGTCTATCTTATAGGCAAAGTTTAAAATTATTATAAAATTTTAAATTTTTGGTTCCACCTTCCACCCTTATCTATCATATATACTAATATTTAATTATCTAAAGTTACATAAAATACCAATAATTATATTAATAGATTCATGAAAATCAATCATTATAAACATCGATATGAATAGTTAATTCAAATAAATATAATTTATATAAGTAAAACTTGAATATGAAATTTGAACTGAACTTCAATCTTACTAATAAGTTAATTCTTTATCGGCATGAATATAAAATATCTTAAATACAATTGTAACGATATGATATAAATAAAATTGAATTAATATATTTTAATAATTAAAAATCATAATATAATAATATTTTTGATAAAATGCATACTTTTACTTATACTAAATTTCTTCGCGACCGATAGACATATTTAATATTTATTTATTATCTTAATTATATATTTAATACATAATTCATAAAACCTAGGTTTTAATTATTTATTTATTATTATTATTATTATTATTATTATTATTATTATTGTTCATGGAGAAGTAACACATACCTACGAATTAAAGTATTGAATCCTTTGACCAAACTAATAGTGGCAGAGAATTGGAGAGACGGAAAATGCTATATTATATGATATGATAAACAAATAAAATAGGACATTAATATATGAATATTTTTATAATGTAAATTATTAAATTATTTAATAATTGATGTGTATGTTGTTGTCAATGTAGGAAGATGTGAGTTTGAGTGTGCAGAAACGCATTATCTTTCTATTTATAAGTTGAAGAAAGGTTACGAATAATTCTAAACATTATGTTAAAAATAACATATTCGATAAAAAAATTATAATAAAATTATTAATATATATAATTAAAAAATTAAAAAATATAGAAATTATTTATGAAACCAATGAGTCAAGTGCAGCATCCACGTCTGCCCAAAATGTCAGACACGTGAGAGTGTTCGCATCATTCGAACTTGCCAGACTTCCTAGCTTATCTTATTCTTATCCTTATTGTTTTCCATTTCTATAATAATAATAATAATAATAATAATAATAATAATAATAATAATAATAAAATCATTCATTCTTGTAAATGAAATTAATTAATGATTATCAACTATACCAAAGTAATGTTTTGAAATTTTAATTTTAAAAATTATAAAATATCATTAAATTATCTGGAAGTTTTCACTTAGGTCATTGGGTTTGTTAAAATTATTCTTGTATTGTTTCTTGTTTGCGCCGCCGATACTAATAAAAAACTCTCATTTCCCTTCTCTTCTATAATTTAGTTTTTCATGAAAAAGCTTTAAACGTTATTAATCTGTAAACTAAAATCCAAACAACTTTCTTCTCTGATCTCCAACATTATCCATCTGATAGACTTGAATCTAAGGTATGTTCTTTAACTCATCAATGCGTATTGTTCCATCGTATCAGTTGTTGAATTGTTGCTTGGAGCTCAAGGATCGACCTTTTTAAAAAAAAAATTGATAGCCTAGCGACTTAAATGAAAACTTTCGAATAACTTAACAATTAATTTGTAACTTTTTAAAATTTAGTGATCCAAATGTAAACTTATTAATAATCCAATGACCTTAGGTCTAATTTACCATTTTTAATGAAAAAAATTTGGAAGAAATTGGTAATAAAAAATAGTTTAATTTAAACAAAATTAAATTACTAAAACAACTTTATAAATGTATTGAATTTAACTCATAAATAAGTTTTAAGTAATTTCCTTACAGAGTTGGTTTCACTTAGTTAAGTGATACTAAACTTAATAATAATAATAATAATAATAAATTTTGTGGAGCTGGGACTGCTACATCAAGTATGGCGTCGAAAATGGGAGATTCATATCCAGTATATCTCGAAAACTCTTAATGGTTTACAGATCATACGACTAAATGTGTTCATATAGGTAATTCTTCAATACATTTATTTAAAGTCCCACCAGCTTCGATTATAAGCTTGTTGAGAAGAGATTGTAATGGGTCTATCTCCTCTCAATTATGGTTTATCTATTGTAATCGCTTAATGTTGTCTTTTTCTACCAAAAAATGTGATTTGACTAAGTCTTAAATTGATATTCACATTGTTACCAGCGTACGAGAATATAAGTTGAAACGTGCATTTATCTTTCTATTTAAATGAAAAATTATAAGTAATTCTAAACATGCTATAAAAAATAATAAAATTTAATTAGTTGCTCGACAGATCATAAAAGGGATAGATGATGGCCCCATAATTATGCCTCTACAATGTATAAAATACGCATAAACTTGACCACATGCATCCACCCTTGGCTTATTATTTACTTATTTTATTTATTTTTTAATTGTTTGACTATTAAAAATGCAATGCACAATTATTTGTTGAACCAATTACAACGTAACATAAAATTAATACAAAATATAACAAATAAAGAATTAAAGACAATTAGATAAAATTTATTACTATAAATTCCCACACCGTAATTACATATGATGTATTTAGTGGCAGAGCTAATGGGTGTTAGCAAGGGTTCTGCCCCTTAAAATAAAAAATTTTCATTTAAGCCTTTTATAATTTATTAAATTTTAAATTAGTAATAGTAAAATTATATTTTGGTTTTTAAAAATAATAAAAATTTGATTAAATTCTTTAAAAATTATAAAATATAGACTATAAAATGATAAAATTATATTTTTACTATAGTAAAATATAATTTTATCATTTTAGTAAAAATATATAATTTAATTCTGTTCCCAAAATTTTCTAACTCTGCCATTAGATATATTTTATTTATTTATAAAAAGTAGGAATAATAATTAACAAATTTATTATCACTCTACGATCGCGAGTCAAATAGATTATAATAAATTTTAATTAACATAAATCTAATAATTTAGGACAATAATATATAAAATATAAGTATGTCAAAAATGTATAAGATAAATAATTGTGTGAATTATTTTAAAATATATAATATTTTAAATACGATTAAAAGGAATGTACCACTAGCATGTTTCCAAAATTCTCATTGAGAAATATTAACCAACATGTATAATGATATCAGAGGCGAATATTGAAAATTCGGGAGTTAAAATTAAATTTTAATTTTATTATAGTAAAAATATAATTTTATTATTTAAATAGCCTATATTTATATAATTTTAAATAATTAAATTAAATTTTTATTATTTTAGGGGACAAAATACAATTTTATTTTTACTAATTTAAATTTTATAAAATATAAAAACTTAAATGAAAAATTTTCTATTTTAAAAGGACCGGATCCTTGTCAACTCTTGATTACGCTCCTGAATAATATCGATAAAGTTAAATTAATAAATTATATATTAGCTTTAATAAAAATAAAATATAATTATTACATTAATATATTTATAAAATTCTAATGATCATGACCACCATACACGAATCATGATAATGAAAAATGATTTTTTAGGTACCATAATGAACATATTGATTTAAATATGATAACTTTTTATGAAGTGATGTTTTAGTATTTTAATTATGATAATATAAAACCTCTTCTGGTTGGTGGGATTCTAAAGAGAAAGGAATAACATGCTGTGCAATTTGGATATATAATTAATTAACAATTTTCTTTTCTCAACAAATAAATTATTGTTAGTACCTTTCTTGAGCCACCAAAAAGGGTTTTTTTTTATTTAATAGTACAATTATATAAAGTTTAGTCAAATTCTATTATGACATTGCAATTAGGGTTGCTAAGAAACAATTTGTACAATTGAGTTGGTGCCTAACATGGTGGGTACTCTTTCAAGCACCAAACAATAAATTGGATATAAGGAAGTTATTTACACAGTTTAATTTCTTTACGTCTGCGGAGTTTAATTTAGTGATAAATATCCGTTATCTTTAACACTTACAACAAGTGATCTTAATCTATCATACATCTTGTGACAATTTCTCTCACCTTTATACCTTGAAAACTAATACTCTCCCTACTAAATTCACCCATTGTGATTTCAGCAAGTAAAATCACAACACAAAGGTTTTACTATCAATGTGCACTCATACAATAGGGATCCATTCTATGGAGTTTATCAGGACTTTCTTACATAAAAAGATCTATCACAGCCACTATAAAACTATCATATTATAAGTTGAATACAATATTATAATAATGAAAAAAATAGACAAGGATTCTTGGTAGCTAAGTCTTTAGAGATTCAATCTAATCCAACTTTTTTTATTCAAGGGATTAGGTAAGGGTAATTTTATTCAATCCAATCGCCAATATATGATTTCTCAAGTGATATAATCTTCCATAATGGCTAAATTTCATCCATATAATCAACAACCCAAATAATTGGTTCAATAAATTGTCAAACACCTTAAATATAGAAATTGTCTTCATATAAATTTGGTGGGCAAGGGAGTGGCTACTCCCTTTCGCACTGAATTGCCAATTTCATATTTTTCAACAATATCTCATTTAGGAAATTTTGTTGAATAATACACAGTGTAGGAAGCTTGAATTATCAATTAACATTAGCTCCCCCTTAGCATATTTCCATTAACTTAGACAATAATTAAGCAATTAAGATACCTTAATATATCCTTTATAGCTTGTCAATGCTTGATAACATGATTTGCCTGATATCAACGTAATTAAATTATTTCCAAATTCGTAGAATTTTCTTCTGATTGAAATGCAGTCCAATTGAGCTTTTGTTAAGTTAGCGGAGAGACAAATCAAACGTATAAAATTAGGCTCGAGCAATTAAAATTATGTCCAGAAGTATCGTTCCGATAATTCACAATTTACTTAATCATGGAGTCAGTCCATAATAAGTACCATGATTGAAAATTCCTTATTGTATACTTTTTACGAAAATAATTCATCTAAATAATTTGTCCAATGACCTCGTCATATGTGTGTTACCCTCATATGGTATCTTTAATTCCTTTGAGTTAAATCCGTTCGCTCAATTCAACCTTATTTTATCTCATTGTCACTATTGTGTCCTCTTAATGATTAATATGATATTACTATCAACTAATGACCGTGATAAATTGCTCGTTTGAGAACAAGCAACCCGTGGTCACGTTCCATATTTATCAATCCACATAATGCTAATGAGAGATATTGTTAACTCTTTAATCGAGCTATGAATTCCATTACTGCTAGTAAAATCATGCCATACACAAGTCATGTACCCAACATACCGGTTATTGGCTCAATTATCTTTAGAGCATAAGCCTCCACTTATATCAAAGCACATGAGTTACATATGCATGGTTAGTGACTAACTTAGGATTTAGGTAAGTCACAAGTGAATTAATTCACAAACAGATTCAAAATTAATTTAACTTGGGTCTAGTCCATTGTATCATTCTTCCAATGAGTATATATATGTCTCTACTCGTAGAGTCAACTGCTCCAGTAGCTAAGACTAGCCATCCCCTTAATTGGAATTGTAGACGACATAATAATCATTCTATCCTTCTATGTATTTGAATCAAATACTCGCTTTGATTCTTTTATGGGATTATAGACTCATTTATATTATCTACTGAAGTAAGTTATCTTTCTCACAATGTAAACGGTCTTACAGTGCCACTTATCATCAGCTTGAATTTAGACAATCAATGAGCTAATATTTGTTTGTCACAATTTCGATATGTATGCAAAACATGAAAGATAGGAACACGAAAGATATAATAGTGAACTATGAAATTAACTTTATTTATTTATCCATCGTTCAAATACATAAAAAAACAGTTACATATTTATTACAATATGGACACATTTTTTAACCATTAAAATGAGGAAAGTATCGTTTTAGTAGAATCTATCCCCATAAAGAAGAGGGGATGAAAGAAACCTCCAAAACTTGCTTTGCTACAAAAGCTTTGCTAAAAGCTTGAAAGTTTGAAACCTAAGCCACTTTAGGATTTCGCAAGGGCAACTTGCTCCAAAAAATCCATTAAACCCCTTTTGTTGTACCTCTAGAGGGTTCCCACCAAAATTGAACTAGAATTGAGTTTATATACAAACGAAATGTCATCAGAAGCAAGAAACTTTGCAAGATAGTAGGTTGGAATGGAAATGACAATCAATTTAATGAGAACCTAGTAGAAAAGAGTTTCCCTTCCAACATTAGAGCTTTGAATGAAATTTTGCAAGAATGAAGGTAAGGGCTTCTTTTTTACATCTACCCCATAATGACGGCAAACCCTAATGCCTGTAATTTTATCCATATATCGAATAACTAGAAGATTAAAAATAGAAGCTTGAATGTTTCTATTTGTATTTGAAAAGAAAAAAGAGAGTGGATTTAGTAAAATTCAACTTGAAATAAATTAAACGCTATCAAAATATTTATGCAATTACTAGTATTAGCTTTGGCAAACATTAGACAATCATCAGTGAAAAGGAAGTGACTCAAGATTGGGCATCTTTTACAAATATGGAACCCTTCAATGGCCCTAATGCAAGAGAAAAAGTTCGTCATCAAAATGAAAAGATAGGCGAGCGAGAATCATCCTGCCAAAGGCCCCTTTTCAGCTTGAAAGATTAGCCCCGTTACCCATTAACAGTAATTGAGCATGAGTAAAAAAACACATTTTACAGCTCTTTGGACCTACTAGTGACTAAAAGACATCTTTAAAAGAAGCTTTTCTAGGAAAGCCTATTCCACCTAGTTATAGACTTGGTCCTATATAATCGCCGAAATCACATTTATTCCATGTTTCCATCTCTTAATCTCATGTAAGGCTTCATGCACAATCAGGATGGTGTCTTGAATTTGTCTCCTGATGTTAGGGAGAAAATTAAATCTGGCATTCTAGACTTTAAAGTTTAGATGTTTTGATTGTTGCAGCCAAAGAACTTTTCCATCCACAACACCCGACAACAACAAAGACTAATTGAACTAGAAAGACAATGCCTTGAGTTGAGAAACCATGACCGATGAAATGACTTATTAGAACAAGTTACAAAGACTAATAGGACAAATTTGGTTAATTTCCTCTGGTTGGATTTACTTTGGAATGGGGCCAGTATTTGTGTAAAGAAACCTTTCATTATCTCCATAACTTCACATTTGATAGTATTCCAAAATAGTGGTAGAAGGTCCCCAGGTATCCATCATGTTGTGAGACTTCCTGTTGTAGCATTTATGTGACTGAGGATGTCCTAGACATTGGAAGGGAACCCCCCTCAAAGTCTTTCTTAAAGTGGTTTTCAATGAACCTTACTTGATGGTTCTCATCCATCAAATTACCATTCTCGTCTTTTAGTTTCCAGATAAGATTTCTCATGTAGTTATGATCCCCATACTTGAGCCAGTTGTTACGAGATCTTCGGAGCCAATGTCTTTCTTTTCTTTACCCGACCTTCATCAACTTTTGTCTTTAAGCTCCTAGTTTCCTAATCTGAGGAAGAAGTAAGAGAAGTACATACTCTGAAGGAAAGCAATTCGCTTGGTAATAACCTTTAGGATGTCCACGGCAAGCGTTCTCAACAACACCCCCAACATTTATCATCTAAGAGACATTTTAGATTCAAAATTGAAATCCCTTTTGAATCTTCAGAAAGATAGAGAATAATAGGACTATGGTGCGATGCATTACCTTCTTCTAATACCCGAATGGTCGAATGGAACATCTCATTACAGTGGAAAATATTTGTGTTTTTCAATCACAACATCTTCATCCCATCTTTGTTTCGACCAAGTGAACTTTCCCCATTAATGGGCATTTCTAAGAAATTGTAGTCACTCAAGAAGCTATTAAAAGCCCCCTATTTCTCAACTTGGAAACGAATGACATCGCAATCCCTTAATACACACCATAACTCATTGTCCTTCTTCAGAAATGATACTAATGTTTATGAAGTATTTTGGGGAGCATAAGAAGGTAATATCCCCCTATTTCAAGAAGCAAGAACAAATGGAAGGGGTCATACCTTATAAGCCCAAAGGTGATCAAGCAAAGACACAACCAAAATAAAACCACAATCTTAACCTAATAAGCAACTAAAGAGGGAACAAAACCACTTTTTCAAGGATACACACCGAACTAGAAGATCAAACGACAATCACAAAAAATGAAGCTTAATTTTAGTGAAATTTTTCAAAATTTTGTTTAGGGTAAACTATAAAAATAGTCACTTTTATTTATCCTAAATTATATTTTAATCACTTATATTATTGTTTTGTTACGAAGTGGTCACTCTACTGTTAAACTCCGTTACCTTCCTAACGGCAGTTCTATGTGGCAGTTCAAATGAGTTTTAAATGCCAACTTGGATGTACTAAACTTATTTTCACCCCAGCAACTGGGCATCCAAGTTGACATTTAAAATCCATTTGGACTGCCACATAAAATTGTCGTTAGGAAGGTAATAGAGTTTAACGGTAGAGTGACCACTTTGTAATAAAATGATAACATAAATGACTAAAACGTAACATTTCAAATATAAATGACTAAAATGTAATCTAAAACAAACAAAAGTGACTATTTTTATAGTTTACCCTTTTGTTTATTCACCTCCTTTGGGCTTATTAATTATTTTTTGCACTATAATAAAAAAAATAAAGAAAATGCAAAGTTGGAGCCAAGGAATCTTTGGAATTACATCCATCATGATTTCAGGCCAAGAAGTTTTAAAGAAGTAAATTGTTTGATTAAAAAAGGAAAAGGTTGCATAGATGACAAATTAAAGATTGTTCATTAGCAATAATAACCAATTAAAAATGAAAGACACATCCATGGTCATTTTCCTTTCTTTTGTTTTTTTTTAATGTAATTGCCTTATTAATTAATTTATTATTCTTATCTAAATCCCCAAATTTAATTAGTAAAAGTTAGTGGCCAGTTTTTGAAATATATTTGTAGTTTTAAAAAAAAAATTATTTGGAAGTTTGGTGACAGTAGTTTTCAAAAGAATAATAATTATATAATAATATTATTATTTAATAATATTAAATATATGTCTTGTGTTAAAAGAAAACTTTTCTTCTTTTTTTTTTCTAAGTCATTTGCTTCTTATCTTTTTTTTTTGTTCAGCAGCGATGTCAGCTTTGGACTAGTTACCGCTCGCATTTTTCCTCTCCCATCAACCCTTTATTTTTTTATTCTTCTCATTCACTACACATGTCTTCTCTATTTTCAGTTTGCAGATTTATTTTATGGGTATATTTGTTGTCTTCACAAGTTGTGATGGACAGATGACGGTGTCTGTCGTTTGCTAAAACTCCACCAGCCACCAATAATTTTTCTTGCATAGTCGGTGACTTTTCGTCAACTTCTTAATCTGTTTTTGATTTGAGAGTATTTTAGAATAATAAATGATTTCACATGTCGATTTAGACCCGTGTTCTCTTAAGTTTTATATTTTTTTTTGTTTTTCTATTGCTTAATAAGTTTTCAATTTAAAAGTTTTTGTCTGCTCTTGTAGCACGTTTTTTAGTCTTGCTTATGCATGTAATAGTAGTTTTACAAGTGATTTTAGGGATGATTTTATTGTCATCCTCTCTAGTTTAGTGAATGTTTGATTCTTTTGTCGATTTTTGCCTGCCGCTTTGGACCATCCGGGCTGATTTTCTTATCGTATTAGGTGATTGCAATCACTCCAGATATGTCGTGCTTGAGTTGTGATTAGGCCTGCTCATGGGTCGGGTTACCCGGCCAGGCCCGAAGGCCCACCCGAAATGTGGGAAGGTTTGGGCAAAAATATAGGCCCAAAAAATGGGCTTGGACAAAAAAAATAAGGCCCGTTTTAAAAATGGGTCGGGCCTCGGGTAAGGTATTTTTGGCCCGAGCCCGGCCCGGCCCGAATTCACTAAATGACAAAAAAAATCTGCTATTTTTTTTTGAATATTATTTTCTTGGTGTTTTCTCCCTATTTTGCTACCATATTACTATTAGTTGCTACTATTTTATTGTTATTGTTTGGATATTGTATAAAACTTATTTTATTATTAATTTTGCTATTATTTTAAAGGCATTTGTTAATTTTGTTATTATTTTAGAGGTATTTACTTGTTAAGTTGCATCTATCTTAGTAAATCTACATATTTTTAAAATTTATTTTTAATTTGTTAGGAAAATATTTATTTTGATTTTTTAGTATTTTTGATGTATTATATATATTTAAAATTATATAAAAATAAATACGGGAGGGCCGGGCCGGACCCAAATTTTAGTATTTTTATTTGGGTCGGGATTAGGCAAAATTTTAGGCCTATTTTTTAGGCCCAGGCGGGCCCGGCCCATGAGCACCTCTACTTGTGAAAAAGCCAATTATCAACGTGTCATAATGTTCTATTCATGCTAAGACTAAAGCCTTTGTTATATTGATGAAGTTTGTTCTTCACCATCTATGACGAGTGGTTGTTATTTTTTTCTCTAAATTATATAGTTTCATTCATTGAATGAGTTAATTTACCTTTCAAAAAAAATTAGATATATATCTATATCATCTTGACTTTAACCGAGCAGTGGTTAAAGTTCTTATTAGAGACCTGTTTGACACAAATTTATAACTAATTAAATAGTATCACGAATTAACCAAATTTCAAAAGCTAAAACTAATTTTCTTATAAAGTAACAAATATTATTATAAAGATATTTTTATTTTATATTATTTTTTAATTTAATTTAATTTTTAAATCAATTATTTATAAATAATATTTTCACATAAAAGTTGAATAATCAGATTTAAATAAAATATTATTTTTTTCTTGAAGTAATTATAGTAAAAACATTAATCTTTGATTGAATAGGTTTGGCCATTTTTGTGAAATCATTGGGTTCGTTTTTCAGGAGCTGCAATTTAAAATCTGCAACATATTATATTCCTTTTACTCTGCTTACATGTTTCAATTATTTCAAAAATAAAATTAAAGAAATCTTATAAATAATTTCTCAAATTGACTTTACTGCATAATCATTTTTCTTCAAAATGGACCCAATATGAATAAATTGGTCCATATTGGCATATATTGTAATTGGACTTGGATCAAGTATACAGTTTTAAAACTTTCTAGTCTGACTCGAAAATTAGTAAATATTCTCGTAATTAATTTTAAATAAAAATATTTTTATTATTTTTAAGTCAAATTTGGGCTGGACTAGGTCGGTATGTGATGGAAAATCACAAACATAACATAAAAAGGATATATGAATATCTCGAAATTCACATCTTTGACTGGGGCGACCCTCCATTGATCTTGGCTTGCTTCTTTGTTCTTGGCTACTGCTTGGTTAACTATTGCGAATTATTTAATGGTAGAAAGAAATCCTTCTTCCTTCCCGCATCGCATCCTAGAGGGGCCGCTCGGACGAATAAAGTAAAGTAGGGAATGGGATAGAGTTCGAGTGAGGCATCAACCATAGATTGCGGAACTTTCGAGATGCTTCCTTGCGAAAGCCAACGGAGTCTGTAACTCAACCTTCTCATCCATGGGAGGATTCCATATTCGATGATAAATGTCAATCGAGGGCAACCTCATTTCCAGAGATAGAATCAGGCTGCACAGAAGGGGAAAAGCCCTCCTACTGAGCAAGATCATTAATGAATAAGGAAGCACTTAACTTAGGGCAGCCAGTCTCACTTCACGCAGCATAGCTGTTGGAAATTGGCCATCCATGCTGCTGTTATGTTTTTGTTGAGTGCATACGGCTTGTATGCATGCTGCATGCTGCAGCAACATGTTGTCTGTTGTAGTTGCAATTTAGTTTAGTTTGGTTAAAAATGAACTAGTTGTTGATGTTTTTGATAGGTTTAGGTGATGATTGAGCTGATAATTCAGCTTATTGATGTGTACAAGTAATGCTTAGCAAGTCCCTAGGCTACTAAGTGGGAGTAGGTAGTATTTGGTAATATGTTTTCTCTATAAATGTATTATTTTTCTTAATGAAAAATTGAGCAAAATGAGCTGAAGCCATAGCTCCCTTGCTGCACATTTGTGAGCAAGTAAAAATATTACCTTGTTCTGTCTTGTATTTCTTCCTCTGCTCTGCTCTTCCCTAAAAAATCCCCAACAATAGATAAAAGCTTGAACTTCAAGCATTTTTCCTTCATATTTTACCCGGGTATAATACGTTGCTGCTGGTGCTCTGTTTGAAATTCTTACTTTACCCGGTTAAAGTGTGTTGAAACTCCAACAATTGGTATCAGAGTTTTTATGATCTTAAAGGGCCTTTGGAATTTTTGCTTCTACTGCTAGAAAGGCAAGGAGCCGTTGAAGCCTGTCATCTTTGAAGGCTTGTCTTTGCTTCTGCTACTTGTTAAAAAAGAAGCTGCCAAAGTCTAACATCTTTGAGGGCTATTTGTTAAGGTAGCAAGAACTCACATTTGTGAGACTATAAGTTGAAGGAGGAGAAGACAATGAGAACTCACCCCTGTGAGACTCTCAAACAAGCTTAGGATAAGCTGAAGGAGGAGTTTCAAGGAAGACAGTATGTGAAGAGCAAGTCTGTCAAAGGTGAAGTTCAATGCAAGTTGTAAAGTTGCAAGCCTGCTGAAGACAGTAAACCAAGTGCGAGCCTGTCAAAGTGAGAGCCCGTCTAAATGCAAGCCGAGTGGGTGCAAGCCAAAGTGTGGCGGACGATCTAAATGCAAGCTCGAGAGGGTGCAAGCTGTAGATTGAAGGCAAGCAAACTATACTTGCAAGCTGTTTGTGTAAGAAGAAACAGGACAGTAATGAACAAATGAACAAACTAGGCAAGGTGTGTTGTCAACCGAGGCTATGAAGGAGGAGAAGACTCCATTTGATGAGTAAATGTTTGGCACAAAAGACTGGGATAGTCAAGTGTGCAAGTCAGATTTGCTATGAAGGAGGAGAAGACTCCATTTGATCAATGAATATTTAGGCACAAAAGACTGTGATTGTCAAGTGTGTGAGTGAGATTCTGTTGATAATGAGGCCAAGGTTGAAGATAAGTCGAGAATGAAGTTCTTGTGCAGGGTCAGCTTGAAACAAAGCATCTAAGGACTGCCAAGTTCAAAAACTTGATGAATGAATGACATTTGCAGCATGGAGTCCAAGGAGGAGTGCTGGAAATTGGCCATCCATGCTGCTGTTATGTTTTTGTTGAGTGCATACGGCTTGTATGCATCTTTGCATCTTTGACAACATGTTGTCTGTTGTAGTTGCAATTTAGTTTAGTTTGGTTAAAAATGAACTAGTTGTTGATGTTTTTGATAGGTTTAGGTGATGATTGAGCTGATAATTCAGCTTATTGATGTGTACAAGTAATGCTTAGCAAGTCCCTAGGCTACTAAGTGGGAGTAGGTAGTATTTGGTAATGTGTTTTCTCTATAAATGTATTATTTTTCTTAATGAAAAATTGAGCAAAATGAGCTGAAGCCATAGCTCCCTTGCTGCACATTTGTGAGCAAGTAAAAATACTGCCTTGTTCTGTCCTGTATTTCTTCCTCTGCTCTGCTCTTCCCTAAAAAATCCCCAACAATAGATAAAAGCTTGAACTTCAAGCATTTTTCCTTCATATTTTACCCGGGTATAATACGTTGCTGCTGGTGCTCTGTTTGAAATTTTTACTTTACCCAGTTAAAGTGTGTTGAAACTCCAACAATAACGCCTTGCTATTTGCATTCATCCTTGTAACTTACCGAAGTGAGGAAAGCCACATTGGGGATCGCGAGTCGGGAGGGTGGCGAAGATATTGTGTGTGTCAGCGAAGTCTTTCCGGGGTTGAAAGCACGGGTTGGAAGCATGAGCGATGAGTTCCCCAATTTCATTTAGGTAAAATTTTAATAAGCTCTTATTTCAAATCAAGTTATGTTTAAATAAATCTAAAGTGTATTAATATAATGTATAAATTCAATTCAAAACTAGCTGGCTCGACTCATGATATACCTCTCTCTATATATATTTGAACATGAGGTTAGATTGAGCAGATGACCCATTCCTATCAATTACAATTTGTGTTAATGCATTTTTGCCCCCAAAGTTGCACTCAAATATT
The DNA here is from genome assembly GCF_025698485.1 of Gossypium arboreum. NCBI lineage: Eukaryota > Viridiplantae > Streptophyta > Magnoliopsida > Malvales > Malvaceae > Gossypium > Gossypium arboreum. The sequence goes on from NC_069073.1 coordinate 116,902,130, forward strand.
ATGTTCATACCTAAAGAATTTTTTTTATCAATTTGGTACTTGAAGTTTCCAATCTTATTTTTATTATCTTTTCGTCGAGTGCACGACCCATCATCTTTTTTAACACCTTTTAACAGCTGAGGTAAAGTGATAATTAAGTGCAATTTTGAGGGGCAAATAGTATATCAACCCTTAAAATTTTGTTGAAAAAGATCATAATACTTCTAAAAGATATGAATAAGGATAGTAATAATATAGCAGAGAAGATTATAATATGTAGAATCTATGAAGAGAAAAAGAAAAAGTTAAATTAACAATTCTATCATTTTACACAATTCTAGGATTACACATTTGCTTTAATAGTAAGAAGAAAATAACAAAATACAAAGTAAATTACAAGGAGATGATGATGATGATGATGTGTATGATCCTTAGCTTTCGATACACTTATAAACTATGGGGGATTTTCAACTTCTACACTAATTTTTCTTTCAGGCTTTTGACAAAGCCTTTTCATCATACTATATATTTATATATATTATTAAGTGTTTGTCTAAGAAGAAGTTTTGGAAACATCCTTACTCAACCTATTGTACTTCATATGGCTCTTAACTAGTTGCCCAGCTGCCAGTGCTGACATGAGTGACAGCTCCCCTGCAAGGACTGCACCAGCTACTATGGTTGCAAGCCGTCTTGAGTTTGCACCTGGTGACTCTTGGCTAGCACCTTTCACCCCTAGCAGGTTCAAACATGCTGACTGAGATGCAAGTTGAGTTCCACCACCAACCGTGCCAACCTAATAGATAAATCACACAGCAAAACAAAGATAATTCAGCATTTACATGAATACCACCAGACTTGTCAATCATGTCAATCGTGTCAATTCGGTTTGAGGGGCCATTACGGGTTTTGGTCATTCAGGTTCAAGTCATTTCAATTTTGTATTTTTTTTTTCTTCAAGTTGTTTCAAGATTATTAACAAATAACTAGTTTTACTTCGATATGTAATTTGATAATCGGACATTAACACTGTCAATTACCTCGATGGAAGGCATCGTAACAGAGATGTGAAGGTCATTGCCCTCGTTGACAGCTTCCATCATCGTGATGCAATGAGAGCTCTCGATGTTTTGAGCCGGATCTTGACCGGTGGCAATGTAAACTGCAGAGACAATGTTACTAGCATGGGCATTGAATCCACCCAAAGCTCCGGCCATGGCGGATCCTGTAAGGTTCTTAAGCATGTTAAGCTCCACAAGGGATTCCACACTAGTCTTCAAGACTTTCCTCACCACATCACCCTTAATGATGGCCTCGCAGACAACAGATTTGCCTCGTCCTTCAATCCAATTTACCGCCGCGGGCTTCTTGTCGGAACAGAAGTTTCCTATATCCATAATAGTTTAATGGTCTAGCTCAAAGGATGAAAATGAAGAACTATATATAATTATTTGTTCATGGAAATGAAACTCACCAGAGATGCCAATGACATCCATGTCAGGGAAATCAGTTTGAAGGAAATCCAAAACGTTTTGGACACCCTTTGAAACCATGTTCATCCCCATAGCATCGCCAGTACTGCAGGTGAATCTCAAATAAAGATTCTTCCCTGCAATGACACATTTAATACCTTGAAGCCTAGCAAATCTACTTGATCTGAAACAAAAAACCAGCACCCACATTAGCTCGAACTTAAATGCATCAACCAAGAAATGAAAAATATATAAAACAAACCTGTTAAAAACAACAGCCAAGGTCTCAAAATTTTCAGGATCCTCCAAATAAAACTTTAAATCAGCTGCCCTTTTGGCGGTGCCGAACCTTACAACAGGAGCTCTAGTCATCCCATCTTTCAATAGAACACTAGAAGCACCACCAGACAAATGAATAGCCTTACATCCCCTACTAGTGCTAGCCACCAAGCAACCCTCCGTGGTTGCCATAGGAACCGAGTACTCTTTTCCATTAAGCAACAACGGCCCAGCAATTCCCACGGGAATCTGTACGTACCCAATCGGCATCTCACAACATTGTCCTAAAATTGACTCATAATCGAATCCATCCAAGGGTAATCCCGATAACGACTTCCCGGTTATTCTCCCTAATGCCTCACGCCTGATGGAAGCCGCTCTCTTGCAATCACCTAATTTGGATTCCAAAGAATATGAAGGAGTTGTTCCCGCCACAATGGCTTTAATTATTTCTTCATCTTCCTCGGTTGTTAATTTCACAAGCTTTTCATCGACCACTTTCTGGGCAGATATAATTGGTGCCGAGGTTACCGAACAATCAAGAGCTTGGCCACAAGGGATTTTACGAGCATCTTCTTTACGAAGCAAAGCTTCATTTTCCTCTTCGTCCTCGGAATTCCAAAGGTCAGTCGACGGTCGGAGGATCAAAGACTGAACGAAATCAATCCCGAAGAACCCCAAAAGATAAACAAACGAGGCGATAAAAGCGAAAATCGCGACGATCTCTGAAAGGTTGACGAGGTGAAGGGGCGTGGAAGTACGGATCTTTTCACGCCAACGGGAAAGAAGAAAATAAACCACAGAGAAAAACAGCGAGAAGAACACAGCATTCGTTAGATGTAAAGAGAGAGGCAATGCTTCGGAGGAGGAGGCTTTGCCGGAAACTTCCTCAAAAGAAACCGTTTTCGTTGTTTTCGGAGCTTGAACGGGTTTAGCCGACGATCTCCAGCGGGCCTCCATTTTCGGTGGTGGTAGCGGCGGAGGGTACAGAACCCGACGGCGAATAACGGAAAATAAAAGAGGAATGAAACGATGGAGCCGGAGATGGTTCAGTTTGATTCCGAAAACGGTTTTTTTCCCGGGAAATTTGGATGAAGAAGCGGGAGTTGAAGGAAGTGAGTATATATAATGTTGTGGGGGGACACGTTTCGAGCAGTAAAAGGATGTACAGTGAGAGCGCGTGAAAATTTGGCACTTTGTTTGTTAGTCGGCGACTTAAATGAGAGAAGAAGACTCAAAAGTCTGTTGGATTATTATTTAAAAAATGGTACCAAAATTAATTTGGGTTTTATTTAAGTTTTTGAGAAAGTTTAGATAAAAATACGAGATTAAAAAATTAGTTTAGATAAAATTTAAGATCTATTTTTTATATGAGTCGTACATTGGATAAGATTTAGTGACTCGAGCATGACTCGTCCAGCTCAAATATATTATGTTATAAAATATATTATATTAATTATATATATTAAATAATAATTATATATATTCATATTAAACCACACTCCAATAAAAATTAAATCTATTACCCAATACCTAAAAGAAAATTTACCCAACTAAATAACTTAACCAAAAATATAAAATTTTAAAATTATATATATTTTTGAATAATTTCATTATAAGTTCGATTATATCGCTTCTTTTTGACATTATGCCTAGAACTATTCATAGCCTCTCCTAACCCATAAATAGGAGGATAACGTACTTCAACGCATTCGAACCCACGTCCTCCTGCATTGGCAACAATGCTCATGCTAATTGAGTTAAGACTCAATCGATTTTAAAAATTATATTTAAGATAATAAAATATTTATCATATTTATTTGTGTTTTTAATATAATAAAATATTTATTATATTTATAGCAGTGTTTTTAATATAAATATTTTTTAATGTATTTGTTAGAAAACTTTTATTTTAACATTTTTTAGTGCATTTAGTGTATTATGTTAAAAAAAATTATTTTTAAATAAAACTAATCTAAAAAATTAAATATGGTCGAGAGCCCGGGTTTACTTTTCTTAAATTGGATTAGGCTTAGGCAAAAAAGTAAGTTCATTATTTGGGTTAGGCCCGGACTTGAAAATTTGATCTAGATATTCTTGTATTAACCTAGCCCAGCCATAAGCACCTCTAAGTTAATTTCAACTAAAAAATAATTATATAAATCCATTCTATTGGGAAAAGACAATGTAAGATAAAAGTATTATGAATATTTTATTATGTGGACCATTAAGATCTAGATAAGTTTTGATATACTTTAAATTCCAGTAGTTATTAAAAGTAGAGTTATATTTCATTTATACTTCTTATGTCTATAAATATAGACTTTGGAGAAGTATTATAAAGATGATTCCGATCGATCAATAAAATACGCTCTCTCTTTGCTCTCCCATTCTCTTTGTTCTTTATTCTCTGTCTTTTATTTTATAACACATTATCAGCACAATTATCTTTTAATCGTTTTTCTCCATAAGTCACAAAAATATCCTAAAATTTGCTGTTGTCGGTTGCCTCTTATATAATCATCAGATTATTTCACTTAATGAATGTAAGATTAAGATTGAAATGGATGATTGCATGATATGAATGATAATTATATTCTAAATGATATGATAAAATGTAGTAAGTTAGTTTGAGTTGCTTAGGCAATGTAATTTGATATCTCATAATCAGATCTGATGACCAGGTCAGGTGTGAGGTGTTATATTAAATTTAATGATTATATAAAATATACAATGATGTAATATACATCTTGATGTCTGATTGTTGGGTGTTCTTTGATACCCAAAAAAAAAAAAGTTGATTCTTCCTTTTTCTTTCTTCAAATTTTTTTAAAGAAGTTTGAGGAATAAATTGATAGAATTTGCAATTGTGAAGAGTTAAATTTATTAAACTCTTTAGAATTAGGATCAAATTGATAGAATACATAAACATTGAAGACTAAATATGTTATTATACCAGTTAGAAAAATGCTATATCATTAAAGTCAAAATTGAATTTTTTTTGTTATCAATGATAGGAATAAATACCTTAAGTTCAAATGTTTTAAAGTTAGGTGACCCAAACAAGAACATAAGCATAGTTAGGTGACCATTTATATAGTTTACTTTTTATGTGCGGACTCGCCTATCGAACAAAATGAGTTATACAAGGGCACATGAACAAGATTTGGATAATTTTGTATTATATTTTATAATTTTTTATTTTTTTTAGTTTGTTAGAATCTTTTATTAATTATTGATAACTATTATAATTTTGATAATTTTATAATATTTTACAACTTTTTTAAAAAATTATAATATTCTAAACTACATGTAGAATGAACAAGATAAAAGGTGTTCGGATTCAAATAAACTTGGATGTTATTTGTTCTAGTTCATTCCAAATGTGCATTTTAGTGTTTTTTTATTTTAAATTTTTATGATTTTAGATTTTTTTAATATATGGTATGTGACATGATGTCATGTGTTAGCTTTTCATTAATTTTATTAGTTGCGTAAGCATCTATTAATAGTTAAATCGGTCATGTAAAATTTTTGTTTATGTTACATACAATATTTCTATTAAAATAATATATATATAATTTTTGTTTTACATGAAGCGAATTTATACCACGCTATTACAATGTAAAAGTAAAATTAATTATTACATTCGAATATAATTTATAAAACTTCAAAATTATTTGAAGTTGTTTAAGTTTGCCTGACCTGACCCAATCAAAAGTCAAAAAGATCAAAATCCTTAAGAGCCTAAATTTGAAAAAAATCTGAATCTATAAAAGTCTTAATCCGAAAAAATTTAAGCCTAAAAAATTCCGAACTAAAAAAAATTCAGACTTAATAATATCAAAAAAAAAAAAAAAAAAGCCTCCTATTTGCGTATTCTATTTGAAATTAGAACATTAGAAATAGGATACCTTTGTGAATTAAATGTCTATGCATATGAAATACATGAGTTTGGCCTTACTTGTTCTTTTTGGTACAATTTGGCCAAAAGACTTCACTTTGACCACAACTTGGAGTTAAAACTTTGACTTTACTTTTAAATTGTATAATAAAGTTAATATTGTTATTTATTGGAATATCCAAAATTAGTAAAGAGGTGTAAAATTCAATAATAGAGTTAAAATTTATTCTCTGTTATTTAGAAAGTAAAAAAAAAAATAAAATTATCGAATTGTTTAATTAATAAATGTTACTTTTTATTGGAAAAATGTAAATTTTAAATTAATTATATGTTAAGATAAAAATAAATATGATTTTGTTGAAGGAGTCGGTTTCTTCGGGAGAAGTTTTTAAAGTGTCTATGTTTTGTCCCCAACTTTCGTAGAGAGCTATGTATGATTCACGAAAATGGTGTCTTGGTTGGTGATACTTGCAAGGCTCGGGATGTTAGGATCTAATGTCCTAAAGTATATTATATTTGTCAATTTATAATTGCAATATTCAAATAGATTGGTTTAAAGAAAATTTCATTATACATTAATATTATTTATATATGTCCTCAACGATTTTTGCATGCAAAACAAAATGTAAAAAAAATATATTAGTTCATTGATTATTTAATTTAATGTTTAATAAAATATTAAGTCGCAAGATGTATTTAGATCACAATGCGAAAAGGTAACTTATATTAATAGATAATCTAAACTGTTTGTAGTCTAATTTAAATTGAGTAAATCAATTGAAAGACTATTATACTGATTATCAAGTATAATTGGGGAGATGTTTTGTCTTGAGCATTGGAGTAAATGACTCCTATAATATAGATAATAAATGTCATTGTCTGGAGTAACAATACATTGGACAGGACCCAAGTTGAATTTATCCTATAGATCTGTTTATGGATTTATTCTCTCCTGATCTCCATAGTGTAACATACACTATACCTTAATCCTAAATGGATGATGGACTATGTATACGTAACTCGTATAATTTGATGTAAATGAAAGCTTGAGCTCAAATAGATAAAGAGCCAAAAGCTAATGCATTAGATACATAACTTCTTTATAATGTAGCATCATTTCACAACAATAGAATTCATAGTTCAATGAAGGTAAATGATATCCACTCATTGGCATTACATGATTGATGAAAAAGTAACGTGACCACGACTTATTTGTTGTAATTATATTTTAAAACCCTTGTTAGTTTTAAAATTTTAAGAATCAATGCTAAATTGATAGAATTTGTAAAGTTGAGGGCTAAATTTGTTGATTTTTTTTTAGAATTAAGACCAATTTATAGAGTCTATAAACAGTCGGGAGCTAAATTTGTTATCATACTAATAAAAAAGGTCATGCCAACGTTCTGTTAGTAATTTAACGAATGAGTTACAAAAATATTAAATTTCGATAACACTAATGATTAAAATAAAAAAAAAAATTAAACATAGGTGACCAAAACAGAACACGTTAATAATTGGGTGACTATTTATACAATTTAGCCTAAAAATTTAGATATACTTTTTAGGAGACTAAAGCCCTGCCTTTAGAAGGTCTCTAGTTATAGCCCTAATATAAGAAATTCAAAGTAAAAAAACATTGGTAATGCCCTTAATTAATCATTGTGCCTAACATTGACTTTAATAATAATATTTATCAGGGACTGATTTTGCAATGTCAAAATTTATTCAGTAATTAAAGATTGACAATATATTATGCCCAACTAAACATTTAAAATTTTTTATAGAAAAATATTGTATTAATAATCATATTAATAATATAGATACAAATAATTAGGCTAATATAATTTCTAAAATTAATTTATTAAGCTCCTATTTGAGCTTAATATTTTGATTTATTAAATGAGGCCACTTATTTATTGAATCAATAAACTCGCTCGGATAGATGTTCATGAAATTCTTGCTTGTTTCACCCTTTTAATAAAAGATTGTACATTTTTTTTAATTTTGGTTAAAATATTTCTATTTTTATATTTTTCATAAATTTAGAATTTAATATTTTTATTTTTATTTTTAATAATTTAGTCCATCTACTTTTTAGATATTAAATTTCGTGTTCAACTGTTAATATCGTTAAAATTATTTTATTAAATTCAGGTTCATTACAATACTATTTTTTTAAGTAATGTAACTACCAAGTAAGCTTTATTATTATTATTATTTCAAAATGTTATGCTAATAAATTTAATGGTCACCTAATTATTAGCACGTGATTGTTTCTAAATAAATTTTACAAGCAAACTTCTTCATGTTTTTTTTCTCTTAAATTATTTTTATAAAATTATTAATTTTATAAATAAACCTCATGTTAGAAAATGAGAAATATATATATTCATTTATTTATAAATATTTTTACAAATTTGCATGTATTTTTATCAAGATATGTTTTAAAATTTTAATAATCAAGACTGAATTGATGGAATGTATAAAGTTGAGGGCTAAATTTGTTGATCTTTTTAAAATTAGGACCAATTGATAGAATCTGTAAGCATTCAAAGCTAAATTTGTTATTATACTAATAAATAGAGAAGTGACCAAAATATTAAATTTCAAAAACATTAGTGACAAAAAAAAAATTTAAACATGAGTGACCAAACCAGAAAGCACTAATAGTTGGGTAATTATTTATATAGTTTACCCTAAAATTTTAACAATATTAACAATTAAACCCTAATTTTGAAATCTAAAAAATAGAATTAAATTTTTTAAAAATAAAAGTATAAAATTTAACCATTTAATTTAAAGCACAGCCTCGAGAAGGTGTATAGGTATAGCCATTAAATACGAAATTCAAAGTAATAAAGAAAAATTTTAAACAATTAAACCCTAATTTTGAAATCTAAAATAGAATTAAATATTTAACCATTTAAGTTTTAGGTATAGCAATAAAATAAGAAATTCAAAGTAATAGAGAAAATTGGTAATGCCCTTTGCGATACGCTACGCATGCTGCATGCATTTGCACGCAAATAAGCCAAGTCAACAATTCCCATTTTTTCTTTTTTTTTTCCCCTTTTTACAAATAAATTAGGAAATTGAAAATTTGAAATTTTTTCCTCTAAAAAATTTATAAAAAATCAAAATGTTTACAATTTTTTTCCTAAAATTTTATAAATATATATAATTTAAAATTTAAATTTAATAAAGAATATAAAAATATAAATATTCTTAATTATAATTTTAAAAAACTTAAAATGATAAATTTGATGCCTTAAACACAGAGGCAAAGCCAAAAATTTTTTAGGGGTGAAATAAAATTTTAATTTTAATAGTCTATATCTTTATAATTTTTAAAGGATTAAATCAAATTTTTATAGCTTTAGAAGAGCAAAGTATAATTTTACGTTTACTAATTTAAATTTTAAAATTTCTAATTGGCCCCTACCATCCCCTAGATTCACCTTTGCTTAAAGAAGTAAATTATCAAATCAAGTTTATCATACTAATTATCTTGTTTTAAAATAGTTTTCAAATATATATGGTATTTATATTCTTTAACTTGGAATTTATTGTCGACAAGATTTCAATATGACTGGTTTATTCTTCTTCTTTTTTTTTTTAATTTAACTCAAACAAATTTATTTGACTCAACTTGTGTAACACCCCTAACCCTTATCCGTCGCTGGAATAGGGTTACGGAGCATTACTGAGGTTTACGGATCAAACAGACAGAAATTTCAAACGTTTCATAACATATCAATAGTCATAATAAAACCAATCAAAATCATATATACTGTCCCTTATACGAGCCCTCAAGGCCCTAAAATGTTTCAAGCCGTGTAACTCTCTGACTTGGTCACACGGCCAAGTCACATGCCCATGTGCTAGGCCGTCTACCCTTCGAAATAACCTCACACTCGTGTGCTAGGCCGTGTAACAACCTGACTTGTAACCCTTTAAAAACTACAAGAGACACACGGCCGTGTCACCTGACCGTGTGTCACACACGGCTGAGACACACGCCCGTGTCTTAGGCCGTGTGGACAAGAAAATGACCACTTCCAAGACATTTCTTTCACCCTTTCAAGCATAAACCTACAAGAAATTTGTACATGTATACAAGGCCTTAAAACATACTCAAATTATGCAAAGAATGACTAATCTCAATACCAAATGTTCATACAACCAATATGCCAAAAGGCACCTCAATCATCAAGCATCAACTTACATATATATATATATACACTTGAGCACATTTGTTCAAACCTTAACCATCAATATCTAATTAATCTCAATATTATTTCCATGCTATATCAAAAATAATCTCACTACATTTTACTACATTTACACCATTTACTAGCTGACTTGTTTCCATACCAATACATAACACAATTGATACATACCAACCTTATCATATTAGGCATACCATATTTCAATCATGGACATCTATTCAAGACTTTTCCAAAACATATCATGTCATGGCCATATTGAGATCGATACAACAGATACCAACTTTGGTTATTTCTAAACATGCATCAAGTTGACCATATTAATCTACTCAAAAATTCATTTTGATGTTAAATTCTAATTGTACGAACTTACCTGGCTAAATTACAGAAATGTCAAAGTACAATGGCATTTTGGTAATTTTCTATTCTCCTCGATTTTCCATTCGGCCTTGATCTAAATTAATAATTTCATTCATTTATTAATTCATACAATAAAACAATTTATTTTATGAAATTTAGTATTTTTATAATTTTAAAAAATTACCCCTAATATTTTAATTTTATTCAATTTAGTCCCTGAGATTAAAACATGAAAATTAACTATTTTTAATGCAAACCCATGCTAGCAGAATATTCATGGCATTCATTACAGCCCATTTTTTCAATAATTTCACAACAAACCCTTGTATTTTTACTATTTCAACAATTTAGTCCTTAATCGGAAAATTCATCAAAATTACTTAACAAAATACTTTTAAATATCAACCAACATCTCAAATTCATCACTTAATAACTAAAATCATATAGACTCACAATGGCAACATTTACAATCTTTAATAGTTTCAAAATCGATGGTACGGACTAATTAGACCTAGTTGCAACGATGTCAAAAATATAAAAATGATTGCAAACGGGCCTAAATTGAACTTACATGTACCATAAAAAAAATGGCCGAAACTTGAAGCTTCCATGGTTTCTTTTTTTCTTTTTAATTCGTGAAGAAGAAGACACCAAAAATGAATATAAAACATTTTGATTTGATTTTATTTTATTTTAATTATCAAATTACTATTTTGCCCTTGGTTAAATAAATAAATAAAACACGAAAGTCATGTCCATATTTGTCCATTACATAAATATATGGCATAATTACCATCAAATGAAGGTTTAATTTCACAATTGGTCGTTCAATTTAATTAAATTCTAACTAAATAAACTTATTTACAATTTAATCCCAAACTAATTAGGACTAAAATAACAATTAATTCAAAAGCTAGTGGATTCAATCATAACACCACCGCTTGGAAACTTTGACCATGGTTTAATTACCATTTAAATCCATTTTCCTTTATTCAATTAACCATTTAATCACTCAAATTAAATAGTGATTAAAATTTACATTTTTTACAATTTAGTTCTTTTTAATTAATTAACTATAGAAACGTTAAAATTTTTCAATGAAACTTTAATACTACCTTAATGACACTCCGTAAATATTTACACGGCTCAGTTTATAGAAACGAGATCCCGATACCTCATTTTCTAGAACCACTTGACCTTAGGGTCTTACCACTTGAACTTAATTAATCATTCAAATAGCATAAATTACCATATCAAAAATCTTTTTAAAACCATATTTGACTCGTAAATATTAAGTAATAATATTTACGAACTTACTCGTTGAATTTGGTGGCCCCGAAACCACAGTTTCCAACACCACTGAAAAACGAGTTGTTACAACTCGACTTGATTCGAAAAAATTTCAACTCGAGTTAAGATGATAAAATAAGACTCGTTAACCGAATAACTTGAAATTCTTCACTTGATTTGACTCGATTCAATCGAACGTTCACTCTTAAGTAAAAAAACAAAATTATGTAATAAATATAGTTATAAAAATTTGACATGATTAACAAATGAAGCTTTGGTGGAATGTTAAAATGTGAATGTTAAAAATCATAGAGGCTTGTGTTCAAATCTTCTTATGTGTATATGTTTTTCCATATAAAAATTATAAAATGGTAAAAATGTCCTCAAAATAATACAATTTACCTTGGTATTCACTTCTCTGATTTTGAGATAGATAAGATCGTCTTTTAATATTGTTGTTGGTGTCATTCTAAGATGGGTCGTTATTTGATGCTTGGAATAATATATAGTTCATCAAAATAATTTGTCAGGTAATTGTCATCTTATTTTAATCAAAGAATAAATTAGCATGGTTCGATTGGTTATGCAATCAAGTTATGCTATGAAATTAAGTTATTTAATTTAAATGAGTTGCACAAATGAGTTCATTGATTAGAGTTGGGTCCTTTCTTATTCACAAGACTATCAAGCAATAAATCGTAGGATTTACTCTTAAGATTATTCGATTGACAATAATTAATTACCTAATTGTTCCCACAATTAATTTACAATTAAGGAATGATTGACAGTCTGGAACTATTTCTTAATCACTTTAACCGACTTATTATCTAGTGAGAAAGTATTTGAAGTCCATAATCAATTTTGAAATTGAAGTTGATGTTGGTTTACTTTAATTTATTTCGAATTAGTATTTTGCTTTCTAGGTTACTGTTATTTAAATTTTATTTACTCATTTTCGCAACAATATCTTGTCTTTGATCTATTTTTGTTATTATCTAATTGGATTGATGTCTTGTTAACTCATTACATCAGCTCAATCAAATACTTAGTGTAGCGACGTAAAAAAAATTTTTAGTTTCGCTTGGTCGCTAATTGTAGTGATTTATTAAACATTTGAAAACCAACTTTCGATTTTATTAACAAAGGGAGTCGCCACCGATCTTTTTTCCAGGTGTGACCGGACACCTAATAAATCATCCCTTTTTTAGAAAAGAAAACTTATTCTTGCACAAAAATGAAGGCCGAATTTAGGTCTACGTCAAAAGCCAAAGTAAAGTTGGGTTCGGGAGTCGATTCTGTGAGGAAGGTATTAGCACCCTCGTGACGCCCAAAATTGGTATCTTATTAAACAAGTATTGTCTTAATTTTCAAAATTGCAAGTTCAAAGTAACATTGAATCGTGATCCGATCAAAACACGAGAAATTTCAAGTTTCGTTTTCTTTTGAGAAGAACGTACCATTTTAACACGAGTCGATTGATATTCACCCAACATAGCGATGAAATCAATGACTTAATATTAAATCGGCATGTTGCCTTATTTATTGAAATTAAAATTATGAGTAAAACATTATTTAAAATAAGAATTAGTAAATAATACAAAACAACGATGCAATTAATAATGAAATGTTAAAACGAGAATATTAAAACAACAATATTAATATTTACAAAAAATAGAAATGATGTACTACCAATATAATAAGAAAAATAATATATTCATAATGACAATAGAAAATAACAATATATACATAAAACATACATATACATATACATATATATATATATATACATGACATACCAAAATGAAAATATACAACATATATTAGAAATATTAATAATAGAAAATATATTTTATATATATATATGCTAACGATACTACATGAATATGTACTTATATGTATTAAAATATCTACATATATAATGGACATGTACTAATAATGATAATAAGAGTAATAATAAAAGACGATATATACCAAATAATACATAATAATTTAAAACAAAATAGTAAGTAACAATAGAGAAAATGATAAATATAATAATAAATATAACGATATATGAAAATAATACTATATAAAGAAAAGAATATATATACTCCTATAATAAAATATGTGTACTAATATTCATAATAAATATAATAGGATAAAATAAATATAATAATATATACATGATATGGTATTAAAAATACGTATATATATAATAATATTTCGAGTATGTACATGAGACAATATAAAATATATACATGGAAATATACAAGAAGTATATAACTAATAACATTAAGAATATATATATAATATAAATATAATATATACAATATACACATATGATAAAAACTATTAATATGTACATGTATATCTACATACACATTAAGTAAAAGTACTAATGCTAACAATATTAATAATAAATATAATAATAGATATATATGCATATAATAGTAAGAAACGGAACATAAAGAAAATATATATATATATATATATATATATAGCTAAATATAATATAATAATAACAATATATAAAAATAATAGTGATAACAATATTACATATATAACATGATTAATATTTAAAGCTAAATTAAATAACAAAATAATATGAAATCTAAGGTAAATCTGAAAAATAAATGAAAAAGAAGAGAGAGGGAGAGAGAAGGAGGGGAAGGGAATCGGCCAAGGGCGTCAATGGACAAATCGTCGTCGTCGTCGTCGCCGGCGCCGCCACCAAGTGTGTAAATTTTTTATATTTGTTTTGTATATATATATTTATTATATTTTTATTATGATGTATATATATAGATTAATAGATTCGAAAAAGGAAAAAAATAAAAATAAAAATAAGAGTAAAATAATAAAGAAGATAAAATCACCTTTAGGTATTTTTTGAAGATAAATTCTTTGTATTGATCAAAATTCCCTCCTCCCCTTTTACATGATTTTTGAATGGCTTTTTATAGCCATCTTTTACATGATTTTCTATTTTTTTTTAATTTTGTAGGTGGTGGTGGTAGACAATAGGAGGAAAAATGGGGCAAGTGGGAAAGTGGTTAGGTGGCTAGGTTTTTTTATTTTTTTGTTAGGTTTTTCTTTTTCTTCTTTTTTTTTTTTGGGGGTTACGTTTTTTTTTTTTTTTTTTTTTTGGGTTAGGTTTTTTTGGGGGGGCTCAATGGGTTTTTGAATTGGGTTTAATGTTTAGGTTTTGTAATGGGTTTGGGTAGATATAAATGGGTCATGAGTTAAGGGTTTTAGTGGGTTTAGAGGTTTGGTTGGGTTTTGATGAAATCGGGCCCGGGCAATTTGGGCTTCTACACTTAGTATAATACAAATATTTCATGTTTAGATTTTTGCTTTTCAATTTTAATTATAAATCAAAAAATAATCATAAATATTAAATTTACTATCATACCATGCAACCAAATCTTATTTAAACCCAAGTTTGAAATTTGTTAAAATATTATCCAATCAATCAATTAAATCCATTTGAAATTTTTTTGAAAAAAAAGTTGTGTAATGTTGGATGTTGAAGAAAATTTATTAACTGTAAACAAAATTCATAAATATATAAACTTATCTTCTTTGTATTACAATTGTATTAACAATTTCTTTTAATTAATTAATTAGTATTCGAATATCAACATATATATTTGAAACAATCTCATTATAAATTCTGATCATATCTTCTTTTTTTTAACACAACGTATAGAATTGCCTATAACCCCTTCCCAACCCATAAATAAGAGGATAATGCGTTTCAACGCACCCAAACTCACGTCCTCCTACATTAACAACAATACCAATTGATTGGAGATAATTATTTTTTTTTTCTATTTCTTAAAGTTTCCACCAAAATAAGTCTAGTGATCAGTTCTTTGCGTTCTCTAAGCCTATTAAGGAATAAACACTGACTACGAATTTTAAAACTATTTCATACCTAATATGAAGATCGAACCCTCGATTATTGATTAAAATAGAAAAAACCTTTACCATCTTACCTACTCCCTAGGATGAAAGTTAATCATTTTCTTTAAACGAAGAT
The DNA here is from genome assembly GCF_025698485.1 of Gossypium arboreum. NCBI lineage: Eukaryota > Viridiplantae > Streptophyta > Magnoliopsida > Malvales > Malvaceae > Gossypium > Gossypium arboreum. The sequence goes on from NC_069073.1 coordinate 116,917,661, forward strand.
GAGAAAAAAAAATCGAATATTCATCAAATCCTTCATTTGATATGGCAACTGGTTGGACACACATTTTATATTCTTTACAGTGATACAGTGAGTGAAGTACTATCAGTTCGAAATAAGGAACATTTTTACTTCCTTTATTTATTTAATTTTAACTTTCACATTCTAAGAGTACTATTTGCCTTTTGCATGAAGGAATGTTTGAAATTTGAGAAGATTTGGGTAAAAAAATTAAGCTCGTTTAAAATATGATTCGGGCTTAAGTTTAAACATTCAAGGCCTAACCCGAGCTCGGCCGGCCCATTTTTAAGTTTATAATATTTTATATTATGTAATTTATAACACATAAAAATTAAATCTATGTTAATTATATAATACTACTCTAATGTAAACATTAAAATAATGTTAAGATGACTATATAAAAAATTTTAATAAATAAAAAATATATTAAATTAAAATATTGTAAAAAAATAATATGGGCGGGTATAAAATGGGTTTGGGTTAATTTATTACAAATATGAATAGGTTTGGGTAAAATTTTAGGCCCATATTTCTGACTGGACTAAGCTTCGGCAAAAATAAAATACATTAATATCATGTTTAGACCCAATTCAACCTATAAAAACCTCTAGTCATTATCAAGTGTTGTGTCTAAGAGTTTGTATTGTCAATTCATTGACTGAGTAAGACTTTACATACATAAATACCATTCTTGATTTGGGAAGCAAATTATGGTAATAGAAATCTATTAATGGAAAAGCATGGAGATAGAAATGTTAATGGCTAGACACAACCAACAACAACCAATGAAGTTGACATAACTCCTAAAGAATAAACAACATTCAACTATATTTCAAAGGCACTAAATGCAATCTTTAATTAGTTAGATGAACAACAATTTAAAGTAATTTCTATACATCCGATAAAGATGTTTGAATGATTCTTCAGAATTAACATAATGTGCATATGTTCATACTTCATTGGTTTGAAAATTGAAAATGAATAAAATTAAGTTCCTAAACTTTCTAATATTTCTAAAAGCAAATTAATTTTAAATTATTATATTATTTTTATTAAAAAGATTTTTTTAAATCATACAATGATGAAAGCTAAAGGCATCACTATTGAAAAAAAAAATCCAAAAATATCAAAGTTGAAAAATGTTAGGTTAGTGTGAAAGATGTTGTTGCATCAATTACTCAACTTATCCTCAATAGTCTTTTAGGATGGAAAAAGATAATCAAATTCTAATTTTATCTTCTTTGTATTAAATGCATAATAAATGTGTTTAATAGTTTCTTGCCACATCATTGGTTGTATAATTCAAAATAATTATACAGTTGAACCTCGTGTGTTGTCATTATGATTAAGATGTTTATTGACTCAAGTATGGTTTAGATTCGAGTCGCACTAGTTACATTCTTGTTAAGACTTTACCGATCAAAATTTTATATAATTTTGATAAAAAAATTTAAGTGTTAAACTTAAATTCTAATCCATTTGGTATACTATTTACTAAATATAAGATAAAAATAAAGTTTCAAATGGCTTTGAATATAAATACAAAACTTTGGAATAAATTATATTATTAAACATAAAATATTATAAAATTTAAAACTTATATAATAATTATAAAATCTAAGAAAACCAAATAAAAATATAAAAATAATTATTGAATAAAAGAAGAGAATTGTGTTTGAATATGATAGATTTGGGAAAGAATTTCATTTGTATAAGGTTTTCAAATTTTCCAAAATAAATTTACTTATTTGAGGTAAAATAAGAATTTCAAATTTTCGAGAAATTTTAAGAACAGATTTAAGTAACTCAATTTCATATTTTTTAAATTGTTGGATTCTTTTATGTATTTCAAAAATTACACATATCCCACATTCTTTAGATACACATATTAAATAATTTTATATAATTTTTGTTTAGTATGAGCTTAGAAGAGTCCAAATAAAAAGATGGGCATGTATTCATGATAAAAGGCCCAACATTTTATTTTAATTTTACTGTTTTAGTTAAAAAAATCACTTGGTTTCGTAATTAAAGATATGCTTGATAAACTGGAAAATTAAGTACTGAATTTTTATTGTTAAATTTTATAAATGCTTAATATTATTTGATAAAATAAATATTAATTTTAAAATATTATTTATTTTAAATTTTAATGTTACTAATATAAAAAATATTATTTTAAATGATTTTGGATGAAAGATAAATATATTAATTTGAATATTTCATTTCAGTAAATAACTTTTTCAAGTTTTTAATAAATAAAAATCAATTTAATGTTCTCTACATTAAGTGGTAAGTAGCTACCTACCTACTAATCTTATTTAATACTTTTTTTGTTGAAAATTTTAAATTAAATAAAAATTAAAATGATTATCAAACACATTTAAAATATTAAATGTTAAAAATTTTCAATGATTTATCAAACACGTCGTAGGTCAAGATTTTGTTAACAGAATCAAATCGTTTTAAACATATCATATATTTTCTTAACCGTTATATTTTCTATTTTTGGTATGTATGGTACCCGTAAATGCCATCCATGACCGCCTTCAAATTTACTTACTAGTTTTCACGTTCCCTTCTAAATTTTCTCTATATTCTCTTTAGAAAAGTCTTCGTCTTACAATTTCAGTTGAGTGTTTAACTGGTTCGCTCTTCTTTATTCTCTATTTTCCTACCATTCAATAGAAGTGCTTATTGAATCCTGGGAGATACACATACCCATGAAATATCCTTAAAATTAATGATATTTACGCCTCAAACAATTTCATCTAAAAAGATGGTTTTTAAAAAAATTGTAATTTTATTTTATTTAATACACATGGTTGGACTCACTATAAAATAAAAATATTTATATTTTTTATAAATCTAATTATGTCCCTATTGGATATTTTTATATCATTTATTTTTTAATACCATTATTTTTATAATTATTTTTAATTTTTAAAATTCCAAAACCTAGTTTTTGCAAAAAACAACTATTTATGCAAACAAAACTGTTACCATAGCTAGCACTTTGAATTGATCAACTCTAAAGAAATAAAATATAACAAATGACATTCTTTGTTAAATGATAGTTGACTTCTTTACTTTTGTATATATTAATAGGTTAAAATATGTCATAAATTCATGTACTTTTTATAAATTTGAAATTTAGTCTTTTTATTTTATTTTTTAAATTTAGTGCTTTTTTTAAATTTCAAAATTTAAGTATAACTATTAATACTGTTAAAATTATATTGTTAAATTTAGGTTAATTACAATGTCATTTTTAGTGCATCACTACTAAGTGAGTATTTGTTTTATATGTTTCAAAATGTCAAACCAACAAATTTAGCAAAATAATTTTATTAATGTTAAGAATCAAACTTAAGTTTTAAAATTTAAAAAATAAAAAGACTAAATTCTAAGCGTGAGTTTGGATGGGCGGTGTGTTTACTTGCAGTTAGGGTAAGCTAAACGTACTATAACAATACTGTACCACACCCCATCCGTCCAACCAAACTCACCCTAAATTCTTGAAGAATACATAAATCTATAACATATTTTAACCATATTAACCATATATGGTAGAAGGAGACATAATTATATGTTTACTTTGCATTAGTATTATTTAATGTGATTTAAAAGTTGCAAATTAAAGTTAGTCAAAAGTGGATGAGTATCACCATCAAATATTGAACATTTAAGAAAAGTTGTGGAGTGAAAGACCCTAAAGCACACCTTCATGATGAACTACTCAACTTTGAATTAATAAATTAATTTTTTGACTGTTAACTTCTAAATTTCTTCCGATGGCCACATTATTTAATGTATTGGTATTCAAATGAAAAACAGGAACCTTGTTAAACCCTAAAATCCTCCCCACCTACTACGTGAATCCCCCCTTCCCCCCCCCCCCCAAAAAAAAAAAAATCTATGTTATAATGGTTAAAACCTAAAATATTGTTGGTAGTGGATGCAAACCTTGCAAGTTCAACAACAAAATAAAGCCATTCTTTAAGATAAAAAGTAGTTGAATTGTTGGTAAAGAAATTGTCATTGGGTATTAATTAGATCTAATCATAGATTGGGTCGAGTTCGGGTTAGGTTAATACAAAAATTTTAAGTTCATTTTCTAGGTCCAAGTTTAACCCGAAATATGGGTCTAAAATTTTGTCCAAGACCAGCCATGATAAAAAATACTAAACCCGAGCCTAGTCCAGTCCGCCTATATTAATATTTTTATATAAAAATAAAGTAAAAAATATAATACATTAATTGCACTAAAAACATTAAAATAAATGTTTCCCAACAAATTAAAAGTACATTAAAAAATCTTTATACTTAAATAACACAAAGATAGTTGCAACTTAGTAAGCAAATGCCTGTAAAATAATAGCAAAATTAATAATAAAATAAGAGTTATATAATATCCAAACAACAACAACAAAATAGTAACAATATAATAGCAAAATGGTAGCAAAACAACATCAAAATGGCAAGAAACAACAACAAAACAGCAGTGAAAAAAATTTAGACAAATTTAGGTTGGGCTCGAGCAAAAAAAAAACTTATCTGAGGCCCAACCCATTTAGAAAATAGATCTTATTTTTTGTCCAAGCCCATTTTTCAGATGTAATAGCCCCATTTTACCCGGGCCCGTAAAAAAACTATACCAGAACCAAAAATAGAAAAATAATAATAATAAAAAATAAAGCCATGAGCCAAATAAATTAAAAGTCCAAGTCCTTTTACAAAAAATAAAGGCCCAAAACACTAACCCAAATGCAATAACAAAACATAACCCGAAATAGAAATAAAACACTAGTTCAAAACCTAAAATCCTAACCCAATTTACATGCGGCCCAAATGAGCTCAAAATGAGAAAACACTAGAAACCCTAGAGGTTTCTGGAATACACAGTGCAGTAGCTAGCCATGAAATCGAGCCTCTCACGAACGGCCTCCCCACGAGTAGCTTGCTTCTCTGTACGTCTTCATGTCAACATAGAACCTGCGAGAACAGAAATGCTAACAGAATATACAGCAAATGAAAGTAGTAAAATAGAATTTTTCATTTTTTATTCATTCTGTAAATTCGGCAATAAAAAGCCATGTGCACACTGAAATACGCATACAAAATATCAGAAAGGAGCAATCATAAAGTTATACAAAGGTGATCCAAAAATCTGTTTATTTCTTTTTTGTTTCTTTCAATTTGCTTGCAACATTAGCATAAAAAAAATGAAAAAGATACTTGAATTGACGCTGATGAATGCCCAAGTATCTAGGAAGTATGGAGATTTGGGGCGACGGTCGAATGTTTTTTTTCTTTCGAATTTTTTCTTTGTTTTTCGGGAGAATAATATAAGATTTGGGGTTTTTTTTATAAAAAAAACAAAGAAAAGGAGAAATAGTAGCTTACCAAATCTTCATGGGTGACCTTCGTTGGCAAGACCGGGTCGCTGCTTGCGCACCGTCGACCATCAAACTGAATAGTGGGTTCGGCGGCTGTTAGAAGGAAACCCTAGCAGAATGATTTCAAGGCTGTAGTTATTTTAATTAAAAGTTTGGCTGTGTTTAGAGAAGAAAATAGGAGAAAAAGAGGTTTTAATAACCCATTAAAAAACGACGCCGTTTAAAGAAGGGAAAGATCCACGCGTTGACCCGATCTGAAAGCGGATCCGTGCCCTTTTGTTTCAGATGGGTAATTTGCGCGGTTAATTCCTCCCCTTTGCGTCGCATTTCAGTTGACTCTTATTGGCATCTTATCTATTTTTTTAAATTTTCCCCAAAAGTCTGTGTGCTATTTCATTTTAGTCTGCGCCTAAGTGCTGCATTTTGGGGTCTGGAATATTTCCAGCTTTGGTCCCTGTACATTTGCGCATATTGCACGTTGGTCCTCTTTTCGATTATTTTATTTATAAATTATCCCTTTTGTTTTAATTTAATTTTAATTAAGTTTTTTTGTTTTTTAGATTCATTTCACAATCATTTTTAATTCTTGTTTACTTATTTGTATATTTTGAATTACCTTGATAATTGTATTTTGTTTTTAAATTTATTAGTGCAAAATTTTTATATCATATCATTTCAACATTTTGTATAATATTTTATATAAATGTTCTTAAACATTATTACATACATATGATTTATAATAAATTTAATTTTATGTATATTATTAATCTTATGTTATTTTATACATATAATTTCTTTTAAATCTATTCACATATTTTATATATATCTTTGTTATTTAAAGGAAAATCCTACATATCTAATGTATTATTTAAATTATTATTACGTATAGATATATATTGGTACGCACGTTTGATCTATATTCATCATTAAACCCGTATTATTTTATATGTATAATTTCTTTTGAATCTATTTGTGTACATAATTATGTTTTTTTAAATCTATTATATATACAGTTTATGATAAAATTAATTTAATCTTATATGCATTATTAATTCCATGCTATTTTCACAAACAATTGCTTCCAAATCTATTTATATACATATACGTTTTGTAAATCTACTATGTGTATAATTCATTTCCTAAGATATATCTTATTATGTATTTTACTATCCATTCATATTTTATATATTATTTAAATTCTCTTTTATTGTGGGTATTGTTAGTTTTAAAGCGAATGTTTTTACACTTTGCATGTTATTTAGATGTCTTCATTCTACAATATTCATTTTAATGATTGTATATATCCCTAGTTTTTTATACAAATTATTTCAAATTCATCAATTCATCAATTCATCAATTCATCTATTATATATATTATGTGTTCATTAATTCATCACTATTTTAAAATTGTCTTATACCACATTGGTTTCTAATCTCCATTTTGTTTTGTACATTTTGTCTTGATTGTGTTATATTAAGTTATGGATTATTGTTGCACATTATTTTTTCGTTTTTGTATTGTTATATCAATTGTTCTTGGTTCATGTTTGAAAGTGTGGTTCTATGTTTCTTGGATTAATGATATGTAATTGTTTGTTTTGTTAAGTTGGCTAAATAAGGTTATATTATCTTCATGCATCAAGTATTGTACGTTATTCATGCATATTATCCCATATTTATTACTTCTTTTCCTTTTGGTTTACAAATGTTGCTTTGTAATTTTCAATTTTTTTTTAAAATCAATTGTTCCATTTTGTTTCAAGTAGAATTAAAGCGTTTTGAGCTAGTTTACAATGGTTTATTTAAAAATTTTCAAATTTGAGCTAGTTTACAATGGTTTATTTAAAAATTTTCAAATAAGGCAATGTTCAATATTTGAAGTTCAATATTTGAAAATTCGAAGAATCGTGCCCTACTGTGTTGGGTTTCGATTCTTCGCTGGACTAAATCATTAGACATCCTTTTGTAATTTTTAACGAATAAGCTTTTGGAAGTCAAAAATCAATCGTGTTTTCAAAGGTATAAAGAATCGTGTCCTATCGTGCTAGATGTGATGTTGTATGCTTTTGAAACGAAAGAATTTTGATGACCAACTTGAACCACTCAAATATTTTAAAAAGAACCATATTTCAAAAATTCTTTCTAAAATCTTAGACATGAGGACAGCACTTAATCAATCTGATACCATTTTTTGGGCGTAGTGAGGGTGCTAACCCTTCCTCATACGTAATCGGCTCCCGAACTCATTTTTAAATTTATGTAGACCAAAATTGATTTAAATGGAATAAAATGTTTTATTAGGTGATCCAATCACACCTAAACAAAAAGATTGGTGGCGACTCCATACTTCATTTTAAAGTCTATCCCCGTTTTTTCCTAAGATAAAAAAATGGTTTCGACATCAGACATATATATTTTTCCCAAACCCTCTCACTTTTTAGATGGGCCTTCATGTAACACCCCTTACTCGGTCTGGTCACCAAACCCGAGCTACAAAATATTACTACTGTAATCAAAATTGAAAACATTAAAATAAATCATGAAATAATAATTTGTATCTCAATCGTGATCTTATGATGTCATTCAAATATAAATCGAGACTAAATCAAGCTTACGGAAGCTCTATTGATGACCCGGGCATGAATTAGGACCAAATTGTAAAGTTTGGAAAATTTGAACTCCACGCTGTGACGAGTCATTCCCACGTTATGACATTGTTAGGCAGTGAGTTACATCATGACGTCGGACTACTTGACGTTGGGACGTCATAGGCTGTTGGTTGACATTGCGACAAGAAGAATTCTACATTGTGACAAGGACTCTATTTTTGGTAAAATATGACCATTTTGTAACTATTTCATGCCAAGCCAAACCATTTGCTCAAATGGTGCATATTTTGCCATTCAAACCTTCAAAAAGCCAACTTAAACATATACCAACATATCCTTTTAACCAACCATAAGACCATTCAAGTAATTCTACTTGAAATGGACACTTTATTAAACATAACAACCTAAGTAATCTTCACAACTTGTAAACCTGATAAAAACATAACAATTTCAATCCAAAACATACATATATCAACCTACTAAGTAACTGTACTAGGCCAATTTCAGCCCAATCCCATTTACAATTTAAAACCCCATTTACAAAATACTAAACCCCTTAAAAACCCCTAAACCCGAAGCCCAACTACCCCAGGCCCAAACCTAAAACTAAAAGACCCAAATAATATAAAAAAAAACCCCTAAGTCCCCCCTATTTGGTTCTGTGCCGCAACCACTACAACCAGCCCCATACCCCCACTACAACAAGCCCCATACCCCCACTGCAACAACCCCATACCGCCACAGTCCTCGTACGCCACACTCCGTGCGCATGCTCGGCATGCTCTGTACCTGCAAGAAGAGAATAAAACAACAACAGCAATAGAGCAGTAGCCAATAGAAGAAACAATAGTTTTGAACATTCGGCTATAAAAGGCCATTCAAACTGATGTAAAAAGGGGTCGGCCATTTTTTTAAATAAATACAAAGATAGATTTTTTACAAAAAATACAAGTAGTGAGATAAGGGAAGTCAAAAGAAGCAAGAATAATATCAAATAGGGCAGCCAAAACACGAAAATCAGAACCGGAAACCTAAGGTGATTGTGAATCTATTCGTGTTTTGATTTCTGTTCTATTTTCCCATGTATATACATACTAAAATATATAAAAATAATAAAAAAAAATTAGATTTTTACCACGCGGTGGCGGTGCATGACGGACGGTGGTCCCGTGGCCGTCGGTGGCCCACTGGCCGAGCCTCTCCTCTCCCTCCTCTCTCCTTTCTCCCCTCCTTTTCTCTCTTCTTTTTTTTCTTTCTTCCCCTTTAAATGATTTTTTTTTTCAGGTTTTTAGGCTATTTATAGCCCAGTAAAACGGTACCGTTTTGGTACCCAGATTTAAACAAAAGAACGACGCCGTTTTGATGAGGGTCGGGTCGACCCGACCCATCCGGCCAGGGTCCGCGTGTTTTTGAAGCGGAAGGGCTAATTGCGCGATCGGCCCTTCCGCATTTTTGCTATTTTACGATCAGGTTTTTAATATTTTAATTTGGCCCCAAAGTTTTTGCCCGTTCATCAATTTAGTCCTCCGTCTTTGCTAGCGTTTTGGTAATAGAGAATATTGCATTTTTAGTCCTCGTTGTTTTCACGCGTGTCCATTTTAGTCCTTTATTTCTTTATCCCTTTTTAAATTCGCCCTGAAATTCTGTTCTTATTCTGATTTAATCCTTTTTCGTTTATTTTCCTTTTTTACATATTACTAATATTGTTACTATTATTTTTATTAATATATTAATTGTTTTTTTTAAGTATCATTATTATTAATGGTTGTTGTTTCTAGTTTTAGCATCATTATCAATATTAATATATGTATATTATATATGTATATATTCATACATTTATATGGTACTATTTCAATTACTTTATTTTAATATTATTGTTATATCGTATTTGTTTTTATATATTCCATTATTATTTTTATGTTATTATTAATATTATTAGATGTTATTTATTCCTAATATGTATATTACGTAAATGTCTTAATATCATACTATATATATTTTTATACATGTTATGTATATAAGTTTCCTATATTATATGTTATACATATTTTTTAATATTATTAGTTATATTTTTATATCCTATTTTTATGTGTGTTTCTAATATTATATTATATATTTCTAATCTTTATTATTTATATATATGCATGTATGTACTTAAGAAATATACTAATGGTTTTCTCTTTCATATTATTATTTCTAATGTATGTGTATATTTCTATATTTATATTATACATATATATTTTTTAATGTTCTTTATTGTATACTTCTTTACTATTCATACATTTGTATGTATGTGTATATATCTTTTATATTATTAGTTATGTATTCTTTACTATTTCATGTATATTATTATATATGTATATTGTATATGTTCATATTAAATATATTATGTATATATGTATATTTTCTCACGCACGTTACGTACATACTTTTAATATCATTTTTTATATATACGTATATTTATTGTTTTCTCGTATCTTATACTATTATTACATTTAATCTTGCATGTATTATTGTTGTTTTCTTATATTCTTGTCACACTCGTTATTCGCCTCAATATATTTCTAGATCCTTTAGTTATCTTTATTTCGCATCAATTTGCTTAGCATTATTTCGAAAATCTTATTCTTGTTTTTAAATAAGTGAGGCAATATATCGATGTGACATTAGGCCGTAAGTTTCATCGCTATGTTGGATGGAATTTTTAGGCCCGTGTTAACACGGTATATCCTTCTCAAAATAAAAAATTGAAAGTTTTCGTCTTTTGAATTGGATCACAATTGAATATTACTTTGAACTCATATTTTGAAAATCAAGACAACACTTATTTATGAGATACCAATTTTGGGCGTCGCGAGGGTGCTAATACCTTCCTCGCGCGTAACTGACTCCCGAACCCTATTTTTTTCTGGATTTTAACGTGGACTTAAATTCATTCCTTTTCATTTCAAAATTAAATTTATAAGGTGTCCGATCACACCTATAAAAAAGATCGGTGGCGACTCCCGGTTTATTTTAAATCAAATTTCAATTTCCAAGTTTTTAATCGCCACAATTAGCGACCCCAAACTAAAATTTTTACGTCGCTACAATTTGGCGACTCATTGAGGACATAGCCTTGCGAGTCGAGTCGAATCAAACACGTTTTGTCAAAATTTTCAAATTTCTTTGTTCAAAGTAAATATTTGGTCGTGATCCGAAAATCTCGTTTTCAAAATTCATGCATTTGTATCATGTCGTAAATGTTTCTTCTAACTTGCTTATTTGGTTGTTTTTTAGTTTTCGATTTTTATGGTTTTAATTTTGGTTTGGTTTAAGTAAAACGTAAAGGTTCATGAGTTTTTCCCCACACACCATGCACTTGCATTTTCGCATAACATGAGCTCTTTACCCGGCCCGTCCGTTTAAGTGAAAGTAAACACTACGCCTTCGTGAGTTAACTCGTCCCTCCGACATGAGCTAGTGAATACTTTCGGGTTACATATGACTTATGCTTTCGTGAGTTAACTTGTCCCTCCGCATAGGCATAAGTAAATGTAATCCTCGAATTGAACTCGTGAGCTGTGATGGGTTATGATCGAGGCTTCGTACTAATCTTAGCAGATGATAGTACGAGCAATTCGAAAGTACTGTCTAGAACCGAGACGCATATAATGAACCATACGAGCTATCCAATTAGAGCCATGTCGAACCTCTGTCCGCTTATAGTCACCAAAATAAGTACACGGGAAAATGCCTTTTACCTTTCATTTACTTTGTTCATGCAAAATAATTGGATTGGGTAGTTTAGTTTGTTTTTAAATTATATTTGTTGTGTCTACTAACCAAGTTTGTTTGTTTTATTTTCATCATGCATCATAGGCATCATATTAGGAAGGTGTTGATTAAAGGTTGGTTGCCAAAAACGGGTTTCGATGGAGGAGTCAATTACACAAATCACCGAGAAGAATACCGTGGTAGTGGACTGGTCTCTAAAACTCGAGAGAAAAGGGGATAGTCTAGTGAAAGGGTGTGTCGCCAATTTGTCCGAACATATAACTGTAAATGTTCGCCAAAATAACTTTGAGGACTTGGTTGAATTTGGAATCGATGGGATTCAGACACTAGAGACGTTTTCACCGAGAGGTATGGAGATATAGCTCACTGATCACCATCCGTGTGAGCGAACAGTTGATTCAAGCTATGGTTCGGTTCGGGACCCGACTTATCGTTGTTTCACCTTCAATCAAGAAGACATGACTCCAACCATAGAAGAGTATCTTGCTTTACTCCGCATCGACAATGTACAATTGGCAAAATATATGTGAAGGAGCCTAAGCCGATGACCTTCAAGAAAAAGTTAGTAAGACCGACAGACATGACCGATGCATGGGCTGAAAAAGCAGATGAAGAAGAAGAACGAAACCATTTGCATTCCATGGTCCTCCTACGAGATTTGACTCGAACCATCCCGACATCTTTGAAAAGGGTAAATCTATTCGCTTTGGCCATTTATGGTCGGTTATTTTCCCAAAGATTCTCGGACATCTCGAACTAGCGATGAGTCGATTTCTTGAAAGGTTAAAACAAGGAATCAACCTGTCCCAACCATCCTAGCCGAGACCTTGGTCCCCGAGTAGTTGTCGAAGAAAAGGGAGGGACGATTTATCGGATGCGTGTGATTGCTCAATGTTTGGATTTTAAGTCACTTACGGAAGGTAGAGCGCACTCCATTCCATATGTTTTCTAAAACATTCTCCCGCTAGAAGCTTTCCTCAAGAAAGAATGGTAGAAGGAAGTTCTTGAGCAACATTGGGTATCGATCTTCGGAACCTTCGCAGAGGATATAACATGGAGAGCACCACGGATCCGTCCTTGGTCTTTGCTATACAAATGTGGAAGCCAAGATTGGGTACCTTTACTTGGGTTATGGGGAGGAGTTGGATATGCTCGCTATTGGTCCAAAGGCAATTCTCTTGCGACAATTCCTCCCCATAGCTGGAGGATTAGCACAGTTCGAGTTCGCTTTCACGGGTGAAAGATATATGAAGAGAGTCCGAGACACTGCAAAATCTTGGAAGGAAATTCATTTCATGGAATTAGCCTTGTATACTGATACCCTTACCCAAGATTACAACGTATGGAGGAAGCAACGGGTGAATAGTCAGCAAATCTCGACAACAAACCACCCCATCCAGAATCCTTTCTCGAAGGAAATGCCGTCGAGCTAGAAATGGCAAGACAAGAATTGACGAGAAAAGGCCAAGATGTCTCGAGACCTTAGTGCCCTTCAAGAAGAAAACTATCAACTGAAGATTGAAATTCAGTTGAAAGATCCGAGCGAAAAAGTACAAAGAGAAGCCGAGATTGTGAGAAACGACTTAAGGGACCTTCATTTGGAAAATAAGAAATTAAGAAACACTATAAAGAATAGCGGGTTGGGCAAGTCGACAACAGAGAATGGAAGGAAGAAATTAGCAATATCAAGGAGGAATGGAGTTTTGGAAGGGAAAAGCAAAGAAAGAGGAGGAAAAGGCTGCGCGCGCTTTGATAGAGTTAAGAAGGAAGAACGCCGAGTATGAAATAGCGACTGCAGAATTGGCGAAAAGTCAGTCTGAACATCAAGAATTAAAAAGGAAAACACGAGATCTAGAAAATATGCTGCAATCTCATCAACAACAATTAGATAACCTTCTGAAGGCTCTAGAAGAAAAGAGTGAGCAATACGATAGGGACATTCACGCGTATGAAGGAACTCTCAAGGAAAAGGAAATGCAACTCGGCTTCTTGATCAATGAAATTCGCAAAGCGGCTATGCAAGTTGTTCAATTATCAGATGAAGCCGAAGTTCTCAGTTACCAATTCCCTCCGAGCCAAAGATCGAACATATCAGAGTTTTTAGAGCAAGTAAAGAAACAAGGCAATGTGGCTAGGAAATTTGTGTAACCATTGAAAAATGGAAACTTTGTGTAATAGGCTATGTTGATCAATGAAATGCCTAAATATGGGGCTACCTTGAAATTAACACCAATTTTTGCATTCCTTGCATAATTAACATGTTAACATTTTGACATTCGTACATTCATTCATGCATTCATCCATACATTGCATATCCCATACTCGGTCGCTGAAGACAAAATATATGATTCGCAGTTGTAATACCACAAGACTGGAACCACGTCATCAGTATAAAACGCGCCGACAAGCTAAAGTGATGGAAGCTGAATTCAATGAGAGAATTGAAAGGATGGAAAGGACTCAAAAAGAATTACAAGAGCAACTGGCCAAATCACAACAAGAGACGAGAGACCTAATAATGAGATCTCGAGAAGAATCACTCGAGCAAAGAGATCAAATGGCCAAAATGATGGAGATGATGTCAGCTCTAGTTAAAGGGAAAGGACCTATGCGGAGCCCTGACATTGAAGAATCTCGATCAAGAATTCACCACGATCAGGATCCACTCTATCCCCCAGGATTCACTCTACCATTCGCATATACAACACAAAGAGGGTGCACTCAAGGGGAACCCACTGGCTTGGAACATCGACCTATGCCACCTGCTCCACCCGCTAATTTGGGGGAAGGAATATTCGCGTCAAACCCGGGGCTAGTCCTGCCGATCCACTAGTTCAGATCTGGATGACCCAAGCAGAGGTAGCCAAGTTGAAATCGGATAACCATGACGCAAAATATAGGAGTCTAGAGGAAAGACTCAAAGCGATAGAAGGCACTGAAGTCTTCTCCGCACTAGGTGCCAAAGAGCTCAGTTTGGTACCCGATCTGATTTTGCCCCCAAAGTTTAAAGTACCTGATTTTGAGAAGTATGATGGGACAAGATGTCCAAAGGCGCATTTGGTCATGTTTTGTCGAAAAATGACTGGTTATGTGAACGAGGATAAACTACTCATACATTGCTTTCAAGATAGTCTAACAGGGTCAGCTCTCCGGTGGTATAATCAACTTAGTAGAGAAAAGATTCGATCCTGGAAAGACTTGGCGTCAGCATTTTGCGATCAGTACAAGCATGTATCGGAGATGGTGCCAGACCGTATGACCTTGCAAATGATGGAGAAGAAACCAGCAGAATCCTTTAGACAATATGCGCAAAGAT
Organism: Gossypium arboreum; assembly: GCF_025698485.1. Lineage (NCBI taxonomy): Eukaryota > Viridiplantae > Streptophyta > Magnoliopsida > Malvales > Malvaceae > Gossypium > Gossypium arboreum. Next base: position 116,932,780 of record NC_069073.1, read on the forward strand.
GGAGAGATATCTCGGCCCAAGTGGAGCCTCCACTGACTAAGACCGAGATAACAGTCCTTTTCATCAATACTCTGAAAGCACCGTTCTATGACAAGTTGGTGGGAAGTGCTACGAAGGATTTTTCGGATATCGTAATATCTGGTGAACTCATAGAGAATGCCGTCAAGAGCGGCAGAATGGAAAGATCAGAAGGCTCAAGAAAAGCAGCACCCGTAAGGAAGAAAGAGCCAGAAGCCCACATGGTGGGAACTGGGAGTCATTACATTCCCAATTCGTATTCTAACCAACCCCGACCTCGAAATTATCCACCCCCGAATTTCCATTACCCTCCTCAAACACCTTACTACCAAGCATCACATCCGTCCTACCCTGTATACGCCATGAATAACCAAAGGCCCGTCACCACATTTCCACAAAATACTCTGCCCACTCAAAGCCAACCCAGAAATGAACCAAGACCAACAAGGCCTAATCCTGAGAGACAGCAATTCACCCCTATTCCTGTGTCATATGGGGAACTGTACCCAAAACTTCTAGAGAAACAATTGATATCTCCCCATTACATGGCCTCCCTTAAACCTCCATACCCGAAATGGTACGATCCAAATGCTAGTTGCGCCTACCATGCGGGGAACCAGGGGCATTCTACTGAGAATTGTCTTGCTTTCAAAAGGAGAGTTCAAGGGCTCATCGATGCGGGCATTTTGCGATTCGATGGTACTGGCAGTAAGATAGGAAATCCATTTCCAAACCACACCGAAGGGAATGTGAGCGCAGTAGGAGAGGAGGATAAACAACAAAATAGAAGATGGGTTTCTGAAGTACGAACACCTCTGCAGAGAATCTGGGAGATACTAAGTGAGAAAGGGTTGCTCTGTCGTTTTAACGGAGTATCCAAAGGAGAAGATGCAAAAGGTCACAGTTTTTGCAAGCTCCATGGTATTGGGGAGCATAACATTCAGTCCTGTAAGAAATTCAGAAGTTTACTGCAAAGTATGATGGACAATAAGGAGATTGGGATCTTTTGTAAAGCCGAAGAGGCCGACAGTGGAGAAATATGTGCCTCTGACAATCAATCATCAGGTTTCCCATATAGCGCCGACCGACCGTTAATAATCTATTATGACGCGAAGAAGGAGCCGTGAAACCAAAATGATAATTGAAGTACCATCTCCTTTCCTTATAAGGACAATAAAACAAGATTAGTGGAAGTACGATGTCAACATCGTTACACGAAGGTGAAAAGCTTGAAGCCACTGGCGAAGACATTGGGGAAGTAGGTCATTTTACCCGATGGGACGGTGTTATTCTAAAGAAGTTGAACCGATAAAGAAAAGCAATGACTTGAAACAAAAAGGAAAGCGGTGATGCACGAAGTCGAGGTCGAGCAAGAAATTCCACCGCCCAAGAAACTAAAAACCTGTGAATGAGGAAGAAGCTCAAGAATTCTTGAAATTTATTAAGCACAATGAGTATAGTGTGGTGGAACAATTGAGCAAGCAACCAAGACGAATCTCGTTCTATCTCTCTTTGTTAAATTGAGCCACATCGGAATGCTTTATTGAAGGTGTTAAATCAAGCTTACGTGGCCAACAACATATCTGTCGAAAAGCTTGATAGATGGGTAAACAATCGAATGCGGACAATTTCATCTCTTTAGTGATGATGAGATACCGCCAAATGGTAGAGGATCGGTGAAACCGCTGCATATCACGACTTCATTGCAAGGGCTACATAATACCGAACGTACTCATCGATAATGGGTCAAGATTAAACGTCATGCCATTGGCCACGCTTTCCAGAATACCGATGGATTTGTCCTACTTAAGGCCCTGTCATTCCATGGTAAGGGCATTCGACGGGACGAGGCGCGAAGTCATAGGAAAGATCGAAATCCCTTTGGAAGTGGGCCCTTACATCTATGAGGTCGAGTTCCAAGTCATGGACATTACACCTCTTATAAGCGCCTTTTGGGAAGACCTTGGATCCATTCTGCTGGAGCAGTTCCATCATCCTCCATCAAAAGTTGAAATTTATCATGGATGGCTGTTTGGTCACAATCGAGGTGAAGAAGACATTGTCGCATCTATCTCGCTGATGCGCCATACCGGAAGTAAGTAAGGACGCGATGGAATGTTCCTTCGATCCTCGAATTCGTCAATGCCACTTTCATCGTTGAAGGAAACAAAATTCGATGCCAAACCGTCGAAAAATACCAGAATGGGTGTCAAGTTGACTGTAGGAAGAGGAGCTCGTGCGAGAAGAGGTTTAGGGAGACATCTACAAGGAATAGTTAGGGCTTTAAGGCCAGTGCACCACAAGGCCCGATACGGTTTGGGGTTTCAACCTGACATGAGTCAAAGAAGAAGACAGTGGAAGAAGGATCAAGAGAGAAGAATTGCAAGAACTTTAGGCCGAGAACCAGAATGGGAACCGATAGAGTACCCTCATTTGTCAAAAATATTTACATCTGCGGGAATGTGGTACCCTGGACAAGATGATCCACGAAACATGCTGGGGTTAATTGAAAGGGGTTTTCAGAATGTCAGTATAAGTGTCATCGACAAAGAAGCTGGTGCAAGTAAAGATGTCTCGAGGATACGCCTTTGCCCTCCTGGTTTTATGTTGAACAATTGGACTACTAAGGAACTTCTTGTAGTTTATAAGTCTTCAGAGTAATGCTAAACATTAACCTTCTATTGTGTCCTTAGATATAATAGAATTCTTTTGTAAGAGCTTTCATTCGCTCTTTATCATTTAAATGAATATCGATGAAGATGCATTTTGTCACGATTTTTCGCGTTATCACTAATTTCATGATCATTTTCTCATTTCATAGCCTATCTTTACATTTGCCTCATTACCATGACATAACATTTTGTTTGTTATTTCCAATACTTGGATGTCCCCCTATAGCTTCCTTTTCCATTTCAACTTTTAGGTACTCAGATATTGACGACATGAATAAGCTCGTTACGAATCCTGAAATCGATTTTGAGAAGGCTGTTTGCTTAGGAGAATTTGAAGCCGAAGAAAATGCTGAAGATTATGTCTCGTCTCCTGAATTGTTAAGAATGGTGGAGCAAGACGATAAACAGATTCTGTCTCATGAAGAATCTGTGGAAACAATAAATTTGGGCACTGAAGAGAGGAACCAAGAAGTGAAGATTGGGACTTCTATTTCAGAGAGTACCAGGCATAGTTTGATCACTTTACTCCGTGAATACAAAGATGTTTTCGCATGGTCATACCAGGACATGCCAGGGCTAGATGAAGATTTAGTGGTCCATAAGCTCCCATTAAAGCCAGAATGCAAGCCCATCTAGCAAAAATTAAGACGGATGAGACCCGAAATGCTGTTGAAGATAAAAGAGGAAGTCAAAAGCAGTTTGACGCTGGCTTCCTACAATCCTCCAAATATCCGAATGGGTGGCTAACATAGTCCGGTACCAAAGAAAGATGGAAAAGTACGAATGTGCGTGGATTATCATGACTGAATCGAGCAAGCCCAAAAGATAATTTTCCCTTGCCACATATTGACACGTTGGTGGACAACACGGCAAAACATTCATTGTTTTCTTTCATGGACGGATTCTCGGGGTATAATCAGATCAAGATGGCCCCTGAGGATATGGAGAAAACTACTTTCATAACAATATGGGGAACGTTTTGCTACAAGGTGATGCCATTCGGGTTAAAGAATACTGGGGCAACATATCAGAGGGCTATGGTAACGTTATTCCATGACATGATGCACAAAGAAATAGAGGTCTACGTCGACGACATGATTGCTAAGTCCCGAGGGGAAGAAGAGCATGTAGCGAACTTGAAGAAGTTGTTCGACAGACTGAGAAAGTTCCAGCTAAAGCTCAATCCGGCCAAATGTACATTCGGGGCTACCTCGGGAAAGTTGTTAGGCTTCATTGTCAGTAAAAAAGGTATTGAGATTGATCCAGATAAAATAAAAGCCATCCAAGAATTACCACCTCCGCGCACGCAAAAGGAAGTTAGAGGATTTTTAGGGAGATTAAACTACATTGCCCGATTTATCGCTCAACTTACCAACCAATGCGACCCAATCTTTCGGCTTCTTCGAAAACATAACCCGGGAGAATGGAACGAGGAATGCCAGGTGGCCTTTGATAAGATAAAACAATATTTGTCTAGTCCTCCGGTGTTAGTACCGCCAACCCCGGAAGACCTTTGATATTGTATTTGTTGTGTTCGAAAGTTCAATGGGTTGCATCTTCGGGGCAACACGACGAGTCGAGAAAGAAAGAAAAGCGATCTACTACCTCGGCAAAAGTTCACTGATTATGAGGCAAAGTATTCGTCCATTGAGAAATATTGTTGTGCCTTGGTTTGGGTAGCTCGGAGACTTAGACAATACATGTTGTACTATACGATATGGTTGATTTCAAAGCTGGACCCGATAAAATACATGATGGAATCGCCGCACTATCGGGAAGAATGGCGCGATGGCAGATTCTCCTCTCAGAATATGACATTGCCTATGTAAGTCAGAAGTCGATAAAAGGAAGCGCAATAGCTGATTTTCTAGCAACTCGAACAACAGAAGAATATGAGCCTTTAAGATTCGATTTCCCAGACGAAGACTTATTGTGCATCTCAGAAATAGAATCCGAGTTATCAAAAGAGAGGTCATGGAAGATGTGCTTTGATGGTGCGTCGAATGCGTTAGGGCATGGAATTGGAGTAATCCTGGTATCACCAGACGGGAATCATTATCCTTTCACCGCAAGACTGAACTTCTTCTGTACCAATAATATCGCAGAATATGAGGCCTGTATCATGGGGCTTCGTGCAGCTATCGAACGAAACATCGAGATCTTGGAGGTGTATGGAGACTCAGCCCTAGTGATTTACCAAATTCGTGGAGAGTGGGAAGTGAGGGACCCAAAATTGATTAAGTACAGCAATTTAGTGGCTGGATTAATCAAGGAATTCAAAGAAATAACTTTTCATTACTTCCCACGAGAAGAGAACCAACTGGCGGATGCCTTGGCCACTTTGGCTTCAATGTTCAAAGCAAGTAAAAAGCGTAAATAATGCCCCTCAAAATGAGCATATACGAGGTCCCTGCACACTGTTGTAGCATTGAGAAAGAGGCAGACGGACGACCATGGTTCTACGATATCTTAGAATATATCAAGAATCAAAGCTATCCCGAACAAGCAAATGAGAACGACAAAAGAACGATCAGAAGAATGGCAGCAGGATTCGTTCTTGATGGGGATATCCTATATAAAAGGGGAAAGGATCAAATACTCTTGAGATGCGTGGATAATGTCGAAGCCAGAAAGATACTTGAAGATGTCCATGAAGGAATCTGTGGGACACATGCCAACGGCTTCAGTATGGCGGAAAGATTATGAGACTCGGTTACTCTTGGTTGACGATGGAAAGCGGCGTATTAGTTTTGCGGAAAATGTCACAAATGTCAAATCTATGGCGACAAAATTCATGTAGCCCTTCGCCCTTCACGTCATGACTTCTCCTTGGCCTTTTTCTATGTGGGGCATGGATGTTATAGGGCCAATTTCTCCAAAAGCATCCAATGGACATCGATTCATTTTGTGGTTATCGATTACTTCACAAAATGGATAGAAAGCGCTTCATTTGCCAATGTGACGAGGATCGCAGTTTGCAAGTTTTTGAAAAAGGAAATCATTTGCGGTATGGTTTGTCCGAAAGAATCATTTCAGATAATGCCACAATTTGAACAATAAAATGATGAAAGAAGTAAAAGCGGTTCCAAATAAAGCATCATAATTCCTCGCCCTATCGCCTAAGGATGAACGGGTCATTGAAGCGACTAACAAGAACATTAAGAGGATCATTGGGAAAATGGTGAGACATATGAAGATTGGCACGAGAAACTTCCATTTGCTTTGTTTGCATATCGCACATCTGTACGAACATCTACGGGAGCAACTCCTTTCTCTCTAGTCTATGGAATGGAAGCTGTGCTACCTATCGAGGTCGAGATCCCCTCTCTGTGAGTATTGATGGAATCAAAGTTAGAGGAAGCGGAATGGGTTCGAGCTCGATATGATCAGTTGAACCTCATTGAAGAAAAACGTCTAAGGGCAATTTGTCACGGGCAAATGTACCAAAAGAGAATGATCGCAGCCCATAACAAGAAGGTACGACCAAGAGAATTCCATGAAGGAGAACTCGTGCTGAGAAAGATTCTCCCAATACAAAAAGACCTGCGAGGAAAATGGGCACCAAATTGGGAGGGACCATACGTTGTAAAAAAGACATTCTCAGGCGGAGCTTTGATCCTTACTGAGATGGATGGGAAGGAGCTACCGAATCCAGTAAACTCAGATGCAGTGAAGAAATATTATGCTTGAGATGAAAACCCGAAAAGGGCATCTAAAAAAAAAAAAAAAAAAAGGGATCAGAGCGAAAACCCGAAAAGGGCGCTTTGGTTAAACATAAAAGATTAGGATGAAAACCCAAGAAGGCGTTCTAATGAAGCAAATATTCGCTTACAAGGCAAGGCGTTCTAAAATCAGACGACAAACGGTGAGACTACGAGATTTGAAGCATCTCTGAAAGCTCAAATCTTCTACGCAATGAGCCATACTCTAAAAGATTCTTGATTGAGGAGCGTGAAGTGTTCATGTGTCGAATATCTAAAGCATTTGTATTCATTGAATACGATCTTTTCTTTGCACATTTGTACTATCATTAGTTAACTTTCTTTGTTTGCCACATTTGAAATAAAGGAAATGAGATATCCTTTTGTCCTGCTGACCATTTTCATGCATATCATTATGTGTTTATTTACATGATAAATGGTGAAATGACATGCTCTAAACAAAAGAAATGTTAAGCATTACCGGATGAAAATTTAATAAGCGCAAGAGCCTCAAAGTAGGAACAAAGTTCAATTGGGGACAAAAAGTGACACCGAGAAACGTCGACACCCGTGAAGCTTGAAGACATGTACATGGCAAAGAGTCAAGTAATGAATGCAGACCATCACAAGAATCGAGACGAAAAAAGACATACGACAAACATACTTAAAGAGCACTGCATAATCATGTAGGCATAAAGGTATTTAAGACAAACATGTGCATCATGCATGGCATATACAGGTACTCCAGCAGAGCAAGAAATCTGGAATGAGAGTCACATTGAATCAAAGGAAAAGACACTTGAATTCTACCAAATGACAGGTTTTGATATTTTTGATGTTCAATTTCTGTCCTCCAATTTTGTTTTTTCCAAAAATCAACTCATATCGCGAGAAGTGAGTTGAGCCTCAGGGCACGCTGAGGTATTTTCAATTTCTGCTTTTTAGTTCATCAATTCATATTGCGAGAGGTGAGTTGAGCCTCAAGACACGTTGAGGTAATTTCAATTTATGTTTCAAAAATCAACTCATATTGCGAGAAGTGAGTTGAGCCTCAGGGCACGCTGAGGTATTTTCAATTTCTGCTTTTTAGTTCATCAACTCATATTGCGAGAGGTGAGTTGAGCCTCAAGACACGTTGAGGTAATTTCAATTTATGTTTCAAAAATCAACTCATATTACGAGAGGTGGGTTGAACCTTTTAATTTCTACTTTTTCAAAATCAGCTCATATTGCGAAAGGTGAGTTGAGCCTCAGGTCACGTTGAGGTATTTTCAATTTCATTTTCAATTTACGTTGTTCAAAGAATCAACTCATATTACGAGAGGTGGGTTGAACCTTTTAATTTCTACTTTTCAAAATCAACTCATATTGCGAGATGTGAGTTGAGCCTTGGGTTCACATGTCGAGGTATTTTCAAAATCTACTTTTGAGAAGTGAGTTGAACCTCGGGGCACGTTGAGTTAATTTCAATTCCTATTAAATCTAAAATCGACTCATATTGCGAGAGGTGAGTTGAGTCTTTTAGTTTCTATTTTCAATTCTGTTTTTATCAACTCATATTGCGAGAGGTGAGTTGAGCCTTCACGACACGCTAAGGTATTTTCAAATTCTATTTTCAAAAGTCAATTCATATTGCGAGAGATGAGTTGAGTCTTTTTAATTTCTATTTTCAATTTTTTGTTTTTTTTTTTTCAAAGATCAACTCATATTGCGAGAGGTGAGTTGAGCCTTTAATTTTCGTTTTTCAAAATCTACTTTTCAAAGTATTAACTCATGTTGCGAGAGGTGAGTTGAGCCTTCTAATTTCTTCTTTTAATTTCTACGTTTCAAAAATCAACCCATATTGCGAGAAATGAGTTGAGCCTCAGTTCACTTGATGAGGTATTTTCAACTTTTGTTTTTGATGTCCGTTTTTAAAGAGTCAATTAATATTGCGGGAAATGAGTTGAACACAAGATCACACGCCAAGCAAAGATTAAAGATTGAAGCTGATGGAAAACACCAGATTTGGATACCTTGAAGTTGCAGTAGAGCTGATCGAGGATATCAGATCTTGCCTCGCTAGAGTTACAGAAGAGAAGATCACTAATCTTATCTAACGGAAGTGATAAAAGAGCAGATCGAAGATACAAATCTCATATCCTGGAAGTTACATAAGAGTAGATTGAAGTTACAAGGCATATGTCAGAAGATACAGTAGATTGAACCAAAGCTACAAGATACAGCGGACTGGAGGAAGATTATTACCAATGAAATCAAGACCCAGCAAGACCAGGCAAAATTGGCCTTTCACTTAGTCTTTGCTCTATTCCCGTTACACGACAATGAGCAAAGAGGGGCAGCTGTACTAGGCCAATTTCAGCCCAATCCCATTTACAATTTAAAACCCCATTTACAAAATACTAAACCCCTTAAAAACCCCTAAACCCGAAGCCCAACTACCCCAGGCCCAAACCTAAAACTAAAAGACCCAAATAATATAAAAAAAAAAAACCCTAAGTCCCCCCTATTTGGTTCTGTGCCGCAACCACTACAACCAGCCCCATACCCCCACTACAACAAGCCCCATACCCCCACTGCAACAACCCCATACCGCCACAGTCCTCGTACGCCACACTGCAATGCGCATGCTCGGCATGCTCTGTAACTGCAAGAAGAGAATAAAACAACAACAGCAATAGAGCAGTAGCCAATAGAAGAAACAATAGTTTTGAACATTCGGCTATAAAAGGCCATTCAAACTGATGTAAAAAGGGTCGGCCATTTTTTTAAATAAATACAAAGATAGATTTTTTACAAAAAATACAAGTAGTGAGATAAGGGAAGTCAAAAGAAGCAAGAATAATATCAAATAGGGCAAAGCCAAAACACGAAAATCGAACCTAAACCTAAGGTGATTGTGAATCTATTCGTGTTTTGATTTACATTCTATTTTCCCATGTATATACATACTAAAATATATAAAAATAATAAAAAAATTAGATTTTTATTTTTCCGCCACATGCGTGCAGTGGTCGGCGCCAACGACAGACGGTGGTCCGTGGCCGTCCGTGACCGCCCCCCACGGCGGAGCCCTCTCCTCTCCCTCTCCTCTCTCCTTTCTCCCTCCTTTCTCTCTTTTTTTTCTTTCTTCCCTTTAAATGATTTTTTTTTCGGGTTTTAGGCTATTTATAGCCCAAGAAAAAAGCACCGCTTTGGTACCAGATTTAAACAAAAGAACGGCGCCGTTTTGATGCGGGTCGGGTCGACCGACCCATCCGCCAGGTCGCGTGTTTTTGAAGCGGAAGGGCTAATTGCGCGATCGGCCCTTCCGCATTTTTTGCTATTTTACGATCGGGTTTTAATATTTTAATTTGGCCCCAAAGTTTTTGCCCGTTCATCAATTTAGTCCTCCGTCGCTTGCGCGTTTTGGTAATAGAGAATATTGCATTTTTAGTCCTCGTTGTTTTCACGCGTGTCCATTTTAGTCCTTTATTTCTTTATCCCTTTTAAATTAATACCAAAATTCATTCTTATTCGATTTAATCCTTTTTCGTTTATTTTCCTTTTTACATATTACTAATATTGTTACTATTATTTTTATTAATATATTAATTGTTTTTTTAAGTATCATTATTATTAATGGTTGTTGTTTCTAGTTTTAGCATCATTATCAATATTAATATATGTATATTATATATGTATATATTCATACATTTATATGGTACTATTTCAATTACTTTATTTTAATATTATTGTTATATCGTATTTGTTTTTATATATTCCATTATTATTTTTTATGTTATTATTAATATTATTAGATGTTATTTATTCCTAATATGTATATTACGTAAATGTCTTAATATCATACTATATATATTTTATACATGTTATGTATATAAGTTTCCTATATTATATGTTATACATATTTTTTTAATATTATTAGTTATATTTTATATCCTATTTTTATGTGTGTTTCTAATATTATATTATATATTTCTAATCATTATTTATATATATGCATGTATGTACTTGCGAAATATACTAATGGTTTCTCTTTCATATTATTATTTCTAATGTATGTGTATATTTCTATATTTATATTATACATATATATTTTTTAATGTTCTTTATTGTATACTTCTTTACTATTCATACATTTGTATGTATGTGTATATATCTTTTATATTATTAGTTATGTATTCTTTACTATTTCATGTATATTATTATATATGTATATTGTATATGTTCATATTAAATATATTATGTATATATGTATATTTCTCACGCACGTTACGTACATACTTTTAATATCATTTTTTATATATACGTATATTTATTGTTTTCTCGTATCTTATACTATTATTACATTTAATCTTGCATGTATTATTGTTGTTTTCTTATATTCTTGTCACACTCGTTATTCGCCTCAATATATTTCTAGATCCTTTAGTTATCTTTATTTCGCATCAATTTGCTTAGCATTATTTGAAAATCTTATTCTTGTTTTTAAATAAGTGAGGCAATATATCGATGTGACATTAGGCCGTAAGTTTCATCGCTATGTTGGATGGAATTTTAGGCCCGTGTTAACACGGTATATCCTTCTCAAAATAAAAATTGAAAGTTTTCGTCTTTTGAATTGGATCACAATTGAATATTACTTTGAACTCATATTTTGAAAATCAAGACAACACTTGTTTATGAGATACCAATTTTGGGCGTCGCGAGGTGCTAATACCTTCCTCGCGCAGAATCGACTCGAACCCTATTTTTTTCGGATTTTAACGTGGACTTAAATTCATTCCTTTTCATTTTAAAATTAAATTTATAAGGTGTCCGATCACACCTATAAAAAGATCGGTGGCGACTCGGTTTATTTTAAATCAAATTTCAATTTCAAGTTTTAATCGCATACAATTAGCGACCCCAAACTAAAATTTTTACGTCGCTACAGTAACTAACCAATATGCCACAATGGCACTATTACAACAATAAGAATATAATAACATTACAAGTCGTTCAACTCAATTGGTACTATTCATACCATTCATCCAAATCAAATATGCAATTTAACATATGTTACCCTCACATGTTCATACCAATCATTCCTACCATTCACATCACAATACTCAACCTTTTTCACATTCAAAATTGACCATTCAACAGCTTCAAACACTTAAAAAGACATATATACATATCATGTAACCATCAAGAACAAGTATTACATGCATATCATAACCATTAACATCCAAGATGACACTTATACATATCAAGCCTATATACATGCCAAAAAATCAAGTTTCAAACAATTAAAAGTCTGCCGAAATTGAAGCTGGATAGTGTGAGCTAAAGGGTGATTCGATTGTCAAGTTCTACAAAACGTCAACTACAGAAACAGAAAATGAAACAGAGTAAGCATTTACACGCTTAGTAAGTTCACAGGTATTTAAACGGTAAACTCACCTCATTTTATAATTAGACAAACCAAAACAACTAGTTTAACTGAGTTCCTATCACAATAATTCACATTCACAAGGTGTGTATTTCTTATACAACTATATAGCTATCAATTCATTCAGTACAATTCAATTTAGTATCATTTCATCAGAACTGTTAAACATGTACATCATTCATATAAACACATCAATTTCCATTCATCTCATAAAATCAGTCAATATATTCTCTTTTAAAAAATTAGCCCAATGAACCAAATAAATAAATACGGATATGTAGGTAACTACACCATATCACTAGGCACCAAAGTGCTGAGCAGTAAGCACCGGAGTGTTGAACAATAGGCACCATAGTGCAAATCAGTAGCCACCGAAGTGCAAACAGTGGCACCGAAGTGCAATCCTGTACAAGCAGGCGACTAACCCTATTGACATGCCAATTGTATCCTATCCTATGTTCATTCAGACTTAATACACATATCAGAACAACTCTTTACAATTCAGTAATTTCTCATCCTTTTTGTACCATTTTGAATACATTTCAAAATACAATTTATAAATAAAAACTCATGATTTAAGCATAGTCAATACATTTATAAACACAATTACACCATATGAACTTACCAGAAACAATAAAGTTAAAAGGGTCAGGGACTAATTTGTAATTTCTCTTTTTCTTCGATTATCTACTGTTGATTCAATTCTTAATCTATACGGTAATTCATTTCAAAATGTCAATGCCAATTACCTTATAACATCTTATTTAAGGCGTATGAAAACTTAATTTCATTTTACACAATTTCTATAAAGTTTTGAATTTTATTCAATTCCGTCCCTAAAACCAAAACTATCATATCTTTCACATTTCTACCTTGTTTTAACAATCCAATTTCAAATACACTCTTCTAAAGCCCTCTGATTTCAGTAATTACAGAAATTTAAGCCCTTTGATTTCAGTAATTACAGAAATTTCATGTCAAATTCAAAATATTTTCATTTTAGTCCCTAAACTCAAAATTAACAAATTTTTCTTTACAAATTAGTCTTTAATCAAATCTAAGCTTACAATCAAGTTATTTGACATAAAAAACCATCAGTGGCAACATTTTAAAACTTTAAAAGTTTTAAGATTTAGTACCCAGATTAGCTAAATTAAGCTACAACAATATCAGAAATATAAATTTTACAAAAAAAATGCCTCAAGAGTACTTATATGTAGCGACCCAAAATTCGTGGGCACCGAAAAAGTTTATTATCGGGCCTTTGACATAGTGAACCAGGTTTAAAAATAATTATTAGGAGTAATAATGAGTTTAGTGGTATGTGTAATTAAAATTTGATTAAGTGAATTTAGTTTAATTTAGAGTAATTAGTAAAAGGATTAAATTGAATAGAGTATAAAAGTTTAATTATAAAGTAGAGAAAAGACAAGGGACTAAATTAGTAAATAAACCATAGGAGTGACAAGTGTAAGGAAATAATTAAATACAAGTGTAATAATGAAAATGAATACAAATGTAAATTAATAAATAATTTACTTAAATTATAAGTAAAAGATATTATTATTATTATTATTATTATTATTATTATTATTAATGTTAAATAAATTAGAATAAAACACATGTATGGTGATGGTTATAAACATGTGCAACAAAAATATGGAAACAAATGTAAAATATAAGTTGATATTTAAAAGATATTAATTAAAATAATAATTAATAAAGGTTAATAAAACATAAAATAAACACGTCAAAACTATTTTTTTGAAAACGAGCGTCGACTTATTTAAAAACAAAAATGGAGTCACCACCAATCCTTTTTATTTAGGTGTGATCGGTTCACTTAGAAATTTAGTCGTTTCAATAAAATATTTCGATTTATTAAAACAAATGATTTTGGTCTACAAAAACTTGAGAAAACGGACCCGGGAGTCGGTTACGTGAGAGGAAGGATTAGCACCCTCGTCACGCCTAAAATTGGTACATAATCAATTAATTAACGTCTTAATGTAGAAAGTTGAAAAGATTCTAAAATAAATTTTAAAATACGATCCTTTCTCATGGATGCTAATTTCAAAATGCCTGAATTACGTTGAAACGAGCATCACAGGCTTACTCGTCTCGAGATAGTAAGGTGTCACTTCCAGTAAGTTAGGACGCGACGTTTAAATCTTCGGGAGCAAGTTTGCCTTTAATCTTTATCGAAACTTTGTGTATTTTGAAATCTAAAAGGATATTTAGCTTTTTAGGCTTAACAAGAAAATCAAAACCCAGTAAGTTAGGGCATGTTTTCTTGAATTTCCGAAACGCGAAATATTGCCTTGCTTTGAATATTTTTGTTTTTGAATGATAACGAGTATAATATTTAAACAACGTGCGTTATTTGTTTGGATTAAAATAAAACGATTTATTTGAAAAATGTAACAAGGCTTGATTCATGAGGTGATGATATGAAATAAAAATATAGTGCGACATAGAACGATGATACATGAATGAAACATTACACAAACGAATGATAATAATATGAACACGTATAAGCGAATTAAAGTACATGCAATGGCAATAATCACACAACATATATTATTTAAACACTAGTATTAATAATTAAAGACAAGTGAACTAAGCGACACAAATTTTTTTAAAAAAGTAAATAAATAAATAGTTGAAAGCAAACTAAAATCAAATAATTGCAAAATAAATTTTAAAAGGACAATGAATGAATTTAAAATAAATAATGTGAAAAAAAGAAAATTAAAATCAACAATATACCAAACGATTTTTTTTAAAAAGGAATGATATATATATATGAAAAACTTTAAAATAGATAATATATATATATACGAAGTATGAAATAAATAATGTAAAAATTAAAGTAAATAATAATAATAAAACATTTTAAAATAAATAAATAGAGTTCAAAATAAGGTATATAAAACAATTTAAAATAAGTAATCAAAACAATTTTAAATAAATAATATATAATAACGTTTTTCTTTTTCTTTTTTAAATAAATACCATGAACGGCAATTTGAACTAAATAGTATAAAATGATTTAAAAGAGTTAACACATATAATTCATTTAAAAAATAAAATAAAATACAATAAAATAAAATAATATATAAAGTAATTAAAATAAATAATTTATACACCTTTTAAAATAACATACTGAAAGCTTTAGATATATGATGTGTAAAAAGAATTTTAAAATGAATAATAAAAGGCAAAAGCAGTTTTAATATAACTAATATATAAAAACTTAAAATGGATAAACATAGAACAGTTTAAGTGAAATAATATGTAAAAAAGAAAAAATCTAAACGGTTTAAAGAGCAAATAAAAAAAACAAACAAACAAAAAATTAATAATAATAAACAGAAGTAATTTAAAAATAAAAATGAAGTTAAAAGGTTAGAGAATGCATTGCAAATCAGTACAAAGATAATGGGGCATAACCATAAATACCAAAAGCTGCCATGGGCTAAAGCAACAAACGCGTAAACTCGCGAGGGCTAGATGGGAGAATATCCCAGGTCGCAATGCGCACCGTTTTAGCCGAGGGCCTAAATGACATGCGAATAAAATTATAGGGGTCAATTTAAAATATACAAGAACATTTGAGGGTTTGATTGAAAAGTTCAAGAAGAAAGAAGGATTAAAATAAAAAAATATACCATTTAAACTTCAGAAACGCGCGGATCCCCTTTGCATCGGGTCCGGTCGAGCATGGGTTTGCTCATACAATGCTGTTTTAGTGCTGGTCCTTTGGTGCAAAACGGCACCGTTTTGCACTGCTATTTAAACTAAATTTTTTTACTTTTTTTTTTCATTTCTTCCATTTTCTTCTACAAAAAACAGAGAGCAGCCCCTCCTTTTATAATTTTTCTGTGCTAGGGTTTCTTAACCCATCATCGTCGTCGCCTTGATCGTCGTGGCTCCACCGTGGACGGTGGTTGGAGCCACGCAAAGACCAGATTTTTGGCCCTTTTTAAGAGGGTCCGAAAGCAAAGCCCTCCAAACTCAAAAAATGCGAATGAAAAGGTCCCTCCCCCTTCCTTTTAAGTCCAATTTTGACGATGAAGAACATGTCCGACGACGTGACTCAGGATTATCAGTGAGGTTTCTTCTCTTATATTTTTTGTTTAAAATAGATTCGTAATAAAATAGAAAAGATAAAAAATAAAAATAAAAAACGAAATGAAATGAAATGAAATGAAAACAAGAAATATAAATAAACAGTCAACCTTTTTTCTTGTCTTTTCGCTTTTTGGTTGCTCAATATTCATGTGTTCAAAATTTACATTTTGTCTCTGGCTATATAGTCGAATACATATCCATTTCTCTATTGCCTTTGCGTGTTGTTTTGTTTTTGCTCCTTTTTTGCATGTTTGCAGGTCCATGGAGGGTCAACGGACGAGGAAGTTTCCACTTCCTTGCAAGGAGAGTGGACCTTTGGGCAGAGTGCGCGCTGAGGCATGTGGGTGGTGGCTGCGGCGTGAGGGAGGTTCAGAAACCCTAGGATTTCTGAGTTGGTTTAATGTTTTAGGCCAATTGGGCTGATAGAAATTGGGTTAGGGATTTTGGGTTGTGTTTGGGCCATTTGCAAATAGGGCCTGCTAGGTTGTAGTTGGGTAGTAGGTCATTTGTTTAGGTTGTTTAGGGCCCGGATTTGGACTGTAATAACTTTAGACTGTTATTCATTTTAAGCACTTTGGGTTGTCTACTTTGGGCTTGGGCCGGGCAATTTTGGCCTGCTACAAAACAAATTGAAAAAGGAAAGAAGAAAAAGTTACAGAAAGCTCACGAAATAGAAAGAAGAAATCGGGGAAAGAAAAGAAGAAAGGAAAAATAGGGATTTTTGGATTCCATGTTAATTGGTAAGTTAATTTTAGTCCTTTTCTTTTAATTTTAATATTTTTGGAATCCTAGAGTGAAATACTCTTGGATTTGAGTTAAAATTTTGAAAGTTAATGATTTTTATTTAGTAGGGTTTATGTTGAACAAATGATGGAATTGGGGGTTTATTTGATAGAAATTTTAATTGGAACTAATTAAAGGATTAAATTGTAAACTATGCCATAAGTTTTATGTTATAGGGACTAAATTGATAGAAATTCAAAATTATGAAAATATGATGAAAACTTGATAGTTAAATGTAAGTTTGGTAGGGAATTGAGTAATAAAAAATATGAACTGAAGAAGAAAAATATATGAGTTTAGTTAGGACTAAATTAGAATTAAAGTAAAAGTTAAATAAAAATTTCAGCATTTAAATTGTGTTATGCTAATAATTGTGGAATTATTTTAATTGTTCGTAGCTAATATCGAGCCTGAAGCATCAGCCCAAAAAGGAAAAGAAAATATCATCAAGGATTAAATTCGAAGAAAATTCTGGTTTGTATCACTATAACTCAAGCTTTATAATTAATATGTGTTTAATTTAATATGTATGTGTGGTAAGTATTTTAAGGTAAGTATTTAATGAATTGATAAAATTTGTGATTGGGTATTAAAATTGAGATTGATACTGAACTGAATTATGGGATATTGAATATTGTTTTGAATACTGAATTGAACTGTGAAATTCCTGAATATTGTTACGTATACTGCATTAAACTGTAAAATTTCTGATGAAACGAATTACTGTATTACTGTGAAAAATTGATCGAAATAATAAATTATAATTAATATTGAATCGAAATGGAAATTGTACTAAAAAATGATTTGAATACCCTATTAACTAGTCGGACTAGTCGGATATAGTTGGCATGCCATAGGATATGGAAGAGTACGAGTTTTTGTCGGCTTACTAATCAGGCACTTATGTGCCAACTACTGTTACTCTTACCGTTACTGTTACCGATTCGACACTTTGTGTGTCGAATACTATTACTGTTACCATTGCCGATTCAGCACTTTGTGTGTTGAATACTGTTATTGTTACTGTTACTGCTATTGTTACTGATTACTGTTTAGCTACTGTGTACCATTAAGGCACAATATGTCGTACTGGTGAGTTGGTTGAATTGGTTATGTTTGAAATGTATACGGTTTTAATTGCAAGGGGTTTTATGTAAAAATAAGGAGAAATGCTGTTGAAATTTATAATAATAAAAAATTATTTTCCGGAGTATTTGAATGAGTCCCGTTTCACTTTTCATACATGTTTTAGACTTCGAGAGTTTATTATAAGGACTTAGTTATTAAATTATACTATGAATGTTATTGTATTTGTGAATTATTCGTAAGTTGTCTGATATATCTGATAATACCTCATAACTCTGTTTCGGCGACGGTTCAGGGTTAGGAGTGTTACATTATATGCAAGAATTAAATCTTGGCCAAATTTCTTAAGTTTAAAAAATGATTGTTTCGATAATGGAGAGAATAAAAGATGAAGATGACTTTGGTGTTTTAATATTCTTTTATGTTTTAATATACATATTTTTATTTAACATAATTTTTAACTAAGATTTTAACATATAAACAATTGAAACTAAGCATTAACCATCCAAGCCAATTCATTATGGTCTAATTATAACATAGACCCTTGAACAATTATTAAATACGCATATTATCTAATAAAAATCAATAGCGATTAACTTTTATAATTTTTACGATTTAGTCCTTGCACCTTAATTAGTCACTAATTCGGCAAAATTACCTAATCCAAAATTTAGTTTACGAAAATTACCTATATAATAACTCTGTAAATGTTTACTAAAAATATTTATGGGCTCAGTTTATGAAAATAAGGTCTCGATACCTTATTTTCCAAAACCATTTACTTTAGGGTCAAACCATTTGTACTTTAACTAACTTTCCAGTTAACAAATTCATCATATCAAGATTCAATATAACACTATAATTGACTCATAAATATTAAATAATAATATTTACTAACCCAATCATCAAAAAATGGGATTCCAAAACTATCGTTTCCAGTACCACTGAAAAACGAATTGTTACACTGAAAATGGGATTAAGTCTAGGTTTAATATGGAATTGTTATAGTATATTGTGCTCATATTGTGGAGGTACTATTTACTTTTTTAAGCTTAATATTATTTCCTTTCACTTTGGTACTTAATTTTTTCTTTTTTAGTTACTTAAAGTATCCAAACGTTAAAGTTTAGTTCAAATTTAAGTAGACGTCAAGACTTTTATATTTTTCCTTAAATAATTGACTTAGTATATTATTTTGTATCCGAGTTTAACACTTTTTTCTAATGTGGTACTTATGTTTTTTTTTTTTTCCAATCTGATAAGGTAATGGTGTTAACTTTTTAGTGTTTAATTCAAGTTTTAGGGTAGATTTAATTGAAAGTTAATAGTTAATATTATTGTATTAGAATTTTCATGATTTTTTAATAGAATAAATTTAGTGTTAATCATAAATTTATTTAATTTTATGTTCAATTTGTCAAATGCAATTAGATGAATATTATGTAATTCGGGTTTTAGGGTTGATTTAGTGAAAGTTAATTGTTCATATTATCAGCTAATTATATAATTTCACCAAATCAATTGTAAAACCCAAATTAAACATTCAAAAGTTAACACCATTACTTTCAAGTACCAAAATATATAACTTTTGTCAAATACAGGTGTCAAAACCATTATCAGATCGAGTTTTAGAAAATGGGAATCGATTTTAAAAAACGAAAACGGGAGTCGCCACCAATCTTTTTAGGTGTGATTTGATCACCTTTAAAACATTTTGTTTTAAAATCATTAGTTTTGGTCCACGAAATAAAAGAACGGGTTCGGGAGTCGGTTACGTACGAGGAAGGATTAGCACCCTCGTAACGCCCAAAAATTGGTACCTAATTGATTATCAAATGTCTTTAATGTCGAAAGAAAAAAAAATTTTAAGATGTAGTCCTCTTTAAAATATTTTAACTTTGAAAATTAGGATTCACTAGCATCAAAGTATTGACATTAATGTAGCACCCCAAACCCGGCCCAGAAGTTACGGCCGGATCCGACATGCCACATCAAAAATGTTATAAAAAATTTTCCATTCTAAGTCCAGAAAATCGTACTTGATGTTCAAAAGATTAATTTCATTATAGGTTAAAGTGAATGGAAGTTGTGCACCAGGTAGGAAATCGGAAAAGAAGTGGTGAGTCCATCGGACTGCTTAAGTACCAAGCTCCGTTCGGATCCAATCCTAGACATGCATACCGCCATTGCCACACCTTAACGTCATGGATATGTAACGCCCCAATTTTCAGGAATTCTGTGAATGTTGACAAAATTTCATGCTTTTATTTTGTCATTTGTGAGTGAAATTATGAAATAGGACCTATGTGAAAATGTTTGAAAATGCTATAGGCTAAATTGAAGTGGCCAAATAAATAGGAGTGCAAAATAGGAGGATTTGCATGATAAACCTCCCATTTTACATGAAGTGGCCAACCATCATGTTGTTGTAGACAAAATGTACACTTGATATCCATAATTTATGGTACAAATTGATACAAATTGATAATAGGTTAGGTAAATGTTCCATGATAATGGGTTAGGTAAATGTTTCATGATAATAGGTTAGGTAAATGTTCCATGATAATGGGTTAAGTAAATGTTTCATGATAATGGGTTAGGTAAATGTTTCATGATAAGAATATCATGTATTTTGTATTAAAGAATTAAATGGATGAAATATGAAGTTTTATTAAAAGAAAAATGGGTGAAAAGAACAAAGTTTTGTCCATCTTTGTTCATCATAGCTGAAAGTTAGAGAAGAGAAAGGAGAGGAGAAAGCTCTTGAGTATTTGGTCATTAGGAGGAGGAAAATTGAAGGTAAGTTCTTGGTACCTTGCTTCTATTTTGAGGTTCATGAGTTCTTCTTGATTCTACCTTAACTCTTGAAGTATATTTTGATTTTAGTTGTGTTGTGAGCATTTAGTCATGAATTAAAATGAAGGAAATGGTTGTTGTTTCATGTTCTTTTGATGAAAAATGGAAGATAGGTGAAGTTGAGCCAAACAAATGAGCATGCATGTGCCTTAGATGTTAAAGGAAAAATCAGCTAACATGTTGTGCTTTAAAATGATGAAATGGAGATTATACTTAAGTAAAATCATAGATATGTGATGATTGATTGGTGATATACATGTTTAAATAACATGCATGCAAGGTATGTGTGAAAGAGTGATTTGGTAATAAATCTGCTTGGGACAGCAGCAGTAACGTGACTTTGGAAAATCACCATAAATTGTGGGGGATGAATTAGAAGCTGAATAAATTATGTAATTAAAGCTTATTGAGTCTAGTTTCTAATGAAATAAACAAGAACATATTTTAAATTCTGTACAATGAGAAATTTGATTCGTAATGAAGAGTGGTCAGATTAGTCAAACAGTGAAACATGGGAAACTTTGAGAAAATTCTGGTATTGATTGGCTAAACCAAAAATTCTGAAAATTTTATGGATAGAAGATATATGAGTCTATTTTCAGGGAAAATTAACGGAACTTGATTTGGAGTTTCGTAGCTCCAGTTATAAATGATTTAGTGACTATTGCTCAGGAAGACAGCTTGCAGTGAAATTATGATTATGTGGTAAACATTGACAAAAATTTGTTAATGAGTTGCTTATTGATTTCTTATAAGCTTACTATGATATGTAGGTGTGGTTGACTGAATATTGTAAGGGGTTAATCGTAGTTCATTATTTGAATAGTTAGATTAACGTGTTACTAATCCAATTGTAGGCAGTTAGTGTGTGGATCTAAATCGACATATAAATCATAAGCAATGTGTGTAACTAACACCCTCTTTCTTAGTCGGATCGGCAAAAGTCGAAAACTTCGAAAAGCGAAATGCGAAAGCAGTATTTTGTAGATTTGCGAGTGTCTGCGAATGCTCGTGAGGTAAATCGATTAATGTTTTTGGTAAACGCAAAATTTGGACTGCAAAGTGCATGATTTACGTGCCCTCGATATTTTTGGGCTTAATGGGCCAAAATTGGAATGATGGGCCAACAGGCCCAATTTAGTAAGAACCCTCGATGCGTGATTACATTAGTACGTGAAAAGTAGGAATATGTATGAAAAACCCTAAAATAGATAAATTCTTGAAATACCTTTAAAAGTGAAAAATTTACGCTTTTACCCTACTAGATAAATTACCGAAATACCCCTAGGTTAAATGGACCTAAATGCATGTTTGATCGTTGTTATTTCTTGCATGCCATGTTGTTATTATCGATGCATGGGATGGGATATTGACGGAGGAAATCTTGAAAGTGGCTTGTCCACGTCTTTGGAGGCTTTGCCTCAATTCTTTGATAAAGCTGGAAGCAAAGTGCAAGCTGTGGAGTGTTAAATTTGGGTGGGTTGAGCTATTCCCACATGGAGTGTATGGCTGGTACGGTGGAGTGTAGTGGTTGGTGGGTTGAGTAGTCTCCCCAAATGGGCTTGCATATGTTTCTTGATGTTGCATGTATTTTGAAATGGACCTATGGGCCATACTATTATCTGAATAAGGGCTAAGGCCCGTTTATTATGTCTGAAAAGGGCTCTTGCCCATTACCACTATTACCCAAATGGGCTTGCATATGTTTCTTGATGTTGCATGTATTTTGAAATGGGCCTATGGGCCATCTCATTATCTGAATAAGGGCTAAGGCCGGTTTATTATGTCTGAAAGGGCTCGCCCGATACCCTTTATTACGAATGGGCTTAGGCCCAATAGGCTTGAGTGACTTGGGCTTTGAATGGGTTTTCCTTACACACCGAGTTTCCCCAAACTCACCCATTTTATTTTCATCCACGCAGAAATCCCCAACCATAGTGGGCTTGGGTCGTGAGGGAATTCGGAGTGGCCACCGTTCGAAAGTTTGATTTTCTTCGGTGAATGGACATCCTTTTAATTACGTTTGAGGTTTTGGGCTTTTAAATGTAATAAGGCCGCTTATTTATTTTGATGGTTTTAATATGTATTACGAAGATAGGTATTACTTATTTTAAGCTGTTGAAGCTGGATAGCTTTAGGGCAAGTTTTCAAAAACAACGAGTTGATTTCAAAATAACACGACAACAAGCAAAGCTTCCAATGAAAGTATTTTCCAAAATTAATTACTTTTCCTAAAATGACTTAATCAAATCGGTTTCCTAGAAATATCCATGATGTTAAGGTGTGGCAATGGCGGTATGCATGTCTAGGATTGGATCAGAAGGAGCTTGGTACTTAAGCGATCGATAGACTCACCACCTCTTTTCGGTTTCCTACGGTGCACAACTTCCATTCACTTTAACCCTTAATGAATTAATCTTTTGAACATTAAATACGATTTTACGGACTTAGAATGGATTTTTTAACGTTTTGATGTGGCATGCGGATCCGCCATAACTTCGGTAGGGTTTGGGGTGCTACAGGATATTTCTAGGAAGGCGATTTGATTAAGTCATTTTAGGAAAAGTGATTAATTTTGGAAAATACTTTCATTGCGGAAGCTTTTCTTGTTGTCGTGTTATTTTGAAATCAACTGCTGTTTTTGAAAACGCTACCTAAAGCTATCCAATTTCAATAGCTTAAAATAAGTATTACCTATCTTAGTAATACATATTAAAACCATAAAAATAATTGCTGCCTTATTACATTTAAAAGCCCAAAACTTCAAACGTAAATAAAAGGATGTCCAGCTCACCGTAAGAAAATCAAACTTTCGTAATGGATGGCCATCCAATTCCCTCACGCCCAAGCCCACGATTTCATGGATGAAAATAAAAGGGTGAGTTTGGGAAACTCAATGTAAGGAAAACCCATTCAAAGTCAAGTCACTAAGCCTATTGGGCCTAAGCCCATTCAGTAATAGTGGTACTGGGCCGAGCCCTTTTCAGACATAATAAACTGGCCTTAGCCCTTTATTCAGATAATAAGATGGCCTATAGGCCCATTTCAAAATACATGCAACATCAATAACATATGCAAGCCCATTTGGGGAGACTACTCAACCCACCAACCACTACACTCCACCCGTACCAGCCATACACTCCATGTGAGGATAGCTCAACCCACCCAAACCCAACACTCCATGATTTAAACATTGCTACTCGATTATCAAAGAATTGAGGCCAAAGCTCCAAGACGTGGACAAGCCACTTTCAGTACTTCCTCCGTCAATATCCCAATCCCATGCATCAAATAATAACAACATGGCATGCAGTAAATAACAACAGTCAAACATGCATTTAAGTCAATTTAACCCTAGGGGTATTTTAGTAATTTACCTCCTAGGGGTAAAACTGTAAATTTTCCATTTTTAAAGGTATTTCAGTAATTTATCTATTTTAGGGTTTTTCATGCATATTCCTACCTTTCACGTACTACAGAATCACGTACCGAGGGTTCTTACCGAATTGGGCCCATTGGCCCATCATTCCAATTTTGGCCCATTAAGCCCAAAAATATCGAGGGCACAGAAATCATGCACTTTGCAGTCCAAACATTGCAGCTTACCAAAAACATTAATCGATTTACCTCACGAGCATTCGACATCGCAAATCTACAAAATACCGATTTTCGCATTTTGGCTTTTCGACTTTTGCCGATCTAGACTAAGAAAGAGGTGTTAGTTACACACATTGCTTGACGATTTATATGTCGAGATCCACACACGAACCGCCTACAATTGGATTACTAACACGTTAATCTAACTATTCAAATACAAACTACGATTAACCCCTTACAATATTCGCCAACCACACCTACAGATCATAGTAAGTTTATAAGAAAACAATAAGTAACTCATTAACAAATTTTTGTCAATGTTTACCACATAATCATAATTTCACTGCAAGCTGTCTTCCTGAGCAACAGTCACTAAATCATTTATAACTGGAGCTACGAAACTCCAAATCAAGTTCCGTTAATTTTCCTTGAAAATAGACTCATATATCTTCTATCCATAAAATTTTCAGAATTTTTGGTTTAGCCAATCAATACCATATTTTTCTCAAAGTTTCCCATGTTTCACTATTTGACTAATCTGACCACTCTTCATTACGAATCAAATTTCTCATTGTACAGAATTCAAAATATGTTCTTGTTTATTTCATTAGAAACTATACTCAATAAGTTTTAATTACATAATTTATTCAGCTTCTAATTCATCTCCCACAATTTATGGTGATTTTCCAAAGTCACGTTACTGCTGCTGTCCCAAGCAGATTTATTACCAAATCACTCTTTCACACATAACTTGCATGCATGTTTTTTTTTTTTAAACATATATATCACCAATCAATCATCACATATCTATGATTTTACTTAAGTATAATCTCCATTTCATCATTTTAAAGCACAACATGTTAGCCGATTTTTCCCTTTAGCATCTAAGGCACATGCATGCTCATTTGTTTGGCTCAACTTCACCTATCTTCCATTTTTTTCATCAAAAGAACATGAAACAACAACCATTTTCTTCATTTTAATTCATGACTAAATGCTCACAACACAACTAAAAATCAAAATATGCTTCAAGAGTTAAGGTAGAATCAAGAAGAACTCATGAACACCAAGATAGAAGCCAACTACCATGAACTTACCTTCAATTTTCTTCCCCAAGTGACCGAACACTCAAGAGCTTTCTCCTCTCCTTTCTCTTCTCTAACTTTCAGCTATGATTAACAAAGATGGACAAAACTTTGTTCTTTTTACCCCTTTTTCTTTTAATAAAACTTCATATTTCATCCATTTAATTCTTTAATACAAAAGACATGAAATTCTTATCATAAAACATTTACCTAACCCATTATCATGGAACATTTACCTAACCTATTATCAATTTGTATCAATTTGTACCATAAATTATGGATATCAAGTGTACATTTTGTCTACAACAACATGATGGCTGGCCACTTCATGTAAAATGGGAGGTTTGTCATGCAAACCCTCCTATTTTGCACTCCTATTTATTTGGTCACTTCAATTTAGCCTATAGCATTTTCAAACATTTTCACATAGGTCCTATTTCATAATTTCACTCACAAATGACAAAATTAAATCATGAAATTTTGCCAACATTCACAGGATTCCCGAAAATTGGGGCGTTACAATTAAGTTATCCCTTTTTTGAAATTCCTATCTCAAAACAGCAAAACGCTATATCCAATAAGTTAGGACATATTGCTTTGAAATTCCAGGATAGTGGCTTGCATTTAGAAAACCTCTAAAAACTTAGAAGGGTACTTAATTATTCGAATTCAACGAGAAAAATGGCAACCCAATAAGTTAGAGACTTTGCTTTCTCGAAATTTCCAAACACCAAGCATTGCCTTATTTGCAAAAATCTTATTTCGAGGTAACAAATAAATGAATAAAACGAATAAAAGATAATAACAAATAAGCTAGGAAATATTCGAGATTAAAAAAACTAGTAATAAATAAACAATCATTATGTAAGACTAAAGAATGATAGTATAGTGAAGATAATAATAATATTAATAGTAATAATACAAATAAAAATTTTGGAATAATGTGTGAAATTATATATATGCATGTGAATATATAGATAAGTAAACAATATATATAGTGAGTGAAGAGTAAAAGGTAAAACAAGTGTATTTAAAGAGTAATGGGTAAAAATATAATAATAGTGTAATAGTAGTAATAACGTAATAGTATTAGAAATATACGATATATAATATTGAAGGTAAATACATAATATATACATATTAGAAATAATCATACTATTAGAAACAACTATTAATAATACTACATAAATAGATATATAGTAGTAGCATATACATGATATAGTTAAAAATATATAAAGTAAGATAATATGGGAAAAAATATATATAAATGATATAATATTAGGGCATATGCAAAATAATAAAAATACAATATTAAAAGATATATATATATAATGTATACATAATATAATATTAAAATATTTACATGGTATATACATAATAATGTAAAAATAAACTATTAGTAATATTATAAATATATACATATAGTAGTAATAATAATATAAAGATATTTCATATAAGCAGTATGCACGTGAAAAAAAAAAGAAAAATAATAATTACAAAAGTATGAAATCAAAATAATATGTAGAAACATGTTTATTCTAAAAGAATAACTGAAACTTAATTGAGAGAAGAAACAAAATCCAAGAGATCACTTACAAGTAAAACAAATTATTGAAACAGAATTTTGGGCTAAAATTAATTGCGTATAAATGTCCGAGATCTAAAATTAAAAATGCCCCAAATCTTAAAATACCGTGCAAAGGGGGCAAATTGAAATAGCACACAGACTGCAGGGCCAATTTAAAATAATATAAAACTTAAATATGGCCCGATTGAAGGCTAGCACAAAGGAGGGGACCAATTGCGCAAATTACCCAATTAAAGGTAACATGCATGGTCTCAAGCAAAAAAGTTAATTCCACTCCCCCCATGCTACTTTGTTTTATTATTAATTAAAACTACTTCCCCATACTATTTTGTTTTATTATTAATTAAAACCATTCCCCATACTATTTTGTTTTTATTATTAATTAAAACCATACTTTATTTTCTCTTTTTTTATCATAAAAAAACATTTTTTTTAAGAAAAAAAAAACAACAAAAAAAAAGTTAAAACACCACCTTACCACCCTACATTCATTTTTCAAAATAGAGAGAAGGCTCTCAACTCTCTCAACCCTTCCCCTCCTCCGGTCATCGGACCGGCCATCAACCGTCATGCCGGTCACCGGTCACCGGTCACCGGCCACCGACGGCGGCGCCGCAGTCCACGGTGACCGGAAAATCTTCCGAGGCCCTTTTTCGCTTCTCTTCTCGAGTAGAGCCCGGATTTGGGGTTAAAATGACCCAAAAACCTTCAAAAATTAATGAGAAGCACTCTAGAACTCAAGAATCCATTCGGTTTCCGGCCACCGATCCTCGGCGGTGGCTTCCTCGGTCTTTCACGATGTTGGAAAACTGAACACCGGTAAGATCCTTCCCTTTTTCCCTGTTTTTTATATTTTTTACAAGTTTTTTTCTTTGTTAAAAATATTTGTAAAATAGATAAAACGAACGAATAGAAAGAAGATCAAAAAAATAAAAATAAGGACAAACACCTTTTGAACTTGTTTTCTCCTTTTGATTTCTCCCAAAAGTCTCTGTATACAACCCCCTCTAATACAATTTCTTCTCTCCCAAAATACAATCGATTCTTCCTCAAAATACCATCGATCCCCCCATACTTACAATCGGTTCTAGTATGGCCTTTATAGCCATTTACAAACTTTATTATATATATTTGTTATCTTTTCTTCTTCTTGTATGGCAGGCAAACGGTGGTGGAGGCATGTGCCACTTGGTAGTGGTTGGAAGTGGGTGGTTGAGGCTTGCGGCTAGGGTTTCTAATTTCCGAAAATAGGTTGTGGGCTAGGGTTTCTAAGCTTTTGGGCTTCTTTTAGGTTTTAATTTTTGGATTGTAATTGGGTTGGTAGCTTTGTTTGTAAATGGACTTTTAATAGGCATTTTGATTTTTTTATTTTTTTTTCAAAATTTGGTTTATTTATTTTAAGGCCCGGGCAAAATATGGGTTCTACAACAGGTATTAGATTGGACAAAAAAATAACACAGATACCATGTTAGAAAATTATGTCATACTCAAATACCAAATTATGTATTAAGCCTAAACAATTTTGCTTAAGTCCATTTTAACTTTTAAAAAATAAATTTATTAAATTAAATTAATAACGTACCCGTGTTCTCTCCTAGGGATGAGTACTTGATTGAGTCAAGTCGAATAGAGTTAGTCGAGTTGACGAATCCTATTTTAGCAACTGAACTCAATTTGAAATTTTTTCGAATCGAATCAAGTCAAAAAATTTTGAGTTGAGTCGAGTACTCAATGTTGCGTTTACATAGACTAATTATTTAACTAATAGACGAAGTACAAATTATTTAACTGCATAAATAATATAATGGTTTTATCTTTTAATTTGATGGGTAAACATTTATCAAAACAAAGTAGTTTTGCCTTTTACCTTAATGGTTTTAACTTTTAACTTTAGTAAAGATAAACATTTATTAAAATGACGTAGTTTTATTGTTTTTTATTCGGATTTTTGAATAACTCTAATTGTGTAATTCATATTCGAGTTAAATCGAAAATTTTAATTTTTTATTTGAGTTGATCCGAATAACTCGAACTATTTAATTCAAAATTTAAAATTTTTATTAAATTTTCCGAATCAAATTAAATTTTACTCACCTTTATTTTTTTCCTCTCCTTCTCGCACTTCACCTCCATCTGCCCAACACCAAAAACAAGACTACATTTATCCAACATAAAAAAATTCAAAAATATTTTTTACAGAACCCATGAAAGAATATAAAGATACAAGAGCCCTCTCAATGAATTTTCCTTTATAAAAATTATATATAAAACTTTAAATATATATATATATATGAAATAATTAAATATTTTAATGAAAAATCAAATTACTGATCTTCATTAAATTTTGGATAGTTCATCTCCATCTAATATAATAATTAAATATTTTATCTCCAATAATAATAATAAAATCTGGATAATTTGTGGATTTGAAGATTCTCATGATAAAAATATTAGATTTCAAGATTGTTACTATAAAAAAAAGGGTTTCAAAATTTTAGTTTTAAATTCTTATCATAAAAAATACATATAGATAATAACTCTTTTCATTTCCAAATCCCTTTAGAGGGGTTAATTAAAATTTTAGGTTTGTTTGTTAGGTTTGGGTTTGGTTCAAAAATTTAGCTTAAAATTTTGTCAAAATCTAACCTAGATAAAAATGTTAAAATTTAGACTCAGGTCAGTATTAAATTTCTTTTATTATTTTTATATAAATTTTTAAAAAAACATAATACATCAAAATACTAAAAATTTTAAAAAATTTTAAAATATGTATACTTAAATAACACTAAAATAAGTGCAACTTAACAAGAAAATGTATATAAAATAGTAATGAATTAATAATAAAGCAAGAGTTATAGAATAACAACAAAATAGTAGCAACACAATAGTGAAATTGTAACAAAATAGTAAAAAATAAAAGAAAATAGCAACAAAACAGTAAAAAAAAACTTTTTTTTTGCATATTTGAGTTGGGTCGGACCAGGCAAAAGAAAATCTTACCCAAGGTCTAACATATTTTATAAAAGGGTCCTTTTTTTTAAACTCATTTTTTAGACCTATATTTTTATCCAAATCCTCTCTCTTTTCAGACGAACCTTTGGGCCGAGTCAACTAAGTATAATTCTAACAACCAAAAACTCTTCGGAAAATATCTAAAGAAGTCCCCTAATGAAGTCTGTCGGTTTGCAGAGCTTGACCAAGTTAATAAAAGAATTCAATGGTTTTGGTATTCTTGTCAATGCTGTCATCTACGACGGCCTCATGCCATCGGTGTCACCCAGCCATGTAAAAAGCATACCATTTGTTGTTCAAATGGGTTTTAAAACCATAAACAGTTGGGAGAAAGATGAAGTTGGTTTCTCATGAGTGAGTTGAGAGAGGAGAATAGAATAAGAATTTTCCAAAAAATATTATGTTTTTACAAAACAATTTTAACAAAAATGTTTTATGAAATAATATAATAAAAACAAATGTGGGGCAAAATCATTTTTTTATAATCGAGAGAGGGGAATAGAGTTATTTGGGATCAAACCTAGGCTCTCATGCACGGTTATGTTTTAGACTAAAATCTATAACATTTTAATTTTTCAAATACTTAATTAGAATAAAAAAATTAGATACCAAAATAAATTTTTTTTTAAAAAATCGAATTAAAATTTTTTTATTGAAAAGTTGATATATCATTAATATTGAAATCTCTAAAAAGTGAAATCCATTAGCTTTAGCTTTGAAAAACAAGTGCATGGTAGTAAAATCCTCCAGCATATAGAGGTTCTTTTTAGGCAATTAGTCCAAGTACCATTGTTATTCACATTAGCTCTATCATGTTTGATTTAAGGATGGGAACGGATATTGTTAAATCCATTATCATTTCATAATTGGTACACTCTATTTTATCATCAGTTTCACTTCTTTATGAATGTATAAGATTAAATATTACTATCAATTCTATGGGTATTAGATGTATTCATCTCCATCTTACCTCATTCCGCTCTGCTTCAATTTAATTTTTACTACTTATCTTTTAATCTTTTAAAAGTCAAGTAAATATTTAAAAATAAATCTTTAATAAATATGTAAACATAAAACATACAATTTCTTTCTATATTAGGTTATTAAATTTTTATCCTTTTAATAGTTTATACATACAAAGATAAAATAATAATTTTATATAATGAAATGGGTCGAGACAAAATAAGCAATTATCGTGAATCGATCCATATCAATTATCTAAAAGAAAAAATTCACTCTAGCTAACTTTACATTCACTTTTTAAATAAAAAAATCACTTCATTTGAAGTAAATCGGTACAAAATTTATCGGATAGTTCGAATTTTACAACCCTAAATTAATTTATGGCTTAGGCTTTTCGGTGTCATTGATTTCTACCGAACTTCGATTCTTCAATGCTCTTCAATGACCTAAGAAGCGACCTTAGGCTCTTTTCAGAATTGGAGGATGAAAGTTTGCGAGTACAGTGCTCTTCAGTGCACCGACACTTTGGAGAGGTTAAAAGTATGATGCTATGGTAATTTATTACCACCACTAGAATTCATACCACCCATGAAAATTAGAATTTTAATTAGCAATAGTTATTTAAAATTATTTTTGAGTAAATTTTAATAATTATATATTAACAAATTAAACATAAAATAAGTAATTCTTTAAGTAATGATTTTCTGTTCAGATATTTATTATTAGGGTAAACTATTAAAATAGTCATTTTTATTTTCCTCAAGTTACATTTTAGTCATTTATATTTGAAATGTTATATTTCAGTCACTTACGTTAATGTGGTGTAACATTTTAGTCATTAAGCCGATAATTGTTGTTAATAGTGTAACGGTAAGCTGAAGTGGCACATTAAATCATCATTTTAATCAAAAAATTTTGATTAAATTGTACAATTGGTCACCATATTTTTTTATTTTGAGTAATTTTTTTCTTTTATGTTCATTTAACTTTTTCTTTTTTTCTTTTCTATTCTCTTCTGCTTTTCCCTCTATTTTTCTCTCTTATCCATCTCTTTTAATGTAAAAGAAAAAAATTGCTCAAAACAAAAAAATATAGGGCCAATTGTATAATTTAACTTCAAATTTTCATTTAAAATGATGATTTAATGTGCTACGTTAGCTTACCGTTACACCGTTAATCGCAATTAACACTCAGTGACTAAAATGTTACAACATGATAACGTAAGTGACTAAAATGTAACATTTTAAATATAAATGATTAAAATGTAACCGAAAGAAACAAAAGAGACTATTTTAATAGTTTACCTTTATTATTATAGATAAAAAAAAAAGAGAAGAAAATATTTTAGTGGATAAGTTTGTTTTAAATAAATCACTTATATATAATGCGACTCACAGTATAGATAAAACAATAGTGTATTAATAAATTATTTATACAAATATTAGTTTAAATTAAAAAAAAGATATGTATGATTAATAGTGTGATGAGGTGGTTACTCATTTTAACTTTTAATTATGTGGTCGAAAGTTTGATCTTTATTCATGAAAATAAAACACATTTCATAACTAATCATTTATCTCTTCAAAAAACACTCGTAACTAGAGAATTAATCATTGCTATAGGTGATGGATAGCTTGATTTCAACCAAACAAAAAAAACTAATGAAAACGGTTGAGAGAAAACACTACAAAAGATTGCAGGTCCAATTTTAAATCGAATGAGACAGACCTTCAAAAGTCAACGTCTTTCACTAGCTCTCCGGCTACTGCCACTGCTAAGCCTGCCATCTTAAAAATGACAATTAAATTCATGAAGGAACTAATAATATGCTACAAAAATAGATACCATAAGGGAAACTTCCAATTTGAACAATACATATAACCAGGATGTAAATTTAACATTATACACTCATCTTCTTTTGAAAAAAAAAATTCAAAAAGAGAAGGCAAAATTCAGAATATGGTACAAAAACTGTTATATAATGATGACATATACGTATACATATACATCTATATGTATTTGCAGGTGTTATTGCTTTATTATTGGACCTATAGATGACTGGAATAAGTCGCTTAGAACACGTTGAACTTCGCTGGAGCTATGCTCGCACCGTATCAGAGCGACTAACAGATGAAAGAAACTTGCAATGTATTTTCTAAAGCGATCCTTCTCCAAACCACTCAATGTCTTCAATGCTGACACAAGTAAAGATGTTCTTGCTGCCAATTCTTCCCTTTTGGCTGAACCCAACGGCAGTACCCAACGGGACGTTGGCTCGTTAACTGATATCTGTACCGTATTCTGGTTGATGGTACAGTTGAGGTATATCTGCAATATTTTTTCACACACTGCCACGAGTTGTGATTCTAGGTTCATCTTCTCGACATCGGATGGATTGTTTTTGATTAAATCTTGGAGGAAATTGAGGTAATTTTGATAAGCCTCATTTTCGAAGTGAACCAAAGGAGGATCCGAGAGCTCTAAGATTGAACACGCTTTCTGTATTTTCTTCCGCAGGGTAGTCTCAGAGTTCAGTTCCTGAGCATGGGATGCAACGGAAGACACTATGTCGACAATGATGTTGATGTTGGCAGCTGACAAGAATTGTAGATTTGTTTTGTACATGTCAATTATAACCTGAAATAATGAAAAGACAACAATTATGATTGTTTTGTATGTTCCAATGGCATCATATCGAAGCATTATTTGAGTACGAGAATATAATGGAAGGACCTGCATAATGAGCAGCTGTATGGCAATATGACTCTTCATTTTTGAAACCACGTAACCCGCAGTTTGCAGATTAACGTCCTCAAGCTCATGATCGGTAAATCCATGATCAGTACTTGCTTCAGTACTAGAACGGGATGGAGAATTTTCAGGCACCTCGATGTCATCCATGGTTCTCAAAAGCTTCATAAACCCTGGGAACATTGATATGGCTGCTTCTTTTATAGCCAGACAGATTTCTCGCCATTCGTCTTCTGAGAGTCTGCTTCCTAATTCTCCTATCAAACGGAACATTGCCACAACCCCAGTGCTTGCCGGACCCTGTATTGAGCTTCTCAAGTATCCTGTCAGTACTGATAACACATTTGATAGCTGGGGCCTCAATACACTGTAAAAACCAATATATAGATCCACTAGACACTGTGCTGCCACCGTGGAAGTTTCAGTGTCCCATGTACTTCCATCATGATGAGAACATCTTAAAGTCTGTGAATTTTGCTCATCTTTTACAGGCATATCTCTCCTTCCACATACACCATTAAATATGGGGAGAACAACAGAATTAAAAATGCCAACCCAGAATACTCGTGAGAAAAGATGACCGTGATCCTTCAGGATGTTGAAAAGCACTTCCACTGAACTCTTTCGGATATCTAATCTTGAGTCAGATGTTAGTTTTGATAAACCTGTACCAACAAGAGACAATCATTCATCTGTATTGCATAACAGTGTCAATGAGGCTATAGGATTCTCAAGAAACTAAACTAGCAGGTTACCTGTTAGCAAAGGAAGCCAATATGATCCATGATCGTCTATATAAGCGAAACCTTTTACATCTGAATCATCCTTATTTATACTTGAAACAGATGAACCATCATCTGAGCTCTTATTAGTGCAAACAAATCCACCCTCAGCAAGTTTGACGGCACAAAACCGGAGAAATGCAATAGCATTGAGGCTAGCATCATTGTTAAACCTGCTATTTGTGAACTTGATGAGGCATCTTACGCAATCAGTAAAAACGGTCGCATCCGTCTCAGTTATATGAGGAAAGTATTCTCGCACTATTTTTTCCATTGTCTCAAAAGCCAATAAGACAATATTCTTCCGCTCATCAGCAGCAGCAGCTGTGAACACCTGAGAGAAAGAAAAGAGTTTTGTGAAATGAAAGGTTATCAAAGTTTGCATGACAACTTAAAACTCACATGAGACTTATCATACCATAAAAACGCTTTTCCATCCAGATTTCACATTAGTGACACGGCTAAGGACCATCTGGGAAATGCATCGAACTATTAATTCCCTTATTTCTGCAGAGTTGCTTTTCTGCATGATAATCACAAATGGCCTCAAAAATCGATTCTGAAAATTATAGTTTGCCAATTCCTCACGTTCTAAGAACTTCATAGCAAGCTGCCGCAATGAATCCATCACAAAAATTGCTACAGATAAATTCTCAGACAATCCAACTGAAACAAAGAAATCGGAAAGAACATTCCACATTCGAGACCAAACTAATCTGATACGGTTCATATTGTAATGCCTGCAATATAACATTCCAGAATAAGTACTTTCCATAGGCGCATAAAGGAGGAGGGGGAGAGATAGAGAGCTGCTGGAGATAGCAATGACAAATTGATCGATGAGGCTAGAAACTTGAGGATCTGTTGGAGATGGAAGTACAGGAAATTTTCTAAAAGAAAAAGATCAGAATCTTACGCAATTTCAACTAGTTTTATGAGGCTAAAAACACGAGGGTCTGTTGGAGACTGCAATTCTGACATAGAAACTTTGCAGAGGGCTTTCACAAATGCCACTATTGCTTCACTGTTTAACCTTTGGCTATGTGCAAAAACATGGTTCAACTCGAAATTTCCTATCTGGTCCAATAAATTCAAGTTTGCAATGAAGTGGTTGATCTGCTCCGGAGTTACAAGTCTTGAACTATTAACTCCAACAGTGGTGCTATCATATGAACCCCCTAGGACAACTGCCATCACAGCTGGATTCTGGAGAGTTCCTTTTTTCATCAGAGATTGTTCAGTGTTAGACACAGATAAAAAGGATGCATCAGTCGTTGCACCTTCTCCCAACAGTTGCAAATGCTCAATTCTGGACAGGCATGTCAATATATGCTCCCAGGCTTCCTGAAGATGGTTACCATCTTCAATGGCTATAGATATTATTGCCTGTAAAAAGGTAAATGTTTCAACAAGTGAGATATAAAGAAGAACACATAACAGAAAGAAACTTGTACCATATCGAAGCAAATCCCAAGAAAAAGGAAGCAAAAAGCATCAAAAAGTATAATGCAGAACAAACAGATTTTCTGGCATTTGTGGTGGGAGGATGCATGTGCAAGCATTCAGCTGCAGCAATTCTAATTCTTCCCACGATATAGCATATAAGAAATCCAGGGGGAAGATTCCGCTCTTTGTTGTTATGTGCAAAACCATTACTTACCTTTACAGCATCAACATTCTTTTGTTTCATATCTGCAGCACAATGGAGAAAAGTGAATTTCGCCACAGATGTGACAAAAGCATCTCTCTGCGTCTGCAAGCCCATTACTGCAGTTACATGCACAGCATATCGAAAGCCCAGTATGCACTGAGTGGTAGTGAGTCTATCATCACTCTGGTCAAGTGAGACACTAAATGCAGCCAGCATGGGTCCCCAGCAGACCTCCACCATAAACCTCAAGATTGCTATATCTGAAACAGCATGATAAACAGACCTGCAACAGCAAATGAGGGAAAAAGACTATCATTAACAAACATTACGCGGTTGGTCTTTGGGGAAACTTTGGGATGATAAAAGAATAAAGATCAATTTAATACAAAAGCAGGATGGAGAGAATAGAGGAAGGTAGAAGAAAAGAATCCTCTTTGTTTAATAATGTGTGTTGTTATCAATTAAATATCAAATGACTTCATTTTCCAACCAACATATCACAAGCCATGGCAACCATATGGAAGAACATGTGAAAAATTCATCTTAAGCTCACAGATAAATGGCATGAAGGAAGCATACATGGTTAAAACTATCAAACTGTGACTAAGATTCAAGACGTAACTGATATCTGACCCATAGAGATGCCAAACTTATACTATTCCTTCCCCACCACTCATTTCGGAAATAGAAAACCTTGTAAATGCATTAGACTAGAACTTACTCTGATTTTCCCAACTTTGCCTTAAACTGCTCTTGGATATGTCTAATAAGAAGTCCATTCGCACCCAATGGCTTTTCTTCAGTTTGCTTCCAACTGACGAGATTGAGTATTCCATCTAAACCCAATAACTTATTTAAGCTGTTCGCCTGCTTGCTTTGAGGAACAGAAGAATCAGCATTTATCTTAATTTCATTTTTCACAATCTGATCATAAAGAGCACCAAGATACTCCTCAGGTAAATCCTTGCCATCATCTATTCCTCGGTTGTTTCGGATGAAATCAGACTTAGTCATCTGAATACAGAAGCAAATATATAATAGAAATAACAACAGAATCAAATCTACTGTAAACTTATCTTATGTAAAACTAAAAACATAATTCGCGAGAGTACAAGCAAAATTCCATATTTTTGTTGGTAGAATTTAAAGCATCAGAGTGGCTTACGAGCCCCACAATAGATCATTAAGGTTCTCTAAAAAACAAGTACATACATAAGCAAGCAAGTGAAGCAAAAGGCCACAATTAAGTGGCATGCTAAAGAAACAACATATTTCATAAACAAACCTTATCTTTGACCATGCTATTATGGGCATCAGTGTTGAGCATTATGACAGAGTATGCCAGTACATAAGCAGTATCTGCACTAGTAAATGAGTTTGGATTGCATTTACAATAGCGCTCAGCAAACTTTTCCATGATGCGGTCAATTTTCTGTGCCTCTCCTGGCAACCTGAAGCCACTTAGGAAGAACCTTATTGCTTCACCAAAATCTATAGATTTGAAATTAAAGGAATCTACGTAGGCATGCATGACTCTCAAAGCAAATTCCTCCCTTTCACCCAAATAATCACCAATCATGGTTTCATTCAGCCCAGCAGTGTTTTTCTTAAGAAAAGAAGCCACTTCCTCAGGAGACTTGCCAACTTTTTTGGTTTTTATAAGAAACTCGATGCCTTTGGATGGCTTCTTGTTAAACAATTGGACTCCTTTCTGCATGTAACCCAGTAAAGCTGTCACTAAAACCAAGCTTGTGAAGGAAAGGAGAGAACTAAATATATAATGAAGCTACATAAAAACACATGAAAGAACAAAAGCCAGTAGAAATATGGAAAATTATCATGATATATCAAGGCAACCCTCTCTTAAAAATTATTAACTAAATAACTATGACATGAAGATACATTCATGCTCTATCCCCACTTCAATAACTAACCTGGAGTTCAATCTTGTAAGCCCGGCGTTGCTCAAGAGTAGCAGAATCTGACAATTCGGAATTTAATTCCAGATTTAATTCATAATCAGGGACAACTCCATCTTCTGCACTTGGGGTTAAATGGCTCTCAGCTGAAGTTTCACTCTCAGAGCCACTAGGCAAATCAGAATCACCTATCTTCAGCTGTTGGTCCATCCAAGCTCCCATTGACTTGATGATGCCAACTAAGCACTTCACTGATTCATGCCGGAAAGTAATATCCTGGACTGCAGACAAAGTTGTGGTTGAACCCGGTGGTGGCCCTAGAGCAGTTTTCAGAAGGCCATTGACAATCCTGCAAATATCTGATGGGATTATAAGAGCTTTAATACATTTTACTAAAGTGTGCATCTAAGAAATAAAAGAACGAGAAATTAAAAAAATACATTAGAAAATGAGATAAAGCCAGCTCTGAGAACATCATGAGATGACTGGTGTTTCAGTTAATTCCTAAGTTGACGAACAATCCTTTTGTAAAATTTGAGAAAAGGTATCAAATTCATAAATGATTTCACCATATGATTTGATAAAAAGAGCCATTTTATTGAAGTACAATATTAAGAAATAACAAAGAATGAGAACTTAAAAGAACTACATTAGAAAG
This sequence comes from Gossypium arboreum, assembly GCF_025698485.1. Classification (NCBI taxonomy): domain Eukaryota; kingdom Viridiplantae; phylum Streptophyta; class Magnoliopsida; order Malvales; family Malvaceae; genus Gossypium; species Gossypium arboreum. Next base: position 116,971,470 of record NC_069073.1, read on the forward strand.
GAAGCAAAAAGCATGCTCTGAGAACATTAGCCAAAAACTGGTGTTCAAGTGAATTCCTATATTGAACTACCTTCCTAAGCAAAAATTTGAGAACATGTTTCAGTTTCATATAGGATTTCACATATGATTTGCTGGATAGTTCAATTGAAAATTTGGCATGACAAACACACAAGATGACAAGAGACCAGCACTCATGTTAAACATTTGCATGAACAATTATTAGGAAAAGAGATACCTTTCAAATATATTAGGTGAATCCACATCACAGTCGTAGTTCACAAATATATCAATGATAATCTGTGAATCTCCAGCAATCTTTTCCAACATATTAAGGACGGTCATTTTCTGTACAAAACTTGGCTGGAGAACATTCTCTAGAACTCGTAGGATTAGCATGGGAAAGAATATTCCAATTTCAGCTTTCAGCCCTGATCTATATTTTGTCAACAAGCTCATAAAAATAGAACATTGGAGCTGAAAAATGGACATCACTGACAATGCACTGTTTTTTAACAATGATAAGCAGAGAAATTGCTTAATTGCATTAAGAAACCTGCATGATGTACCACATGATATAAGAAGATTAGAACAAACTTAACAGAAGATCACAAGAAAACAAGCGAGCTATTTATTGTATATGCAACATGACATTCAAAACTTGCAAGAAAAAAAAAAAATCATATAAAAAACACTAATAATGGTTTTGGAGCATTTTCATTTTATTTCGAATAAATACTAGCTAAAAAATGATTCTTCAGATAATTCATGTAAAATCCATCAAGTATGACAGAATTTGAAAGCAAATGGTTATTTTGGGAGTCACCATGCCAAGAACTGGGGATGACTATTTGAACCAGCTACATGTCTAACAGGTTTGTTCAGTGTTTTCTAAATTTTCCCTCATATTTGGAGGCTCAAGACCGTCCATTTTCAGAATATGAACCTAAATGCCTTTTTATGCTTTATCTGGCTGTAGAAATTAAACTTCAATTACCTACCCTCCCAACCTCCGCCCCAAACAAAACTTATAATTTACTGAATCATATAACACTGACATCAGGATTAGGTTAGCAAACACCCAAAATCTAAAGACTCATTACCACTTTAAAGTTCTTAAAACAACAAAAATATTACTAGTAGACCAACTACTAATGAAAAATCTAATAACTATCGAAGATAGTGCCTAAAGTAATATAACAACATGCAAGCAACCTTGTTAACTAATTATATTAACAATAAATGCATATATCAAGGAATAACATAGAACAACTTGCCTCTCATTTGAGCACCAAATTGAACCCCCATTATCCATAATAACCTTGAGAAGTTCCAAAGATAATGTCTTCCCTCTCAAAAGAACCTGATCATCAGGATTCTCCTGGGATGAAAATTTCATTGATAACTTGCACAAATTCTTAAAAACAATAAACCCATCCTCCCTAATTTTACTACTAATCCCACCAGGACACAATTCCACCTCGTCCTTCATCTTTTCCGACCCAATTTCCTCCCCCTCGTCCTTAGACTCACCATTTAGCGACACTGGAACAGGCTGCGAAAGCTTCAAATCTGGTACCCCTTCACTAGCACTCATAACCTCACTAACGAAATTCTGACAAAAATAGATTGAATTCCCTTCATTTAAGTTCTTATCAGTAAACTCTAAAAGCTCACTAACTGTCACTGTTGTAATAGAAACATCCATGGAGTCTTCGTCAGCACGGGCGAATATGATGAGCATAATTTGAGCTAAAACGGACTTAGCACAGATCTGATTGGTTCCATTTAATCCACCTAAATATATGTTGTACAAAGTTCTAACTACCTGAAGCAAGCAATCCCCACGGATCAAAACACAGGGACATCGAACGGCGGAAAGTAAAGCTCGAAGCACAGCGAGCTCGACTGATTCCTCGCCAATGCCGCCGACTTTGCATACACTATCGACAATCTTGTACATGATCGAATCGGAGTTTTTTCCGTCGATCTCGCCGCGAACAACGCCGGCAGAGAACAATTTGAAGACACATTCGAGGGCGGGATCGGCGACTTTGGCATAATTGGAGTCGAGAGCGAGTAGGATAGGATTGAGAACGAAGTCGGCGTCGGAAGAGGAAAGGCCGAGCAAAGGAGAAGACGGATCAGGTAAGGCGGTGTCGGGGAGAGTCTCAAGCTTGTCTAGAACGGATTTGCATGAGGAAACAAGGTGAGAGTGTTTCCGCCAGGCGGCATTTTTGATGATCTTGTCGAGAGATGGGCCAAGCACGCGGCCGCACCGCGACGGGCCGCCGAGTGTTTGGGAAGCTGACATCAAAGTCCTTCTTAGGGTTTTTCAGATCCGTGAAATGCGATGTCTGTGTTTGGTTGAAATCAATGCGAAGTCATGAGAATTTGAAATACTTTGGAAATTAGTATCAATCGAGATCTGCTTATGCTTGTGTTCTTCCTAAAAGTTTAATTTTCGACTTAATTTGTCAATCCATACCTGAGTTTAGCTTTAATATTCAATTTAGTACTTAAATTTTTTACTTCAAATTGGTACCTGAGTTTGATTTTAATATTCAAATTGATACCTAAAATAAAAGCATCATGTAGTCCAATAATTATTTGACATGTGTTTTCTAGTAAAAAAAATCGATTCTAAAAAGCGCCACTGTTATGGTATTTTTCATTATCGACTCGAAACCCAAACATAACCCCGAACTATTGACCCACAACCCGAGTAGATGCAGAGGAAGGTAGAGATATTAAGGGCTCGTGGGGAAAGCTTGCAAGCCAAGTTCGCATGCATGTTATTGGGTGTTTGCAAGGCAAAAGATGTGAAGTCAAATGCGTAATACGATAAACACTTGTTAAGTCTAGAGCGGTATACATGTTGGCATACACGAAGCCTATTTAAGACATCATTTCAATAAACAGTAATTGTATCTTATAAATACTCAATTCCCCTCTCCTAGGGGACACATAACAAAAACACTTATCAATGTTTTAATTGAATCAAAGAAAAAACTCAGATACCAAGTTGATTCAGTATCAAATTGAGAAAAGCCAAAAATTAAAGTGAACACTAAAATCAAACTCAAGTACTAAATTAAACATTAAAACTAAAAACAGATACTAAATAATATATTAGCCCTTTTTCTTAATTTGCGTTAATTAATTTTACTGTCTTAGTGTCACGTGAACATTAAGAATGAGATAAATCTATTTTAATATTTTTTTTTGTTGTTGTTTAGTCCCTTTTAATTGTCACACGTGACTTCTATTTTTCATTCAATTGATTGAAACTGTGTAATTGAATTAAATATTAATTTAATAATAAACATTATAAATATTTCATAACATATGTTCGATTTATATAATTTTTCTTTTTCTCAAGGATAAATTATAAAAATAGTCACTTTTGTTTACTTTAGATTACATTTTAGTCACTTATGTTTAAAATATTATGTTTTAGTTACTTACTTTATCGTTTTGTTATATAGTGGTCACTTTACAGTTAACTTTCTAAATGCAATCCTACGTAAAAGTCCAAATGGGTTTTAAATACCAACTTTGATATTCTACATGACAGTCTAAATTAAATTTATTTAATTAAAAACCTATTTTCATCCTAGCATTTGGACATTTAAGTTGGTATTTAAAACTAATTTGGACTGTCACGTAAGACTGCCACGTAGGACTACAGCTAAGGAGGTAACGAAGTTTAATGGTGGAATGACCACTTCGTAATAAAACGATAACGTAAATGACTAAAATGTAATCTGAAACAAATAAAATTAACTATTTTTAAAATTTACCCTAAATTAAATTAATATTTTATAAAGCCATAAAAATATTTACAAACAAAAAATAGAAATTAAATTCGGTTTTATTAAAAAGGAGGTGTGGAAAAGGTTTTGGAAGGATGGCAGCGAAGAAAAGTAGAAAGGTGGAGGTCAACGCAGGTGATGTTGGCGAGATTAGCTCAACTGAGGGTCCATTGCCATTGTTGTACTTCTACTCAACGGTTACTTAACTTCAACTATTATATGTCCCTAGCTTTTAATTTATTTAATATTAATTTTGAGAAGTGTTTTAAAAATACAGAGAAAAATATTTTTAAAAGTTTTGTTTAATTTTAATTTAAAATTTAAGAGTTCATTATTACTGTTAAAAATATTTTCATAAATAAAATGTCTATTTATTGTATAATGTATTTAAACAATGTTCAAATTAATTAATGTTATTATATTTTAGTAAGAATATAAAAATAATTTATTATAAGTTGTTAATATTTTAATTTTTAAATATAAATTTTAAAATTTTAAGCAATAAATATTAAATATTTATAAAATTTATTAGAATATATAAATTATATTTTAAATAATTAAATATTTGTAATTGGATATTAACACGTTTGTATTATTTTAAAAATATTTTTTATTTTTAATTAATGATTTTAACATATTTATAATTAAGCACCAATAAAAATGAAAAGTACCATGTTGGAGGGGTAAAAAAGTAATTAAGCACCAAAAGTGCTTTTAAAAAGTCAAAAATTTTAGCCAAAAGTAACTGGTTTAGTACTTTTTTTTTTCCAAAAATACTTTTTAAGCCAAAAGTGTCTTTTATAAGCAATACTAAACAAGGTCTGATATAGCTCACGAGTAGACCTAATCATAGTCAAGTATAAAAAGGGACTTAGATAAAAAAATAAGACTCGTTTTATAAATGGATTGAGCCTCGGATAGGATTTTTTAGTTCGAACCTAGTTATGCCCGAATCAGCCTAAACTTTCTTTTTTGTTGCTGTTTTGCTGCCATTTGCAATTATATTACTACTATTTTATCATTATTATTTTGATATTGTATAACTCATGTTTTATTGTTAATTTTGCTACTATTTTAGAGGTATTTATTTGCTAAGTTATAACTATTTTAGTGTTATTTAAGTATATATAAAAACTTTTTTTAATGTATTTTCAATTTGTTAGGAAATATTTATTTTGATGTTTTAAGTATATTTAATGAATTATATTTTTTAATTTTGTTTTATAAAAATTTTAATACGAGCGGATCAAGCTAAGCTCGGTTTAGTATTTTTATCTAGGATGGACTTAGACAGAATTTTAGAACCATTTTTCAAACCAGGCTCGAGCCTAGAAAATGAGCCTAAAATTTTACATTGGGTCAAACTCATCAGGTCTACCCATGATGATATATTGTGGAATAAGATTACGATATTTTGATTGTTAATATTTTAGTTATTTTGTAATTTCATTTTTCGGATTTGTATCAAAATGTCATAATATATAGTACAATCTCATTACAGTTCACCTTAAAATTTAGACCATAATAATTTATTTATTAATATATTAATTATGGTTTCATGCATTACTATATTTATGATTTATAAATTTATTTTGGCATCATATAATACTTATTAACATATATATTGTAATAAAAAGTACAATATAAAAATTTATTATAATTCTTTGGAAATTAAGACTAGAAAATATTGAAGGAACTAAACTTGTTAAAAAAACAAATTCTATAACGAGGATATATAATTGAGTAAAAATATCTTTAAGTAATTTTACATTCCGTCAACTAAACACTTAATCTTACATCCTAATCAAATGAACTAAACAAGTTAATCTCGCATTCCATTCGTAATCTTATATTCCCGTAATTTTATTACGAAATGTAATCTAAGATTCGATAAACCGAACACAAAATTTTAAAAACATATTATCGTAGCATTACTCGAAAATCAGCACCAAATCAAAGATAATTCATAGAGAGTAGTGGGTAAAGAAGTTGAACCATAGCTACAACGATAATGTGAACAGGATACTGGATGAAGTTATCTAGGCTGATTGTAAGACTCTTAGATGCTCTCCTGGGGTGACATGATCTAGTCAAGACTCAATTTTTATAATGCAAAATCATTATGTAGCAACCACGAGCAATTTCATTATAGTAAAAATCTACAGATCATGTTGCTATAGTCTTAACTGCAATGTTGGATCCATAGTTTATAACCAATTTCATGAGTTTTTGATGCAGAGAATTCATCAAAGTGACAACTACAAAGCATATGACTCGTGTTATTGATTATTATCCCATCCAACACTTGCTACTGCCCATTGTGTGGTTCAGAGGAAGAGAACAAATCACTTGTTTTTTAGTTGTCTTGAGTGTTGGGCTATTTGGCAGCATTGTGCTTCGTTATGGGAGATCCTGCGGTTGGTCCCAAACAATCCTGTGATATGTTTTTCATGGCATGGATTTGTGGTATTAACCCTAAGTGTTGCAACAAGATATGCTCTATGCTATTCTTTGATGTTGTTTGGTCCATTTGGTCTCACAGAAAGATGATCTTCAATAACAAAATATGGAATAGGGTTCTAGTTATTGATATTATATATGCTAGGGTTGCTTGGTGGTTCAAAGCTAAGTGGCCTGACTCTTAAGGCCTCATTCGATGACATTTTACACTTCCCTCTTCTTATTCAATCTCCTATTTGTAAGAAGCTTGCTAGATGATCCAAAAGATGGCACCCTCCGCAGTCTGGTTTCCTTAAATTCAACATTAATGGTGCTGCATCAGGGAGAGGGATGGCCTCGCTGGTATTGGAGGTGTTCTTATTAACGAACTTGGTGAAGTTTTGATGTCTTCCTCAAGAGCAGTCGGTGAATCTTATTCCATCACGGCAAAACTACTTGCAATATGAGTCGCGGTTATTTCTTTCACTGAATAGAGATGGTTCATCTCGCATAAACTTATTATCGAACTAGATAACTTAAATTCCGTCAATTAGATAAAAGATCCCGTTTTAACACCTCGTCATTAAAAGATAACGTGTACTCCACTCTTATATTTAGAAATTCTTATTATACTTGGGATATAGTTCACATCTATAGGGAAGCCAACAAATTTGCAGGCTAAGTTGGTGCACTTAATGAGACTATCTTGAGCTTATTTCACTTATTGCTTTGAGCAATGAGTTGCCATTTCTTTGAGCATTGATTTGCAATTGAAAGGAGTGTTTAGAAGTTCGCTTATTTTGTTTTGCGTCTTTCTGATTTGAGTATTTATCGGATGATTTTATGCTTTGCCTTGATTTGTTTAATCTCTGGAGTTGACTTGCCATTTTGTTCTGTGTTGCGTTCCATTTTGTTGTAATCATATTTTGATTAATATAAGACCTTTTCCTTTCAAAAACATACACAAATTATAAGTATAAACACATATTCGATCAACTACAATAATATGTAAAATCAACCAATACATCACATGAAAAACGAATCCAATAAAGATGAACAAGAGAAAAAAAAGAAAAAACCAATCATCACAAATGCAGATAGTGATAAACCTCAATCTAACAATAAATGCCATTTTCTTTTTTTAATATAAAATAATAAAAGTGTTTTTAAATTTTAAATGAATTTTATTTACATTTATTGAACTTTAAATTTAAAAAAGAAATTAGAAAACCCTTAATTTTTACTTAAATCTAGTTCTGTTATTATATTTTTAATCTTTTATTATTTAAATGATAAAATGGATAAAAAATTAACGGATCTAATTAGGGTTTTAGCATGATACTTTTTTTTGAAACCGAGAATAAACCACAGACGGACAACGCCATGTGAGAGCCATAGAGACCACGCTGCAAGCTATATAAAACACACAGCCATTGTATGGGAGCAATCTATTTCTTTCAGTTTCTCAACATCTCTGTGTGTTTTTTTCTTTCTAAATTCTTCATCTCTCTTAATGATGATAAAAGGAATCACTGTTTCAAAAAAACAACTATGGAACCATGCATGTCAAAACTGAGAGATAACCTTTGAAGGTCATACTATAATGTCTTTCAATGGAACAAAACAGCTGCTAACAGTAGCATTGTTGTTGTTCCCTTTGTCTCGTATAACTATAGAACTGTAACCATTGTAGCTGGTGTTTGTCTTGTTGAAATGATACAAAGTATATGTTGTTTGCTCTAGTGTGCCTTCCCTGTAAACGAACACACTATCGTCTTCTTCCATACATCTCCATTTCCGGCTCCGATCGTGACTCCGGTAAAGCGGCATTCCCCTAAACACGAATAAGAAAGCACGGAAAGTTAGCTTATATTTGCTCCAACTCTTCATTTTTCTCCGAATGTATTCTTATCGAACTAATATCCAAACATGGGTACAAAGAGATAACGATGGGAACATCGAGACAAACTTATCGAGCTCCAAATTTATTTAATACCAAGGATTAATTTGCTAACCATAGATATTCAATCTCAGTTTTTTCATTTTCAGTACTAGAAAAAGACTCTTAAATTTATAAGAAGTTTAACTCTGTATCTCACACGTACTTGGATATGAATGTGGAATAATGAGCCTTCGAACATCCTCAAAATACATGAAAAAACATATAAACAAAATAAACTTACCCCTACAAGCATACATCACACAAACACCAAAATTCAAGTCACAGAGAAAATATTTGGATTCAAATTCAAGACATGTAAAGATTTCAGAGAAATTTGAATTCAAGAGATGCTAAATTAACTATATATGTCGGAAAAAAAGTTAATTGGTCAAATAAGTCAGTAGGCATTTTTAGGAAATATTTAAGGAAGTAGGCACAGTTGACAAGAAAGCTCATTCTGCGGAATGAGATTTTTGCTGCATTTTAGGGAAACTGTGTTCAACTAAACGCGTTTTCTTTGAACTTTTCAGAAAACGATTCCAGCTGAACGTTCTTTCTCAACATGTCTGCAAAAAGCTCTTCCAATGAGATGAGCTTAATTTATTTTCCTAAATTATAAAAAAAACGACCTATTTAATCTATTAACAAATATTTTTTTGTTGCTGCATATATCACATATTTAACCTAAGATTCCACTTTAAGAGAGCTAAATTATCGAACTATGCCAATTATGTTACTCGGATTTGAGTGTCCGTTGAATACAAATATGATTAGATTTTGTTTGTAACTTTCAAGCAGCATCATCGACCAGAAACAAATATTAAACTTCAAAGAAATGAACATCATCCTAATACAAATTGCATTGGAAACCATAATCTTTGTCTATTTGCTTTTATTGTTTTTAGCTAAAATCATCACAGTATTTAAGAATGAATTAACACAATAAATGTGGAGCAAATATTTAAACCTTGATTTCCCAACAAACAAGCTTTAAGAGTGTGAAAAGAAAAAGGCAATCCGTACCTAATGTGGAAGACTTCAGAAATATCGCACATCTCAAGATAAAAGTTAACGGCGTCTAGGAAAGCGCGGTAAGTGTAAATGTGAAGCCCATCAATCCTAGGGTAAGGCAGTTTCAGTCTAGGCGGCTCCGTCGTCGGCGGTTCACCCAGACAAGACGAAGACTTCGTCGACCACCGCCATAAAAAGCCCGGAGACGCCCGATAGACATATTCCTTCCAAACGACCGGCGAAGTTCCGTGGTCCGGCGGGAGGCCGACGAAACCCATGGTGGCCATAATGGGTTCGAGCTCGTCGTGGGTCATGAGGGGCTTGAACGTCTTGGTGTACCAAAGCGCTAGCTTTCTCATGCAGAGTCTCATGCAATCCTCCATTGTTAATGGGTTATTGGGAGAGGATCGAGAAATGAGATTTTCCGGGAAATTTTATTTTTCTGAGGTTTTTGATTGTCGTAAAATGTGAGGGAAGAAAGGGAGTTTGATTGTTGAATAAGAAAAAGTGTAGATTTTTTTGGAGCGTGAAGTTTTGAAATGGGTTTCTTAATTTGACACCTTAATTACAGCTAATTTACCAAATTACATCCTAATTACTGGTTTTTCTTAATAAAATATGGAAACTTTCATTAAACCTTTCTTGGTAGAAACACCTTTTTGGTCCTTCTCAATATCGATATTGGAGCAAATTGGTCCCCCTAGAAGTCGTACAACAATTTAATCCTTATCAAAATTTGAAAATAATCAATTAAAAATAATTAATCACAACTTTAATATTTTTCGTTAATTGTACATATTTTCTGTTGATATAATAACAATTTTGGTATTCAAAGTTTACATATTCTATCAATTTAGTCTTGATTTAACAAATTTAACCTGGAATATTTATACATTGTCAACATTTGTACATAATATACAAATTAAGGGCTAAATTTATTATCATACTAAAATTGAGAGGAATTAATTGCCCCCATTGGTTTTTGAGAGTGACTAGTTTGTTCAATATTGAAATTGAGAATGATGGAAGAGGTGTTTATACCAATGTTTTTTAAATCGAGCCTTGAAACGATCAGGCCACCGGTTCGCTAGTCCGATTGGTCTAATCAATCTGATTAAAAACTTATTAAAAATTTTAAAGATTAAAAAAATATCGATTTATATCGGTTTCGAGTCTAACTGATTCAAAATCACTCTCTTAACCAATACCCTAGTCGATTCTTAATCTAATTGGTTGTAACTAGCTCAAACAATACTGGTTCGTACCCTTCTCCCCTTATTGTCCAATTATGTGATTTCAAACTCGTGAACAAGCTTACTGGAGGCTAATTCTAAACTTTTTCACGCTCAAGCTTCCAAACGACAGGTTCGCTTAGGGACAACAACAACCAATTGTGTTCTTTAGTAATATGTGTTTAATTTAGCCTAGTTTGTATTTTAATTTGTTGTAAAATATTTATTTTAATATTTTTAATGTATTTGATATATTTATTTTTTTAATTTTTTATATAAAAAAATAAATTAAAAATATTTATTATAGTCGAGCCAGATTGAGCTCAAATTTAACATTTTTAATATAAATCAAGTTTAAACAAAATTTTAAGTTCATTTTTCAACTTGGACCGAATCCAAACTTAAAAAACGGAACTAAAATTCTGCTCTGGGAGAGCTAGACTCATGATATATATTCCAAATATATGCACCGGTATAATTAATAAGCATGTAAATATAATTTGTTGTGTGGTTGAGCATAATGATGTTAGTTTCATTTTTTTCTTGTATGTTTAATGATGTTAAATGGTCATTGCTTATATGTTCATAAAAATTTGCGAATATTTTTTTAATGCAGACAACCTTAAAAAAATAAGGTTCATTATGAATCCATGTAATGATTTAGTGATTAAGGGTGTTCCCGTCGCAAGTATGGTCCGGTTTAGAGTTGCGTTGATTGTTTGGACTTTATCTTGATATTATAATTCACCAAAAAAATAACATTCATTCTATTCAAAATTTTAATTAATGCATGCATATTCAAAATTTTACGGGATCATGATTAATCATCAAATTCAAACTTATGATTTTCAAAATTACAAAGTAATGTGTAATTAATAAGGAACTAATTTATGGACATTATGATGGCGTTATAATTTTCTTCGAACGTAACCAATTCCTGTCCTAATTTTTCTCTAAGCTTCAACATAGACTAAAAATTATATTCTAAAAAAAATATTGTAAAATGGTTACTTTTTTAAAAGGTAATTTATAGGTGATCGATCACCTAGCTAAAAAAATCGGCGGACGACTCCTGTGTTTTTAATAAAACCCAATGTTTTAAAGAATTAAAATTTTCATTTTTTTTCGAATATTGCGAAGCTAATTTTTATTCAAAAAATGGTTTCAACTTTGATAATGATATGCTTGTGGTCCCTTTCTCTGCTTGCAGCCTCCGGGTTGAACGGTATGAACCCAACTTTTTTCTCAAAAATTCTAGCCCATTGTTGGGTCGGATGTTGCTTCCTAGTGCATTTCATGGGTTGACGCTTGTAAGTTCCCGCCTTGTCCCAATGAAACTAATGCAAGTCTGATTCTGTGAAGGATCTTCCTCCAATTGCATTGTGTAATGTTGTCTATAAAATTCTTGCAAAACCTCTTGTGAATTAGTCGAAGACTATTCTGCCTAAGATTATTTCATCTTTGCAATCAGCCTTTGTTCCTGGACAACTTATCACTGATAGCAGATTTTGAGATCATTAACTATTTGAAGAACAAATGGCATTGGAAAGTGGGTGAGCTTGCTATAAAGTTAATATTAATAAGGCATATGATAGTGTTAATTGGGATTTCTTCTGCTTTGTTATGTCTAAGCTAGGGTTTACTGGTAAATGGATCAATTGAGTGAGGCTATTTGTGTCCTCTAATTAGATATTTGGTTGTTTTCACATTTAAGCAGATTTGATCACATTGTTCTACCTCGGCCAGATGTTGTTCATCGTTGTAGCTCTTCTCGGTTGGGCACGTAAAGATAAGTCCATCCCAGCTCCATCTCCTGCATTCCATGGCGTAATTTTAGTGGACAAAAATTATCACCATAGCCTAAACAACCGCATTAGAAGCAAAAAAGGGTTAACTTTGATGAAGAGATTATAATTTTCTTTCTTTTTTTTTTTCAGCGGGTTATAAATGTCTAACTGTATCCAAATACGTAGAAAGTTTCAAAAACCCCGAAATAGCTGTTTCGTATCATACTCAAAGAATTTTCCTACTATAATCCGTACATAATGAAGAGACAATCGATTAACCTTCAGCTTAAATCTTTGATTTAATGTACACTTCAGACTTTAAGTATACTTTTTTTTTTTACTTTAATCTTTAAAGTTTTTTTTAGTCCTTTCTAACATTATCAAATATTCCTCGTTCAATCCTTAACATTATCATATGCTTTATTCAATCCTTTAAACCTTAAAAAAAGATATTTAGCCAATCATAAAATCGCCACATGTCGTACACTAACGTCACAATAACATCATAATCTAGAAAAAATCTTTAAAAATATTTTAAAACGTATAAATATATATATAAATAAAATTTGTATAATTTTCAAAATAAAAATATGTTAGAATTTTTAAAAATTGTAAAAAATAAAAATTATTAGAAAATGTAAAATAGTGTAAAAATAATTAAAATTTATAAATAGTAAAAAATATTGTATCTTCAAATAAAATATATATATTTGCTAATCATGTTTCAAATATTAAAATTTTTATATAAAAATTGTATTTAGTTAGGAATACAATCAATTTTATAAAAAATGTATTTTAAAAATATTTAAAAATGAAATCAATTTTTATATAATTTTTTAATGTTTTAAAATACATCAATTTTAGTTTTTTTTGTGTTACTGATAGCATGTTTATTTGACTCTATTACTTATTTGATATCTAGAGTAAAATTCCTCCATCTATTACCGTATACATGCTCTTTTTATTTTGTAACAAAATTCTTTAAAATAGTCTACCGACAATAATGATGAACTTATGAAGAATGATGACATATTTATATATTTGCGTGCACTTAATTTATAATCATGATCATAAACATTGAGAATTTAGAAAAAAATTGGATTCAAATATTTTAAGGCAATATATGGGTATATTAATATTTAGATATCTACTTCACTTTTTAAAAAAATTATTTTCCAATTAAGATATTGGTTTAGAGGCAACTAATTTTTCTTGGGATAATAAAAAATATTTGAAAATTATTTATTCAAATTTATCACAGATCTATCAATTATAAATGACTTAATTCACAAATTGGTACCTAAATCAAATTGGTACCTGAGTTATACTCTTTTTCCATCTTGGTACCTAAAATTTTATTTGGTCACAAGTAGTATCTAAATTACATTTTTTTCTAAGTTGGTACTTCTATTGGTTAAACTGTTAAATCTATTTTAAAATGGTCCTAACCCACAAATTAGTTACTAAATTATATTAATTTTCCCAAGTTGGTATCTAAACTTTTTTTGTTCATAAGTGGTACCTAAACTATTATTATGTTACCCAATTTACACCAAAATATTATATTCGTTAAAAGAAAATTCTAGCCAATAATAAACCACCATATCATATAAACTTCAAAAATATTTTTTATTTCTTTTATTTTTATTTTTTTCTACATTTCTTTCTTTTCTTTTATAATTTCTGACAATATTAGTAATGCTTGAAATTTGCCCTTCCGAGGCCGAGACATTGACTATTAATTATATTTTCGAACTTCACCACCTACATGATCTACCTGACGAGATAAAAAAAAAGTTATTTCATAAATCAAAATTAGTGTACTAGTCCGGAGAAATGGGTTGAACTGATTGATTCGCAAACTAATACAAACCGATTGAACTAAGTTAAAAAAAACCAATTGAATCAATTTTCTCTATTTTAAAACATTTATGTTTTTATAAATTTTTAATAATTTTTTTGATTGAATCGGGTAAATTAATCAAATGAAAAAATTGGTGACTTGATTGGCATCCACCGTAGTTTGCATTTAAGGATGAAACTTTTGACAAACCTCTCAAACATTATCGCCCCACATCTCTGTTTTCCCTTTGTTTTTTTCCCTGCAATTTTCATATTTCTTTGCACGTTTGGTTGCTTCGCCTGCAAAGAAGACAAATTACTTTAAGTTTGAAACAGATCTCAAATTTGTCTTTTTTTTAGTTTTTTTTTTTTTACTTTTTTATAGAACTAATCTTAAAAAAATAATTAATTATTTAAATGACCTATTTTTTTATAAAATATGAAAATAACTTAAAATCTATAGAAAAAGTTGGTAGAGCCACAGTGTTTAGCGCTATCAACAAGTCACGCTAGTAATCTGGATAAAAATTAATTTTTTAATGAAACTATGTAAAATAGTATCATTTATATAAATATTAGAGAAATATTACGATTTTTGAAAAAATAAGAAGGCTTTAAGTAATTTTACATTTTTCTGGTTAATTTTGCACCACCTATTCTGTCTATTCTGTTGCCTAGTCAAACACCCTGCTTTTTTTATTTGTTTTTCATTTGTTTCTTTTTCTGATTCTTTTATTTGTTTGTCCTTTTCCGATTTTTATTTGTTTTTCTTTATTTACTTTTTCAGTTATTTATTAATTTATTTGTTTTTATTAGTTTTATAATATTTTAAATGTTTTATAATATTATTTTTTAAATCTTAAATATAATTTTTAATATTATAAAATATTTAAAATATATTATTTTTAAAGATATAACCTTTCAAATTTATTATTTGTTTTATAATATTTTAAATGTATATTTCAAAAATTTTAAATATATTTTTTAAAATTTAAATTTAAATTTTAAAATTATTTTTAAATATATTAAAACTTTTTTAAATTATATTTAAAATTAAAAATATTTTATTTGGTGGAGCCATTTAGGATGGCCTCCACCACTTTATTACAAGTGTAATTTTTTTAAATATATTTTTAATATAAAATTTAAAATTTGATATTTTATTTCGGTGGAGCCATTCTTTATGGCTCAACCTCTTGGTTCTCTAACATATATAGAATGGTAAAATTGTTGTATTTAGTAGGAGAGTTCAAAAATTATGTTGAAGACAAATAACGAGGTGTTTTTGGTGTACGTTCTTTTCTATGGTGAAATTGTAAAAGGTGATGTTGGTTGTCTATTTCAAGGTTGGTAAAAACTAGGGTTGCAATTCAAAAGAATGTGAAGCTAGCATAAATGAAAAGAAAAATCAGTGCAAAAATAGCTATCCATTGTGGAAGGGTGATGTCCAAATTATTTTACAAGTTTCCAATCTCTACAAATCCGTTAAAATTTTGTAAGATACAACTGTTAGATGATAATGACTTGGACACTATAATGGAAATATGGTGGTCGACTAAGAGTGAGAACCCCCAACCAGTTGAGTTATTTTCTGAGTTAACGGACTTAGAGCATGTTGAGAATGTTAATCCAATAAGTCAACATTATGGATTTGACTTTGATCTTAATGTCGAATGGATAGACCAGATAGAATGCGAAGGGATATAAAAAATACCCGAAAATCCAAATTATGGTGGGAGTTCGTATAACATTCGTATAACAACCCTACTCCCGGTCCTCGTCTACAAATACATCTGGAGGTGATAATAAGCACATAGGCAGATGTCGAAGAAAGGACCAATAATGGTGAAGATTTTGATTAGGGCGTGAAGATTTTAGTGACCCTGATGTTGATTAGGTTTCAGAAAATATCGATGATGAAAGCTCGGAGGAGGTTGAAGATGTTCACGACCCTTCATTCAGTAACCCAGGTCATGGCATTGTTTTACGAAATGAACCTAGGGGCGTATGCATTCAAGTTCCTTGAGCACGCTGATATAGTACCTGCTCATAGATTAGCGTCAAAATTGCAGTTGAAGGAGTTGTTCATTGGGTAACAGTTCGAGAACAAGGCAGACTGTGTGTTTGCCATCAAACAAACATGAAGTTGTCCATTGATTACAAAGTTGCCAAGTCTACACTGACATTATATGTTGGGGAATGTTGGAGAGCCGGCGATAGGTGTGGTTGGCGGGTTCGATCTGCATTTATACAAATGACTCAACAGTGGCAAATACGAAAATTAGAAGGGCATTATACATGCACTACCGCACGTATGTCTCAAGACTATCGAAAATTGGATGTCAAAAGTATTTGCAACTGCATCATGCCACTAGTGAAAGATAGCCCAATCATTCATGTGTCGACATTGATTGCAAACATGCAAGCCCGATTCCAGCACAGAGTGTTGTACAGGAAAATGCGGTGGGCGAAACAAATGACCATACAACAATTGTACGGTAACTAGGATGAGTCATATAATAAACTTCAGAGTTAGATTTTAGCGATGGTGGAATACATCCCAGGAACTATCATGGACTAGCAAACGTTTCCTTATAGAAGCCCAAATGGACAACTGGAAGTGGGGAGAAGAGTTTTTCGTCGACCAGTCAATCTTCACGGTCTGAAGGAAATTAAATGTTGTACCCGATGTTTGCATTTTTTGGTCTTTTGGAAATAAAATTTAAATAACTCAAAATTGGAAAGAACTGAGAGTGATATCGTCATTCAGGGTATAACAATTTACAGGCCTCCGTTGATGGGGTAGACGTTGGGGTATACTGTATACATAAGAAAGATCGACAGTTGGATCGAATGTGGCCTAAGGTGGGGTGGAGTACATGTTATTACTAAACATATCAAATGACATCGGTAGTTGCTTTGGGTGATATGAACTCGAACTGCCCATGTCCGATGATATGAATTGCTCTACGACCCATCACAAAAAATGTCAACCCATTAGTCAGATGTGTTCAAAAGTTGGTCATTCGAGTCATGCTCTGCCATAGTTGATCTTCTAGATCCCCCATAGGTTGGCTTCCACGTCTATAGCCGTAATCTGGTACTATCATAAGTTGCCCACTATATAAATAAACGTGCCATCAAGTCATGTACCGCTGCATGTATTTAGTCGATGGACTGAAGTCAAACATGCAGGAGTGCATCTCAGGTCACCTGTAGTACCACCGGGCATTCCATAGTGCTACATAACATTGATGTTCCACACTCCAATCTATTGTATGTTTCCCCTTCATGGTCTTATCGTGGACATCAACAAATTGTTGTGGCTTGATCGGCATGAATTGTCTACACACAAATTGTCGCATAACTCAACCGGCGTTATACCACTCAACGGTTGAGAAGTTGAGTACCGATGTGTTAATGCACCACACATTAAGTAGACCCTATTAGACTTGTGGTTCGGCATAAGTACCCCCCAATTAGTTGTATAATATAGGATCAAGCAGCACACATCACCTCATGCTCAATAGCAGTGCTAGATAACTCCTTAAAATTTGCTTTCAACCATGCCAATGTCAAGCATGTGAAATTTTGTTCCCTATCACTAGAGGACCGTCCAAGCAATCTATGGCATAGTACTGAAGGTTCCAACACTTTGCTTCAGCTTGTGACCATAGCACCATCAACTCGTAACCCAAGTTGAATAGCGACATCTTCCAATGTGATAATGCACTCTCCGCACGACATAATGAAAGTGTGGGTCTCCGTACACCACCGCTCAACCAAGGTGGATATTAAGTTCGTCTTCAGATTAAACCTTCGAATCAATGCGACATCCCCAAATCCCGCCAACTGCAAGTATGGCATGATTCGCTCGTCCAGATCATACTTAGAAAAATGAAACCGTGACCTCAAAACTCGATACCCATCCTGTATTGTAAAATTTTTATAAAAATATGATAAATCAATTATCTATATAATTTAAACATAAAATTATATATTTAAGAGTAAAAGCGAAATGTTAAGAAAAAAAAAAAACATCACACTTATACTATACCAATGTAGCCATTCGAAGTTTTTTTTTTTGTTTAAGTTAAATTAAATGATTAATAAAATATTAATAATAGAATGAAGATTTGTCATAAAATATTAGTAATAACACATAGAGATCAAATGTGATTATTATGCCCTAATCATAGTCAAGCATTAAAACAAAAGGCAACCATATAACTACAAAAAATACATCAAACAAAAATAAATAATGTCTTAAAAAAACATAGGCCATTTATTTTGAACAACGAAGAGCGATTAATCAAGTCCGACAACGGGTTTTTCAACAAACTTTACAAGGAGCTCTAGGAACTCTGAACAGTTCTTTAAACAACGAGTTACATTTTCGCACCATTAGCATTAATATTGGCTTGTTTGGGGTAATGAAAGAAATAAATGATTAGCCTTTTTTTTTTTACCTTTTACTTTATTGTAGATTGTAGATATTATTTTTTTTCTTCCAAAAAATAATTAGGAAATACACATGGTAACTATTTAAGTTGACGAAATTAGTAATATTATCTGTGCACATGTTGAGCAATATAATAAAGAAGTAAAGATTGTAAATACTTGTACCGTCCTTCAAGTGGGCGATGACATTGCTCGTATTCATGGTCTTGATGAGTAAATATAAAAATAAAAAAAAATTATTTTATTGAATCGATATCTATAATAATACATAAAGTTTTACATAGAATATAAACCAAACATATTCAAACTCAAATTTTATCTTACATACGATAACTTTTATAAAAAAAAATATTCACTCGTTAAAGATAAATTTAATCCTAACTCTAATAATTTCGAGCTTGATTCAATCTGATTTGAACACTTATAATATGATATATAGATTAGCTTAAGGAAATTAATATATATTCCTAGTTTCCTTGTGTGAATGCGAATTTTTGTTTTTATTTAGGTGGTGTAAAATTAGTGGAAGACAAATATAACTTTTTTGTATCCCACAAATAGAACCATGCACAACAACAAAGTAAAATTAAGCAGAAAAGTCATCATACTAAAAAAAAATTAATATATAAATTTATGAATGTGTCGTAAATTTTAAAAATATTATTAACACGTAGAGATCAATTTCATGCAAAAAGAAGTTAAAAGGATTAATAACAATCAAATAAGATCAGTTTCATGCAATCAAAACACGTTGAATAAAGTAGCGCTTAACAAGAAAAATGAGAAACTAAAAGCGAATTTTGTATTTAATTTATAATTAATTTTACTTTTCATTAATCCTCAATGAAGTGTGATTTGTATTTGCTCCAAAAGACATTTTAATATTTACATAAATTTAAAAAAATACATAAATTAAATATAATTAATTATTATATTACAATAATTATAAAATATAATGTACAAACTATAAATAACTTTTTTTTTTCTTCCTTCTCTTCTTTTATATAATATTTGGAGGAAAGACCAAAACTCTACCTTCTTAAATAGGGACGTCCTTCTTCTCCTTTTTTTTTTTTAAACTAACAATTATTAGGCATTATAAACTTAATAACTAGTCACATTGTTGACGCCATTGACGAGATGTGACCGGTCATAATATATATTTTAATTTTTAAATATATATATTTTTAAAAAAGTCATAGTTTTTTCTCAATTTTTTATTTCTATTAAAAATATTTCTTTAATTTTCTTAATTTCACATTACAAAAATTATTTACAGGCTTTTTTTTATAAAACTAACCGAAAAAAATAATTAATTACATAAATTACCTATTTTTTAATAAAATGAGTAAATAACCTAAAATGTACAGTAAATATACAAATATACATAAAATATTATAAGACAAATAAAAAAACAAATAAAGGTCAAATAAATAAATAACTGAAAAAGTAAATGAGGAAAAACAAATAAAAAAACGAAAAAGGACAAACAAATAAAAGAATAAAAAAAAGGAAGAAATGAAAAACAAATAAAAAAATCAGGGTGTTGGAATACACACTCCAAATTATTTGGCTCCTGTCGAAATTATTTTTTTGAAAAAGAGGAATCGACTTTTTAAAATAAAAATTAGAGTCGTCACCAATCCTTTTTTAATGAGGTGTGATCGGGTCACCTCGAAAAGTGGTTATTTTTAATAAATGATTTAATTTATTAAAAACAATTTTGGTCTACGAAATTTAGAAAAATTGGCTCGGGATTCATTTACGCACGAAGAAGAATTAGCACCTTTATAACGCCCAAAATTGATACCTAATTGATTAATTAATGTTTTAGTATCGAAAATTAAAAATTTAAAGAAACTTTAAAAAATACGATCCTTTGTTAAAATATTATTTAATCGAAAATTTTTTAAGAGATAATGTATTTCACTCTAATCGAGGGAAAGGATCACGTCCCGTAAGTTAAGACACGATACCTTAAATCTCCAAAAATGAGAAATAACACCGAAAAGATTTATTCTTTGAAAGAGACATTTAGTTATCCCGGTTTTTAGAAAGAAATCATATTTCGTAAGTTAGAATACAAGTTCTTTTTAATTCTCGAGATTATTTAAAAATCACATTTTTTTAAAAGTATTCATTTATTCGGATTTAACGAGAAAATCGAAACCTCGTAAGTTAGGGTACGACTTTTTTGAATCTCGAAATACGAAATAATGCTTATTTTAAAAAAATAATAATTTTAAATGTATCGGGTAAAATGTAACATGATTTTCGTGGTAGAATGAAAAATAAATTAAGGTATTTACATGCATAATAGAATAATAAATGCATTAATGTAAACAACAATATAAAGAAGAAAAATAATATAAAATAAAATAAATCAGCCAAAAATAGAAATAAAAATAATAATAAGCAGAAAAACTAAAACTTGAAACGGAAAAGACTAATATTAAACAAAGAAATAAATAAGCATGGTAAAAAAACTTAAAACAGTAATATTAATAATAATGATGATATTAATAATAATATAAAGAGGAAAAAAGTAATATTATATAAGAAGATATAAATAAATGATAAAATAAAATAAAGGTATATAAGGTTTTAGGTAAATAAATAAATAGAATAAAAATATAATAACGGTAGTAATAACAGTACAAAACTAGTTAATATAGTACCATGATAATAATAAGAATAATAATAATAAAATAATAAAAATAACAATATGTTACTAATAATAATAATAAATAAAAATGATAATAAATATATATAAAATAATAGTAACAGTAATAAAATAAATATAATATAATAATAATAATCAAAATAAAATAATAACATGTTACTAATAATAATAATAATAAGTAATAATATATAATAATAACAGTAATAAAATAATAATGGTGATAATATTAAAATAATGATAATAATGTCAAATTAATCCATTTAATAATAAAATAGCAAAGTAACTAAAAAAAGACTAAATTGAATTGAAAACAGGAGTTTTGGGGTAAAATCAGAAACAAATAAAAGAGAAAAGGACCGAATTGAAACGCGCACTCAACGTGGTGGAGGGATCGAACTGGAAAATATTCCCCCTCCAAAACGCATAGCTTAAAAAAGGACCTAATCGAAATCAAGTCAAAATCATGGGGTAAAAATTAAAAATAATATAACCTTAATTGTAAAATTACAAAAAAGCAGAAAGGCTAAAAGTGAAATTAGCCGCTCCCTAGAAAACACTCGGATCCTCTCCGGGTCGGGTCACTCGCGTGGGTCGGCCAATGAAACGACACTATTTTGACGTTTAAATTTTGGCTCAAAACGACGCCGTTTTATACCCATTATTTAAAGCCAAAACTTTCTTAAAAAAAATCATTTTAAACATTTCTAAGAAAAAACACAAAACTTCTTTTCTTTTTCTCTGTAGTTGGCCTCCCTCCGACCAATGTTCCTGTGAGCCACCACTTGCGACAAGACGGTCACGGCCATTGGCCAGATATCTGGTCGAAGGTAAAAAGGTATTTTTCTTCCTTTTTTATTATTTTTTATATTTTAATATATATCAAAAGGTTTTAAAAAGAAAATAAAAAAAAAAAGGGTATATGTATGTGTAGTTCGAAAAAAATGAAGAGAAAAATAATAATAAAATAAAAAATAAACAAAGAAATACCCTTTGCCGATTTAGATTCTATCTTGCTGTTGCTTCTTGATTATTTCAATGTATGGGTGTTCATAAAAAAAAAGACTTTTTTTTTATTGAGTTCGTAACCTTTTTAAAATGAATATTCGTGGCTTTTTTATAGCCCCAAGATACAATAGTTTCTATTGATCTTTCCACCACTTTTACAGATTCGTGGGCAGACACGAATGATGCGGTGTGTGGGTGGATGGTGGTGGAGGACGTGGGTAGTGGAGGCTAGGGCGGCTAGGGTTAGCAAACTTTGTGTGTTTTTCTGTTTAGGGTTTAGTTGGGCTAGGCTTAGGTATTTGGGCTTGTTTGATTTGGGTAGTTTTGGGTTTAGAAATTGGGTTGGTAATGGGCCTTGGGCCCGGGCAAAATTTGAGTCATACAGCTCCACTAGAAAAATGTAAAATTATTTAAAGCCCCATTTTTTCAAAAATCGTAGTATTTTCTTAATATTTATACAGGTGGCGCCATCATACATGACTCTACAAAAATTGATTTTTTTATCCAGATTGCTAACATGGTATGTTGGTGGTGCCAAATACTTTGGCTCCACCAACTTTTACTATAGATTTTAAGTTATTTTCGTATTTTATCAAAAAAATAGGTCATTTAAGTAATTAATTATTTTTTAGGTCAGTTTTATAAAAAAAAAACTCATTTTTTTGTTTCTTTCTTCCATTTCTGCCTACCATTGTTTCTTGCCTTTTTTATAAAATTAACCTAAAAATTTTAATTAATTATATAAATGACCCTTTTTTAATTAAACACGTAAATAACTTAAAATCTATAGCAAAAGTTGGTGATGAAAGTTGGTGGAGCCAAAGAGTTTGGTGTCACCAACATGCCACATCAGCAACCAGGATAAAAAAATTAATTTATTAGTGGAGCCATATAGAATGACGCTAGCTGTATAAATGTAAGGGAAATATTATAATTTCTAAAAAAATGGGGAGCTTTAAAAAGTTTTTCCTTTTCCTTATAGAGCCAAATAAATTGGCGCAATCAATTTTCAAGCTGCCTGCATCATCCATTTTTGTAATGAGGTTTTTTTTCTTTAAATTTTTTTAAAATTTTATATATATGAAAAAATATTTTTATCTTTACCTATTAAATTTAAAATTTTAAAATTTTAAAATTAGTTATATTAAAATTGATTCTACTTGACATTTTTAACATATTTAAAATTTCTTTAAATATTTTAAAATTTTAAATATATTACAAAATCTCTTTTGTCTTTACCTATTAAAAATATATTAAAATTTTAAAATTTTAAAATATTTAAAATATTAATATATTTAAAAAATTGAATATATTTAAAATTTTTAACATATTACAATTTTAAAATTTTAAAATTGGTTATACTTAACTTTTTTAAATATATTTAATTTTTCAAATATATTAAATATATTAAAATTTTAAAATTAGTTATATTTAACATTTTTTAATATATTTAAAATTTTAATATATTTAATTTTTTAAATTTTTTAAAATTTTAAATATATAGATTTTCTTAGTTTTACCTATTAAAATATATATTAAATATATTAAAATTTTAAATATACTAAAATATATATTAAATATTTTAAAATTTTAAAATACTTAAAAAATCACATTACAAAAAGGATGACCAGCGGCTTTGGATATTGGTCCTCATCCTACATAGTTTCACAAAAATTTAATTTTTATCATCATTGCTGACGGGTTAAACTTTTTGACTTCACTAACTTTCAAGATAAATTTTAAATCATTTACATATTTAATTAAAAATAAGTCATTTAATTAATTAATTAAATTTTTTTAGTTAATTTGATAAAAAAAAGCCTTGTTTATTTGTTTCTTTTGTGTAAATTCCACTTTCAGCAAAGTTTAAAAACACCATTGACAGCTTTGAGCTTTTATTAAGACAAGCTTTCCACATCTCCTTTCATGAGACAATTTTTTTACAATATAGATTATAATAATAAGTACAGTGTCAGTGTGTTTGACTGAGCTACCACAAAATTACCCATAATCTATAACCAGACAACAAGTAATCTCAGCTCACTAATGCCAGTGATTGAATTATTGAAATCAATGGAAAAAGCTTGCAATTCCCATTACCATAATCAATCTCTCCTGCTTCTTCTTCCACTGTTCCTTTCATTGCTTGTTGCAGGTCTGGCATTCCCAACCCAAGATGAGCAATCCCAAATCATATCGAGATTCCAACAATACCTTCAAATCAACACAACCCAACCTTCCCCAGACTATCAAAGCTCGACCCAGTTCCTTCTATCCCAAGCCAATTCCCTTTCTTTAGAATCCCAAGTCATAGAATTCGTCAAAGGCAAACCAGTAATTCTCCTCAAATGGCCAGGCTCCGACCTTTCCCTTCCTTCTATCCTCTTAAACTCTCACATGGACGTGGTTCCATTCGAACCTTCGAAATGGACCCATCCGCCTCTTGGGGCTTATATCGATGAAGGAGGTAATATCTTTGGTAGAGGCTCACAAGATATGAAAAGCGTTGGGATGCAATACCTTGAGGCCATTCGTAGGTTGAAGCTTTCTGGGTTTCAGCCAAAACGGTCTCTTTACTTATCGTTTGTACCTGATGAAGAGATTGGTGGCTATGATGGTGCTAAGAAGCTAGCTTACTCTGATGTTTTCAAGGATATGAATGTTGAAATAGTGCTCGATGAAGGTAATGAATGGATAATAAATTGGAAAATATATAATAGTTGGGTCTTTGAAGCTTATGTGTTTGATAATATGTCTTTTTGAAAAACAGGATTACCTTCTACCGACGAGAATTATAGGCTATTCTATGCGGAGACGGCTCCATGGTGGCTGGTGATAAAGAGCAACGGTGCCCCTGGACATGGGGCAAAGCTCTATGACAATAGTGCAATGGAGAACCTTTTGAAGAGCATTGAGAGCATAAGGAGGTTCCGGGCTTCACAATTCGATTTGCTTAAGGCTGGTTTGAAGTCTAAAGGAGATGTCATTTCGGTTAACATAGTCTTTCTCAAGGCTGGCACACCTTCTCCCACTGTAAGTCCACAAGTTTAGATCATCAGTTGCTGAATTCATAAGGTTATGTTTTTCAGTCAGAATATATTGCTGTGTGCTCAAGCTAGAGTTGTTTTCCTTGATAGTTTAGCTTCGTATTTCGGTTTCGCCACTGCATATTGTTGTAGTGAAATCCATAACTGGAATCACAAGTTTTCTGAGTAGAGCTGGTTTTGGTACATTAAAACCTTGATAGCTGTGATGATTTACAAAGCTGAAACAAACTAGTATTGTTTCATCGATGATATCTTACAATGTGCACTACTAACCTTTGTCTGATAGTCCCTCAAAGCACTGGACTTCCTAAAGGAAAGAATCGAACTTTTATGCTAAAAATGTTCAATCATTTAAAGCATTGTCTGTTGGGCCTTTTCACCTGTATTTCTTTCCCACCATTGTGATCTTTCTGTCGATCTTGTGTGTCATGATGAGCCATACCTTTAATTACATCCTCTAACTTGTACATATTCTTTATTATCGGTCTGCTAGGGTTTCGTCATGAACTTGCAGCCATCTGAAGCAGAAGCTGGTTTTGATATTCGAGTACCACCAACAGCTGACATAGAATCCTTGGAGAAACGGATAGAAGAGGAATGGGCACCTGCTTCAAGAAACATGACATTTGAGGTAGAGACACTGAAACATTTGTCTCTTGGAAAAACAAACCGGTATTGGGCAATAATATCTGTTAGTGTAAAACTTAATGGGATACTGCCCCCCCAACACATCCCCCGTCCTTTGAACAGAAGTAGAGACACTGATCCATTCTTATCAATGTGACATCATATTTGCCGCTGTCTAAATCCTATTGGTGCATTCCTTTAGAAACAGAAGCGATAAAAAATGTTTAGGACAAGAAAAGGATTACAAAGCTAACCACTTTTACTAGTGTCACATGATGGTTTGCCATTTGCATTGCACGAAGTTGTTTTCTGAACTAATTATTACTGTTTCCAGTTTAAGCAAAAGGCTACTCCACACGATGATCTTGGAAGGCCACTCATAACTGCCACTGATGGTTCTAATCCATGGTGGACTCTAATAGAAGAAGCTATCAAGAAAGCTAATGGAAAGATCGGGAAGCCGGAGATTCTTACCGGTGCAACAGATGCTCGCTATTACCGGCAACTAGGCCTAACAGCTATTGGCTTTTTACCAATGACCAACACTCCTTTTTTGCTTCACGACCATAATGAGGTCCATCTTTTAATATTATTGTCATATGCTGATTATGTGTATGCTTGTATATATATACCATTTGCTTCCTGATGCTTGTTTTCTCTCTCTTTTCTTTTGAGTGTGGGTTAAGACTTAGGAGTTCTGTATCATAGAAAATTGATATGGCTGAATGATGCATGTATTACAATTGCAAATAGGACTGAACCTGAAGTAGTGGTAACCACAAATGGTTCTTTGTCCAGAATTCTAAAAGATATGCAATTGGAACTTTGTTGCATTGTGTTACTCAGACTTGGGTGTATGTCAAATACGAGTATGTGTTGGACATGAGCATATTCAATTCAGTTTAAGATTTTTGATGTACTTGGAAGGTCCTTAGAGGGTCATATCTCATTATTCATGTTTAGGTATGCATCGAACATAGGTATCGGAGAGGGGTATTTTCAAGAAAGAGAGTAGCCAACGTAACTTCCATTTTATTATTCTGATTAGTGGAGCATTGTCTTTGATCTTCTGCCAGGCATGTGCATCTGATAAATATGCCCTTGGCAACTTAGGATGCTAGTGCTAGGAAATTGCAGCTTTGTAATCTGATTGTTGTGTTTTCTACCTTATTGCAGTTTCTAAACAAAGCGGAGTACTTTAAAGGAATTAATGTTTACGAGTCCATTATTAAAGCTTATACATCATATATCCCACCTGGAAGAGATGGAGTTTCGAGAGATGAGTTGTAAGGAGCCAAAGAGGCATGTCTTCACGTTCTTAGCTTCCCTTGCTTCCTTGTTTGTACCATTTCACAGAGGAGGTTGAGAATGTTCCTAGTAATGTATCAATAAGGGAAGCACTTTCACCACTTATCTATGCTGAAGAGAGCTGACTCATCATGTAACTGCTTGGATTATCAGGTAATTGAATGAGCCTTAATGTTATGCGTTCATGTTTCCTTCTTGTCATAGTATATAATTTTCCTGGTTCTGAATTGTTGAAGTTCTGCTCGGTGGTTAAACAATGTCTACAATGAAATGACATTTAATAAATCGCTAGATTACAATCTTAGAAGAGCATTGATGTTTGATCCTCATAATATTCTTTATTCTTTTGCATAGTTGAAGCTCAATAGCTACATTGAAGATTACAAACAAAAAAGAATGCTAGTAATTCTTGTGATCAAGTTACAAAGACTCTTAACTATTTTACTCTTTGGATGCTCCATTGCTCTTCTTCCCCTTCCCCTCCCCTTTTCCTTTCTTTTCATTTTTACTGTGAAGGATTACTCTATGCTTTCAAGAAAGCGTATACCAATAAACAAACCGTAATGTATAGTTGGACAATCTTCCTTAAAAGGAAACTTGTACCTGTATTTGAAGTTTGAACGAAATTCGAACTCATGATCGTATGGCATCACTTGCTACCAATAGTCGCCACAGGAACATACTCCATTCTGAAAATGATGGTAACGAATAGGATCTCTTATGACGATAACTCGACACTCCATCTTTGCGACAAGTTTTGCGAAGGTATGACAGTCTCCGCAGATTCTAAGGTTTTTCCTAATCCTAATAACACTGCCACTTGACAAACTCATTAAACCAAATACAATTGCCAACTTCTCACTATGATACCAAAGTGAGTCATCTCTTTGTTCCCCCTCAAGATCTTGCAGAACAAAATTTGTGTCTGGAGCATAACCGATTCCCATTAGTTTGTGAATCAACTGATTTAGCCACTTGTTGATTTCGTTAATCTCCGGATGAGCAGTATCCCCTACAATAAAAGCATGAATTTGTTTGTTCACTTCAATCCAGCTGCAACCTGGCTCCTTTGTAATGCCTTTCTCTCTCATTTGCCTCCTAATTTCAGAGACATCTTCCCATCTCTGAGAATTTGCATAAATATTGGACAACAATACATACGTCCCTGCATCTTCAGGATCGAGTTTTAGAACTTGTTTAGCTGTGTATATCGCTAAATCCACATTACGGTGAACCTTGCATGCACCAAGCAAAGTTCTCCATGTCACAGCATCTGGTTCACATTCCATTTCCTGAACCAAACTCACTGCTTCATCAACCTTACCGGCCCTTCCAAGAAGATCAATAATGCAACCATAGTGTTCCCTTCCAGGATCAATCCCGTAAAGTCTCTTCATTGATCGAAAATAATATAGCCCATCATCCACAAGCCCGGCATGACTACAAGCAAAAAGAATCCCAAGGATGGTGATATAATTTGGTTTGATACCTGAAGCTTTCATTAAATCAAAGAGCTTTAATGCCTCTTGGCTGAACCCATTTTGAGCTAACCCTGCAATCATTGTACTCCATGAAATCACATCCTTATGAACCATCCGTTCAAAAACCGACTTGGCATCCTCTAGGCTACCACTCTTACAATACATATCCAAAAGTGCATTATTGAGTATCAAATCCACATCAAACTTCAAAACATGAACATGGACTTGCCTCCCTACTTCTAAAAGAGCTAAACCAGTACATGCTCTCAAAACGCTTGTTAGTGTCGCTTGATCAGCTGTAAAGCCAGCTCTTTTCATCCTCTTAAACTGATCCAAAGCTTCATCCCCATCACTATTCTGCGCCAACCCTCCAATAATGGAGTTCCAAACAACCAAGTCCTTAGTTTCCATTTCATTGAAAACGCAAATTGCATCTTTTAACTCATCTAACTTTGAATAAACATCAATAAGAGCACTCCTAACAAAAACATCAGATTCTAAACCAAGCTTGACCATACCACAATGAAGCTGCCTAACGTTGAATAGCCCATTACAGGCTCTCAAAACCGAGGAGAAAGTAAACATATTAGGCAACACCCCTTCTCTAAGCATTAAAACGAAGAATTCCAACGCCTTGTCACTTAGCTTGGCATTAGCATAAGCAGATATCATCGTCGTCCACGAAACAACATTTCTTTCAGGCATTTGGTCGAACAATGCCTGCGCTTCATCTAATAATTTAAACTTAACATACATACTGATCAGAATGTTGATGAGAAAAGTTTTTGGCTGATACCCATTTGAGAAAACGTGCTTGTGAACGAGTTTCCCTTGTTCAACAGCGTTGCGAGCTAGGCAACACTTGATCAACTCAGAGTATGTGATAGAATCAGCATAAATCCCGTGTCTTTCCATGGCAGCCATGGCATTCATAGCCTTAGGAAGGTCCCTTTTGTAGCAGAAGTTTACGAATTCATTTAGAAGAGTCGGTGAAGGCGGGTTTCTGGGTTTACCATGGGAGGAGGCAAGAGGAGTTAGAGAATAAGGACGTGATGATGAAGAAAGCGAAGTTCCTATGTGTTTTAGCTTTGCTGATACGGTTCTCATTGCTTCGTTTTAGCAGTTTCCCATTCCCTTCCTTCAAGAATTTCGATGGCTAACGTACAAGTTGAAATTCCTTTGGTGTCTCTATGTATTTCCTCAGCCCTGCAAATGACGAGAAATACTAGAGCAAAGAGAGGACTGAGAGCCTCTATGAAGAAGGAATCAATGGCGGGCTGTGTTCTAACAATTTTCCGAACATTTTATAGTAGTTCAAAATGGGCCGGGCTTTGACGGTTTCGGTAACCATATTTATTATTTAAAACTGGTTAAATTCTGCCGGTAGTCCTTGTACTTTTTAAATTTTTAAATTTCATGTTTCATCAAACGGTATCTACTAAATTCAACTATTCTAAAGTTCGATGTGTTAACCATATTAACATATGTATAATACTATGTTAGCTTAATATTTTCACATAGTACTCACTAAAATCTAATTAATTGATTAAAGATTGTCATTTGTATTAAGACCGAAATTTCAAAATTCAAAAAATATAGAGACTTAGAATGATCCAATTGGAGAAAATAGGCTAAATTTATAATTGCACACATAATACAAGACTAGAAATTGAATTTAACCAAATAGATCTATTGTCCTTTGTTTGGGTTAGGACTAAATTTTAAATTTTGAAAAGTATAGCAACCAAAAGTGATCAATTCAAAAAGCATAAAAACTAAAATTGATCAAATAGAAGTATAGAGACTAAATTTATAATTTTTCAAAGTACAAGGACTAATATTATAATTTAACCTTTAAAATTAATAAAAATAGAATTTACTTTTTAAAGAAAATTTGATGCAAAATACACTTATTTTTTATAATTTGAAAAATACTCATTTATGCACTCACCTTTCAAGAAAATCACATAAACCCGTTCACGTTCTAAAATATAATTATATTATTATTTATTTATGTAATTTTATTTAATTTCACTTTTCTTAGTTTTTACCTTGTTATTTATTTATTTTATTTAAAAGTAACTATTTACAACATGATAAAAAAGGTTTTTATTTAAATAATATAAAAAATTAATTACTAAAATAGAATTACCTTGGTATTATTTAGGCGTATAATGTGATACCACGGTGCCGTTTGAGCAATCGATGGCATTACACTTCCTACCAAACAATCATTTACACAATGATTAGATTTAAAAAAGAACATTTTTGGTGCCGCTTGAGCAATTGGCGGCACCGGTATGTAGTTACCCAAAAAAATACAGTATATTCTATATTGTTAGACCCAAAAAAATTAAATTAGTTTATTTATTTTTATTTTTAATCATCAACTTGACAAATAAACAATATAAAATAACGAAAATTACAAAATAAAAGAGAAATGAATTAAAATAAAAAATTAAAAATAATATATTTATTAATTAGAAATATTAATTAAAAATAATAAAAGCTTAAAACAACATGAAATAAAAAAGACAAATGTAAGTAGGAGAGGAATCACACCCGAGACTTAAGGGCAAAAGCACTAACATTTAACCATTTGACCAAAATAGCTAAATTGTCAATATTTAGTGAAAGTGTGATTGAGAGCGCTCCTGGTGGGACGTGTTTTCACTGGCACGACAGTAAAAACATATCCTACTTTCCTTTCTCTCCAGAAACAGCATATACATCAATAAATTTTAAAAATTCAAGCATACCTCTTCAATTTTGTTTTTTCAGCATATACATATAAACCACCCTATTTTATACTGTAAAATTAATATATATTATTTTCTGACCATATATTTTATAATCAGGGGTGAAGTCAGAAATTTCTTTAGTGGGGTCAAAATTAAAATTGTGTATTTTTAAGGTAGAAAAAAAATGCAATTTCACCATTTTAATATTTATATCTTTATAATTTTTAAAAAATAAATTAAATTTTTATCATTTGTAGTAGGGTCAAAGTGTAATTTTACCTTTACTAATTTAAATTTTTATAAATTTTAAAGAGACCTAAATGGAGAATTTTCCATTTTAAGAGGGTCGGCCCTACCTACCCTAGCTACGCTCCTCCTGTTTATAATCTAGATGCATTATAATAATTAATTCTAATTATAGTTATTCAAGGCAAATGTTTATGATTCTACTCATATACTCAAAATTAGGGGTGAGTAAAATTCGATTCGATTCAAAAAGCTTGATAAAAATTTTAAGTTCGAGTATTCGAGTTAATCGGATCAACTCGAATAAAAAATCAAAATTTTCAGTTAACTCGAATATGAATTACACAATTCGAGTTATCCGAAAATCTGAATAAGGAAAGACAAAACTACGTCATTTTGATAAATATTTTCATTTTGTAAAGTTAGAAGGAAAAGCTTTTTCAATTATGTTGTTTATGTAGTTAAATAATATATATTTTGTCTGCTAGTTAAATAACTGGTCTATGTAAACACAATATTGTGTATAAATAATAAGACTCGTCAATTCGACTTGACTTGACTTGAAATTTTTTGACTCGATTCGATTCGATTCGACTCGGCTCAATTGAATTCTCAACCTTCTCAAAATAATAATAATAACAAAGTATTTAAAACGAAATTATGAGGAATTTTTATTATAACCAAAGGGACATTGGGCAGCAAATTTTGTGAACATAGAAAAATAAAAATAAAAATAAAAAAAAAAGCTTAAAAAGAGGAAGAAATCAAAGGTGTTGATCAGTTTTTCTTGGTGGGATAAGAAGCCATTTTGTTGATACCACAAAGGCCTTCAGCTTTGCCGGTGTTCCTCTTCATCCGTATGAACCCTTTTTCTCCCCATTTGGCTCCCCACGAGTTCTTCACTATTATGTAATCTGACCCCTTTGTTGTTCCGTACCCTACGGCTGCCACCCCATGATCCAGCTCTGCTCCACATGGCCCGTTGAATACACCCTAACATTTTTGTCAATACAAAGGTCAATTTCTTGTTTTGGTCCCTCTGTTAGGACATTAGTTATTGTATTTTAATTTCCCATAATTTTTATCTATTTTTCTTAAAAATACATTTTCTTAAACCATGTTCATCGTATGGTTTTTCTTTTCTTTTTTATTTTGTTGTTGGGATGAGCTAAGGTTTTATTCATGATTTCACTTCTGAGCTATATTTGTTTTCCTATTTTAGTACCTAACGAAAACAAAAAAAAAATGAAGTACCGAAATCAGAAAACATGTATAATTTAGAAGCCAAAATCGTGAGATAACCATCAAATTATGCCAAATTAAAGTATAAAAAATAAATTTCAAATTTAACCAAAATTGAGCTACTAAAACTGCAATTTGACCTTGATAAAAATAAAAGGTGAATAAATAAGCATTTAACTTACCCCACTGTAGAACTGGAAATCTCTGCCGGAAGCTTCAATGGCGACACTGAGCGGTTGATGAGCCAAAGCTTTCAACAGACTTTGCTCGTCGTTTTCAGGGACGTCATGGTAACCAGTGATGGTCACCACTTCCATTTCTTCCTTCTTTTCTTCGCAGGTGCCTTCTTCCATTAGGTAAGGGTAGTCTTGTTCTTTATGGAGTCCGCCATTGGCGATGATGAACTGGAATGCGTAATCCATCAGACCTCCGTTGCACCCATTGTTGAACGATGTGTCGCAGTCGATCAGCTCTTGCTCCGATAACGACGTTAAGTTGCCGGTCACAATCTTGTTTATGCCTTCCACTGCTGCTACTGTTGAAAATGCCCAACAGCTACCTGCATATTTATGCTTTCCAATGTTACCATCAAATTTTCCAAACTCCATAAATATATATATATATATATATTATATATATTAGATTGACGGTAAAATAAATTATATAACAAATTTATAAAAATATATAAAATTCAAATATTATTTGTTATTCTCTTAATATAAAATAATAAGATATGTCGATTCTTTGTCGTGGTCCTCGACTAATTTTAATAAAAGTATGGTAAATTATTTATTTTAAACCCTTGAAAATTTTAAAATTAAAATTTAATCCTTAAAACAAAAACTTCGATAATTTTATATTTTCATGCATGCATACCGCAAGAGCCTTGGTTCTTGACCGGAGTGACAGCTCCTTTCTTTCGCCAATCAACGGATTTGGGCAACTCAACCACATCGCCATAACTAAAGTCTTTAGTCGACTGGGATCTTCGTCTAACATCTGGTCTGAGTCCCAAATACATTTTCTTGAACTCGTCATGACTCAAATCAGCGAACTCATTCAACCCCAGCCAGTAGCTACTGATTTCCTTGTTCCTCTTATCGATATGTTTAAGATTATCCTTAAAAACCTCGAACCTCATTAGCTTCTCCTCAATGGACTCGTAGATTTTTCCGTGCTTCGATATCCATGACTCGAAGAGCTCGATGAGTTTATCGGCAGAACCCAAATCTTCCGGCGAATAGCCCACGATAGAGAAATCGTGACCCAGAGCTGAAACTACGAAAATGGATGCAATGAGTAGGGTTTGAGTGGAGAATTTGGAAAGCAAAGAGATAGCCATTGTTGACGAACACTGGAAGAAGAAGAAGAAGAAGAAGAAGAGATGGGTGGATTTTGAGAAGGGGGCATTAGTGTTATTTATATATGGATGTGTTTATTTTTTTAAAGCTTTGAATATTGCTTTCAAGTGAAGGTGGAGAAAATGAACAATGGAGGGGGTAGAAAACTAAGTCTTTACGATTGGATCTTTATTGACAGACTTTTGTTCTAAGTATACTCATTAGGGTTTAAGTTTCTTCCAAGATTACATTATTCTTTTTATCATATTAATTTAATGTAAAATTCTGTTTTTCTATGAATTTGTTTTTACGTGTTGAGTATAAAAGTAGTTATTGTTATGATGATGTATATGCTCTTTTTGTTTTCCCCTAAGTTCTATCAACTTTCTCTGGAATAAAAAATAAAAATTTACGACTAAAATCGAATATAAATACTTTAAAGTCAATAAGGTTCAAAACCGACCCAAAAAACAATCTTTCCTAGCAAAAAAAAAAAGAAGTACTTTTTTTCCCAAACCTCAAACCAATCTAATATAAGAAATACATTTAGTCAGAAAAGTGGGGCAAAGAAGCAATTATTGCATATACATGTGCCATTTCAAAAGTTTGTATATATTTCAATAGAATTAGACAAAATGATGGCTTTTCAATTGATATTTCAGTTTCGTATAAGCAGCTGATTATTTCCTAGAAATATATATAAAGAAAATTATTATTTTCAATAAAAAAGTTAAAAATCAAGAGAAAAAATTTAATTTATCATTCTCTTATTAAAAGAGATAAAATATAACACAAAACTAATGTTTTTGTTGAGAGCTGTAAGTAATATATCTCAAGGTTTTGGTTTCAACTTTGAATACCTGAATAAAGGAAATCATGACCGTTAAAAAACGTTGTGTAAGAGATTAGAATCCATGACGTCTAAAATACATAGGTCAAGTGGGTAAATGTAGTATTACTTGAGCTAGCTTAATAGGCCGGTTAGGGCAATTCATTTAGTATAGATTTTGTAAAATTACATAAAGTGAATTTACACTTTCACACCAAAAATTTATAATTTATTTTTAATTTTTTAACATAAGTTTCTAGCTTAGACCCTATTCAGAGGCTTTAATTGTATTGTCGTTGACTAGATTCATAATATTGAACAGTCTTGTCAGCATTTAAAAGAATATATTATTATCAATGCCACAAAGTTTAAGAGTATAAAAAATAAGACAATTGTGGAGGATATGGCTGATTGTCTTTACCTGATCATATGTCGAATCGATGTGAAATTGTAAACTCATTTTTTAGTTTAGGTTTGACTTAAAAAATAAATTTAAAATTTTGTCTGAGTCTGATTGTGATAAAAAAAAAAAAACAAAACTCGAGTCTGATCCGATTTGATTGTATTAAATTTTTTATATTACAAATTTAAAAATATAATAAATTAAATACACTAAAAATATTAAAATAAATATTTCTCAACAAAATAAAAATACATTAAAAAATTATACAACAATAAAATTGTTACAACTTAACAAGCAAGCCAAAAATTCTTACTAGACACCTGACCCATTTAAAAATAAATATTATATTTTTACCCAAATACTCCCGACTTAATGATCAAATCTAATCGTCTCTGTTAAATACTCACCTCATTGCTTTAACAAAAACCATTCTAATATACAATAAATTAGTATTATTTTTTTATAATATGTAATTTATTTTATATAAATTTAAATATATAATAATTCATATAAACATTAACACATAAGTTAAATTATTTACGGGTTATTTCGTCGGCTGTTTATGTTTAAGAACTTAATAAATATATAATTATTATAAATAAATAAAAACAATATTTTTAAAAATAAAATAACATAATCAGACAAAATATGTTCAGATTATTTATAAATATAAACGAATCTTAAATGAATTAAAGTACATATATCAACTTAAAAAGATTTAAATGATGTTCTCAATACCATCAAATCATAATCATTTAAAAATATCTTTAATATGTTAATAATTTATATTAATATAAATGACTAAAATCAGTAATTTTACAAATAATTATAAAAGTTCTAAACACCAGCTTAAACCCGTCAACTATGTAACTGCTGTAAAATAAATAAAGGTTAAACAATGAATAGAAAATCTGGGTACTTACCACCTTTAACAATGTTGAACTAAATGAACCAACAAAACTTATCTATGACTATTTCCACTTTGGCTATGAGATTATAACGTAATAATATAACTATGTTGCTCGGATTCTAGCTTGAAGTAACTGTACCCGACCCATGTTAGGCACATATCTATATCCAGCATTCACACTCGAGTCCAAGTAGCATAGTGATTGAAGAAGTGGGAACAAATATGAAATGAAATGAAATAACCTCAGTGCACAAGACTTTACAATGTCGGGCCAACATAGAGCAGGAAGTCACTATCTTTGCAGCTTCCCGGCAGAGTGCAAGTATACCGATACCGATACAACACTGCAATAACAAGAGAAATACAGAAATTATACATAATTGCCACATGTTTTGATCCAGACGAAATGCTATACTCCCTATATGTATGTGCAGGACCAATTACCAGACGGTCATGCTCTGAATTATGCTAGATGCCAGATTTGAAGCTTCAATACAAGAGAGACTATCTATTGTATGGATATTAAAATGTGGCCAGAGATAACTTACGTAGCACCGAGGAAGAAAGCAAGGGTAAGATTGAAGCCGAACAGAAACACTGAAACAACGGCAGTGAGAAGCATTGCCACTGAAGTAGAATAGACCTGCACCACATTGAATAGACAATGGAACTTCAACTGAAGGATTCAAAATGGTTACTAATATGCTATGAATGTACCATTTGATCCCTTTTATCACTTCTCTGAATAGGCTGATGTTTACTTTATGTTAAAAAGTTAATTTGCATAAGGTTTGATCCATCGAAATAATTTTAGTTTCAAGTGTGGTTAAATAATTCACTGGACACTTGGAGTATAACATTAGGAAGCCACAAAGTCATTCCTTAGCTTCAATTTCTTTCGAGGAGGCTTCTAGTATGCAGCTAAAGATTCTTAACATATTATTAAACTGCATACCACTTAGCTTGGGTTGCAGCAATGTTGTAAATAGTATAATCAAAAGACAGAAGATGACATTCTTGCTCATTAAAATAAAGCACCTTACTTACAGGTTTCAGCAGCAAGAAAACTGGATATTACATATAGTGGAAGCAGAGGAATAAACAAGAAACCCAGTCAACTTAAGAAAGACAAGCAACTTCCTTCATTATGCCATGCAAATGCATGATCATTACTGATAACCATGACATGCCTAACAAGTTTCTTAAAAAATCAGAGAGATGGATGTAAATGCAGACAAATCAATGATTGACTAACATGAAATTTTGGGTCATATCTTACCTTCACAATATTGTCTGCATATTTCATTACCATTGATACAGCAATTCCACTGCAAATGAAACAAATATAAGCATATTTCAGAAAGCAAAATATGGAAATTAAAAGGTCTTTAAAATAGTACTTCACTAGGAAAAGGACAATGATCATACAAATCTAAGCTCTCATTGCAAAATGAAGATATACTTTGGCAGAAACCAGAGATTCTTCTTAGATCTAGCTATAGTTAATTTGTTGAACATCAGAACTTCCATTTCTTGAAGTATTGAAGGGGCAGATCAGAAGAGAAGAGTTAGTCACCCCTTGATTGCTAGTAGTGTAGCTCATTGCCTATTAAATATGTTATTCCGAGTTCTGATAATTATAAAATTGCAATATGAACATTTTCTTGAGGTTCACAGTGTTCTCTAATAACAAACAAACTTTAATTCCATATATCGATCTGAAAAGATTGCAATATCTTCCTAGATACAATGTCAACAGCAAAACTGGAAATGGAGTCAGAAACTAGCTGCTAGCACGCTTCCTTGAGCCAGAAAGGAGAATGTAATACCTTAGTGCATGATTAAGGATCATGAGAGTGGT
Organism: Gossypium arboreum; assembly: GCF_025698485.1. Lineage (NCBI taxonomy): Eukaryota > Viridiplantae > Streptophyta > Magnoliopsida > Malvales > Malvaceae > Gossypium > Gossypium arboreum. The sequence goes on from NC_069073.1 coordinate 117,009,719, forward strand.
AATTATCGAGTATCCATGGAAGAAGCCCCTGAGCAAACAAAACAAATTTCAAAATATAACAGAAAGAACGACCACGGAACTATGAAGTTATTAAAACAGAAGCCTATTTTAAGATGATTGTTCATTTTGTAAGACATATATCATATGCATCTACAAGTAATGAGTTGCATACATGCACATGCACGATGACATGCAGAGTAAATAATAATGTTTCTAAGATAAGAGCCAGTAACAAATTTAAAGGCTCAGATTACTTGTTCATGACAGCATCAAAATCTTGTATCAGTATTGCTATAGCATTGAAGGCCATTCCGAAAATATACAACCAGAAATTCTGCACATTTATATTCCTTGATGGGCGCTTCTTAATTATAGCCTGCCAGCAGAAGTAAATAACCAACATGAATTCTATGTCACAGTCAAGAATTTTGCTAGTTGAACTCAGCAGAAACTCTGTATGTTTTTAACTGAATTAAGACTTTTTCATTGATAGAGAAGAATTATAAATCAATTAATTCAACCAGAACCAGAACGGTCAACATTGGCAAAACACCTTAACTATCATCCAAAAACAATTTTCAGCTTAGAAAAGAAGAAATGGAACAAGTATCTAAAAAAGCTTACCTCGGTGTACACTCCAGCAAATCCACTCAAAAGGGCCATCACCTGCAAAACAAATAAAGATAAATGATTAACAATTTTGATTCTGAAGCAATAAATCAATTTCACTTTTCTCCTTTATTGGACTAAAAGACATATATTTTGGCAACTTACAATTGCCATTATCCAACCTGGCAGAGATGTTTGAAGTACATGATCAGAACTGCAAAGTATAATGCAAATTGAATAAGGCACGGCCAAGTGATAAATCTTATAAATATTTCAAATTGAGAACAGCATGTCCCCATTTCAAATAGTCTACTCATAACCATATAAAGTATACAAGTACAAATGGTTCAATCATTAGAAAACAATTTTAGGCATTCATCGTCCACGTAAACCATCAGAAAACAGCAGTAAGACAATCTCCAAGGTCAATAAGTTTCCATCAAACAAGCATGTGCTCAGAAACAAACTGTGGATCCATCCAATCAAGGGAACAATTAGAAAGGTTTTATGATTCTTACCGAGAATTCAGTTGTGCTGTGGTGCAGCCAGCACATAGAAGAATAAAAGCTGCCCATTGAATATCACTTAACCTGAATCAAAGTAAATAAGAGCAAAATGAATGGAATCCAAAATGTTCAGAATATATGTGTAGTTAAGCATATTTTCCACTTGAATGTATATTAAGGTTTATTTCATAGAACTTATCATTACTGAGAAGTTCCATTGCCATGCTAAGCTATACTAAACAATCAGCAGATGTTATCCATCAACTCTTTTCTATGAAAAACATCAACATGCATGGTTTTAAGAAGCTTACTTTTTCTTAAGGATGATACGATACAAAACACCAGTACTGATAATATTCAGGTTCTTTAGTATCTGATAACCCGGTGCATCAACATAGGCAAAGATATAATACTGCAACATAAAATTGAAAAGCACATACAATTACAATGTGGAAAATAAGAACTTCGTAACATTACTTACAAGAAAAACAAACAATAAAAGAAATTCACCTGCAGCAAATTCTTGACAAGATAAAGTAAAGCAGGAATGGGATAAACAATAACTTCATCAAGGGTTGTACTCAACCTGGTTCAATGAAAATGAAGGAAAAAAATATGTCAATCATCTCCATAGTCCATATTAATAAAAAAAAATAGATTTAAGCAATCTCAAGTAAACTTACCTGTTATCTTCTGTAACACCTTCACTTTTCCATATTCTTGCCAAGGCTGCAAGTGACAAAGCACATTTCAAAGTCTCCACCTGTTTCCCAAAATAAAAGTTGGTCAATCCCAGGAGCATCATGTCAAGTGGAAACACAAGATGACCATTCCACTCACCAAAAAGTTGGCTGTGGTAACACTATACTCGTACTTCCCAGCTCTCTTCGACCAGACAATAAGTATTGCTTGTGAACTTGTAAGAAAAGTCAATGCAACTGTAACAACTGTCCTACTCAAGAGAAAAAGGAAACCATCAGAAATTATATTTTCTGTTTATTTGTTTTTTCTTGTTTGAAGCTAATATTAGTAAAAACAAAACAGATCATATAAGCAGATCTTACTTGCGTTTCCACTTGGCCTGTTCCCTTGGAGGAACATTACTTACAGAAGCTGCATATCAGTGGAAATCATAACAAAAACGAAAAAACAAAGTCAGGATAAAATTCGTAAAATTGAAATTGCACAGCAATCGAATTGCACTTTAACCAAAACATACCAACCCCCGAAAACCCTATGCCTCGTAGATTCTCAATGTCATTACTTAGTGTTCCTCCATCATTATCCTACAAGTCAAAATTCATTCAAAACCATAATAAAAGATCGGATTAAGCCTCTTAATCTTGAACAAATTCCACAAATCAGCACGTAAACAAAATTTATTTATTTTTACGAGATTAAAAATTAACGAGATCGCAAAACTAAATTTACTATAATCGGAAACACTTTAAATTAACATTTCTTCAATCCAGTAAACAAAACAAAACAATCACATCAAAATTTTGAGGAATTCAAGGAGAAAAACAGCCACTAGATTCACATAATAAACTAAAGGAAAAAATAAAGTATAATGCCGTTAAATAAAACAAACTAGAATTGTAGCCAAAATCAACCTAAAAATATCAGTGACGACGGATTCAATTTGGCATCCAGATATGATAATGAAGAACGTTGCGAGTTGATGAGAAAAAGAATATAAAGAAAAAATAATAATACCTCATCTTTGATTTTGCGATACTCCATTTTCGAATCAGCTCGCAGCAGATCTCACTGTTTTTTTTTTTTTTTTGCTAAGAACAGTTTTGTTTTTGGGTGAAGGGAAACTAAGGAAAAGAACAATGGCCAGATTGAAACTGTACTTTGAGCCCAGTTCATGGGCTTTTGAGATTTGTAATCTAAAGGCCAATGATGAGATTCAGCCCATTATTTAAGGGTGCTTCTGGATGAACAATGGTTGTGATGCGGTAGAATTTTTTACCTTACAATTATAGTAATTAATTTTATCATTATCGTTGTTTTTAACCTTCCCAGAGATAAATATACCGCCCATACAAAGGCTACCTAAAATCAAATCAAAGTGCAATTGAATACTTTGGAAAATAAAGCTGGATTAAGGGGCAGTTGTGAAAAATCAAAGCTATTTGAGGCTATTGTTTGGCAGCTCCTTTTTAAAAAATTATTTTAATGAAATATTTGATATTTTGTGTATAAAATCTCATATAATAATTAAAGGTGAATAATGCTTTAAAAAAATTAAAGTTGTATAATTGATTTATTTGGTCGATTGAACCGATTTCTAACACATAGCCAACCGAGCTTTAACAATAGTTAGGTCAACTGATCTTAGTTTTAATTGATTTAACTAAACTACTTCGACATTAATCGAGTGTATCGGTGAAATTATCTATACTATATTTAAAACCTTTTATTAAATTAGTTTCATGAGTTATTCGAAAATCATACTTTTTTTATATATAAAATGGGTAAAAATCCATGCATAGTAAAAAATTTCATGATTTTCTTAATCAAAATTTCATTTGGTTTTTACATAAATTTTAATAGATATAAATTATGAATATATTAAAATAAATTAAATTTATAAATATAATTCAAAAATTTTAATCAAAGAGATTGCTAATAATAACTTGGAAGTATAATTTACAAAGTCTACGATTGGTCATACTTTATATTAAACCAATAGCATTTCAGAAAAAATGTTCAACACAGAACTTTGAATAACCATCAATTTCTTGTGGGTCAGAAAAAAAGTCCCTCAACACCATAGCCTAGTTTGCTTCAAAGCTTTACCACCAACCATCTTCTTCTTTGCTTTGCTGTACAATCTGCCAAACACCAAGCAAAACCTTCAGTTTTCTGGATTGGGTTTTACCTGTTAGCAAATGGTTAACAACTCCAGCTACCAAATACGAGGACCGGGAAAAAATTTGACAACCCTACGGATTTATAGTTGCCAGTGTGATGGTATCTAAATGCACAGCTATATAATGCAACACTAACACGAAAATAACGAATTGGCTCATTATCATTCTATACAAGTTATCGACTTCTCTATTTTTGTATTACTCCGATTTATATCCTAAATAGATTAAACCACAAGCTGTTTCTTTTACTTGAGCTTCAACTATCCAGAAACAGAAAAAAAGAAAAAGATGCTTCTGGAAACCAGAAAGAGGATATAACGAGACAGTTCAAAGATACCTGTACATGATGTGCGCGGCTGGAAATTATTGAGAATCGTGTGAATTTCTCATGCTAATATTCAGACTGTTTCGCATGGTTCGTCTACCAATCCATCCATTGCCTTTTTTCATCATGTCAACGAATTCACCATAATCAATTCTTCCGTCCTGAAATAAGGCAGAAAGTCGTAAAATTTGACACTTTGTCAACAAAATTTGCACAAACACCACCTTTTAGGCTAATGTAAACAAAGATCAATGACTAAATTAGCTATGCCAATCCAGTCATGCTGGCGAAATGACATACATTATCTTGATCAACTTCTCTAATAATATCCTCGAACAAAACATCTGTCAAGTTATACTCAGCCCAAGCTTGTTGAAGCTCATCAACCGTAATATAGCCACTTCTATCCTTGTCGAAGTATTGGAATGCAGCAACGAGATGTTCCTCGTGCTCTAGTTTATTAAGGTGAACTGTTGCAGCTATAAATTCTCCGTAATCAATGGTCCCACTATTGTCGATATCAGCCTGAGAACAAATAAAATAAGTTCAGATTTTTAGTAACTTATGGCAAAAGAACATGAAGCTAATATTTAGATATCTGCTTCATAACAAACTTACGGCATCCATAAGGGCCCTTATCTCTGCATCTTTCAAGGTTGAACCATATCTTCGCAAACCAGCTTTGAGTTCATCGAATGTGATTGCACCACTGTTATCAGTATCCATTGATTTAAACATTTCTCTCAAACCAGCAATCTCCTCCTCTGATAGACTTTCAGCTATTACCTGATTGCACAGATACATTAACCCTAAACCGGAGCATGTTTAAATCGAATATGAAGCTCAATGTGCTTGAAACTAAACTCTTATGATATTAAGTACAAAGACAAGCCAGAAATATAAAGAAAACGCCATTGTACACAGATGCAGCCTTGAGAATCTTACCCGTAAAGCCAGCTTCTTTAGTTTATTCATTGCCGAGAATTGTTTAAGACGAGAAAGTATAGCTGGATCCAGTGCCTTATCGGGAGCAACCCCATTTTCACAAATCCAAGGATGACCTAATCAAATAAAAAGGAGGCAAAAGATATCACAATTTGATCCTTTATTTATTTATTAAGTATGAAATGATGCTACGTACATAATACTTTGTGAGCAGTGAGCCGCTCTGAAGGTCGAGAGCATAACATCTTCCGGATTAGGTCCTTTGCGCTATCAGATATTAGGGGCCATGGTTCTGAATCGAAGTCAATAAACCCTTTCAACACGGCATCGAATATTCCTTGCTGTGTTTCTGAAGAACATACGAAAAAAAACTTATGAGTATAGAGTTCCTTGAAAACTCGTAATAATACAATACCACAAAACATCATAAATACCGCCCCAAAATGGTGGAACACCACTTAGCAATATATAGAGTATAACTCCTGCAGTCCATACGTCAGCTTCTGGTCCATAATGTTTTTGGAGTACTTCAGGGGCGACATAATATGGGCTTCCGACCACATCAGTAAAAACTTGTCCTAAAGTAGCAAACAACACATTATGTCAACCAACTCGATTCTAGCTAAAGGGGCTTAATTACTCCACGTTAATCAACACATTGTGTTTAACAGGCGTTCACAATATAGAATATACCGCATAATGTCGTACTCGAATGCTTTCAGTAGAAATATAAGATTGCAAAACTTAGAATATTTCATTTCGTACCTGGTTTAAAGAATACAGAGAGTCCGAAATCAATCGCCTTGAGAGAGAAATCATCGTCCTTGTTAACTAACAAGAAATTCTCCGGCTTTAAATCTCTATGCATAACCCCGAGGGAATGACAAGCCTCGACGACCCCAACAATGATCCTAGTCAATTCAGCTGCCTTCCTCTCGGTGTAATGCCCCCTCTGGATAATCCGGTCAAACAACTCCCCTCCAGAGCAAAGCTCCATCACAATATGCACATACAAAGAATCCTCGTACGTGCCTTTAATCGTCACAATATTCTTATGACCGGCTAAATGATACATTATCTGAATCTCCCTCCTAACATCATCCACATCCTCTTTGGCAACCAACTTCCTCTTTGATATCGACTTGCAAGCGTACTCGATACCCGTGGAAAGCTCGGTACACAAATACGTAGTCCCAAACTGTCCTTGTCCTAACTTAGGACCTAAAGTGTAAAGGTCACGAATGTTGGGAGTCTTATGACCCAAAACAAAATAGGTCTGGTTATCATTCCCAAGTTTCATGATGCTTTCTTGTTCGCTGGCCCTAATAGAAGCCGAATGATTATCGTTTTCGCCGGTTTCTTTGCCGGATTCTCGGGGAATTAATGGCTTAGAAGGGGGATTATTATTATTGTTATTAGAACTAGAACAATGTGAAGAAGTGTTGTAACCCTTACAAAGATTCCCCTTGGAAGGTCCACGGCATGTATTGCCCATCAAACAATCAAAGTTTCCCCCACAACAACACTGTTTTCCTCATCCAAGCATATATATATATATATATAAATAATCATCAAAATCCCACACTGCAACAATAAAAATGGAATAGAAAATAAGAAAATTTGGGACGAACCCATCATTGGGCACTTCATTACCATCATAAAAAAATGAGCTTTAAATCTAAACATTGAAACAATCCCACATCGGATCAGAGCTTCAAACATGCAAAGTTACCATCTTTCTAACATAACATCAATCAAAAAGGAAAAGTAAGAACAGAAATCCAGAAAAAGAAAATATGAAAGAGAAAATCAAGCTAGAAACATGTAAAAACACAACACAAGAATCAAAACTAAAAAAAAAAAAAAGAGAAGAATCCAGAGATAGGAAGAATTACCAGTTTGGAGTAAAAGAAAAAGAGAAAAAGAGAAAAAGAGATGACAGAAGGAGAGACGAAGAAGGAAATGGCTATGGGGGGGTGATGGATTGTTTTTAATGTTTGAATTTTGATTCCGTTTTTCTTGTTTGCTTATTTTTGGGTTGCTGTTTTGAGAAACATCGGTTCAACTGACTGACTGGATGTGTATTTTTATTTTTTATTTTTATGTTTAGACATTAATTCAATATGTATAATAAATTAATATTTTGTTTTTGTGGAATTTCTTTTAGGTAAAAGTACCTTCTCGATCCCTCCTAATCTTGATATTAAGCAAATTGGTTTACTTTAAAAAAATTGGAACAATTTAATCCATGTCAATTTCGAAAACGAGTAGTTAAAATAATTAATCACAACATTAATACTTTCCATGTAATTTTGATTAGTATAATAATAAATTTAGCTCTCGATTTTTATATATTTTGCGTAAATTAGAGGTAATATCAGTTCGATTTGGTCGGATTTTTTGGATTTTATGAACTGACTATCGTAATTCGGTTCAGTTTGGTTTGATTCTCGGTTTTTCGTATTAATTTTTGGTTTAAGATTTTCAGACTTATTTTAGAAAAAATGAGCTTTATTTTATGACTTTTAAATATTATTTGACAAAATTTCAAAGTATTTTTCATAAATATTTCTAAAAAACAATAATTTTTCAAGAACTCTTAAATTATTTTCACTATTTTAAATAAAATATTTATTTCTATATCATAAAAATTAAAATTAATTATATTTAAATAAAAATAGAATTGATTTTGTTTCGTGTAACCGCAATTTTAACTTATATTATATAAACCGTCCAAATACCTCATTTCGGATGAATTTTCGATTTTCCTTACTCAACCCTAGCATAAATATTGACAAGACGTATAGATGTTGCGAGTTAAATTTATTAAATTAATACTAAATTGACAAAATATATAAACTTTGAGAGTTAAATTTATTACTATACCGAAAAAATATGTACAATTGACGAAAACATTAGCATTTATGATTAATTATTCTTAGTTACTCACCTTTGAATTTGACAAAAGATTAAATTACTCTAATTTTGTTTTTAAGAGAGACCAATTTACTTAATATTAATTTTTTAAAAGGTTTTTTTTTTTAAATAAAAAACTTGTTAAGTTATCAATACAGATTTTAAAAAATATTTATGTATATAATTTACCAAAAACAAACAAACTCATTTTTCTTTGGCTTAAATTGAAATTAGAATTTTTTTCTCATGAAAATTAGTAATCTTAGTAATATATTTTGTAAAACATTAATAAATATATAATAGAAATAATTATTCTAGAAAAAATAGGATTACTTATAGTCGTCCTCAACCTATAAATAAGAGGATAATACGCTTCAACGCATTTAAACTCACGTCTTCTTGCATTGACAACAATGCTCATGTCAATTGAGTTAAGACTCAATTAACGCTTATTTAGTAATTTTATGCGTGTTATAATATGTCAAAAGTTTTATCTTTTAATGAATATAAAAATAATAAATATTTGTATTTTGTAGGTTTAATCTTTTCTTTTCCTTTTTTTTCAGGTGATTTATATTGGTTTGGTTTTACTTTATAATTATTTAGATTTGTATTTGTAATTATATTATATTTATATTTATATCTATATTTATAATATTAAAAATTTCAAAAAACAAATCTTTTTTTCGATGAATAAAACCTAACCTAATTTCCTAACAACACTAACATGTAGCTATCCTACCATTTCAATAATTACTTAAGGAGCACCCATAATCAAAATTTACCTTCTTTGTTTTGATCCCAGTCATGTGCTATACTGTATTGTATCACCCAACATACGGATGTCTTAATAATTTTTAAAAAGTTTATCCTAATCCAATCTGAGAGATTTCTTGAGAAAAATTAGGGTAGGTAATATTTCTGCATAAAGTACTTTCAAACATCTTTAGCAACCAGGCAATTTCGAAAGATGTACAAAATATCTTCTGTCTCATGGTGACAAAGCATGACACATTTTGTCCAATACCCCTACGTACACGTTTCAGATACATGTATACTATATCAACTATGATAATAATGAAGTTTTGTTTTTTCTTTTATAAATGAATAAAAGATTATCACATGATTTTTTTTTACATTTTAAATATAAAATATATGACAATTTATACTTATTTATATCTCATAATAATTAAAAATTCCAAAAAAATATCTCATAATAATTAACTTGTATATTGTATCATGTTTATATTTAATTTTTTATATATTTAATAATAATATTTATTATTTAAATAATATTTATTATATTTTTGTACTTTACAAAATAAAATTATATGTTATTTTGATTAAAAAAACACAGAGATACGATGGGGTTGATGTTTCTCAAAATGGGAGAATACGACGACGTAGGAGGTTTGTACCTATATGTATTTGGTCAATAATTTCTACCTAATTTTGCATGTAAATAAAAATAAGAATCTAAAATTAATTTTAGACTTATTTGTTTCATGTTCTCGAACTTGTTTGATTTTTTGAACTTTAAAATTTTCATATTTTTAGCTTTGAAAATTTGTATTTAATTTTATTTTATGTATTTATAGATTTTATAGATTTTAAATTTTTATTTATTTTTAGAATTCTCTAATTTTTAAAGAATTTTGATTTTTTACAAATAATTTTTACATAGAATATGTTTAAATTGATAGAAAATATAAAATTGATGACTAAATTTGAAATTGCACCAATTAGAAAAATGCCATTGTTACTTAAGAGTTAGGTGAAAAAAAAAACTAATTTCGAAAACATTAGTTACCAAATAGTTACTTTTCAAAGTCAAGTGACCAAAACGAAAAGTTATGCATAGTTAAGTGATTATTGTTGTACTTTACCCTAAAAAATAAAACTTATAACTAAAAGGGTAAATTTAACTTAAGGTCACTAAACAATTAGTAAGCTTGTGTTTTGGTTATTCAAATTCAAAATGTTACAAAATGATCATTAAACTATTCGAAAATTTCCATTTAAGTTACTAAACTATTAGAAAGTTTTTATCTAAATTATTGGGTTGTTAAGGTTTTTTTTTTTTTTTAATTTGGCTAGGGAGCTCTAATAAACGATTTGACTATTGGTACAGTGGATCAATACCATTGGCGAGTAAAACAACATACCTTAGGTCTAAGCCAATTTGATAGTTAATGTCAAAGACCATATAAGAAAATTGTTTGAATTTTAGTTCGCAGATTCATGGCGTTCAAAGTTATTTTCATGAAAAAAGATTTCACTGTAGAAGAGAAGAGGAATAAGAACTTTTAATTGGTGCATATGGAGCGTACAAAGGCCACACAATAATGATTTTAATATCCTGGCGATTTAAATGAAAACGTTTGAATAATTCAATTACTATTTTATAACTTTTTAAAATTAAATGACCAAAACATAAATTTACTAATAGTTTAGTGACTTTAGATGTAATTTACCCTAAAATAAAACTTATAACTAAAATTATTTTTAAAAAACACTAACCTTAATAAAGTTACGTGGATTTTGATCGATCTTATCGGTTTAGACCGTTGACTCGTATATCTTTGCTAAATCTACAAATGAAGTTTCCTTGTAATGACAACTTGTGGTTGACTAATAGATCCTCTTTATTCTACTCATTGTTTCGTTGACTATAAACCATGCCCAAACTATATATATTGACATCAATTTCCAACTTCTCTTTTCAGGTTTCTAAGCATTTCCATTCAAAAAGTCAACGGCTCAAAATCTTCACTAGCATAAAAGAAAAGTAATTTATTAATAATATTAAATAAGTAATTTGATTTTTATTCCCAATTGTGTAATCAATATTATATATTTATGTTTAAGTGTTAGAGAAATAAAGCTAGATTGATCGTGAAGTATTTGGGTTTTAAAGTTTGATATGAACTTTGGATAGATTTGCGAGAGGAAAGTGAACAAAGGGAGTGAGAGTTGGCATTCCAAATCGCTCACGATGTATAAATTAGTAAGGGACCAAGGACAATAGAGGACGATTTGGAGAAATAAAGTTGAATAATGACTAAATGAAAAAGGTAATGAGAAGAGGAAATACCTAATATTATACTCGTGGGAGCTAATCAGGGCGCAACCTTAAAATGAAAAATTGAAGCTTTAGACTCAAAATTCATAAAACCTTAAGGTAATATATGATAAAATTATAGTTTGGCCTCCCAAAAATGTTAGAATTTCAAATGAGTCCTTTTGAAAACCGTAAAGATATAAGTTAATACAATTACATTTTAACTCTCATGACAATACATAACTTAATCTCACCCCCTAAAAAAAATTTCTTCGCCTCCAAAAATTAACCTAAGGTCCAAGGAAGCATAGGGATTGGTTAATTTCTTTTGTCTTTAACTAGACACCTAATGAGGAGAATGTGCACTCCTGACACTACAGGCTAGTTTAGCATTGCTTTTTAGAAGTATTTTTAGGCCAAAAAAATACTTTTGAGATAAAAAGCATTGTTAAACATGATGCTTTTGAGCTTTTAAAAGTGCTTTTGAGACAAAAAAATTATTTGCAAAAGTACTTTTTTAACCAAAAGCAGAAAATTTTAACTTTTGCTCAAAAATGTTTTCTTAATTTAAAAGTACTTTTCAGAAGTATTAATGTTAAACTGATCCTAAGTCATTCATTAATGTGAACTTCTATGACCTTCAAAGAACATGGGATTGGCTAATTCTTTTTGTTTTTAGTTAACTTCTATGACGTGTCAATATCATAGGCTTCCACTTCGATTCTACACACCTACGATCTATTCATTTAATCTTCTTGTTGATATACGAGATTACCTTCTCTATGTGAAGCTCTTTCATTAGCTTAAATCACCTCCAACATACTTATGAAAGTCTTGACACTTTCCCCTCGTATTTCAAAGAAAAATCTTAGCTTTTAAGGGTTAAGAAATACTTTAATACCGGTGAAACCTTTATCCAGACCATCTCTTACTTGAAAGGCCTTAGCTTTGAATGAATTGATTGTTACAGTGTTCAACTACTATAGACTTGTTCTAGGACCCATCGCAAGTGGCAATAAATTAATGTTTTTAGAATCAGATCGGTGGTTAAATCGGTCAAGTCTTCAGTTCATCGATTCAAGAAAAAATAATAAAAATAATATAAAATAAAAAAATTTGATCAACTATTGATTTAACCGTTTTTAACCAATTCAATCAATTCGTACCAGTTCACACTATTTTTACTTAATAAAAGATGAGCTTAATTTTCATAATAATTAAACTGAATTATATATACTTAAACCTATATTCAAGTTCATATTAATTAAAATAAAAATTTTGGATTAACTTCACAAGTTACTTAAATTTAATTAACTCAAACTCAACTTGATAATAACAAAAACCGAATAGCGTGAGTATATAATCATGTAAATTACACCAATTAAAGGGAAAATGTAAGCCTCCCTTTGTATTGGGCTTTGGATTTCTCCTATAAATTGAGCTTTCCTTGTTAGCCTAGGCCCAACTATATTTTTGGTACGTTTTCTTTATGATAATGTTTTCTTTTTCTTTGTATAATAATTAATAGTCTAAGGCCTCCTTTGGTCAATGGTGGCTGTGGTGTGCACACTTTTTGGTTGCTTGAGATTACAACAGTTTAAAGCTTAGAGTTGGAAGAGATTTAAAAAAATATTTTTTTTTAATTTTTAATATGAGAAAAATTATTTTCAAACTAAAATAAATTAATTAAATGCATTGTCTTTTCAATTTTTATCATAAATACTTCTTTTCTTAAGACCTTAAAATTCTTTTAACGTTTATTGTATTACATTTTATAATTCTTTTAAAAGGGCTCCAATTTATTATTTCGTCTAGGGCCTAAAATTTCAAAATTAGGTTTCATGGTGCGATAAAATATTTTATTTAATTTCATCGTTATCGTTGTTTTTAACTTCACTAGAAATAAACACACCGCCATTCGAACTAAGCGTAAGTAATTATTAGAGTATATTTCCTCTTATATCAGCTAATTATATTTAAGTAGTTTTATACTTTTATAATTTTTATATGTTCATAATTTGTGTCACATAAATTTTAGTACGTTTGTGTATTTATATCATATTTATGTACTTTTTGTCTTTTGGTATAATGTTCTTAGTTTCTTAGGCATAATGATAAACTTCAATATTTACAATTTTTATTTTAATTCTTTTTATTTTTAAAGTTAAATTTCATCGTTAATCTTTTAAAAATTAATTATTTTAATATAAATATTTATTAAAATATTGATTTATTAACGATGGTGTGGCAATTCACATGGCGATCTACGTGTACTTTATGTTATACGATAATATTTGCCTTAAATGCCGCTACATCAACAAATAATTTGAAAAATAAATTTAGAAAAAAAAAAGAGCACATGTGAAATGTCATACGAGCTACCATGTTTAAAAATTTAACGTTTTAGTTAATATTTCCGTTAAAAAACAAGAGTTCAATTTTTTTTTTTAAATTCTGATGGTAAAATTCAACTCATTTTAAAATATTGAGACCTAAATTTAACTTAAAATTTTTTTATCATATATGCTCTTTTTCATACAATACCTAAAATTACCAATAACTCCTCTCTAACCTTTAAATAGGAGGATAATGCACTTCAACGCACTCGAACCCACGTCCTTCTGCACTGAAAATAATATCAATACTAATCAAGATAACTCAATCGGCATATAATATTTCTTTTTTACCCATCTTAACAATTATAATTAAACATAATTTTCAAATTTAGTTGAATTAAATCATACAAATAATTTTAAAAGGTCACATTCATAAAAATTACCATAAACTTTATTTTTATTTAAAATTATATTTCATTTATCTCTAACCCCACCATGATCCTTTTCCCTTTACTATATAATCAATGATTAATCTAAAAGCCAAATGACACACCAACAACTGGGCGATACCTTTAAGCTTTTTATTTGATTTTAAATTATCAATGAAAAGACTACTTACGTGTTTTTTTTTCTAAGAAATAGCACATTTCACTTTTAAAAATAGGTTTAAGTAATAAAAATTAATTCGAAAATCAAGTTTTTTTTGAAAATTGCAATTAGTTGAACCCTTAATTCAAAAATTTTTTTTTGGTCCTCTGAATTGTCATTTCTGTTAAGACTCTTGACAGATTGTTAAGTGTTTATGTGGCAAGTGATATTGAGGTTGACATGAAAATTTTGATAATGTGATAACTGACGTGGAAAAATGCTGCCTTAGGGACTTAAATTGATTTTTTTTATTTTACAGGGCTTAATAATTTTAATAATTTTTTATATAATCCCTAAAAAACAATTAAATCCTCATAAAATTTTTAAAAAATTAAGCCTTCCATGTCAACTGTCATATTATCAAAATTTTCATATCATCCGTAACATCAGCACTTAATTGTTCATTAGGGATCTTAATAGAAGTGTCAATTTAGAGAGCCCAAATGATTGTAATTTTTAGATTAAAGATCCAATTGATTGCACTTTTCAACTAGGGGCTCAATTGATTTTCGAATTATTTTCAAGTTTCATCTAGAGGACTTCAAAATGTTTCATCTTTGGATCATACAATCTCATTTTGAGAATATATTATCTTTAAATAAACCTGATTAAGAGCAATCTCATTTAAGTAAACACGAATATTTGGGTACAATAATAAGTCACATTGCACTCACTCTCAAAGTGAGAATGCAAGTTCAAACTTTAAAATCGACATTGTTAAATGTATAACCCTAAACCTTAAACATGAATCATAAAACAACAAAAAAGATACTAAAAAACCCAAATTAATAAGTACCTTTTGGGAGAAATTTTTAAAGTGTTGTCCATCGAACAACCGATTAAACCCTCAAGTAATGGAATTATTATGTACGAATTTTATCTATTAACTTCGAAAACAGCTCAAATGGGTACATAACTACAATACCTTCACCATATAAAAATCTAATCGTTTACTCAACATACGATATTTCAAAAACATTTTTCGCAAAAGAATCAATCCCTCAATTAAAAGGAAGCAGCTATTATGAAATTGAAATTTAATAGTATTGAACACCTTTTATAATGACAAATGATCATAATAAGCTTTGTAAGGTCATAGTGGATGGCTGGGTGCAATCATTAGTATTTGAATTATTATCTCTCTTTATTATTTTATTATTATTATTATCATCATCATTATTATTAAGTTGAAGGTTTTTCTCCTCAAAATTATTATTCAGAGTCTTCAATCAAAGATTAAAATTAAAATTAGTACGAATATTTTTTAATTAATAATAATTAATATGTAATTTATTAAACGAGATTAATATAATGAAATATAATTAATAACAAATAAGTGTATGAATTAAACTAAAAGAATAAATTGTATAAAACTGTAATTTCATGCTATTTTATCTTTTTTTAATAGAATAATAACAAATTATATTTTTCTATATTGAAAAGGATAAAATAATATAGAATTATAGTTTCATATAATTATTTTTCGTTAAACTAAAGCTACTTTAAATTGAAATTTTAAATATTATAGTAGAGATATAATAAGGTAAAGGTTGGAAAAAATAAGTCAATTATTCCTTCTTTGAGGCCATTCTAGTTTTCCATTAAAGGAAACTTTAATTGTGTCCTCAGTTTCTATTCTCCTTAATTCTTTTGTATTTAATTTTAGGAATTTATTCTCTCTATTTAATTGATTTAATAATTAAATCAGTACTTTGAAATAATGTTATATCAACTAGACTTTTGAATATTAAAATGTGACTGTAATTTTTAAATAAACAAGCAGATAAGCTAAGTTACTAAAAATAAGATAAAAGGAACTAAGGCTATGTTTGGTTTATGAAAATATTCTTTTTTCTAAAATATTTTTTTATTTTTAAAAAATTAAAAATATATGTTAAATTGGGAAAATATTTTCTTTTTCACTTTTTAAGAAATATTTTATATTTATTTTTAATTTTAGAAAACATTTTTAAGGAAAGCAATTATTTTTAATTTTCACCCATTTCATTTTTATTTTCTAAAATAAGTTTTAAAATTTTAACCAAATTTGTTTCCTATGTATTTTCCACTTAAAAAACAAAATAAAAGTTACCTTAATTTTTTAACGACCTTATTATAGTTCTAATTATATTTGTTTTTCCGACACAATGTCTAGAACTATTTAAAATCTCTCCCAAACCCATAAGTAGGAGAAAAATGTATTTCAGTGCACTCAAAACTCACGTCTTCTTACGTTGACATCAATGCCTCTACTAACTCAGTTGGCAAGTCATCTTATTTTTTAAACTAAGTAAATTTTAAATTTTTTTAAAAAAGAGTAAAATGATAAACAATTACGGCTAAATTAGCCAAATATGCTAAAAAAATATTAATTGAAAAATAAGATGAATTTTTTGAATTTTAGAAAAATAAATTATTCTTGAAAAATATGTGTGAAAGCATGTTTAACTTATCAAATTTTCCTGCTGACATGTCAAGAAAAACACGTCTAATTCTTTGTAACTATCTAGTTGTTGAAAACCAGTGAAACAACTCTAGAAAAAAATAGAAAAAATGGTGGTGATTTTTTTCCCTAAAGAAAGAAAGCATCAAACTTTCAATTTTCAAACTCAGTGACCTCTCTATTTGTCTTGTTCGTAATGAAATTTGCATAAATGACGGCAAATCAAATCAAGACAATTAGTTCGTAAAAACTAATAATATATATATGTATATATATATATATATATATATATCAATTATGTGAAAACGCCAGAAGATTCCCATGTTTAATGTCTTTTTCGACTCTTCCCCATTATTCTTCATCAAGTAAACAATTTCTATATAACTACTACTACGGGTTCCATCTAGGTTTCTCCTCCTGTTATTATTGGTAAAAATATTGTGATTTAAATTATATTATATTTTCTTTATTCGAAAATAAATAAATTAATCTTTGTACATTAGATTTAAGAAGAGATTCGTTTTTTCTGTTAAAGTTTTACTTATTTGTACTGTTAAAAACTGGCATAGCTAACAAAATAACTAGATAATGACACGTGACATGCTACGTATAATGATAAATTTTTAACTAAAAAAATTAGATGAAAATTTTAACTGGAGAACAAGTTTGCTCTTTGATCAAATGTACAAAAGCAAAACTGTCCATTTTTTAGTAAAGTGAGGCAAAATACAATCTCACTCCTAGTAAATGACTAATTTTTAATTGGAGGACAAGTTTACACTTTGATCTAATGTACAATGACAAATTTGTCCATTTTTAATAGAGGGTGATAAAATGCAACTCTACTCCTAGTATAGTGTTTTTACCATTGATTATTTGTTTGTATCAAGTTATAAAGTAAAATTTGACGTTTAAAATATGTCTATGTCCCTCTACATTTTATACATTTGGAATTGAGTCCTCTATTTTATTTTTAGAAACTTAGTTACTCTATTTTATAGATTTAAAATTTAGGTTCAATTATCACGTTTGTTCAAAATTTTCTATTAAATCTATTGATTTGATTTTTAAAAATTTTAAAAAATTATACGGTAATCATGTAACAAAAGAAACGTTGAAAATATTGATGTGGATTTTTTTAAAAAATCGATTTGAACTAAATCATTATAAATTTTTTTGTTGGAACAATATTCTTAAGAAAAATTGACGTAAATATTTTGACCAAAATAATTAACAATATTAATTATTTAGACTAACTAATTACATTATAAGAATAAAACCAAATTATGTCAAATTTTGTATAATATAGATATATATATATATATATATATATATATATAAATGCATGTTTTAATAAAAAGTTAACTTATTAATTAATTAAGTTAATTAATAACATTTTAAAAAATATGAATCAAATTATGTGAAAAAATAAAATATAGATATTAAATCTTAAATATAAGCATGACAGAAACACCAACATTGAAATTTAATTATTTTGTATATGTAAAAGAAAAGGAGAATATGATGATACATGTGTCAATAATAATAGAAAACCTTTCGAACCTTCTTTTACACGTAATTATTTTATATTTTAATTCATAACATATTTTATATAATTTAGTTTAAAATTAACATATGTGCTCAAAATATCATAAATTTATATTTCATATTATTTATTTAAAATAAATAATATTATGTCGATTGAGTCTTAGTTCGATTAATAATATTATTAATGCAACAGGGCGTGACTAGGTGCATGTTATAGATAATTTTAAATATTGCGTTAAAAAGTCAAAATAAATAATAAAATTACAGTTAAAAATTAAACATTAATATGAAACTTTAATACGAAAGCAAAAGTATACTATATTCTAGTTCCATTTAGTATCTTCTTGTATATTGAGATGATGCCAAATGGCAAACCAGTATTTGACCTAAATACTTTTTAATTACAATTATTTAATCACATTGGGTTGTATAAAGGTTAATCACTTGAAAACATAGATTTTATAAAATATTTTTAGTGGGATTTATAATATTTAAAATTGTAAATAGTTAATTGCAATGGTAGGTGAAATGCTTAACTATTTGAAAAGTGTTTTTACTTTTGAATAGATTAAAGTTATTTTTAAAAATATATTGTATACGTCAATTGAGTTTTAGTTAGGTTGGTATCAACTTTGTTATCGATGTAATAGAACATAATTTACGCTCAAATATATTTTATCTTGCTATTTAAGAGTTAGAGAAGTATATATCATATAAAAATTTTATGAAAAAATTAGTTACATGAAGTTTAAATTTGATGCAATTATACAAATGAAAATTTGATTTTAGTTCTATTATATACATAAAACTTTAATTTTGATTCAATTGTGTATGTTTAAAAGTAAATATATCAATTTATTTTTATGTTGGATAAATATAATAATTTGTATATGTAATATGTAAACATAAAATAGTACCACGTCGATAATGATGTTAGTAATTTGTGAAAATTGAATTAGATCAAATATTATGTATACAATTGTACAAAATAAAAGTTTATGTATCATATTGCAACATTAATTTAAATTTTATACACAATTTAAAATTTGATCCGTTGAATTATAAAAATAACTCCTATTTTAAAAATTTAAATACACAATAATATTTTTAAAGAGAAATAACTACCAACAAGTGGTTGTGTGCAATGATAAGGCATATTGCACTATAAAAGGAAGACCAATGTTCAAACATTGGAGACGAAAATGTTGAAAGGGATAAGTACAAACCTTAAACATGGATCATGTCACCACAAGAGTGTATGTCCTACATGTTAGAAGCAAAAGGCTACAAAGAATAATCAATAATACTTGAAATATTAATTTAATCATAAAATTAAACAAATAATATATCCTCACCCATTTAATACAAAGAAAAATTCGAAATCATATCAATTTTACTAAGTTTTTCAGTAATTCCTTTTAGCTTTCGCTTTATTTTAGCCTATCTCAATATCAACATTTTTTTATGGATTGTCAATTCAAGAATTGCTCCCGTTGGCCTTCTTATGTAACACCCTCTACCCGTATTCCGAGCCTAGAATAGGGTACGAGGCATTACCAAACTTAATATGATCAATCATGTAAACAAAATCAGCCATAAATTTTTTTTCTAAATTAAAAACTTTCATACATATGTTTAACGTCCCTTATATGGGCCTACGGGGCCAAAAACATACATTCAGGATGGTTCGGGATCAAACTTAAACATATGAAACTTTTGCAACACTTAGAAAATTTTCGCACTTTGAAGAGTCACACGCTCGTGTTTTCAACCCGTGCAACTCTCTGTTTATAACTTCATCACTCTTATCAGTCGTACACTTCATATAAATAATAAGAAACGTGTATGGGCTTAATTCTCATTCAATTTCTCATATATATATACACAATTTCACGTTATGTAATCATACAACATATATCACCATATCTCGTAATCTAAATATATTTTCATAACAACTTATCTTGATTTGAGACTATTTCATATTTAAGCTTAAATAACCAAAGTATTTGAAATATCATCTTTATGCAAATAGTACACATGAGGTATATAATTCTATAATTATGAATAAACACATTTATCAAACATTTTCCATATTCATATATCAATGTCTCATGTCTACATATATCAATAACCGTCATTTTCATGAATTCGAGTTCAATTTCATAATTATTTGTCTCGTGTTCAATTTATTCCATATCGAATTTTATTCATTAAAACATTTGAATTATCAATACATATGGACAGTACATTCAAGATGAACAATTATATAATCACAAATGAATTCATTTATCAACCAAGTTCTATACTCGTATCTTATCAATTCGTACTTCCTTGTATCACATAATTCCATGTAACACTTACCAAACTTTGTCAAATTATTGAACGTCTTACGGAATTGAGTACTTCGTTTTCTCGATGCCATGGTTCAACTATGGTCTTACACATCTTTACATAATGATGTCATAGCCCAGCTATGGTCTTACACATATTCATATGTCGATGCCATAACCCACTATGGTCTTACACGAATCACATATCTCATCGATGCCATATCCGGATATGGTCTTATCTGATAGCATATATCACACCGATGCCATATCCCGGATATGGTCTTATACGAAATCACTTGTCACTTGTCACTTGTAGCGAAGCTACCACTATTCATCGATCGGTGGCCGAGCTACCATTTTCATCGATCGGTAGCCGAGCTACCACTTTTCACCGATCGGTAGTCGAACTACCACTTTTCATCGATCGTAGCGAAGCTACCACTTTTCATCGATCGGTAGCGAGCTACCACTTTTCATCGATCGTAGTGAAGTCGCCACTTTTCACTTGTCATTTGTCATTGATCAGATAAGTGTAGCCGAAGCTATCACTTATCACTTTCACTTTTCCTTGATCAGATAAGTGTAGCCAAAGCTATCACTTATCACTTGTTGCCATGGTCCAACCATGGTCTTTTCCTTCAATTCATCTTGTCACTTACCTGAAATACTCAATTTGATCATTTATTCAATTTTCATGCTTTTACATTATTTACGATTTTATCATCAATAAATATGAAATAACACATCATAAAATTCATAAAATTAACAAATAATCACTAAAATTTAGCCATATAAACTCACAAGTTCAATTTTTGTATTATAACGATAATCATAATTTCATAATAAATATACCAAATAAAACATTATATCATTTCTAATCCAACACTTATCGATTATAATCGGGCATGTGATCATTTTATACACGAGTCATTCATATATTTTTGTATATTTTCCTCCTCCTCTTCTCCATCCACATCCTTAGTATAAACAACACACTTGTAGGTAACATTATCCATAATTTTCACTATCTACTTATGTGAATATTCAAGCTGTCCATCTGTGTCATAGTCACTAAATTATTTTTATCTTGAGCTACAGAACTCCAAATTAAGATCTATAAATTTTCCCAGAAACTAGACTCATATGTATTCTTACCATAAAAATTTCATAATTTTTGGTTGGGTCAATTAATACATTTTTTTCATTGAAGTATCCCCTATTCTGCTATCTGAAAGTTCCAACCCTTCTTCACTAAAAATTAATTATCTTCTCGTACAAAATTCGAATGATGTCTTTGTTTGTTTCTATTGAAAATAGACTCATTAAGGATTCTAAATATATAAATTTAAGCCTCTAATTATTTTTATCCAATTTTTTATGATTTTCCAAATTCAGAACAGGGGAACCCGAAATCATTCTGACCTTGTCTCACAAAAGTTATTGTATCTCATGATTTACAATTCCATTGCTTACATAATTTCTTTTATAAGAAACTAGACTCAATAAGCTTTAATTTCATATTTTATTCATCCTCTAATTCGATTTCTATAATTTTTGGTGATTTTTCAAAGTTAAACTACTGCTGCTGCCCAAAACAGTTTTAGTGCAAAATGTTGATTTCCATTTTACCTCAAATTTCACAATTCATACAATTCAGTCCTTGCTCAATTAACCCCTCAATTAAGATAATTTTCTCAATTAATACTTTTTGTAGACATTATAAGTCATTTCATAACTATTGAAATTCAGAATTTCCACATAAAACTCTAACTTCAAACTCTTTTATAATTAGGTCCCAAACATTCACTTTCTATTCAATTTTTTTAATAAAATCAGAATATAAACAATTTAAAGCTCTAATTCCATGCCAAATCATCATATACTTCCAGCACTCATCCATAACAACTTCAAAAATTAGACATGTAATCAAAAACTAATAAAATAGTAAGTTGGACCCAATTGTAAAAGTCTAAAAACATAAAAATTTCAAGGAGAAAGCAAGAATTAAACTTACATGAAGCTAGAGTATGAAAACCAGCTTGAACCCTCCTCCATGTCTGTTTTTCAGCTGATGAATATGAAGAGAAATGAAGAGAATTCTAGATATTTCAACTTAGTCCCATTTTTATTTAGCTAAATTTGTCAATTTTCCAATTTTACCCTTATTTCACCCATTTCCTGATTTTTCTCAGCTATTGCCGCCCAAAATATCTCCTTTGGGCTTATTTTCACTTTAGGTCCTTCATTATTTGACAATTGAGCTATTTAATCTTTTTAGCAACTTTTACACCCTTTTCAATTTAGTCCTTTTTATTTAATTTAACCACCCAAACCTCAAAATTTTCTGACTAAATTTTATTACTACCTCACCAACACTCCATAAATATTTCTAATAATATTTATGGCTCGATTTATGAAGTCGAGGTCTCGATACCTCATTCTCGACTCAATTTACCTAATTAATTCTTTTAAATCACCAAATTCACAAATTCAAAAATGTTTTTATATTCACATTTGACTCATAGGTATTAATTTATTAAATTTTCAACTCACCTATCGGATTTAGTGGTCTCAAATCTCTATTCCCGATACCACTGAAAATTAGGCTGTTACATCTTATGTTAGGATACGGATCAAATAATAAATATTTCTTTTTAGGTGGTCTGCGAGTTGCTACTCAATTGGTTAGTTATGAAATACCATTAACTCTGAGTGTTTTATCGATATCTCTACGTGCGATTCGTTGAAATATTCCTCTATTGAAGTCTTTTGAGTTGGTCGGTACATTTAGCTAGGTTCAATGACTCTAGCATATTAGTAAAAGGCAATTTGCACAACAACTCGAGAACCAATCAATGAAATAACAATTATTGTCTACTTCTACGAACATGGGCATGGGTACAGATGCCATGGTCAGTGTTACAAATGTTTTTGTCGAAGCAAATCCTTAGCAAAAAATTTACCATAAATATCTATTTATGGAATGAGCATTCTTATTTAAAGAATCCGAGTATATTAACAGCATCCCTATAAATTAAGAGTCTTTCTTATTTATCATACTTTTCTATTTTCAAGGTTGTAAAACTTTATTTAACAAAGTTACTTTCTTATAATAAAATGAGAAGAATTTATACTTAACTTGTGACATTTGGATCTCTCTCTTACGAGTTATAGGTATCAACTCCCTTTAACAAGTTGAATTCTATACATGGTAGGTCACTTAAGAAACAAGAACAAAGGAGATAATCCCTCTCCCCAACGTAACTTAGTTGTAATATGTCTAATGACTCGATCCGTATCCAAAGAACATAACAAATTAGTATTAGAGCTAAGCACCATGGGCAATCAAACATATAAGGAACTAAAGGGGTTGCTCCGAGAAACGATAACGAAATTTGAAGCTAGAATAAAAGTTAGAATGCATCATTGACACAACAATTGGAAGCTATAATTTAACCTTGAAATCAATCACTTGAAAAAAAAAAAAGGGAAACGAAACAAATAAATCTAGGATTGGGCACACCAGTCATGTCCAAAGCAAATCTAAGTAATAAATAATAAAACTAGAAGTGGAAATAGCGGTGGAGGAATAGTACCACATTTCACTAAGTTAGATTTTCCAACTTACGACAGGTTAAAGGATCCTTTGATTTAGCTTCATTGATGTGAACAATTTTTTTCCAAACAACAAACACTACGGATAGATGAAGTTAATCTAGCAGCCTTTCACTTGTTGGGTATCCTACAGTGGAATCGTGATATCCTCCTTAGGTATCGCGATACCCAGCTTCCAAGGAAGACTTCCATTTTGAAATTGTCGACGATATCGCGATATCCAACTCTGGATATCGCGATATCACTATCATGAAGGGACAAAAAATGACATCAGATATAGTTCTTATCCATTTGAAGCATCAATCAAAATTAGATGTTTAGAGGCATTTTGGTCACTAAAACTTGGGTTGTAATCAACTTTAAAAAGCCAAAAATTGGGTAAAGAAAAAAGAGGTTGTAGTTTAGGTTAGAAAGCTTTATAGTTTAGGGTTTCTCTCTATCTTTTAGTTTAGGTTTAGGATAGTTTTCTTCTTCATAGTTTGGGGTTTTAATTCTTTGTTTGTTTCTTTATTTTCTTTAAATTTTCTTAGTTAGTTAAGTTAGTTTTTACTGTAGTTAAGTGGTATTTGTTTAATAACCTTTTAAACTTTCTTGTAAATACATTTTAATCTCACTTTAGTGCTATTCAATTTCCTTTAATTTTTTCTATTAAAAATCATTTGTTTAGCATTTTCGTTTATTGTTCTTGTTTCCATTATTCTGCTATCCAAGCTTTTGCAAAAAAAGCTTGGATTTATTCACCTTTAATTAAGTTTAAGTTAATACTTTCTTGACTTGATTATTTGTTGTTTGTATATTTAGATATGAGTAGGAGTAGCTAAATCTAAGGTGGTTGGTGGATGAAAATGTTCGATAGTTAATTTTAGGGTTTAAAGACTAAATTGCAAAATCTAGACTAAATTGAATAAACTTTAAAACTTAGGATTGATGCCTCTAAGGGAAAATCAAGATAAGTGAGACTGAGAGGTAATCTTATTAGGCACCAATTCATTAGTCCCAGGTTAGCCATGAGATCAAGAGATAAACCAGACTAGTCTAAGTTGGTAAAGTTGAGACCGGGAGGTAAAATGGAACCAATTTAGAAGTGCTAGCGATTTAGATCCCTAATTCGAAGATTAATTAACCACATGAAAATCAACCAACTTCTGTCTGTTATCATATTTAGTAGTTTTATATTTTACGTTATTTACAATTTAGTCATTTTCTGTTGTAGGTAGTTAATCAATTTTAATCAATCTCATTTACGACCTGTCGTAATATAGTGCTTTATGAGTAGCTAGCTAGACTCCTTTCTTGCATGCATTTTTTAATAGAAATTACTAAATCGCTGACTCATTTGAGTTTGATTCTTAGGATACTCCTATATTCCATTGTAACACTATAAATATTACAATTGATCCGTCACACTTGTAGACATCGCAAGATATTATATATTTTAATTTCTTTGTTTGTTACTCGCGAGGGCGATCATAATGCCAAAATATTCACGCTTACTGGAGATGAAAAAGAACTAAGAAAATCGAGTGTTGGCTCAATAATTTAAATTTGACCTACAAAGAAAGATTAACTAAGAAGGATTTAGACAAGATTAAGTAATAATGATAACTAATAAAGGGAGGCTTGATTTTAGTGAAGTAAAAATGAATAGAATAACCTCTATTTTTAATATGTTACCTCAAATATACATTTTTCCATAACCATCTCAAAGCTTTAAGTCTCCTCTAAAAAAAACTCATGTTTTTCATCTCTTTTTTTTTTCTCTCCATGGTGTAATACAAATACAAAAAAATTGACAATTAACTAAGTTTTTCTTACCATATTGTTCAAAGCTCGAAGGCTATAATTGACCTTAAATGTGTCGTCATCTGTCCTTTTATTAAAGTTTAGGTCATTTGACTCGTATAACTATATAAATCTCAACCTTTTGTTATTAACTATCATAATAAAAATGACGTAAACCCTAAATCGATCTAAACTCAACACAACCTTATTTCCTACCCCATCCAACCTCTTTGTAATAAATCTCAACCTTTTGTTATTAACTAGCATAACAAAAATGACGTAAACCCTAACTCGATCTAAACTCAACACAACCCTATTCCCTACCCCATCTAACCTCTTTGTAATAAATCTCAACCTTTTGTTATTAGCTAGCATAACAAAAATGACATAAACCCTAAATTGATCTAAACTCAACACAACCCTATTCCCTACCCCATCCAACCTCTTTGTAATAAATCTCAACCTTTTGTGACGTAAACCCTATGAACTAAACTCAACATTTTTTTATTAACTAGCATAACAAAAATGACGTAAACCTTAAATCGATTTAAACTCAACACAACCCTATTCCCTATCCCATCCAACCTCTTTGTAATAAATCTCAACATTTTATTATTAACTAGCATAACAAAAATGATGTAAACCTTAAACTGATTTAAACTCAACACAACCCTATTCCCTATCCCATCCAACCTCTTTGTAATAAATCTCAACATTTTATTATTAACTAGCATAACAAAAATGATGTAAACCTTAAACCGATTTAAACTCAACACAACCCTATTCCCTACCCCATCCAATCTCTTTGTAATAAATCTCAACCTTTTGTTATTAATTAGCATAACAAAAATGACATAAACCCTAAATCGAACTAAACTTAACATTTTATTATTAATTAGCATAACAAAAATGACGTAAACCTTAAATCAATTTAAACTCAACACAACCCTATTCCCTATCCCATCTAACCTTTTTGTAATAAATCTCAACATTTTATTATTAACTGGCATAACAAAAATGACGTAAACCTTAAACCGATTTAAACTCAACACAACCCTATTCCCTAACCCATCCAACCTCTCTGTATATAACTAAATATTGCATACCCAATTAAAAAATGTTATAAAGGTTAATATTATTTTATATCGAAAATTTATTTTAACCCCTCACCCACACCCTCCCCCCAACCTAAAAAAAAAAAAAAATACAAAAAAAGTGCTTTAAACTATTGATGATACAAAGATGAGCAAGTAAAGTGAAACACAAATTTTACAGATTGAGTGTGACCAGTAAAGTGCAATCCAATACGTGCAAATTAGGGAGAGGTATAAGGGTTGGGGCAAGTTGCAATTAACCCATTCTTACTCTTTTGGGTTTTCTTCTCTTTTGCTTTAACCTTTGCCTTTCTCTTCCTCCCTTGTTGATGAGGTCACTTTACCCTTAATATATATATTGCTTTATTGTGAAAAATAAATAAATAAAATCTCGTCACTCCTCAGTCACCAAGTACCTCTTTTTTATTCGATTCCAAAGGTGATGACAGTCTGTTATGGCCTTTTCTATATCTGATGATTCCTGAAACTCTTTTATCAGCAGCTTTTTGCTTCTGTTTGTTCTATATCTGCCTTTGCTTTGCTTCCCTAGGTAAAGTTTCCAGCTTTTTATGGTTTTATATTGAACTTAGACACCTGGTTTTTTTTTTTATTTCGATTTTTTTTGTTTTTTTCCCATCTTGGGTTTTCTCTCTTTTGATACATAGTCAAGTTTGTTCTTTGGGGAGGGGGGTGTATGGAGACTGTGATCTGATACCAGTTCAGATGCTGTATCTGGCACTGTTTTTTTTTTTAATTTTTGATCCATGGTCTTGGTTTGGTTTGTTTCACTTTCAGGTTACTTAGTTTAGTGCTCAGTGTTTAAAGGATTGGGGGTTTTTCTTTTTTGTGCGTGAAAAATGAGTGGAGCTGTGCTTGTAGCTGTTGCAGCAGCAATTGGTAACTTGCTGCAAGGATGGGATAATGCCACCATTGCAGGTAATTCATTTACTTCCTTAAATTGTTATACATATCTAGTTCAACATAAAAAATTCAGTTTTTTGGACTAAAAATGATAGCTGTCATGGGTCAAAGATCTATGGTGAATTTGAGGTGACTGATGATCTAATTGGATTTATGGAGTTTCTCTTTCCTTAATTATTAATTTATACAGTTCTTCTCTACTTCAGTGTAAAGGGTGTTTTGCTATCTTTCTAGATTGATTAATTAGTTATCATGTTTGGTTTCATCATCTGCTCTATGTAATTCAACATTGAAAATTCACTCTTTTGGACTAAAATGATAGCTTTCATATGTCAAAGATCTATGGTGGTGATGATCTAATTGGATTGATGGTGTTTTTCTTGCCTGTATGATTAATATGTACAGTTCTTCTCTACTTAAATGTAGAGGGTGTTTTGCCATCTCTTCACATTGAATAATTAGTTTATTTATTTATTTATCAAATTACATTGAATATTAGTTGATTCAGTCTTGTTGGACCAAAATGATAGATTTCATATGTCAAAGATCTATGGTGAATTTGAGGTGATGATCCAATTGGATTGATGGGGTTTTCCTTCCCTTAATGATTAATATATATAGTTCTTCTCTACTTGAGAGTTACGGGTGTTTTTCCATCTCTTTAGATTGATTAAGATATGTATTGCAACATCGAAAAATTCATTCTTTTGGACTAAAATGAAAACTTTCATATGTCAAAGATCTATTTGTAAATTTGAGTTGATCTAATTGGATTGATGGGGTTTACTCAATGATTAACATATGCGGTTATCCTCTTTGGTTTCATGAACTGCTATATATATGTAGTTCAACATTGAAAATTCAGTTTTTTGTACCAAAATGATAGCTTTCATACGTCAAAAATCTGTGGTGAATTCGAGTTGATGATATAATTGGATTAATGGGGTTTTTCTTCCCTTAATGATTAACATATACAGTTCTTCTCTACGTCAGTATAAAGGGTGTTTTGCCATCTCTTTAGATCAATTGATTAGTTATCCTCTTTGTGTTCCACGTTGCAGGTGCTGTTCTATACATAAAGAGAGAGTTTAGTTTGGAAAGCGAACCAACTATAGAAGGCCTGATTGTAGCCATGTCTCTTATTGGAGCCACCTGCATTACTACCTGCTCGGGAGGCATATCGGACTGGCTAGGCCGCCGTCCAATGCTAATTATCTCGTCTGTTCTTTATTGTGTTAGTGGTCTTGTAATGTTATGGTCTCCTAATGTTTATATCTTACTTTTGGCAAGACTTTTGGATGGTTTTGGGGTTGGTTTGGCAGTAACTCTGGTCCCAGTTTACATATCCGAAACTGCACCACCCGAAATAAGGGGGTTGCTAAATACCCTTCCACAGTTTACTGGTTCCATCGGAATGTTTTTTTCATATTGCATGGTTTTCGGAATGTCATTATCGGAATTACCGAATTGGAGATTGATGCTTGGAGTTCTTTCTATTCCATCTCTTATATATTTTATATTAACCATTTTCTTCTTGCCTGAGTCCCCGAGATGGCTCGTAAGTAAAGGACGAATGAGTGAGGCAAAAAAAGTTTTGCAGAGACTACGTGGCAGGGAAGATGTTGCTGGTTAGTTCATCCTCGGTCTCTTTTAATCTCTTCTTTTTTCCCCTACCTCTATTTACATTGCACTTGCCATCTGAAGCTATCCTACTGATGGTACTAATATTATTTGAAATGAACAGGTGAGATGGCATTGCTAGTGGAGGGACTTGGTGTTGGAGGTGAAACATCGATAGAGGAGTATATAATTGGTCCGGCCAATGAGGACATAGAAGACCAAGATATATCAGATGATAAGGATCAAATCAAGTTATATGGACCTGAAGAAGGTCTTTCCTGGGTGGCCAGACCTGTCACAGGACAGAGTTCTCTTGGTATCGTGTCTCGGCATGGAAGCATGGCTAGTCAGAGCGCTCTTGGTCTTGTTGATCCTCTTGTCACCCTCTTTGGAAGTGTCCATGAGAAGGTCCCAGAAACAGGAAGTATGCGTAGCGCACTTTTTCCGCATTTTGGTAGCATGTTCAGCGTGGGAGGTAATCAAGCTAGAAATGAAGAGTGGGATGATGATATTGTTCCCAGAGAAGGCGAGGACTACCCATCTGATGGTGGTGGTGGTGATTCTGATGACAATTTACATAGTCCTTTGATCTCACGACAAACAACCAGTTTGGATAAGGACATAGTTCCAACTAACCACGGAAGCCTTACGAGCTTAAGACACGGTAGTCTAATGCAATCAACTACCGGAGAACAAGTTGGTAGCATGGGTATTGGTGGTGGTTGGCAGATTGCATGGCAATTGTCTGAAAAAGTAGGCCCAGATGGAAAAAAGGAAGGGGGCTTTAAAAGAATTTATTTGCACCAAGAGGGTGTACCTGGCTCGAGGCGTGGATCACTGGTTTCTCTTCCCGGTAATGAGGCCCCTGTAGACAGTGAGTATGTCCAGGCTGCTGCCTTGGTGAGTGAGCCAGCCCTCTATGCCAGCGAGCTTATGAAACAACATCCGGTTGGACCGGCTATGGTTCATCCAGCTGAAACTGCAAAGGGACCAAGTTGGAAAGATATCTTTGAACCAGGAGTCAAGCATGCTTTAGTAGTAGGGATCGGAATTCAAATACTTCAGCAGGTAACACAGAACCTAACCACAATTATCTTTCTAGCAAATGGCTTGAATAGACTTTTTTGCTCGCTATCTTCATGCTTCTCATCTTAAAATCACTTCTTTACAGCTCTGCATTACATCCTGCTTTACTGTTTTAGGAATCAGTCGGGTTTGATGTAGTACACACACGCACATGTATATATATATTGCCTTGATCAC